>NC_051252.2:36071365-36680115 GCF_015237465.2 Chelonia mydas
TGGGCCAGTGGTTAGGGCTCTAGCCTAGAACTTGAAAGACCTAGGTTCAATTCCCTGCTCTGCCCAAGACCTCCAGGGTGAGCGTGGGCAAGTCTCTTCAGCCCAGAGAGCCTGAGTCCCCCAGCCATTCAGTGGGGCTAACAGGCCTGCCCTGCCTCCCAGGGCCTGTGAGGATCAATATAGATTGTGACACTCAGACCCTGCGCTAATGAGGAGTCTGTCTCACTAGGCAGGCAGAGCGGGGCTGAACCAGGACGGCCCTGAGTCGGGCCCAGCAGGAACTCAGCCCCTGGGGAATGACAGCGCACTAGGCATGAGAGAGAGACAGCCTGCTCCCCTCGCCTCCAGTTCAACTGCACAGAGGAACTGCCTTATTCGAGCCAGGTTTTTAGTGGGGAAGGGGAGATTCTGTATTTCCTCCCAGCAGGGATGGACAGCCTGGGCTAGCCTGGCCGGGGACGGCGATACTAATCCAGACGGGCCCACAGGCCTGCTGTGACGCAGAAGGAGGCCAGTGCCCACACCAGCTGACTCGTTGGCCTCCTAGGGCAATTCCCCCCCCCCCCACCTTGTTGTTGCTAGGCTGAATCACCAAGCAGGCCGTGCCCGTGCCCTGACTTGGCTCGTGGCTGCCGAGGGAAGATGGCGTGGAGCCGGTGCGACGTGCGGGCGTCTCCACCCAGAGATCAGGCAGGGGAATTTCTGGACTTCAGAAGAAGGGGCCAGGGGAGGGGTGGAAAGGCCCAGACTTGCTCTGCTCCTTGTCAAACCAGGCCGGAAAGGAAGCAGTAACCCAGCTCTCTGCCCCCTCCAGAGGGCAGGCGACTCCCCCTTTCACAGCCTGCACCCACATACTGCACAGTCAGGGAGAAGGAACAGGCGAGAGCGCCCGCTGCAGGGCCCTCCCCCCAAATCCCCGGGGAGCTGGGCAGCAGGCTCAGCCCTTGCCCTCCAGCTCCTTAACACCGGGGAGATCTGCTTCCTTCCCCTGGGCAACAGGTACCTCCCAGCAGCATGAAAATCAGCCAGGCTACCGCCAGCAACCACGGAAGCAAGGCAACAAAACATTGGCAGATGTTCCCTCCTCTGGAGGCTGGTGCTACAGGGCAGTCTGCTCCAGCAAGAGCCTGATCCTGCTAGCCTCAGCCATGCGTCGCAAATCCCTGGGCGCTGGGAAGGGGGAAGCAGGAAGCTGCCACTGCGGGCACCTGACAGGCAGGAGTTAGAGACGCCGCGGCTCTAGGACCTGCCCAGTGATGCCCACAGCAGGCTCCCCCCCCCGCCCCCAAAATAAAATAGGTGTACATGCACACCCTGCTCTCCTGAGACATGGCCCTAGGGTCCGCTCACTGGGGCTAGGTGGGCTCAGCCCACAAAGGACGGGAAAGCTCAGGTGGGTTCCCCTCCCAGCAATACTCAGCTACACCCTCAGGGTTGAAAAGCAGGAGGAAGCACCCCAGAATCCCACACACACCCTCGCCCCACTCCCACGCATGACGCTTTGGGTCACGCGTCAGGAGCCAAGGCCATTGGGGCTCAACCCAAATCAGCAGGATGGGGGGCCGGGGGATACGTCCAGGGCCTGGATCTCCCACGTCCAGACACTGCTCTGAAACGGGAACATGGGGAGAGAAACCCCCCCAAATGTGCACTCCCCCCACCCATGATCCCCTTGGAGGAATGCAGTGCCGCCAACACCCCCTCCCCCCTCCTCCGCTTTCCTGGGGCAGGACCCTCCTCTGGTGCTAAGAGGCTGTGTCAGAGCAGTAAAGAGGATTTACTGTTAAATGCAAGGGGCTTTAGAGGCAATAACTTTCCCTCCTCTTGACTTAAATGGATTTTAAACTTCAAAAAGGATAGAGAGGGCATGCTGCCAAGCGCCAGGAGCGCAGCTTGCTAACTGAATGTCGGGTCAGCGGCAATCTCCGAAGGGATGACCCCGCGGGATGGAAGCACTAAGCACTGCAAAGCAGGAAGGATTGTGGGTAACATGGAAAACAGCTAACAGCGCTGATCCTCCCAGGGGCCTAACACACTCATGGCAGAGCGGGGGGGCTGATCTGGGGAAGGGCATGGCTGGGGCACTGCAGAGCCCTGGCGTTACCTAGGGCCAGGGTCTCAGGTGAATTCAGGAAAGGAGCCCCCGTGACAGGGCTGACAATGGTGCAAGAGTGAGCAAACAGGGAAAGGCTCCCTAAGTGGGGGGGTGGGGTCGGCGGTCAGAGCCCTGGAGAACAGGCTGCAGGGAACAATACTGCACTGGATCCCGGTGCATGGAGGGGACATCTCCCGCTCTAGTTCTGTGAGGGATCAGAGTGGATCTAAGCCCTAAGAAAATGGTGCCCCTACTGGCACCTGGACCATCCTCACCCTCAGGCCGGGTTCAGGGGATGGGCAGAACACCGGCCTGGTGATCCCGACTGCCTGGCCTGGCCACCTCAGTTAGCCTGCCAAGCTCGTGCCATCATCAGATGCCCATGTGGAAAATGAGTTATAAACAGCTCCCGGAGTGAAGTTCCAGACACAGAGCTTTCCAGAGGAAACGAGCAATGGCTAAGGCAGATGATGGCAGTCAGATAAGGCCTGGCGGGAGCAGGGGACCATGCCTCACTCTTCTCAGAAGTCCCCGAGATAAGGCAGCCGCTGTTATCAGCAACAAAGCAATGGGGCAGGTTTCCTCTTCACCCGATAGTGCAACCACCCACAGGGGACAGGGGAGGGGATGGGGAAGCAGCAGTATCCAGCAGTGCTCACGTCCCTCCCCATCTCCAGCTCCCCCCAGGCTGGGAGGCTGACAGGCAGCCCTATTCAGCAGGGCAAGGGAAGCCATGGCACAGGAAGTACTGCTTCAAGGACAATCCTCTTGGCAGCTCTCCCGGAGCCTGCTGGGGGGCCCACAAACACACCCAAGTATACGACCCTCAGACTCACATGCAAATGCTCACACAGATGCATGCAAAGATACCCATGCAAATACCTGCACGCAAGCGCTGCACGCCACAACAGAGCTACACAAACAGGAGGACACACGTGTGCACACACAAGCTTTGCTCGGGTGGTAAGCAGCAGCACCGGCCTCCGGAGACGCTGCTGCCCGCTGCAACATGACATGTAAATGCAGCACCTCCGCTCTTCTCCTTGGGGTTTCTACTCTGTCCCCCTCCTCGCCCCACTCCACCCTGTTGCTAATCCTCTGTCCCCTGCAGGCTCCATGCTGTGGTGCCCAGCCGGGGCTCCCATTCAAACCTCCTCAGAGAGGGCCACCTGTGGCTCAGTAAAAATTTCTGGCCCATTGAGTGATTAGAGCTCACAGACGCCCCCCCTCCCTTCCCTTCCCCTGTTTCTGGGCTACCATCCAGTTTCCTGGCCAGAAACAGAGAGCAGAGACAGCTCGCCTCCCACAGCTCCGAGAACAGATCTGGGGTTGTGTTCACGTGTCCCACCAGCGCAGACCACACGGCACAGTGAGGACAAGAGCTGCCGGCTTGCAGTCTGTGCGGGGACCTAGCATTGGGGAAGCCAGACCGCTGGCTCAGATCTGCAGAGAGGAAAAAAAAAAACAACCCAAAGACCCAAACAACTAAATCATAGCCCTGAAGTGACAGGGAGGAAGAGAGGGGCAGTGCCCTGACTGCTCGCCAAACCCAGCCATTTAACCTGGGAAAGCAGCTGCTGCAGCCAAGTAAGGACACCCATGGCCTATTCCAAGCTACTGGGACACCGAGACGCTGAGATCCAGGCACACATGGTGAGACGGGTGTGCATCTTGCCACACGCATGTGCAAGCAGGGCTCTGCTCCCACACAGATGCAACAGTGCAGCATGTACACCAACTTCACAGCCAAGGAGCAGGCCCTCAACCTCTCTGAGTGATGGGGAGGATATTTACCGCCCCACCCCCAGGGCTGGCATGAGGCTTCATGAATGAATAATACCTAGCCTTTATGTAACACTTGCCATCTGCATAGTGGCTCCCCAGATAGCCCTCCCAGCAGATGCATGAGGCATGTTTGCAGGTGGAGAAACTGAGGCATGGAGAGATGAAGTGATTGACCCGAGGCTGTGCAGCAAGCTGGAACTGGGACCCAGGAGTTCTGACTCCAAGTCTCCTGCTTAGTCCACTACACCAGGATGCCTGCCACAGCACAGAGTCAGTGTCCGCAAGAGGCTGTGGAGATGGAAAGTGCTATCTAAGCGCTCCGCGGGATCACCCCCACATGGCGCAGCGATCAGAGCTCTGTCGCCAGACTCCCATGCCAGAGGCACGGGTCAGCTAGCTGGTGTCTGGGCTCCCCGGCTAGTCAGGGAGAGAGACAGAGCTGCGGTCAGCTCAGGATTCCTATGACACTGCACTGCAACCCAGTTATTCTGTCCCACCGAGAGGTGAGGGCCCAGCAAGACCCCGAGTCTCACATGAATCTCCCAGACTCTCCTCTCCACCTGCCGAGGGACACCTGGCCCCATTCAATCCCACATGCTCACTCCGCCGCTCTCAGGAGGGGACTGTAACCCTAATGATGCAGAGACCAGAGCTATACCGGCTCTTCCACTGGGAGAGCCAGGGCTGAGGCCCCAGGAAAGGAGCAGAAAGAATTGAGATTAAAAATAGCCCCCACCCGCACCCTCTTTCCTCCCCCTGAAACCTGCAGCAGCCCCGTCCATGGCCCTAGCATGTCAGGAAGCGATAATGTTCTGCTTCTCCAGAGCTGCATGTCACATCCCAGCCTCCCTCACACCCCCACCAGAGACAGCAGGAATCCTGGCCTCCTGCCAAAGCCACTGTCTCCACTGTAATTCCCTTTGCCCTGGAGCCAACACACACACACTTAGATACAGACGCGCGCGCACACACACACCCCGACAAAGACACTGGCACCACACAATCACACTTCCCCCACGGATACAGGCACATGCACACACATACGTACACCTCGACACACACGGTCCCAGATACACAAAGACCTCAATTCTACACAAAGCTGAGTGCCCCCACCCCATGTGACCCCTCACAGGATCAGGCCCACAGAGCGCTGGCTGGAAGACAAGGGGAAGGGAAAAATGCTTCAGGAAACCCACTTGACTCGTCCGAAGGGACAGGACCAAGAGACGCTCCACGTGGGTAGGGCTGTGTAGAGAATCTCAGCTACGTGAAACTGGCTCAGCCAGGCCGACCCCATCACCAGCATTTACAGGCCTGTGATGGGAGAATCACACACACAGTCCCGTGTTTCCCCTCCTCCCTCCCCCACGCCCATGCCCATGCCCACAGAGTCACCCACAGACCTATCCCCACACCCACTTCCAGAGTCACCCAGATACACCCACACACGCCAAAACGCTCCAAGCGACACCAGCACGGACACACACTCCCCCGCAGGAGCAGGTGCTGGATGGGCTAATTGGCTTTTCCATCCCTTGCTCCTATCACACCCATCAGGACACTCCCCGCCCATTCCTAGCCTCTCAACTGTTCATACTCCCAAACACGCACTGTGCACACCCATTCTCACCCTCACACCAGGCTGGTGCCTGCACACACGTGAGCTCTCACAGCCAGGTTGCCCCCACAGAATTCCCCTCCCCCCAACACACACCAACATGTCCCAAGCCCGTCCCCATTTCAGCTGCCCCCCTCCCCCCGGTCCAGGATTCATTTTATGTCAGACTTAACCAACCACTGGACCCAAGCGGCTTCGTGTTGCAGCTCCTGCCATGAGCTTGCTAGTGCCCGACCCTCCAACCTTCCCCACTGCTGCTGCCACCCATCACCCCCACAGTCAGGGCTCCCCTGGCCTAACCCTGCCTCTGTCCCATGCCCGCAGTCCCTAGGTGCTGCTCTGTGGCCCCAGGGCAGCGAGACTGAGAGAAGCCGCGGTGAAGGCAGGGGCAGAGGAGGATGGACAGGTGCCAAAGCCAAGGACAATAAATGTGTCCAGTTGACTCACAGAGGGCACTTTCTAATGGGACAGAGAAACAGGAGCCTTGTGTTGGCACCGGTCTTATCACGAACAAACGCTGGGAAGCGAGTGGAAGGGGGTGGGATTCAGGGTGCCAACACCCAGCAGCCATTAAAGCATGCTGCAGCTGCCCTTGAAAGGCCAGTGGCCCAGTGACTCTTGAGTCCCCAGGGCGAGGGGCAAGGCCAGCTGGAGAACGCCAGGCCCCGGCAGGTGAGCACGCCATGAGATGAGACATGTGGGAGCCGGGCAAGAAGCAGGACTTCCACCCCAGGGTAATGACCTCACACCATGCAAACATGGATACACCATGCGACATCAGGTTTCCGGTGTGAGACTGTAGAGGTCATCAGAATAATCCTCTGCCCCTCCTTCTAGCCTGGGTGTTTACAAACAGTTCACAACTCCCTCTCAAAATTAACATTGTATGTGGGTAAACTGAGGCACGGGGACTTACCCAAGATCAACACAGTGCATCAACAGGAGAGTTGGGAACAGAAACCAGGAGTGCTGATTCACTGCCCCCTGCTCCCACCACCAGGCCCCACACCCAGATAATATCTAGTGCATTTCATCAGTAGATCAAAGCACTTTACAAAGCAGGTCAGAATCATTATCCACATTTCACAGATGGGGAAACCGAGGCACAGGGAGCAAAGTGACTTGCCCAAAGTCATCCAGCAGGCCAGTGGCAGAGCCAGGAACAGAACCCTTGTCTCCCAAGTCCAAGTGCAGCACTCTCAGGAGTCCTGTCGCCCACCCCCCGCTGTAGCCATTAGACTGCATCCCATCCCAAAGGCATGAGTAGAATCCAGGAGTCCTGAGTCCCAATACCACACCCCACTGCTTGGATGGCACAGGCTGTAGAATAGAAAATGCAACTGAAAGCAGCAACATGGCAAGTCTTGACCCCTTCAAGGACCCAGTACAGAGGTCGGAGGCAGATGAAAATGGAGACGGCGCACTTCAAAGCAGGTGCTGCTGACCAGAACGAAACCACAAGCAGAGAGTCAATCATTCGATGTCCACAGGTCCCAGGGAGAGGGAGACAGGCAAAGGCACAGACAAAACCGCAGCGACCCCATGCCACCCCCAAAAGCCGAGATCGCTGGCAGAGCAGTGGCCAGCTGTGGCCCCACACTACCCGCTCCAGTGACATTCCCTCCTGACCGTAGGTGGAAAGGACACCCAGCTATGGGCAACAGTTCCCCACTGGCCCAACAGGGGGCAGCAGGAGCAGTTTCCCATCCCAGGTAACATAAAGCTTTCCCTCCCAACTTACTCCCCACCTTGCTCCCATTGTGTGTTTGGGGGGAATGATGCAAGCCAGGTCAGTGCAGTAGAGGCTGGGGATTTTGCAGTAGGAGCACAGGGGTACATGGCACAGCAGGAGGGGGTACACCCAGACATTACAGACCATATCAGTCCAGTGGTCCCTCTCCGACACTAGGCAGCGTCAGCTGCTTCAGATGAAGGTGCAAGAAATCCTGCAGTGGATGGGGTTATGGGGCAGCCTGCCCCCAGGGGAAGTGAATGGCTGACTTATGCCCTGAAGCTGGAGATCTCATAGGGCTTATACCCCTTCTCCTGTTTAAAGTACCTACGGATGTTCTCATTACCCCCAACAAATGTCCAGTCCTGCTAAGCTCTTGTCTTCAGGGACATCTTGTGGCAGGGAATTCCACAGGTTAACCAGCGTACTAAGTATGCAGGGGTAGGAAGCTGTGCAGCTGGGTTGGGGGGGAAGCCTAGGGACCCTGGATGGGTAGAGTAGGCGCAGAGAGGGTGTCGAGGGGGACAAGGCAAGGCAGAGGGGGTCAGGCTGCCTTATCAGTGTGCCCCCATCCCTTCCCAGGCGCCCCACAGCCAGCCCCTTACAGTAACCCAGAGCGCCTGGCCAAGTGCCTAGGCGGCCAGCGAGAGTCCTTTAGGAAACCCCCCCCAGCTGCCCTGCAGCCACCACCCAGCGCTGCCCCCTCCCGGGCCCGACGCCACCGGGATGGGGGCCGCAGGCAGGAGTCTCCCCCCACCCCCGGCCCCGCGCAGGCACTCACCGAGCGGGCGCACCTTCCAGCGGCGGCTTTTCTCGTCCATGGGGAGGGCTCCGAGCCGGCGGCGGCTGCCAGCGGGCACCGGAGGGAAACTTTCCCCCGCCGCCTCCGGGCGGGCTCGGCGCGTCCCGGCGGGCGCGGGGGTCCCAGCGGCCGGGGGCCCTGCCCGGCGCTCCCGGAGCAGCAGGAGCAAGGCGCGGGCGGCTTCCCCGACACTTCCTGCTTCGCTCCGCGCCTGCCCCGGCCGCCGCTCCGGCTCCCCGTGACTCACCGGCCCGCGGGCCCCCGCCGGCTCCCCGGGCCGCGCCGCTGCCGGGGAGGGGTCGGATACCCGGGGGGAGCCGTGGGGGGAGGGGTCGGATACCCAGTGGGGGGAGGGGGCGCGCTGCCGGGGGGAAGGTCGCACACCCGGGGGGAGCAATGGGGGGAGGGGGCGCACACCCGGGGGGAGCAATGGGGGGAGGGGGCGCACACCCGGGGGGGCGGAGGTCGCACACCCGGAGGGAGCAGTGGGGGGAAGGCGCGCTGCCGGGGGGAGCAGTCGGATACCCAGTGGGGGGAGGGGAGGTCGCACACCCAGGGGAGCAGTGGGGGGGAGGGGTCGGATACTCAGTGCGGGGAGGGGGCAGGCTGCCGAGGGGGGGGAAGGTCGCACACCCGGGGGGAGCAATGGGGGGAGGGGTCGCACACCCGGGGGGGGGGAAGGTCGCACACCCGGGGGGAGCAATGGGGGGAGGGGGCGTACACCCGGGGGGGGCAATCGGGGGAGGGAGCGCTGCCGGGGGGAGGTCGCACACCCGGAGGGAGCAGTGGGGGGAGGGGGCGCGCTGCCGGGGGAAAGGTCGCACACCCGGGGGGGGGTAATGGGGGGAGGGGTCGCGCTGCCGGGGGGGGAAGGTCGCACACCCGGGGGGAGCAATGGGGGGAGGGGGCGCACACCCGGGGGGGGTAATGGGGAGAGGGGTCGCGCTGCCGGGGGGGGGGTCGTACACCCGGAGGGAGCAGTGGGGGGACGGCGCGCTGCCGGGGGGAGCAGTCGGATACCCGGGGGGGGGAGGGAAGGTCGCACACCCAGGGGAGCAGTGGGGGGGAGGGGTAGCGCTGCCGGGTGGAAGGTCGCACACCCGGGGGGGAGCAATGGGGGGAGGAGGGGCACACCCGGGGGGGGCAATGGGGGGAGGGGTCGCGCTGCCGAGGGGGGGGAGGTCGCACACCCGGAGGGAGCAGTGGGGGGACGGCGCGCTGCCGGGGGGAGCAGTCGGATACCCAGTGGGGGGAGGGGAGGTCGCACACCCAGGGGAGCAGTGGGGGGGAGGGGTCGG
The DNA here is from genome assembly GCF_015237465.2 of Chelonia mydas. NCBI lineage: Eukaryota > Metazoa > Chordata > Testudines > Cheloniidae > Chelonia > Chelonia mydas. The sequence goes on from NC_051252.2 coordinate 36,080,696, forward strand.
ATACCCAGTGGGGGGAGGGGGCGCGCTGCCGGGTGGAAGGTCGCACACCCGGGGGGGAGCAATAGGGGGAGGGGGGCACACCCGGGGGGGGCAATGGGGGAGGGGTCGCGCTGCCGGGGGGGGGGAGATAGCACACCCGGAGGGAGCAGTGGGGGGAAGGCACGCTGCCGGGGGGAGCAGTCGGATACCCAGTGGGGGGAGGGGAGGTCGCACACCCAGGGGAGCAGTGGGGGGGAGGGGTCGGATACCCAGTGGGGGGGGCAGGCTGCCGGGGGGGGGGAGGTCGCACACCCGGAAGGAGCAGTGGGGGAAGGAGAGGTCGCACACCCAGGGGAGCAGTGGGGGGGGAGGGGTCGGATACCCAGTGGGGGGAGGGGGCGCACTGTCAGGGGGGAGGTCAGGTCACGCCATGGGACGGGAAGGGTAGCACTAGCGGGGGGAGCAGCAGGGAGGGGGGTCATGCTTGGAAGAGAAACACTTGGTGTTGTCACACAACTCGGCGGGGGGGTGCCCATGACCCAGGGGAGCAGTGGGGGGGGGGAGGGGTCGGATACCCAGTGGGGGGAGGGGGCGCACTGTCAGGGGGGAGGTCAGGTCACGCCATGGGACGGGGAGGGTAGCACTAGCGGGGGGGAGCAGCAGGGAGGGGGGGCATGCTTGGAAGAGAAACACTTGGTGTTGTCACACAACTCGGCGGGGGGGTGCCCATGACCCAGGGGAGCAGTGGGGGGGGGGAGGGGTCGGATACCCAGTGGGGGGAGGGGGCGCACTGTCAGGGGGGAGGTCAGGTCACGCCATGGGACGGGGAGGGTAGCACTAGCGGGGGGAGCAGCAGGGAGGGGGGTCATGCTTGGAAGAGAAACACTTGGTGTTGTCACACAACTCGGCGGGGGGGGTGCCCATGACCCAGGGGAGCAGTGAGGGGTCGCATTTCTTGGGGGGAGCAGAAATGGGGATGCACCCCCCCCGGCAGAGCAGTGGGGAGATAGGGGCACACACACCCCGGAGCAGTGGGCAGAGGAGGGGAGCACACACCCCACAGTAGGGGGATGGGGGCGCACCCCCCGCAGAGGGGGGGGTGCACACCTCACAGAGCAGTGGGGGCATGCGGGCGGAGGTGGGGGGCGCACACCCAGGAAGCAGTGAGGGGGGAGGGGGAATCAAATGCTCATGGGGAGCAGCAGCCAGTGAGAGAGGTCGCATGCTTGGCAGGGAAGATCCCCGGGGTGTCAGCAGCCAGCCAGCCTGGGTGTGGGGCACAATTGCAGCAGAAGCAGGTCAGGATTCAGGAGTGTGGGGGCAGTCATTCTGGGAGGGAGGTACTGGGGGAGGAGCTGGCTGGTCCTGGACACAGCGGGGGTGGGCTGAGTGTTGAGGAGGGTCAGAGCTGCTCCCAAAGTCCATTTAGCTCACTTAGAAGAATTCCTGCCACTAGGCCTCTCCCAGCTTAGAGACCTCCCCAAACAGCCAACTCCCCCAGTGACCTGCCAGATACCCCCAACGCTCAGAGATACCCCAATGACCTGCCACGGAGACCCCTCAAACTCCACCAGAGAACCCCTAGCCTCACAGGAGAGCCCCCAAACCCAGCAGCCAGACTCCCGTAAACCCCTCACATCCTCAGAGATCCCTGACACTTCTCAGCCAGCTCTCAGACCCAAACTGCCTCCAAAGATCCCTGCCAGACACCCCTCAGCCCACCCCGCAACTGGGCCATGCCCTGGGAGACACCAGGCTGGGCCCTTCGGCATGAGGGTGGGAGGAACCTCCTGCTGCTTCCCCGCGCCCAGGGCAGGGCTGCTGATGAGCCATCTCCCTCGGAGGCCTGGTGGGCACCCAGTGAGGGGGCACTCAGAAGTGCCAGCGCACCCTGTTGCAGGCGGAGGGCCTGGCGCCTCCAGGAGCTGTGCTGCACTGTCTGGGTTGCATCCTGCAGAGATAAGGGCACGTGGGGGTTTGTTTGCCCCCCACAGGGAGCGAAGGTGGGCGGCTGTGTGGGATGATTTCTCACGCCACCTCCTGGACAAATGGAAGATGACAGCATGGGCCCTGAGCACGCTCCCAACACGGCAAGGCAGCTGGGGTGCCAGGGGTCCCCCGAGTTCAGGAATGAGCGGGAACAGCTGATGAATGCCGCATGGAACATATCCAAAGGAGGCTGGAGAATCCCAGGGGTCTGCAGCCACTGCTCTCTGGGGTATTACTCTGAACCTAGCAGTAACCAAAAGTCACTAATACTTAGCAAGTCACCTTCTGCGCACGTACGCCCGCCAGGCACCTCCAAAACATCCACTGAGCAAAATAACCAACCAGTTTGGGGACCCTGGTAGGCCGCAACCCGGTCCTTAAAATGACAAGGGTGCTGCCAGGGCTGATGGGAAGGGAAAAAGGGGGACAATGGGAGGTCAGGGGAGTGACCCCAAAACATCTGTAATGGCTGTGTAAATAAAGTTAAATGGGAGGGAGTGTGACCCCTTCAAGATGATGTACCAGGGCCCCATATTTCTCTCGCCAGACCTGGGTTCTGATCACTAACCCAGCCACCACAAACAGCACTGTCTGGCCCCCTGCCAACTCCAATCTCAAGGCTTCCCCCTCCAAAGTCACAAGAGGGACTGGGAAGAAGTGCGAGGACATGCCCCATAGACTGAGCTTGTAGCAGGTTGGGCTGCCCCATGCATGGTGAAATGGGGGCAGCCCAAGGAACCCTGTACTGCTGGGATCCTGCCTTACCAATCCAGTGGCTTCCACTGTGCTGGGGATGAGTGACTGACTGGCCAAGCCCCTCCCCTGGACAGGTCTGGCACAGGTGCAACAGAGCGAGTTGAATGCCACACAGATCATATCCAAAGAGGGATGGAGAATCCCAGGGGGCGGGATTTTTGCCATTCAGCTGCCTGACTCCCCACCCCCAATGGAGGGGTCCCCCTTACTCCTGTCACTCTGCCAACTAGGTCCTTTTCCCCACCTGATGCTGGAAATGAGCTGCCACTCAGCATCAGCCCAGCGTGATCCTTCATCAGAGGCAGCTGTCTGCTGATGGCCAGAGGCGAGGATAATGATGCAGCTCAGCTTGGGATCAAGGGACCAGGAGGCAGCCGCTCGTCTTTGACTAGCCCCAAAGGGGCCTCTCTCCTGGAGCCTCCATCCCCATTAATAGCTCTCAAAGCCCTGTCAGTGGAATTACGGCAAAGGACTCAGGCACCGTGTTCTACTGATCCGTCCCCAGTGATTCCAGAGAAATGGACATCTATTGGAAGAGCAAAGGCATGAACCCTCCGGCCAAAGCTCAGCAGTGTTCGGAAATCTGGCGCACCACCAGGTCTGAGCTCCACTTACTTCACCTGCCTTGGTCTGGACGGCCACCAGTCTGCCTTACATCATAAGGGAGACGAGTCTGGTGGGTTCTCAGCCCAGGCCCAAGGGAAGATTTGTTCAGCATCAGCAAACCACTGCACCATTCTATCCAACAGCTGTATCTCAGAGATGCCACAGGACAGTAGGGGAGGGGGGGATATTGTAGGCTTGCCAAGACACTGGCTGCAAAAACGACAGTGCCCAGATATTCCAATATCCCAGCAATAGGTGCATTAGAAATGAGCTATGCTAAATAGTCTCCTTCAAACGCTGCACCCCTTCCTAAGCCCCACAGGAGCCCCTGTTCCCCAATCAGCACTCTCACTTCAAACCCCTTCTCCCCCTTTGCTTCCACTGACTTTTCTTCCCCACCCTTCCCCAGTTCCTCTTCCTCCAAAGGCCCTTCAGCTGCATCGAGCCTGCCACCCCAGGTGTCCTCCACACTCCTTAGCGCTGGTTGCGCCAGCACTCTCCTTCCCCCAACTCTCTCTTTCTTTTCTATTTTAAATTTTTATTGCCATTTTTTTTAAGAATACAGAGGAACAAATGCCCTTATCAGCAATTCTCACAAGGTATAAAGAGATGCTTTTATCTCACTGCCTTTACTCAGCTAGTGCGAGCCAATGCCTGTTAATTTTTTAATTTTCCTAGTGAATGCATGTGTGGCTTCGTCAGCATATATTATACATGCACACTCCCAGGGAGTCACGGAGTATGTATACACCGCCAGGAGAGGCAGATCTGCCAATGACACCCACAGTTAAGGTTGCTCAACCTTTCCCCGTATAAGACCCTGTTTCCAGTTGCTTAGAACTTTATCAGACTGTAATCATTCGGGTGACATTTTCAACGCAGGGTGGCTGCCGTGGACAATTTAAAAAACAAAAATGTTTCCGCTAAAAGAGTCCAGCCATTTCCGCGAATGAGATGAGGGAAAAATACTTATTAGAAAAATCTTCACAGCGGTTTCACGGAGAAGCGCTAGCACCCCAGTGCTTTGGAGCAGGGACTTGATATTTGTCCTTTACTTTACCTAGGAACATCCACCCACATCCGGCTGAATTATGACCCTCTGAAAATTGCCATTGCAAATGCTCCGTTAGAGTCTGGCAGCTAAATTCTCCGAAGCCGTGGCCGGCACTGAGCCTGCTCCATCCTAGCACTGCAGAAGCTGAGCAGCCCTTTTCCTGCAATTGATTCCCTGAATGGCTGGGGCCGAGGTGGAGCCAGGCACCAGAACTGAGAGAGGGAGACTTTATGGTGCTCTGAATGTGCCTTCTGCTGGCAGTCCGGAGGAAAAAGGAGGGAGCAGCTTGACTCAAATGCAGATGGATGAAGACAGGAGCAAAGTAGGACAGGGACAAGCTTGGGGGGAGGGGGCAAGAAACACAGAGGGGACAGGACCAGAAAGGTCTGTAACCACTAGAACACACTCCCCTCCAGAACCTAGAATAGAATCCAGGATTCCTCAATCCCAAAATTCTTCTGCTGTCAACAAACATCTGAGAGTCCCGCTGGCAAAATGCATCTCTCTTCCAGTCTAGTGACTGGCTGACCTAGAGGATAACAGCCTACTTCCACTACCAGTTACTCAATTAGCCCAAGGGATATAGAGGTCTATGCTGTAGATCTAAAGATCCCAACCCTGATGATGACCCAAGTTTGGGGTCAGCATGGTTCCACATGAAAGTACTCCTGATTTTTCAGGGTTTTTTTTTAAAACATAGGAAATCTCAACTAAAAACTACATTCAAAGAACATTACTGTTGCAAAGTCAAGCACTCAAAAGTTGGAAAATGCCAGAATCAAGGGTGCCTGTGCAACCATAATTCGGCCCCCTTGTTCTATACGCATTATGATTACAGACTTCAATTCCATGATCACATATTTGATTCCACAGGATCCCTGCCTCTTTCAGTGCACCAGCTGGACCTGCTCTGCGGGGGAATCAGGGTTGTGGAGTGAATGAGACAGGGAAATGCAGGAAGAGAAAGGATATCCTTGTAGTGGAGCCAGCTGAATGTGGCCCTGGAGAACTTGATTTTATCCTTACCACTGCTACAGAGTTCCCATGTGACGCTGGGCAAGTCACTATGGCAATAAGCACCACAGAAAAGTCTATGAAGAAATTAATACCCCTGTATTTCATTTAATGCGGGGTTCCGATGGTGGGTGGGAAATAAGGCCTGGGACCACATGCTGAATGAGGAAGATGAAAAGAAATAATGAATAGCTGCCCAGTTCATCCTGTATACTGTATGAGGCAGTAGTCCTGTGCAATTATGTAATTAAAGACTGGCATAAAGCACACTCCCTACTATATACCCAGCATGAGTTACTCTGGGGTGTTCCCAGCCTGAGACGCATCAGGGTGGGGCACGAAGCTGCAGTGAACCAGCTGCAGAGACTAGTGACAGCAGGCCCTGGGGGCCAGTGCAGCATGTGTCTCCATGTCTTTGCAAAGCCAGCCAGCTTGCAGGGAGGTGAGGCCCTGGGCCTTTGGGTGGGTAGCACCTCTAGGCACTCTAAGCCCCAGAATTCTGAATGCCCCCGGTTCAGGTACCCATGGCATGCTAGAGGAGAGACAGGCCTCTGCTGTAAGAAATGCAAACAGGGATTCTCACTGAGGCTGCTGGATGCCGGCAGACCCCATGTTTCTCTCTGGCACCCAGACTGACTAGCCCAGCTCGAGACACCACGCAGGGCCCTCCCTGGGTCCTGGCCTGGATTCAGCAGGTGTGTACCGGGCCACTGTTCCAACTGCAAAGTGCCTCGCCATATTAACAGAGTGGGTGGTCGCAGGTTCAGCTCCGTCTTCCTGCCAGTACACCCTTCATGGCAAGGAGAAGGAGCATCTCTGCCATTCAGCAGCTTAGAGGTGAGGCATGGATTCCCCTGGGCTGTGGCTCTTCTTGGAAGCAGCCAGCACATTTGCAGCCATCCAGCAACTCCTTCTCCTACCCTGGCAAGTCTCCCATTGCACACGGGGCCTCGCTAGTTGCCCCCACCTGCCTGCAGAGTGAACCCTGGAGGGGCACACCCCAACGTTAAAGCCCTCCCCGCTCTGTGCTAGCCCCGTCTCCAGTGGAGCCCGCTGGCACGGGGAGGCTCAATACACTCTGTGCCCTCGGCATGATGATCTATCGCGGCACCTCTAGCTGCCAAGGCTTAATCATCCTCACACCTAGGTTGCTCCAGCTAGGACTGCTGCCCAGGAGGCCGCAGACACAGAGCCCATGCGAATCGGAGTGCCAAACAGGGAAGCAACACAGACAAGAGGTAGCGCGTGTGCACACAGACGTACGCAGCGCCAAAGAGGGTATCCGCTACATGGCCTGCGGGCATCCAGGTGTCTCGTGGACAGGGCTCTGGGGGTGGTGGATAAGAAGCCTTTCCCCAGAGGTCACAGATTCAAAGCCAGGTTGCTCAGCGACCACGTGTCACTGCCATCAGATGGGACAAACTTGTGGGCAGAGGCTTTATGGCTCTCCCTCATCCTTCATCCTGCTGCGCAAGTGCCCCTCCCCACTCATCGGTGGTGTGGGGAAGGGGCAGGAGATCCCCATGCACCGGGATCTGGAGTGGGAATGTGAGCGCCCTGGGACAGGGGCTGCAGATGAAATGTGGCAGGCGTCTAATGAGCCATTAATCAATGTCACCTTTGCCCGGCAGCCGATGGCAAGGCAATAAAAGCGGGGCTGGATTTTCCAGGCCACAGCTCCCATCTCGCTTGGCTGGGAACAGCTTGCAAGTGGTGAGGGCCCCGCGGACCCCCAGCCCGGAGAGATTTCTGAGGAAGTGCTGGGGAGCTCCAGGAGGGGTAGTGAGAGCCCTGCAGCACTCGCACTAGCTGGGAGTGAAAGGATAATGCAGCTCCCTTGGGCAGGGCCTGTGGAGGTGGGCTAGGAATCGGGGCAGACAAGCTTTCCCCGGGGTAATTCAGTGGTTCTGCGTCCAGCCAGAACAAGCGTGAGCAGTGGCAGCGGCACCTTCAACGGACGATGCTGTCTAGGCTCAATTCAAGATGGGGTGAAGACTCGGGGGGGAGCGGGTCTGGGACCATCCAAGCCAGCTAGCCCATGCCTAGTCAGCCCCCAGTCATATCACCAGCTGCAGTCATACAGAATACTGGGCTGAGTCCCCTGGGCCTGATTCAGGCGGCGCGGTCCAAGGAGCTCTGGCCCAGTAACGAGACCCTGTGCCTTGCCTACAGCCCCTTCTGCTGAGGATCCCACAGTACCCTTGCACTGCTGGGCCTGGGGAAAGCCAGGGACTTGCCCAAGACTGCTTGGCTGGTCAGTGGAAGAGCCAAGAACAGGACCCAGATCCGCCAGCCCCTCAGCTTGACCACCCTCCAAACAGAGAGGAGCTCCCCCCACCCAGGCAGCTACAGGCATTGGCATGGAAACGGGCCCACGCAGGGCTCCTTTCACTCCCTGCCGGGTGCACCTGCAGTTCCCCCGCACGACAGTGCCTCGCTCTCCTGTTCCCCTCTGCCAAGAGCTGGAGTGGGCGGCAGTCTCCACATCAAAGCAGCCAGAGTGCCAGGAGTCTTCCAGGGCCACCGGGAAGGCTGCTAACAAACAAGCCCAGCATGGGAGGGTGTGTAACACCTCCCCAAGGAATGCTGCTGCTCCTGCCTGACAAGGCTCTGAACTCCCACGAGATGGAGCCCAGCCCAGCCTCAGCCCCATGGCGTCCCGGATCGCAGGCACAGCTGGCATTGCCCTGCAGGTGTCCTTGGCGCCCAGTGTACCACTGGGGCAGCAGGGTCTGGCCTCGGGGGACTGGCCACAGGAGAAAGAGCCTTTCACATCCAGGTCACCCTGGGGATCCGGCCACGGGTCACTTCGTCCCTGGGCACAGCCGCCGGGTGGCCTACACACAGGGAGTTGGTGCCTTTCACTCTGACTCCCAGCGGGGTTGTGTCCACATCACAAACCTGCCGCCCTTTCCCAGCCTTGGTTGGCCGTCTTGGCAGAGAGGCCACGGATTAAATGGACCAAGGAGACAGCACATTCACACAGGCCAGGGGGGAGGCACAAGAGCAGGAGAGTGAGGGCTTGGTAGAGAGTCCTCTGCCACCAGGTCACCCTTGCCCCCCACCCTGGCACCAGACCCTGGCACTACCTCCTGTCCCTAGCAATGAGTTTCACCTACACTCTGTCCTCTCCCTCGGCCCTCAGACCCAGTCCATAGACACAAAAAGGCCAACAGGAAATCTGCTCAGCAGGCCTTCAACACAGAGCATCCAACAGGCTACGACACGTACCCAGGACTGCCCCTTGGCCAGACAATGCTGTATTGGCTAATGACAGGACATCCACATTTCCAACTGTCCCCGGCCCCACACACACTCCTCCCTGTATCCCGGCTCTCTGACTGCAGCTACCTGGGGCTTACCAGGGAAGGTGGAGGGCAAGGCACCAGCACTGGAGAAGACTGCCCACCAAGCAGCTGCACTGGGGACAGGGGGGGAAATCCTGGCCGCCGAGTGCATAGATTGCCGCCCAGCACACAAACCATGAGGACCCAGTCCCACAGTCCTCACACAGGCAAAGTTTCCAACAGAGTTGATGGGAGTTCTGCCCATGCAAGAACAGCAGGATTGAGTCCCAAGATCTTGGGGAAAAGCTGCCTCTTTCTCAAGAGGAGCCGAGCCAGAGTGAGGAGGCTGGTCCCAAGCTGCCTTGGCTTGGTCCAACTCGCTGCTGTCACTTCCTGGGACACCCCAGGTATCCCCTTCTCTGAGTAAAGCACCAGGGCCCAGCTGTGCCTAGTGGATACGCTGTGGCACATTAGGGGATTGGTCGGCCCAAGTCTCGCAAGGAACATTGCTGCACACACTCAGAACAACATGGAGACGGTGGGTCCTTGGGGTCACGCCCCAGAGCTCCAAGCTCTGCTACTGCAGGTTCCCCCCATGCCCAGACAGCAAATCTAGCACCTACTTGTAGCTCCCAGGTCTGCGCCCTCCACATCCACACTCAGCTGGCCACGGTCAGAGCCAATCTCCTGTGCACCTCCGTTCCTTGCACCTGGGCTCTCCCCAGAGCCCGCCAGTCGCTGTCTGGGCTCGCTGGTGGAAGGCTTCACAGCAGGTGTCTCCAGAGAAGAGGACAAAGCCTGGAACAAAAGCAGAAGAACAGGGACTCAGAACCTTTCCCTGCATGGATATTCAATAGCCGACAGCCAGCATCAGCTTCAGAACTAGGCAGCAGACCTCCCGCTTCCCCTCCCAAGCCCTCATGCTTGCTACCAGCCTGGAGAAAGCAGGGTCCTTCTGGCAGAATGTGTCCCACTAGTGCTGGGGGGCCTCGGGGTGGAGAGACACAAGATGCTTTTGTTTTCTTTCAGGCAGATTGCACGTGGCTGGGTAGGGGAGTTGTCTGCTGCTCACCAGCCAGGCAGCTCCATGTCTCACGGGGGCTACAGCTGGATCTGAGTGAGCAGTCCAAGCGCTTCCAGTCAGGACCAGACAAGAAAGGCTTTGGGGAGGTGGGGGAGGGAGGGCAGGAATCAAAGCAACATCCCTCTCCCTGCCAGTGGCTGCCGGCTGATTATTCTGCTGCTGATTACTCAATGGGCCGGTATACAACTTCCCTCCCCTCTGCTGTGACAGTGCGGTCACAGTACATGAGGCTCCTGCTACAGGGACACAGGGAGGGTAAGCGTCCTAGATCCAAAGAGGATTTTGAGGCTAGAAGGGATTGTTACGATTATCTAGTCTGACCACCTAGGCCAGAGATTCTTACCCGGTGATTCCTGCATCAGGCCCAGTATCCTATGCTCAGCCGAGAGCATCTTTTTTAGAAAGATGTCCAGGGCCAGATCCTCCGCTGATGTAAATCGATGGGTCTCTTCCCCTTTACACCAGTGAAGGAGCAGGCCCCCAATCTCAATTTAAAGACTCCACGTGATGTAGACACCATCACACCTCTTGGCAATCTGATTCAATGGTCAATTATCTATTCCCTTAAAAATGTAGGTCTTATTTCCAGTTTGAACTTGGCTGACTTCATCTTCCAGCCACTGGATCGCGTTATACCTTTGTCTGCCAAGTTAAAGAGCCCTCTAGTAACAAACTTCTTCTCCCTTCATAGGTATGTCTAGATCGTGATCAAGTCGCCTCTGAATCTCATTACTGAGAGTGAACGGCCTTCAAAACTCTAATTTACTTTACACCGCTGCTGCTGTTGGTTTACACTTTGCACTTCAGAGGGTGTGAAGAAGGAAACTACTTTGGTCTGCTCCGAGTCACTTTCACTGTCTGTTCATAACTTATTCCATTCTCCGTTTCATTTTCTTGAGACAGAGCCATGGCTGGCGTGAAGCAGTACAGAACACACGTGTGCTCTTTCAGCTGAGGATCCAGCCCTGTTTCTAGACCTTTGCAACTTTCTTTTCTCATGCACCAGTTCCACGCTGTTGTCCGTCATCCCCCTGGCAGCTCTGGGACCTACCAACAGCCTTACAAATCTATCCACTGCTTCTTTGTTTTGGTATTTGAATGAAAACATTTCTGTTTGTGTTCCATTTTACAGTACCACTTCCCCTTCTCTAACACCTACGATAACTCATAATCTCTACTGTCTCAGCTCTGTTGTGTGCCCTAATTTGCTGCATCTGTCATCCTCTTGTTTAATGCGCATCTGAGAAAATAGTTGTTCTGTCCTCAGTTCTTTGTATCTTTAATAAGTGGCAGTAACGAAAGCAATCCATATTCTAGCTCCATAACTGCATAAACTTGTGCTGGAATGGATTTTTTCATCTTTTAGACAGAAATGCAATAAAATAGTACTTTAATTTTATTTAACATAACGGCCCCCATTGCTAAATGTCTGGATACATGTAAACTTATGTAACAAACCCAGCACTTTCCAAAGTGACAGGCTTTATGGAGCTGAACAGAGCTATTCTACAGACTCTCCCTGACAGACAGATCAGGCGTGTCTCATTAGCTTCAACTTGGGCATATTAAAAAGGAGGAAGGCAGAGGAGACCTGCTGAGAGAAGAATCCCATGATCAGCCAGACAATGGTTTAAGTTTATAAACTCTGTCCTGCCTGTGTTACCCTAGGAAGTCAGTAAACGTGGCCCAGAACCCACTGTGTATGTGTGATTCATGGAGAAGGGTGTGACATATTGACAAATGCGGTCCAACCAAACTCAGCCAACTGCACCAATCACCCACAGAGTTCAGCCATCCCACTAAAGCCGGAGGAAGGAGGACAGCCTTGCACCACGGACCATTGGACCAGCAAACTCAGGCCCTGCCAGACCAGCCACAGAGAAATTCCCCAGCTGAAGGGTATGCTCCCCCACATCCTAGTAAGAATGTCCTTCTCCTTGCTCCAGGTTAGCAGATCTGCCTCAGTTGATTTTAACCAGCGGGCGGGGTCGTGTGCAGAGCAAGAGACCCAAGTCACACAGACCACAGGCAGCCAGCCGCCCAGCTCACACAGACAGACTTGTGCGGGCGGGGCTCCCGCTAGTGTGCTAAACGGAGCCGTGGGACATTGCAGCATGGGCAGGTGGGCTAGCCACCTGAGCTCAGGCTCATCCTATCCCTTGGCTGGCTCCATGCTCGGAGTGAGCCAGAGCCTCCACCGGTGCCATGACAGCCACACTGCTATTTTTAACATGCTAGCATGAGCCCCACTAGCGTCGGCCTAAGCAGGCCGGGAGGCCCGGCCATGTAGACGTACCCATCGGAGAGCACTTCGGGTTGCACTCGGGTCTGCAGAGAACGGGTGTAATGTGCCCTGCCCAACAAGTGCACGACCGGTACCCCAGAGCCGGTGACACACTCACAGTACATGCAGCTGCCATGCCATGCCATGCCATGCAGCCCAGCCTAACACATGCCCAGGCTGTACTGAGAGAGGGCTATGCCTCTATCAGCACATCCCCCAGCAAAGCAGTAAATCCCTGCATGAGACTTGAACCCAGACCTTCCCGACATGTGCCGCTAACCAAGCCCCACCCAGCCCTGATTGTTACCAGCCCCTTCCTGCTGTGGGATTCCAGAGAGGATGCAGCTGGGCTCTGTATGCTCCAGGACTTGGCAAGAGAGAAAGGGGCTGTGACCATACAGACTGGAGAGGTAGTCAAAGCAGGAGGCTTTAGGTCAGGGAAGGAGCCTTTTGATGGAGTCAGACAGGCCTGAGGCAGGGACCGGCGGGGTGGGTGCAGGGGGTCCCCACTCCAATTTACGAGCACTAAGGCCAGGGCTGCTGTGCAGAAAGGATTTTATGTTGATCCAATTTTTCGATGGCTTAGTCCTATAAAACTGGGAGCGCCTAAGTAAGATGAATGGAACATGAATTTTGCTGGGAAGCTCTTAGAATCAATGAGCCACACATGTGAGCAGACGTATAAATTTACCATTCGTTTCCTGGAAAGGTTTAATTTATGGAATCCATATGGTAACGCTGCACAACCGCGAGCGCTCGACAAATCCCACAAGCCCTCAAGTGGCAACACTTACTGACTCCAACTGGCAGCTTTCCACCAATTGCCCCGTCGCTCTGAGCGAGGCCGGGGATGGGAGAGGCTGGTATCTTTGCCACCGCACAAGAGCGGTTAGGCAGCCAAGCGGCCATGTCCTGCCTAATCTTTGCCAGGGCGGCCCACGGTCCCCCAGGGCTTGTTAAGGGAAACATGGGTGTAACTTTGTGCTTCTTCTTCTCCTCTTTTGCAATTATTAATAGAAAGTGACTCTTTCCGCATGGCGGGGCTGATTGCCGCGTCAGGTTTTTTACTGCATGGCCTCTGCTTTAATTGGGCACCAAGCGGAAGCATTAGCCTGCAGAGCCTTACAGGGAAGGCTGTGGACATGCGCAGCAGAAAGGGTGTGTCAGGACCTGTCCCCTACAAAGGGAGTCTTGGGGCTACTCGACACAGATGGTAACAGGGCCCCTCTCCTCTAAGCAAAATCTCCGTCCATCCCTCTGGGCTTCCCCGTGTGCAATGGCCTCATCTGCATTGGGGATCCCAGCCAGCAGGGTAGCTGCACTTGTGCAACCCCTCTTGTTGTAGCCAGGCAAAACCACGGTTTGCACCAGTTCATCTTAGCCCTGCATGAAGTCAGGACAGACAGCACCAATGCAAATGATGGTGATGCACTAGGGTTTGCACCAGCAAAGCTAACCTGGTGACAGGCCACTGATGGCTAGAATTAGGGCAAATCCGCAGTGCGGACGAGCCCTTATAATATGGCCAGGAGGCGCAGGGTCTGTGCAGGGGTGCCAAGGTCCCAGTACATCGTGCAATGCCCCATGCAGCGGGGCAAAGACAGACACCCCCTAGCCAGCGCTGCAGTTTCCTCTAAGACAAGCTAACGTGTCACAGTGTTTAGGCTGCATTGCACAGCTGTGACACAACCCAGGGACTCATCTCCTCAGGGTGAAACCTCACGTCAGATACAACATCCCGCTGTGTCCCTAATGCCCTCCTGTCCCCTTGAAAGGGTGAGGCCTGAGCGTGAGGGCATCACGCTGCAGCAGATCCACCCAATGCAACGCAAACACCACCCACTGTCACATCCAAAGCAAATTCCAACTGGGGTGCAACACAGCCAAGAGAAGACGCTGCGAGCACCCTGCCAGACATGCTTGGGGAGACAGGCTGGCCAGGATCTAACCCAGAGGTGGGCCCGCGGAACCGTCCTGCCCGGCCCCTGAGCTCCTGGCCAGGGAAGCTCGCCCCGGCCCCTCCCCCGCAGCGATGCCGCTGCGGCTTGCGCCCGCCCACCTCCCAGGCTTTCCAATAAGCCTATTCTGCCGCTCTGAGCAGCCTGGTAAGGGGGCGGGGCGGGGGGGGAGGTTGGATAAGGGGCAGAAGGTCCCAGGGGGGCAGTCAGGGGACAGGGGGCAGTTGGATGGGGCGGAGGTTCCGGGGGGGCGGTCAGGAGACGGGGAGAGGGTGGGTTGGATAGGGTGTGCGGTCCTGGGGCGGCAGTTAGGGATGGGGGTCCCGGAGGGGGCAGTCAGGGGACAAGGAGCCGGGGGGTTGGATGGAGTGGGGGTCCCGGGGGGCCTGTCGGGGGTGGGGGTGTGGATAGGGTTCGGGGCAGACAGGGAGCGGGGGGAGGGGTTGGATGGGGGTGGGGTCCCGGGAGGGGGTGGTCAGGGGACAAGGAGCAGGGGGGGTTGGATGGGTCGGAGGTTCTGAGCGGGGCAGTCAGAGGGTGGGAAGAGGGAGGGGCGGATAGGGGGCGGGGGCCAGGCTGTATGCGGAGGAACAGCCTTCCCAACCAAGCCCTCCATACCGTTTTGCCACCCCAATGTGGCCCTTGGGCCAAAAAGTTTGCCCATGCTGATCTAACCAGTAAGGCTGAGACCTCCCCTGGCAACCTGCTTTGCAAACCTGCCCTAGGCACCTTATGCAACAGCATGTGAGACGCACGGAGAAGGATTAAAGCACATCAATTCAGCAAGCTTCAGGCCTGCAGATCCCAGAGACAGAAAGAGGTCTCATGCTCTCGGCTCCGCTGATTTCTGATCATGGGCTTGATCCGTCCCGGTGCTGATCCAGGAGAGAACCTTCCCCCTTATGCCAGGGCTACTTACTTTGCTTAAGAGACTTTGGTGAGGGACCTCGTCAAAGGCCTTGTGAAAGTCCACATACAGCATATCCACGGGATCACCCGTGTCCATATGCTTGTGGCCCCCTCAAAGAATTCTAACAGACTGGTGAGGCGTGATTTCCCTTTACAAAAGCTATGTTGTCTCTTCCCCAACATATTGTGTTCATCTAAAGTGTCTGGTTGAAACTATAGTAAAGAACAGAATTATCAATTTGTCCGGTACTGAGCTCCCTCCCCAGTAACAGGAGGGGCTTATGTCAAGGGCTCCCACTGCCACAACTGGCAATTGCAAACTATTCACAGTTTCATCCCAGCCCACGCTTACACTATTTTAGGAGGCTCCAAAATTTTGCCCCTCACCCTGCCCCAGCGCAAACTGGCGGGGTTTGGAGGGGCGGGAGAAGGGGAGTGTAAACACAAACTTGGCAAAACTTTGGGCTTTCCCCCACGTACTCCGTGTGGCTGGAAGCTGATCTATGCCAGGCTGAAATCTGGATTTCAGAAGCTTTAGATTCTGAAGACTCAAAGGAGTTTTTGCTCCAAATTAGCGGTGTCTCTGAGGGGAAATGGTCCCATTTGGAGCACAAAAAAATCCCACCCCTGAGAGAGGTCTCTGGGCTCTTTGCAAAATTCAGCTGTCTCATGCAATCAAACTGAAATGGAAAATGCCTCCCATTCTGACAGAGCCTTTCACGCTATCACAAAATCTTGCCCAGCTCCATTTGGGACTCACTCTCTTAGGAGCCATCAGCTCCCCTCACGGCCACATCTAATACCAGCCAGCAGAACCCTGGCTTAAAAAGAAACATCAGACATACCCGGGATCCCTTCCTGGCTTGTGCTCTGAGCACCCTCCTTTCACACCAAGGGAATTCAGAGCTGGTGAAATGTGCCAGGGGACAGACATGGAGGCTGAAATCCTGCCCTTCTATAAAGAACAGCCCATGCGATTCCCCTGCCAATACTTCTCCAAGCCCGCCAAGGGAGACACCACCTCTGGGATGAGAGAGGAGACCGGTCTCCGTGCGCCACTCAATCCTATCAATGAAGGGGAACTGGGCTGAGAACCATCAAACTCATTTTGTATAGGGGGCAGTGGGGGCCTCTGAACACAGGTCGGACGACTGGGCCTGCCCATCACTGCAGGCGTGCCTGAAATGCAGACCGTGAGCAAAAGGGTTCCAGGCCCCATGACCAGCTCCCTGAACAGAGAGATTTCTAAGGTCACATATCAATGCTGATTCCTTCCACTGCCTCCTCAAACCTCTCCACTTCCCTCAGGGGAAAGAGCCCAGCACCAGCCCAACAGCCACTTGGATTCAGCCAATCCAACCATCCAAGCCCCACAGACACTGCCAGCGAAGGAGAGACCCCATGAATAGCTCCCAATGGCTCCCCAACCAGGGGCTGGGCGCTGAGGCAGGGACGAGGGTGAGAGACGGGGAGGATGGATGGCCGGGTGGACAGGAAACTGCTGCTGTCCCATCTCCCCCACAGAGCTGGGCACGCGTAGGGGACACGGGTGCTTTCTGGAGAGGAGGCACCCGCCCGGCGTTTTCAGCTCAGTTCACGCCACCAGCAGGAAACGTCATGTCCTGGGCAGTGGCCCCCTCTGACACGCCGTCCTCACCTCACCCCGACGCCGAAAGAGACGGGAAACAAGGCCCCGCGAGGTGAGGCCAGGACAGAGCGAGCGGCAGCCTCGCCGGGTTTCAGCCAGACTCTTTGTGTTCCAAACTCCCTTCCTCAGCTTGCTGAATGGCTGGTTGTCGAGGGCTTGTTCCTCTGTTCAGGGTCTCCCTGGAGATGGCGGAGGCTTTTCCTCGGGCCGGGCTCCCTGGGGGCCAGGGATAAAGTACGCTGAGAATCTCACATCTCCTTCCCGCCCTGCGCCGGTTGTGGGGAGAGGGGCCCCGCCGCAGCACGGCCAGAGTAGGAAGCTTTGGCCTGGCCCAGCTGCCACTCTGGCTTTTAGCTGGGCAGCCCCTGGGGCTGCCAATCGCCTGCAAGTGGTCAAAGAAGAAAGGAAGCCCTAGCCCAGCACCGGCCCATGGAGCTGGCCGGCTGTTGAGAAGGGAGCTGTGTGTTCCCCAGGTGCGCCGGGGGGCTTTAAGGGGAGACTGAGCCCCTGAGGTACAGCCCTACCCTGAGATCCTGCAGAGGCCAGAGGGCTGTGAATGGCACAGTCAGGTCCTGCCTGAATACTGATTTGCTGTAATACACGGGAGCGTAAGATACAGAGAGCCTGCAACCCTGGTAACCAGGCTGTTACTCCATGGGCCATACTGCACCAGCGCCAGGAGACTGTTACTGGCCATGTCACATGCATGGAGCAGGGGGCTATTAGGCAATCAGTTACCAGGGTAGGTAACGAGCAAATCAATACTGAGTCAATACAGCTCAGGGTGCCCTCTCTTGGAGAAGATGTGAAACCACCTGTAATCGTCAGGAGTCTGATCCTGCTCCCACTGAATTCAATGGAAGTTTTACCATTGACATCGCTGTCGGGGGGGATCGAGCCCTAATGTTCCATGGCACACACCCCCTTAGAGTAAGGGTGTTATGCCTGGAATCCTGGCCAAATTCCAACTCAGGTTGTCACATTCTGCCTCCCTAAATCCAACTCCGCCCCCAGTTGCAACTAGATACAGGGCTCTGCGTTGCTTTTTGTCCTAAAACTGCTAGGCAAAGTTAACGTGTGCTGTTAATCAGGTGCCACATTCCTCCCCAGAGGTGGCTGCACATTGCTGACAGGCAAATGATTGCCTACCTGTTGGAAAGCGTAATTAATTAGGGTTTGGGAATTGCTTTGAGATCCTCAGATGAATAAGTAGTAGTGCAAATAATTACTAATTATTATTATTACTGGCTAGCTAATATGTGCAGCAATAGGCAATCAGGAGTAATTCAAGGTATATTAGATACCAGATCAAGTGTTAATTAAATGTGATGCTTGACGTGATTGGCAACAGCTCTTCCAGTCCTATCAGATGAAGATGTCCTTCGATAATTATTCACTGGCGGATAATTGGCCAGGCTGGTGCTACCGCTTGTGAAAAGGAACAGGCTCCTGAAGAGAAGCAGCCTGATTTACAGACGCACTGACCGTGCAGCAGTGTGCACACACATGGCTTGTAGAACCTCTTGCAATCCCAGTCCTAGGCCTCTCTCAAGCAGACACCATCCCTATTGAGCCAAACTGTGAAATAGGGACCAACCGAGACACTATCTGACTCCATCTTCCCTTGCAACCTAAGGCAGGAGTTAAATCTAGATCCCTAATGGTGAGAAGCCAATGATGAACTAGACATTGGGATCCCTTCTCAACGTTCCAGTGTAAGAACCCAGTCCAGCTTTTACCTTCTACCTTCCACTGGGAAGGCTGCCAACCAATTTACTAAGAGCTCTCCAAAGCCTGGGACAACTATAAGGCTAGGGGCTTGTTCTGGCACCGTGGGGAAAGCGGGCTGGATTTCTGAGCCTGGCCCTAGCAGCCCTGCTGGCGATTCTGAGCACATTCTCCTGCAAGGGAACCAGCACTGCCCTTTGATTAGATTCCTTCCAATTAACATACAAGCTAGGGAGTTGGCCTGCGCTTCCCGGGAGAGGCAGAGCCTTTTGCTTATCTGGCGTGTAATGTTCTGCGGGAGCAGCCCAGCTCCCCCTAGACACAGTGATTATCTTGATGGAAGTGCCAGAGCGGGCTGGGCTGCGCTGCCAAGCAAACAAACAAACCGCAGCAAGGCTCCCTGCTCTGTTTCTCTCCAGTGTTCAGCGCTGTCACCCTGTGGCAGGGGCCAAGCCCGCGACCTGAGCTCAAAGGGAGGAGGCCAAAGCACAGCCTTGTTTGGTCTCGGTGGGGCAGATGCCACAGGGGAGGAGCTAGGGTCGCTCTTTTCTCCAGCTGAAAAGGGTGCCCTGGAAAACAGGAAGGGACCCAGAAATGGAGGTGAACATTCACACAGTGGCATACAGTGTAAGGCCAGGAGGGACCCCCCCAGATCACCTAGTCTGCCCTCCTGTACAGCCACCGACACCACCCGGCCATCCCCGCACCGAACTAACAACCAGAACTGGGCCAAAGTATTACAGCTCGTCAGGAGACTAAACCACTGTGTGAGAACACGGGCAGGGGGGAGGACCGGCAGCCCTGCATTGGCAAGAAACTGACTGAGATACACCCAGATGATCCTGGCAAGCAACCAGTACCCCACGGTGTGGAGGAAGGTGAAAACCTCCCAAGGTCACGGCCAATCTGAGCGGGGGAGAACCGACCCAGGGCGACCAGTTAGACTCTGAGCATGTGAGCAAGACCCAGCCAGCCCAGCACCTGGGAGCGAATCCTCACCACCCGCAGCCCCGGCACATGCTGCCCAGTGCCCCAGCTCCAGCCAGATGCTTCAGAGGAAGGTGAGGGGGGGGACCCTCAGAAAGTACCCCAAGGGGCAGACAGGAGATTCTCCAAGGCAGCCCTGGATATACGGGGTATTTCCATCTCTGACACCTCGAGGCTCCAGCTTGGCTCTTCAGGGCAGCCTCCTGGCCCATGACACCCACACTCGCTGCCACAGTATGACACCGATGTGCACTTTGCTAACCTGGGGGCAGGTCTGTGCTGAGCACCCTTTGGTGGTGTCGTTAGACTGGAGTTTACAGAGCTCTCTGGAGGCCGGGGGGGGAGGGGAGGGGTCAGGGGTCTCACTCTGCAAGTATGAGGCATCAAAGTCTCAGGGCAGGAGATTCCCAGGATGGACCTAGGAAGGAAGATGCTGATGTTGGCTCTGGGAAAGCTCCAGGTGGGAGCCACAGACAGACAGACAGACAGGGGCTGGGAAGTGCCAAAAAACAACAGAGACTGAAATACAGGATCGAGCCCCCTCTGGTCCCAAGGAAAACACGCCGGCGCTTCCTCTCTACCCCAGCAACCTTCCTGCTTCCTCCCTCCCCCATCATCTCTCTCCCTCCCACTCAAAAGGGCAGCCCACCATCTCTCGGTGACGCAATTGCTCACAGCCAGTGGTACGTGACCTGCCGGGCATTGGGAACCTTGCCCCGCTAGCCCCTGACGCATGGCAATAGCCGCAGAACTCTGCCTCTTCCAAGGCAAATGATGCTGATGTGACGAAGTGGGACTGTTCTTAGTGTTTCCTCTGAATACTGTCGGGATGCCTCAGTTTCCCCTATGCATTTCTTACATCTCTAGGTGGTGGGATAAGGGGGTGGGATTGTTGCAGAGCAAAGGGCCAGGGTACATAGATGGCCGACACTGTCTCCTGGCAACTGATGGCCTGGGCCCTTCCCCCCTCCAAGGTGATAGCGAAAGGGCTGGAGAACAAAGGAATCCGGTGACCTCCTGGCCTGGGAAAGGGACAAAGCCCAGAGGAGGAGGGGCTGGAGCGGGAGTCTGTTGCGGCTGGCTGGGGACAAGGAGTGAAGTGCAGACGTGGTTGTCTGGCTCACTGCCCCCCAAAATGAACCCGGCTGAGGGGTCCTGTTCTCTGTACCTACAAGCTCTGTTTTAGACCATGTTCCTGTCATCTAATAAACCTGTTTTACTGGCTGGCTAAGAGCCACGTCTGACTGCGGAGTTGGGGTGCAGGACCCTCTGGCCTCCCCTGGACCACCCCTGGGCGGACTCGCTGTGGGAAGCACACAGAGGGGCAGAGGATGCTGAATGCTCCGAGGTCAGACCCAGGAAGGTGGAAGCCGTGTGAGCTGTTTGCCCTGAAGACAGTCTGCTCCCAGAGAGGAGACTTCACCAGAGTCCTGCCTGGCTTCGTAAGGAGCAGCTCCAGAGCATCGCCCGGGGACTCCGTGACAGCTACCCCTTGCTGAACTGGGCCTAGCACTGGAGGGGTCAATCTCGCCTGACGGGCACAAAGCCCTTGCTGTCTGCATTTACAGATCTGACATGAAGTGGGCCACATGCCAGCTGGTCTCTTACACAGCCCCCTCAGAGGGCTGGAGGGATGTGTTGTTCATTCCCCGGCTAGCTCAGCCTCCTTGGATCCTCAGCAGGCAAACTAGCTCGTTGTACCACAGCGTCTCTTGGGCTTTGCCCGGCTGTTTGCTGGCGCAGCGCACACAGAAACTAGACACACCGACCGAGACACGCTCATCCCTGCTGATGCTCCAAGGAGAGGAGCTGTTAGGCTTCATGTCAGGACCAGAGCAGAGCCGGACTGATGCATCTGCAACAGGGACAAGACTTCAACGCAACTGGAATCCTGAGCCACGAAACAACCAGGGACAGGTGCTAACAGGCGAGGAACCTCTCGAGAGACACCCCCTCCCCAGCTCACAGTGCAGCAGCCCTCCCCCTCCCCAATGCATCGGTCGGGCCATTGTGTCTGGTTAGGAAAGTGCACAGCAGTGCCAGACTGTGGCAGCGAGTGTGGGTGTCTGGGCCTCCTCCTTCTTTAACTCTCCCCTGTGCTATCTGTCAGAAAATCATTCCCGGTTACACAGATAAGAAATAATTGATGCAAAGAAGCCATCTGTTTGTGAACATGGAGTATCTGCTCAATTAGGAGGAATCTGTCCAGCCAGATAAACCATCTCTCCATCCCCACTCACGGGGAGGGCTTTGCACCCTGACCATGTCCTCAAAGACTCACAACCAATTAACGGCAAACAGCGTGATTTGGGCACTAACTTGTTAACTAGCACCCTGAGGCTCTTCCACGGGCAGGGCGGGGTGCGGGGGAAGCCGCCAGGAGTGCAGGGGCCTCAGACATGCCATCTTTTCTGCTGATGCACAAGAAAGCACTAAAGCTCAACAGATGTTGCAGGAGCTTGTCAGGGAGGCCGGCTGAAAAGGGCTCACAGCAAACAAGCCCTGACCAAACGCTGAGCCTGACCAGCTGCTTCCAAGCCTGCTGCTGCGGTGAGAGGAGCATGAGGGGGCAGAACTCCCTGCGGGGAAGATGGCACTTCCAGCAGCACAGTGCCAGGGCCCCGAGAAATGAGAACTGGCAGGCTCGTTCCAGGGACGGGATTCTCTAGACAGTAACACACGGGGACCAGGCGTCTCTGCCGAGCTGATGCATCGTATACAACAGGTGCTGATCAGAAACAAGAAGCAAGCCCCCCGGATGGGAGCCTGCCTTCTCTGCAGGATGGCGTTCAGTTTGCTGTGTTTCTGCTTTGCCAGCTGTGTCTCTAGCTTGCTCCATTTATTGGACCCAAAGGTGCATCGTCCCTGAGCTGTGCAAGGCTACAGCGAGTCCAACCCATCCCTGTCTGCAATTCCCCTGACTTTGCTGGAGTCACAACGGGGTTGAGTTTGACCTCCAGAAAGGAAGAATGATTCAGTGGCTAACACAGAGCAGCGGCAGGGGTCATGAGAGCTGGCTTCCGTGGCTGGCTCTCACTGTATGGCCTCGAGCAGAACACGTCACTGCTCTGTGCCTCAGTTTTCCCCCAAGCAAAATGAAGATAAGAATTCTTCTCTCTCAGGATTCATTCCAACAACCCCTGCTCCTCCCACCCACTTCCCTGCAACCGCATCACATAGGGCCACATCTGCAGCTGAAGCATTGTGGTTCAAGGCAGAGGCTTAGGACGCTGGGACCCCTTCCATTCCTGGCAGAGGGCCTCACTGCCTGGTAACGTGGGCTATATATTGCCAGAAGGGGAATGTTAAAGTAATGTGTTATTAAAATACAGGACATGGGGGGGAAACTGACACAATGGGCTGTTCCAACAAGAGAGGTCCCTGCTCAGTAGCCAATCAGGATAATATCTACCCTTCTCAACGGCCAGTCAGACTTCTTAGCATTTCGGGAGCCATGACAATGTTGGGCAATCCCCAATGTTGATTGGCTAGTGAGAAGCCACTGATTTTATCACTTCCTTTGAGAGCCCCCAGGCTCCACCTGGCCTTCGCCCCACGCCCTTGCCCTGGACACTGGGTGGGTGCAGGCGACTGGGACGTTGTTATTAACGTGCACAGGACTGTGCTGTCAGCCAGCCGGCTCAGTTTATCACATCCTGACAGCGCATTAGAGGAGCGATCACTGGCCTACTTGTATTCTCCAGTCCCTGCCTCGGGTATTACAGTGAAAAACGTCAGCTCAATTCCAGGGAAATTCTTCATGGTGATAGAATTTTTGGGGGAGAGAAAGGCTCTAATTGGAACCGATGTCAATTATACCTTAAACGTACAGAGAGCGCAAGAGACAGCGCATACATGTAAGTTACTTTCAGGGCTGGGTTCTCATCAGACGATCACAGAAACATAAGGATAGCACCAATCAAACCTATTGTACTGTCCAATTCAGTGGACTCAGCACTGCGATAGCACGGTGGGGTATTTTGAGAAGTCCTTCCAAGGCAGAGCAGCTGGTATTAGCCACAGTTTGTCTATCTTGAGGTGACAGGGCCCAGTGGTTTGAGCAGGGTACTGGGTTCCACTTGCACTTTGGGCAAGTCCCTTAAGCTTAGTGCGCCTCAGTTTCCCCAGCTGTAAAATGGGGCTAATAATGCTCCCGTCTTTGTAAAACATGTTGAGCTCTTCGGCCACCTCAACACCAAGGATTATATCGACGGTTACACAGGTCTCTCTCGGGATCAGACTGATAGCAAGGGGAGGCCAACATGGGTACGATACGAGACAGCCAGCCCTCCTCACTCTCCCAGCAGGCCTAGGCTTTTCCTGGCTTCACCAGGAGCCAAAGACCTGCTGTAATCTGAGAGAAGAAGTGCCAGAGATGTCATCAGGATGCCTGATTCCCCTCCTACACACGCCCTCTGCCCTGGAGTGATAGCTCTCCTCCCAGAACAGCTGGTCCCATTTATCCATGATACTTATCTGTGCAAGTGCCCAATTTGCACACACAGATGGCCGGGGAAGAGGAGGTGGCACCAGGGCAGTGCCATCCTGGCTGGGGTGCAAGGACAGTGCCCCCTCCACGCTACACGCTTCCCTCAGGTTTTCCCTCAGGGTGACTAACGCTGGGCAGCCGAGCAGCTATGCACCAGCAAGCCTCATGCAGCCGCTCAGCCCCTCGGGGCAGATTGCTTCATGGCTAAGCACACAGGGCACCTCCTTCCTAACCTGCACCGTGCCCTGCCTTCTCTGCCCCGGGCACCTCCCACACAGCCAGCCTCAGGGCCTTCTGTGGCTTTGGGCCAGGAGACAAACACCTCCCCAGCACGAAGGAGATTAAAGCCATCAAGAGCTCAACCCCAGAGCTCCTTCAAGGCTGGAGGATGGGTTAAGCTTAGAACAACAGAGACAAGCCTCTATTCCCCTCTATCGTTCCCCTCTATTCGATATTGGTGAGGCCTCATCTGGAGTACTGTGTCCAGTTTTGGGCCCCACACTACAAGAAGGATGTGGAAAAATTGGAAAGAGTCCAGCGGAGGGCAACAAAAATGATTACGGGACTGGAACCCATGGCTTATGAGGAGAGGCTGAGGGAACTGGGGATGTTTAGTCTTCAGAAGAGAAGAATGAGGGGGGATTTGATAGCTGCTTTCAACTACCTGAAAGGGGGTTCCAAAGAGGATGGCTCTAGACTGTTCTCAGTGGTAGCAGATGACAGAACAAGGAGTAATGGTCTCAAGTTGCAGTGGGGGAGATTTAGGCTGGATATTAGGAAAAACATTTTCACTATGAGGGTGGTGAAACACTGGAATGCGTTACCTAAGGAGGTGGTGGAATCTCCTTCCCTAGAAGTTTTTAAGGTCAGGCTTGACAAAGCCCTGTCTGGGATGATTTAGTCGGGGATCGGTCCTGCTTTGAGCAGGGGGTTGGACTAGATGATCTCCTGAGGTCCCTTCCAACCCCGATATTCTATGATTCTATGATTCTAAGCCCTGGAAAACTAGGATTCCTGGATCCCTGTGGGAGTGTGTGAGAGAAACTCCCAGACCAACCCCCCTACACAGCCAACCCCACCCTTCCATGCTCAGGAGTGTTCCACCTCTAGGGCCCTGATCTCTTTCTAACAGGAGCCTCAGGGATTCAACAGGCTGAGGTGGAGAGACAGACTCCGGAGCTGAACTTTGCAGACCCCAGCCTGGTGCTGGGGTGCAAGCCCCCAGGGAAAGCAACTTTCTCCTGAGTGAGTTTAGCGCCAAGCCTGGCGCCCACGGCTTGGCTGAGCCAATTGACTAAGGAGCAGAAGGAGGTCACCCGGCTCTCTCAGGGTGTGTCTACACAGCCCGTGTCGACGGGCTCACGCCAAATAGCTGTGGAGCCCTTACGGCTCTCACCGGAGCTCGGACGCCTAGGGAGGGGATGGGCTTCGGCGCCCGAGCTGCAACTTCAGCACGCTGTCTACACAGCTAGTTCAGAGCCCGAGCATGAGTCCTGCAAGCCCGAGCGTGGCACCCTCCGTGGCATTAGCCAAACGCTGTGGCCTTTCCCACCAGCCGTCCAAGCTCTTCATTAAGCTGCGTGTTTTGCTGCCTACCCCCACCCCTCCAGCCCCAACGGTTATCGGATGTTCCCTTCCAGCGGGCCAATAAGGGACCGTATGCTGCTCCTCATCAGCTCACGCTCTCTCCTTCCAGGGCGCCAATGAAACGGGGGAAGCAATGAGGTAATCAGCTTTTGAATAACTCCCTTCCCCAGGGGAGACGGGCTAAGCCGGGCTGCCTTGGAAAGAGCTACCTATTGATATGCAAAGGGGGCTCAACCTTGCAGCCTCTGCAGCTCCCAGCAGTCGGCTCCCCCTTGCCCTCCATGTTGTTCTCATGCCAGACAGCCCCAGTTGCGCTGCAGGGAAGGGCTGTCAAGTGGAGCTGCAGGCCAGCAGGGGAGAGACACCAACCAAAGAGCCCAGGCTTCGCACGCGGAGAGGGCTGGGTGTGTGTCTGGCTGGGAGAGGCCCCCTGATGCATGCCCACATGCATATACTGATATACACACGCAGTGTACAACCTACGTTAGAAACAGGCCAGAAGCAAACCCCCAGGCCCCCGCGCCGAGCCAAATCGTGTATCTGCAGCAGAACCAAAACCCTGGATCCAGAAACTCCCAAATGTAGGGGCTCAAAATGCAAATCCAAACTGCCCCTACATCTGCAGGTCTGACTGCGATCCAGGTCCAGGGTCAGATGCATCACTGCCCTCCATGCCCTGGCTGCGTCCATATCTCTGTGGCTGGGAGCGGCACTGTTTCCATTTTACTGACACCCCCCCCCCACCCCCTCCCAGGCAGTGCAATCCAGTGATGCGATCTGAGAGGCAGGAAGCACAGCTCAGCTCAGGAAAGCAGGTCTCCAAAAGCTGGAGACCTCTTCCAAAGCTGTTGCAAGGCGAGTTCTGATCTTTACAGTAAATTTCAGTGCTTCATCAACCTGATCCCAATGACTTCAATGGGCTTTTGATCAGCCCCAGATCTACTCTGGGGGCTGTGCCATCAGATACACAGGCAGGGTCTCCTCTGACTTCAACAGGAGCTGAGCTCATAGCTCAGCAGAATTGTGTTTCAACGTTTCCTACATGAGATTTACCTTACAACAGCTGTGCAAGCACCCTCCTACTTCGCTACGGTGCTTTTCCTGTCAGCGATGCCATCCGATTGCCATACAGGCAACTTCCCACTTCCCTGCTCATTTTCTTTACCTGTGCAATGCTCAAAAGCGAGAAAAACCCAGTCATTTCAGGGGTGATTTTTAGCATTGCACTCACATAGAATTTGCATGCTCGCATCACCACAGTTGTGTATGCAAGCCATCCTGTTGGCTAACTGCGCACCTGACCAGTTAGACATTTAAATGGCCAGTATGGGTGGGACTGGGATTGCAGTGCAGGTGCGCCTGCATGAGCAAATCACGCGAGTGCATTCTGTGTGGCCAGCTCTGAAACTGGCTGGGCCTTGCGCTGCTTTGTGATTCGAAAAGCTCATCCATTGCACCGCAGTTTGCCTCCCATTTTCTTCCCCCCCCCGCCGTCCACCCTCTGCCTTTTAAAATCCAATCAAATGCCACTCCGCTGTGCTGACTGCAGGCCATTCCACGCTGCACGGTGACCTAAATCAGCCAGCTGCAAATTGGCACTGCCTGCCAACTGCTTCCAAGAACGAGTTCACCTGTGCCAGCGGGGCATGTGCCTGGATTCGCTAGAGGGGATAGGGAAGGGACCCCAGCTGTGTGGCCAGCAGAGCCACTGCCAGTGTTCAGCTCAGCTTGTCTGTCAAGGGCCCCCCCGTAAATGAGAAACAAGAGCTCGGGAAGTTCACCGTCGGGAAACAGCAAACATGCCTAGGGAAGCGAGACCCCCTGATTGGCTCAGACAAGCATGCGGGCAGGTGGCGCTTCAGGCATCCAACACAGCCGGAGCTGGGGGAGGGGGGTCCTTCTGGCAGATCTTTCCCAAGCGCAGCCTAGCCCAGCGGCAGTTCTCAGCCCCAGGTGTAGGAGGGGCAGGGTAACCTGCCGGAGTGGCTCTGGGAGCTGCAGATGCACTCGTTAATTACGGATACATTGAAAACCCCTTCAGTCCTGTGCTGAGACAACGGGCCTGGGCATATCACTGCAGTGCAGGTGCCCCCCCCCGCCATCCAGCAACTGCTGCGGCCTTGGAGGCCTTTAGAGGCACGTGTGTTAGGAGCTGCCCGAGCACAGAACTAACATCAGAGAGAAGGACGCGCTACTGGCTTAGGGGTATGGGGACGCAGTGTGGGAAGCAGAGCGAAGCCCAAGGACCTGTGCCAAATGTGCCCACTATCTAGGCTGTGCATTTCGGCACCAAACGCCCTGGGAGCCCAGTCAGCAGGGGTGTTTTGAAAACTGGGGTCAACTCTATTTATTACACACTTATTTGCTCTACAACTTCACCTTTAAATTAAGAGCTGTACCTGGTGCACGGAGCTGGGGAGAAGGTGCACGTAATAAGCTGGGTAGTGTGTATGTGCACCACTGCCCACTAGTGGATGGAATCAAAACCACTTAACTGTGTGTCATGCACCCTGCATGGCTAGCAGCTGATGGAGAGTCTCCTTTAGCTCGAGCGATCCCAAAGGCCTGTGACTTTGGGAGCTGGCAGATCTGCAGTCCAGCTGGTGTGAAGCACAGTGACAAGTGCCTAGGTAGCCTTGGGCTAACTGCACTCCATATATTCTTACATTCACTCTCTAATTTCCAAGAGTGGGGCAGTCACCTGTGAGCCCCAAATGCACATTGCCACAGGCTGATACATCCTATAGTCTCCATCTCCCTGGGGAAGCCAGTTCCATGCAAGGTCTGGGCTCACCATCTCCCCCACCATGCACCGGGACATTCTCCATGAACCAGTGACCCGGAGGAGTCGTACCACCTGTCACCTGGAATGCAGAGAGACTCCCGCGTCACAGCACCTGCTGAAGGGAATCTGCCCTCCTCCCAGCACGGCTGGCCTCCTGCCATTCTGTGCCCTTTAATAACAGGACTTGGCACTTAATGCTCTTCCAGCACTTTGCAGCTATCGGCTCGTTAACCCTCACAGCCCCCATGTGAAGCTGCCAGAATCATCATCCCCGATTTACACAGAGGTGAGACAAACCGGCACTCAGATTAAAAAGAAAAGGAGGACTTGTGGCACCTTAGAGACTAACCAATTTATCTGAGCATAAGCTTTCGTGAGCTACAGTTCACCGATGAAGTGAGCTGTAGCTCACGAAAGCTTATGCTCAAATAAATTTGATAGTCTCTAAGGTGCCACAAGTCCTCCTTTTCTTTTTGTGAATACAGACTAACACAGCTGCTACTCTGACACCTGTCATTACTCAGGTTAAGTGACTCGTGCAAGGCCACATGCCACGTTAAAGGAAAAGCTGGGATTGGGGTTCTGGACTTTCTGGCTCTCGACCCTGTGCTCAGTCCACTAGGCCACACTGCCTCTCGCTCACATTCACAGACATGGCCAGTAACCCCCTGCCAACTACTAGAAACAAAACCCTAGTCCGAGAGCACCATTTCAATGAGAGAAAAGGGGTGGACCAAATCCCAGAATCAAAGATCCAGAATTCCCCATGCCCGCTTCACATGCACTTTGGGGGCTCGAACCCAACTCTGGGGTGCAGGTTGGCTACTAGACAGCATCCTTAACAAGCCACCATCAACCCCCTCTGGGCTCCTGCTGCATCTCCCTTCCTGGCAGGGCCAGGAAAACATGACTGACACACACACGCACACACACACACACCCACCAGATGTCTAGGACAATCTCCAGCAAGGAAAGAGCAGCTCTCAAATGCAGGGCGAAGATGGGAGATCCTGCCCCAAATCCTTGCTCCTCAGCTAACAACTCAGCACTTTCGCAAGGATCAGTCACACAGATTTTAGGTCTCGTGAACAACCCGAACTGGAAACTGGGGCATTCTGTGGCTTGGCCAGGATTTCCTGGCTTTCCAGTGGGGTCAGCTGTTCCTGGCTGGCACTGGCAGTTCTCAAAGTAGCAGCCTCTAAATTCAGGTCAAAATGAACTCCGGGGAGCCAGGAAGAGGGTACGCTTGATCTTAGTGACTGGAGTAAGGAAGAGGGTAATCGGAAGGACAGGATTTTGAAATCCAAATAACTTGCACCCTGCCAGGGCTAAGAACAAATGCGCTAGGCCAAGAGGAAACCGGGATTCCTGGGTCTCTCCAGTGATATGGCCCATTGGCTTGACATCAGACCTTTCATCTGTCTGTGGCAGCTCAGCCTAGCTCTGCCTTTCTGGCTCTGACCGAGCGTGAGTCCCGGCTCTGCATGTGCTCTCGGCACAGAGAATCCCACAAGGAAGGGAGGGGGGCTGGGATGGTCTGAAAAGGTGGGAGCAGCCGCAGCACAACGAGGTCCCCCAACACTGAGGTGGGGGTTGGTTGCCAGATGCTTGCTTGGTGAGCGAGGTGGGTTGTTAACCAGGTCCAGCCCCAGATTTTGGGGGGGTTCTAGGGGAATAAAATCCCCAGGCGAGTTTGCTCTTCCTCTCAGCAGTAATCGAGACATTTGCTTCCCACCTCCCGAAGCAGGCGTGCGAATCTGCACAAAAAGTAAACGGTATTTGGAGTGTTTATGGCTGCAGCGAAAGGCTCCCTCCGGCTCCTTTTGTGGGGAAAACCGCCGAGCCCTCCAGCTCACGCTGGGCTTCTCACGTCCTACCGCCGACAATTACAGCTGTGGGGGGCGGAGGGGAGCGCTGTAGTTACTTGTTAAGCCAGATGTTTTCAGCTGCTCTGCACTCCAGAAACACCCCCCCCACACACACACACACACGCAGGAGACCCTGACAGAGAGCATCAGCTCAAGTGGCCATTGTTCTAGTGCCCCCGTCCTAGAGCACAGGCCAAACCCTGCAGTGGGGTAAACCTCCCCCCGGGCTCAGGGTCTGTCACTGAGCACTGGACGAGGTCCAGGTGAACCCCAGGTCTCTTGTAGGAGTGGACAGAAGAGCCTATCCCTGCACAAGGTCCACAGACATCGCCTCACCCACCACTGCAACGCTGCCACCTCTGGAATAGAGTACGGCGGCTGTTCCGCCGCGCAGAAACGCTCCGCACGCGTTTGAAATGAGATGTGAAGGGAAATGTTTGAGCCAGTCAAAACTTTGGGAGATAATCACCCAAGTCGGGTTTGGCGGAGACAGCCCAGTCAACACCGCAGCTCTGCGCGTGACTCCTTGGCTCCGATTCCCAGTGGGCCCTGAGATGTGCCAGCCAGGTCTCGGCTCCCATGGAAAGGCTCCAGTGGCCCTGTTCCCTCACACAGCATTACCAGAAAGGATGCTGCACCCGGCCAGGACACCATCCTCCTGAGTGTTTCTAAGCACTTCACAAACAGTCCTGGAACAGGCCTTACACCTCCCACCCACCCCCGGCCACAGTTATCCCCACCTTCCAGAGGGGAAACTGAGGCACAGAGCTGGGAGAAGACTGAGGGTTCAGCGCAGCACCACTGCACTCCCTGGTTAATCGTTTGCGATCCTGTCCCACGGGGCTGCAGTGAGGGTGACTGTCAGAGGGAGGGGAGGAAGGGGCTTTGAGAGCCCCGCATAGGAAGAGTTGGGAGCACTCCATGTTATTGTGGGATGCTGACAGGCCTCATGAAAGGCTCTCTGAGGCGGTCTCCCCAGCAGCGAGCTCATCGTGCCAGGGCTGCGTGCCCTGCTGCCGGATTTCAAGTTTCTCAGACGTGTTTGCTTTGCAGAAAGCCGGAGCCTGTAATTACAGCTCCCATAACCTGCCATTAAAACCCAGAAACGCTCCAGTGGGGAAGAGCGCATGAACCCTTTGGAGGCAGGGGACACGCCCGCGCGCTGTGCACCCTGTCGCCTGGCAGGAGGTGCCGCTCTACAGGGTTAACGGGAAACCCGGGCCGGCCTTCAAAATGCGACAGCCAAGATCTCCAGGGAATGGCTGACGGCTCCCCTGTGGAATGCACCCAGCCCTGCCTCTGGGCTTGGTGAGCTGGGAAGAGGAGGCCGGCTGCAGCCCCACCGGAGAAGCAGCCCTCAGTCATCAAGGCAGATCCCCCAGACACACCGCATGCAGCTGGCTGCAGCATATGGCTGTGTACAGTGGGTGAATCCGCTGATTACCTGCGCCATGGACTAGGTCCCAGAGCGACTCCCTGCTGGGGGAGATCTATGTCCCTAGGTGTGGAGGCTCAAATATGCTGGGCAGGTCTGTACTACCCTGCAGCTGCCCTAGAAAATGCCCTGTCCCTGGCAGGGGGCAGCTCCCCATGCCCAGCCAGCACTCCACTGCAGACACTCCACTCCAGGTTCCAAGTAGCTCCTCCACCTGCCGCCGAGCTATTCCCTAGCCCAGTGCGAAATGACACGGGCAGCGGGGAGACCGTGCCCTCGCCACTCAGCTCTCCATGCTCAGAAACGCAGACGTTCGCCCCACAATTGGCTTCGCCCGGTTTCTCCGACTCACTCCCACCTGGGTCGGATCAGCTCCACACAGCACACATGGACCAGCCCCTTCCCTGGCCACCCTGCCACACAGGCACCGTGCGCCGGGGACTGCAGCACTATTTAATGGTGCCCAGGCCTGGGGTCTCCCAGCACGGTGCCGAGCGGGCGCCTCGCCTCCCTGCCCGCGGCTGGGTTGCAGGCTGCCGTGCGGCAGGGATGCAGAGGAGAGTCCGGCTGTTCGATTCACAGCTGGGATTCATGCTTCATTGGAAGCGACAGCCCGCTTCCCTGCCGCCCGCTGGCAGTTCCTGGCTCCTAGGCCCCCTGGGCCAGCCCAGATGGGCTCTCACTGCAGCCCACGTTGGGGTGGGGGCACAAGGTGGTGACAGCAGAGAGGTCCCACGAGGGTGGAGGTGGCCCAGGGATCACATTCATGGGCCCAGCTGCCCAGTGCCAGGAGTGGGAAGCAAGAGCATGGGGGCGCCAGGGACTGTTCTGGCCCCAGGGGTCAGCGCCGGAAACAGCCTCAGCCCCTCAACTGTACACGCCAGGGTAGGGCAAGCCGCTGGTTCTCCCAGGGGAGACAGGGAATCAGAGCAACAACAGGGCCCTTCGGTGCCTTTCCCCAGGAGCCAGCCGGCCAGCCGCAGAGGGAGCCTTGACGTGTGAGCTCTCATCCCCCGGCAGCAGGGTCCTAGACTCTAGGGGGTAAAGGGGGGGGAGGGGGGGCGAGAGATGCCTCCTGCACAGCAATCACTGCTACCCGCCAAGAGTCGCCCCACGCCCACCGGGCTCTGCCCAGGCCCCTGCCCTGGGCAAGCAACTCGACCTAACCTTGCAGGGCATCTGCTGCAGGAGCCCCAGGGAGCTGTGACAGCAGCTGTCTCCTAGCCCCGCACCTCCCGCTCGCTCGGAGCTCACAATGCACAAACCCTCCCCCACCTCTCTCAAAGACCCAAGGCCACCCACCCTGCTACCCCTCCCCAGGCCCCCGGGGAGACTACCTCAGAGCCCCTGTTCTCCCCCTCAGCTCCCAATGCACATCCCCTTCCTCATCTGCTGGGCTCTCACTGAGCCTCCCTTCACAGCCTGCTCCCAGCACCTCCCTGCCTTCCAGCCCTCCCGGGCACCCGGGCCCAGCCTGCTCATGGCCTCCGAGCACGGGTCTACAGCGAGAGACGTGGCGCTGCTCCGATCAGACCCACGCAGAGAGCAACCAGCCTCTGGCACCAAGCGACGTTGTTCCCTGCCTGGCACTACAACTCCGGCAGCCAGTGACGGGCCGCACTTGGCACCCTGGGCTGCGGCTCTGTCTCGCTGCCAAGCCCTGCGATGGCACAGCCCCACCTCGCTAATGCCTGCCTTAACTCAGCGAGCCGCTCGCTCTTCAGCCCCTGGCCACTGCCCTCACAGAGTCGGGGATCCCGCGTGCGAGCCTGCGTGCTCGCATGTCTGCGAGCGTGTGTTGGTGTGCACGCACAAGTGCGCCTGCGAGTGTGTGTACTGCTGTGCGTGCAGGTCTGCCCGCGTGCGTGTATCGGAACAGCGTGGGCAGGCCCGTCTGTATGTACACGCCAGAGCCGTGTGTCACGGCGTGGCTGCGGAGATTACTCAGTCTCCAGTAGCTCAGTAATTAGGCTTGCTGCAAGATCCCACACAATATGTTGGCACTTATCTCACAGCTGCCCCCAGACAGCCTTGGGTTACACACCCTCCTCCCTGACATTCATTGGGCTGCATCTTTTAATAAGAGAGACACGGCTTCCCACTTCGGTTCAAACCCAGGGGCCTAGCCCTGGGGTGGAGTAGTGGAGGTGCCAGGGCGAGAGGACAAAGCAGGGAGGGCCTGTCAGGCAGACTGTGCTGTGTCCCCCCCCGGGGGGATCGCACAGGCAGGGACAGCCAGGTCCCGGGACTCAGGATGCTGCCCTACCAGGGACCTATCGCAGAAGCTGGGGCTTGTGGTTGTATCATTCATCTGGGTATTAGGAAGGCTAAGGCACCTGCTGCCACCCCACCCCCCCCCCGCCCAGTGCCCAGCTCCCCCAGCCCAATAGCCCTCCCCCGCAGTAATGGACCCCGGCTCCCCGTCCCCTGCTCTAACCCCAAGACAGCTTGAGATACGTATTGCCGTCCCACAGAGTGGGTGGGTCTGTGCCCATATTAATGGCACCACTGCATCTGGTATCAGGTTTAACAGAGCCACGCAGGTCACCAGCGCAAAGGGCAACTGGCTGATTAGACAGCAACGTGATTTCATTTCCCTCCCGGCCGACGTTCACCCAAGCCCGGATTACAGTCGGCACTGGCCGGGGATTCCGGCAGGATGGCCTGGCCTGTCTACACGCGCATAGCATGACAGCCGTTCACCATCTTGCTCGGCATGGATCCAACTGTACAGCCACATGAGAACGCGTGTGATGCCGTGACGGCCTCATTGGACCCACCGGACAGCCATCCCTGTGAATGTGCAGGCCGTGAGCGTGTGCACGGGGGTGCCTGCGTGGCTATGTGTATAAAGAGCCTGACTACAGCGTGTGTGCACCTTTAGGGTTTCAAATGTCCGACACACTGGGAACCACCAGCTCTGAGGGTTAAAATGGTTCCCGGTGAGGAGGAATGGGGCGTGTGATGAGCACTAGGACTATCTGCATGCAGAGCCCCCTCCACGCCCTGTGACTGTCGTGTGTTTCAACTGGGAGTTCTTTGGGGGCAAGGACTGCCCATGTGTACATCACTGAACTCATCTGGGCACAACCTCAACCCAAAACATACAGAGTCCCAGCAGCTCCTAAGGGTTAAATGGGAACAGCTAAGCTCTCCAGAAATTCCCTCCCCACAAGCCCTGGGTCTCAGCCTGTCCAGCCTTCCAACAGTACCTGCTTAGCAATAACCATTTGAAGAACAAGGGGGTATGAACCCCCCGCAACTACAGTCCTACCACATGCCCAAATCAATGTCCCTTCACACACACAGAGCCAAACCACCTCCTCACATGCGTGTACACACAGCCAGACATACTGATTCCTCGTAAGCATGTACACGCATGCAGCCGTCCCGCCTCCTCACATGCATGTACACACACCCAGCCAAACCACCTCCTCACATGCATGTGCATGGACGTACACACACACACACACACACACACACGGAGCCATATCTCCTTTGCACACATGTAAGCACACACACAGAGAGTACTTTGCTGCCTCCCGCCCGAGCCTAGCTGCCTTGGTAATAAAGTCCTTGACGTTTCATTTGCTCTCGTCTCGGCCTGGCCAGGCGCTGAAGAATGTGCCATGTCTGGGCTCCCATCGGCGGAACGCCAAGGCCGGTGCAGACGGCCCTGCACATTCCTGCTGGCTCCAAGGAGCAGAGAGCGCAGAGTCACATGCCGGCAAAGCCTGTCATTAGTGACCGGGCCTCCCCCCCTTGCAAGCCCAAGGGTAGCCCACAAGGAGCCCACAACTTCACTTCCCCAGGACAGTTTGCAGAGGACACTGGCCTGGGCCCCTCCCACTGCCTGTGGTAATGGACAGAGGAAACCTTCTCTGGTTTAGGACGGGAGAAGAGCAGCCCCTGCAGCGGGGCAGGCTCGGAAGGGAGGGCTGGGTGGAAAGGCACCATAGTCAGTGCTATCTGTCCTGCAGCCTCATGCGGAAAAGGTCCCTATTATCCGAGCTCTGGGCTCGCGGCGCTGACAGATTCCCAGGCAAGAGATCATCCCCTGTGAGCTGCGATAAGTGGACCCCCCAGACTGCGTGAGGGCACCCTGCCAGGCAGATATACATACTAGTGGCCTGGGGCACCCTCACTCCCTCACAAAGCACCCACCTGAGCGACAATCCCTGGGAGGCAGGTACAGGATCCCCCCACTGACCACCTCCGGGATGGAGCCCAAAGGCAGAGGACCACCACCAGTCTACCGCACAGGGCATAAGGGCTTGGGCTTCTGCCTACCCTGCCCTTTGGGGGATGGCCCCCACTGCTGCACCAGCGGGTGCCCCTCCGCACTAGAGCTCCCTGCCTGGCTGCCTCCAGCACAGCTGCACCAGTGATGGTGCAATGGAGGGACGTTGCCCCCGGCCCCAAGGCCCTAGAACACCAGGCCAAGGGAAACCCCTGAGCTGGAACCGGCGAGGGCAGTGGGGCTAACACCCCGCCCCTGTGAAAAGGGTCAGGGGATTATTACAGGGCGTAAGTGGCCAGGGCTTTGGGTTCATCCACTTGGGTTCTAGCATCTGAAACAGACAGCGATAGAAACCCCCAGCGCCACCCTGGGCACTGGGTTCAGGGAAAGCGCCCCACTGAGCTGCTCAACCTGCTTCCGGCAGCCCAGCGCCCCCTAGTGCCACACAGGCCTCAGCGCTGACCCGCAGGGAGAGCGCCCCCTACAGGATCACCACACTGCTCCCTGCAGCCCAGCGCCCCCTAGTGCCACACAGGCCTCAGCGCTGACCCCAGGGAGAGCGCCCCCTACAGGATCACCACACTGCTCCCTGCAGCCCAGCGCCCCCTAGTGCCACACAGGCCTCAGCACTGACCCACAGGGAGAGCGCCCCCTACAGGATCACCACACTGCTCCCTGCAGCCCAGCGCCCCCTAGTGCCACACAGGCCTCAGCGCTGACCCACAGGGAGAGCGCCCCCTACAGGATCACCACACTGCTCCCTCAGCCCAGCACCCCCTAGTGCCACACAGGCCTCAGCGCTGACCCACAGGGAGAGCGCCCCCTACAGGATCACCACACTGCTCCCTGCAGCCCAGCGCCCCCTAGTGCCACACAGGCCTCAACGCTGACCCACAGGGAGAGCGCCCCCTACAGGATCACCACACTGCTCCCTGCAGCCCAGCGCCCCCTAGTGCCACACAGGCCTCAGCGCTGACCCGCAGGGAGAGCGCCCCCTAAAGGATCACCACACTGCTCCCTGCAGCCCAGCGCCCCCTAGTGCCACACAGGCCTCAGCGCTGACCCGCAGGGAGAGCGCCCCCTACAGGATCACCACACTGCTCCCTGCAGCCCAGCGCCCCCTAGTGCCACACAGGGCTCAGCGCTGACCCACAGGGAGAGCGCCCCCTACAGGATCACCACACTGCTCCCTCAGCCCAGCGCCCCCTAGTGCCACACAGGGCTCAACGCTGACCCACAGGGAGAGTGCCCCCTACAGGATCACCACACTGCTCCCTGCAGCCCAGCGCCCTCTGGTTCCATAGGGCTGCACTGGGCCCGCACTGACAGAAGGAAGAACACCCTCCACTGAATTACCAGCAGCACTTCCAGCAGCTCCCACGTGTTCCTTGGACGTCTCCTGTACCCAGGCTCTGACTGCTGAGCTAGTCCGGTGTGACAGGCCCACAGCAGGCAGCCGCCTTGGTTGTAGGGCCTGAAGGCGGGGCCCCCCTTGCTCTGGCCAGCAGCACTCCTCTCCCAGCGCTACCCCCAGTGACAGGCTGCAGGGGCAAAGCAGCAGCTCTGGGAGCTACAGGCAGGCAGGCCGTGCCCCGCTCAGCTCTGCCTCCTGCTCCCAGAAGGAACACGAGAGCCTTGGCCCTGGAAGGGCCAGATGCACTCTGCACCATCCAGACATCTGCCTGCCTTGGGGCAGCCGGGGGGCGGCGCGGGCGATCAGTCCTACCCACCTAGGATTCAGCGGCACCTACGCTGCAAGGAGACGCTCCCCCTGCCACCAGAGAGCAGAGCCACACGGCTTTGCCCTCCCATCCTCCCAGCGGCGACAGGATCTCACCCGACAGAACCACAGCGATTTCTGACAGCTAGCTAATGAGCTGTAGGCCGCAATTTGGGTTATATATAGTCCCAAAGCGACTGCCTCTAATTGCGGCCATGCGCTCACTGCAGAGGGGTCTGGACAGGTTGGGGGTGAGGGGGGGTTAGTGAGAGACCAGGAGGGAACCCTCACCCCCGGCCAGAGTCACCCGGCTCTGGCAATGCACCTCGCGGGTGCACCAAGGCCGCACCTTGCACCCAGGATCGGGGCTTCCGCCCCCACTGTTTCGTCCAACGCTGAGCCCCTCGATGAAGAGCCGTTCCCCAGCCCCAGGGCTGACTCGGGCTCAGCTTCTCTGCTGCTGACCCCTTACAGAGCGCAGCAGCCCGGCCCCGCAGGCTCACACCCGGAACGGGGCCACCCACGACTGGCCTCCTGAAAGCTCTTTGCTCCAGCCGGCCTCATGGTCCCATCTCGCCACTCTGCCTCCCCTCTGCCACCCCTACGCTTGTCCACATCCGCCCCACCAGCCACAGGTGCGAGAGCCTTCTCCTATGATGCTCCCCGCAGCTGGCCTGGCCTCCCTGTACCCCCCCTTCTCAGCTGGAAGTGCCTTCACCTCTTCCTCCCCCCTCTGCTCCTCAGCCATCTCCACCGGGGCGCTGGGAAGCGTTTTGGGGGGGTGGTTTGCTGCAGAAGCGCCATCCTTGATCACCTTGGGGCTAACCAGCGGCCGCGGGGCCAGGAGCTGCGCGGAGCATCTTGGGACAGCACAAAAGGAAGCGATATTCGCCCCTTGGCTTTGTGCACAGCCCATAATCTGCTTTGGCTAAAGCCCGAATTGCAGCTTGCTCCAGCAAGAGCCGCTAAGGCGCTTTTCTCTCCCTCATTAAGGGGTTTTGGCCGGGACGGCTGAGAGATCCCCCCTCGCCTACCTTCCCCCTGGGCCAGCATGAGGGTCCATCTGCCCCCCCGGGAAGACCCACACCTTTCTCTCTCACTCCCCCCACTCCAGATCCAACCCACTGCCTCCTGGGAGCAGGATCACCTGACGCTCCTGGGGCAGGACACGGGTTCCAGTCAGCTGCCTCAGCTTGTGGCTGGCTGGCAGGCGCAAACCAAGCAGTGGGGGAAGGCTGTGCTGGGAGCCCAGGGAGCGGGGGGGTGGGTGGGGCGGGCGAGGGGTGCAGCGTGGCCCCTCCTTCCTCTTTAAGCAGTAAAGTAAATGAACCCGTCTGCTCCGCAGAGTGGCCCCAGCCTTTTGTTCCGATCCCTTTCGGCTCCGCTCCCCTCGCAACAGCTGGAAGGCGAGGGAGATGCGCCCCCCGCCCCGGCTCCCCTTGGCCGGGCAGAACAGCCACGGGGCGGGGCAGGAGCCCAAATCGCTTGCCAGCTTCCTTGGCGCAGCACAATGGGGGACCACGCAGGCGGAGCCAGGGTCAGGGGTGAGAACAGCAATAAGTGGCTTATGCCTTTGGTGAAGAGGCTGAACTGACAGCCCAGCGGATTAACAAAGACGTCCTCTGTTCTCGGGCAGGTCATGTGGAAAGCGCTCAGCCGACCCCTGGCACTTCTTTTTTTTTTTTTTTTTGCAAGAACAGACATTTGTTCCAGAGTGGGGGGGGGGGGAAAGAAGAGTGAGGAGGGGCTGGGGGGAGCCGCTGCTTAGTCTGCTAGAACAAAATCCGTTCTGTCAAGCACAATCACCCAGGCTGGAGAAGGAGTGAGAGCAGGAGCAAAGGGGGGAAGAAATAGAAGATTACAGAAGCTGGTTGGCAAAACATGGCAAAGGCGGCTTTGGATGGGCAATCAGGGCCGTGCCACCAAGGGGTGATTTACGCTGGGTGGGGTGCTGGGGGGCAGCTGGGCCAAGTCCAGGAGCTAGGAGACACGGGTCCTGCCACACACTCACTGTACAGCCTTGGGCAAGGCCTTGTGCCCTCACCTTTCTGATAGCCAAGGCCAGCAGGCCACTTGCCCCGAGAAATTACAGACACCATGGAGCTAACTACTCACTGCAGAGCACTACCCCCTCCCCCCCCAGAGATAGCCCCGATGGGGCAAAGCTGTAGCAGCCTGGCAATGGATGCTGCGTCTCTGCAGTGCATGAGCACCAGGAGGGTTTTCACGGGCAGCCAGGCATGGCACCACCCATTCAGCCTGCCCCGGGTCCATCATTCCGCGGGGTGCACACAGTCCCATAAGCTAGTGCTATGTGCCAACTGCAACAGCCGCCAGCGCCTTAGCGGGGAAGCTGGCGTACCAACAAAGGTGGGCGTAAGCTCTGCAGGAACTAGCTAAGAGCCCCCCGACACACCCGCCACTGGCATCCAGGCCCCAGCCTGCTGGGAACCAGGGAGGAGCCCCCACTGCTTGCCCGAGACGGATGTCTGCCAATAACTGAGCTGCACTGCAAACGTCCAGCCGGTGCAGCCTCTGTCACCAGCCACAAGTGCCAAAACACCAGGTATCTGTGCAGGTCAACAACTGGCAGACGCCCACGTCTTGCTCCAGCTTCCACCCGGTGCAACTGCCCTGCTAGCACGGGGTTTGCATGGCCTGTACAATCCAGGCAGAACATGCCCCTGGGCCCGTAAGGCAGGGGCACGGCACGGCATGGCCTGGGGTGCATGACAAATCAGACCCTTGCCATGCATCCATCCTGCTCTCACCTGACGGACACCCACACAAGCCTGCCTGGAGTTCACCTCCTCGTCCTTGAGTTGGAAGGCGAAACCAACCCTGGGCAGCATTCAATCCGGGCTCTGAACCAGACACCTAGATCTTTACACCACCCTCTTCTGCTGAGAGAAACTGCCCAGTCACCTTTCGTTGCTAAACGTTACAAGCAAATGTTAGCAGCACCCAGGACAAAACCCAAACGCCCCTGCAGACGGATTTTCAGCTCCCGGGGTGGAAGAGAAAGACGTGTGCAGAGCTGCAGAGCAGGGCGCGATGGCCCCTGCCAAAGCTTAGTTGCACCTTCCTCGTAAGCACCCGGTGCCAGCCTCTGAAGGAGCCAGGACCAGGCTTGATGGAGTCAGCTCTGTGCTTCTAGGACAAACCCCTGGAGCATGGCTCTCAGGCATTACGTCATCCCAAGAAACCCCCAACAGGATCGCAGCCTCCCGTTACACAGCTGCCTTGGACCATTCTATTTAGAGCTGCAATGCACTGTCTGGTGTGCCGCGTGTGTGTACACACAGCAACCTGCTCACCTCTGTCACCAGTCGGTATGGGGCAGGGTCCCCGAGGATTTCCTTACTGCAGCTGGCTTGTGCTAGTGGGACGCACACAGGGTCGTGCAGCGCTCAGTCTAACGGTGATGGGGTAAAGGTGGGCGTCAGGGAGGATCTGTGAAAGAGGAGCACGCTGTACCGGAGATCTGGACATGGGCACGTTCGAGTCTAAGGGCTGTGGTCCAGGAGGCTGGCATACCCCAGGCTGGGGTCCCATTGAGAGAGAGATCGGGGAGGGGTGCACAGCAGCATATCCCCACTCACTTCAATGACGCCATGCTGATTGGCACTAGCTGAGGACCTGGGCCTCAGAGGGTTTGCAAATCCTGGCCTGCACTGGGCCCAGGTGCAGGAAGGCCCAGCTCCCAGGGATGGGTTTGGCCCCAGCCGTTCCGAAGCCTGCGTTTCCTTCTCCTTGACGCGACCCAAACGCAGAGGCGCGCTTGGCTGGGCCAGGGAAGGACACCGAAACAGCCCAGTTAGCAGCCAAGAACAAATCAAAGCAGAAAACAACTGTGCCCTCTTATAGCACCTACCCAGAGGGCTTCCCCGAGCCCCCCATAGACCTTCCCATCGGGAACGCACATCAGCCGGCCCTTCCCAGGCCCAGTGCGCCCTGTGGGGTAACCAGATAGCAAGTGTGAAAAATCGGGACAGGGGGTGGGGGGTAATTGGCACCTATATAAGAAAAAGCCCCAAATATTGGGACTGTCCCTATAAAATCGGGACATCTGGTCACCCTGGCGCCCTGCCCCTGACTCAGGGGTGAAACACACCATCAATCAGCTCTTTGGAGGGGCTGTTGAAAGCCCAGCAGCACCCCCTACAGGCTGCTTGCTGTGCTGACAGGGCCTCCAGGGGGGCTAAGAATTGCCACTCTCTTTGGCTGACAAGGATGGTGAGGGGTGAGGGGCAGGGACACGCAGGTGGCACAGGAAGCAAGAGGCACCCGTAACAGCTCCAGCCACCCACATAAACACTGCGGTGCCAAGAGCCAAGCTCCGGACTCCGCTCGGACGTGAGGCGAGACGGAAAGTGGCTGCCCAGAGCGGCTTTGCAAGGGCGTTTCACCCCCAACGGCCTGACTCGCGCCAGCCGGTGGCGCCCAGTGATCTCAGCAGGATAAAGGGAAAAAGCCCCGAGACGGGGCAGCCAAACCCAGCCACCGCACAGCTCACTGCACAGCGGCAGCCAAGCCCTGCCCTGGCTGCCACGAGCATAGGTCAGGGCTTGGGGCTGGGCCAGGAACCAGCAGGACGAAAAAGCAATGGCTAGAACCAGCCTTTGCAAGCATCAGCTAGGCTCACACACACACACACCACCCCATGAGGCACAGCATCATTGACCCTGCCCAGGCACGGAGACCCTTAAGCACCTTGACCAAGGTGACCGAGGCGGCCAGTGTCAGCCCTGGGATCAGCTTATCTGAGGGAGGAAGGCAGCTCCCGGCCGAGCACCCCACCTGCGGCCCGCGGATCCCACTGGCGCTCTGAGCGCTAGGGGCCCCGCTGCTGCGGGTGGAAATTCCCCGCTGCCGGGAGCTGCCTGCGTCTCCGGCTCCGCTCAGCACAGCCTGGCAGGGTGGGGCCGCAGGGAGACAGCGACCTGGCTCCCTGATCTCACCCCACCCGCCAGCCAGGCAGACACCGGTAACGTGGCCCTGTTTCCTGGCAGTGCCGGGCGCCCCGCGGACGCAGCACGGGGACTTCCAGAGAACTCGTACATCATGCTGGGTGCGCCCCCACCACAGACAACACCTCCACCCGCCTCCGCAGCAGCAGCCGCCCCAGACGCCAGGGGCAGGGCAACAAACAAGGACCGAGTCCATGCATGTACGTTCTCGCCCAGTAACAGCTTTGCTGGGCCCCGCTGCCCCGGCCTGGCCCACACGACGGCACCCAAGCTGCAGCGTCCCCTGCCTGCATTGCAGCACCAAGCGACAGCACCCCGACCCCACAGTGCCCAGGCTGCAGCGCCCCTTCTGGGGTTCATTTATTCTCTGCTGAGCGCCTGCACCCAGCGCCCAGCTGCACCCGCTCCCCGTGCTCGGCAGGCTTACAGAGCGCAGCCAGTGGGGTGGGAGGGGAGCCCCATCCAGACCTCCTGAGCCGGGGTTGTGGGACAAGGGGACACAGGAGAGGGAAACAGAGAGCAGGGCTGACCAAAGCCCCAGATGCCAGGGACGAGGGGAGCGGCAGGGAGGGGCAGGGGGTTCCTGGGCAGTAGTCAGACCAGCTCTCCGGCCCAGGTCACAGGGAGGGAGCCATTTGGACAGGCTCCAGCTCCACTCCCCGCGGCGTCTCTCGAGTCAGCGTTTAGGGCCTGGGCAGCTGGCTGCAGATGAAATAGGCTGGCACGGGCTCCAGCAAAGGTACCATCCAAACCCCACCACAGGGCAGGGCGCCGGTGCCACCTGTGTGGGCAACCCCCCACGGACACCCACCACTGAAACCGGCTGGCCAGGTACCCAGCGTGGGGGGCCAGGGCAGGAGCAGGGGGTGCTGCAGACTGGAGAAGGAACGGGAATTTGCCCAGCAGATCCCCGGCTGCTGCTAGCACAGGCCACGCCAAACCCCTTGCATCAGCGCTGAGAAGAGGCTGCTCCCCCACAGGCGGGAGCAGCCCATAGAGGGACGCTGCCCCATAGAGGGCAGGGCAGGCCTGGCTTGGAGAGCTCTGCTTTGGCCCTAGGGGGCCAGTGGAAGGGCTGGTGCAGAGCAGGGCTCCAGACTCTCCCAAGATCCTGGAATCTCCGGGTCCACGTTCCCCAGAGGAGTCCAGAGGCTCCAACCCCAGGGCCGGTTCTTGGGTTTTTGCCGCCCCAAGCACCGAGAGCACAAGTGCCCAAGCAAAAAAAAAAGCCGGAATGCTGCCCCTGGAATTGTGCCACCCCAGGCACGGGCTTGCTGGTGCCTCGAGCCGG
Source organism: Chelonia mydas (assembly GCF_015237465.2). Lineage (NCBI taxonomy): Eukaryota > Metazoa > Chordata > Testudines > Cheloniidae > Chelonia > Chelonia mydas. Next base: position 36,124,364 of record NC_051252.2, read on the forward strand.
TCCTGTCAATCAGGAGCCCCCAGGGTTTAGCACGCTGCCTTGGTCTCCCTGCTCCCCCTTCCAGGGGCCCTGGCATCCACAGCCGGGTCTGGCAGAGACCACGCTCCATTCTCACCCCACCCATCTCCCTCTGCCCGAGGCCCAGATGCCATGCCCCACAGCCACAAGGGGGTGCTGTTGAGTGACCCACCACAGCGGCCCAGGAGCAGGGTCCAAGCAGGGCTAGCAGCTAGGGGCCTGGGCTGGCTTTCCCCTGGGCTAAGACGTCGGCTTTCAGCTCGTGTAACCGAAAGGAGCGGCACCAATTTCAGATACAATCTGGCTGAAAACACTGAAGCCTCCCGTAGTGGCAGCCTCGCTGCTGGTGTCTGGCAGGCATATGGGCCCTGCAGGGGTCTCGCTCTGAACCCCTCTGCCACCTTGTCCTGATCTCAAGGGGTTCTCCCCCCTCTCCTTCATTATGGGGGTGATCACCAAAGGAGAGATGCCAAGGAGAAGGACTGAGCATGCATTCCCCCCACAAACACATCACCGCCCACCACCTCGCCCTGCGGTGTTCCCTCTTCCATCTCACAGCCTGGCACACCCACTACCAGCTGCTGCTGCTCCACGCAAGCTCTGCATCCAACCCCATACACCGCTCACAAGCCCCACACAGCGAAAATTTCTGCTAAAAAGTAACTGGAAGTGAAAGAGTTACCACCACCAATCCGCTGGCTTTATCATCAGTAGGTTTCAGAGTTAACATCACCCTTGGGATAAATGCGGCCATTGAGCGCCACTGAGCTGAATGACACTCAGAGTCAGTGTTTCCAGTGGCTGGCCCTTGTGGGCAGCACCTGCCCTCTTTCCAGTATTATATATCATCATCCCTGCCAGCTCTGAATGGCCCTTTGTGCCTGTCTCGCCAGCCCACACTCCTATGTCACTAGCCTTCCCCCACTGCTCCTGGTTGCTCGCAGAAGACAGCATCAGCCACATGTGAAAGGATCCCTCTGCAACTAGAGGGGCTAGCTTTGCAAAGATGCCAGCCTACATGCAGCAGGAGCTGATGGGCCCGCAGGGAAGTGCTGACACGTTGCTCCCCTGCACAGGGCAGCCCGGGGACTTTGGGCTCTCCCTACCTTGACAATGGGCTTCTGTGCCATTCCCTTCAGTTGTGCACACTGGAACCTGGCACAGCGCTGGCGGGGTGACAGGCAGGGAGTGCTGGCTGGCACAGCCGAGGTCTTAGCTGGGTAAATCAGCACAGATACCTGCAAAGGCTGGGAACCCCAGACCAGGAGAGCCCCACAGCCAGAATGCAACCTGCATGGGGATCTCTGGCAAAGTCATCTGGAGGAGAGCTGGTCTCCTCGCCGCATTTAATACCCCAGGCGCCTGCCCAACCAACAGCCTGATAGGCTGGCTGGGAGCAGAGCTGGTGCTGGGTGATGGTCAGAGGGTGAGACCGCGCCTCGCCCCCCCCAAACGCACACTCTGTGGAAGCCAAGCAGCGTGTCCAGCGTACAAGCTAGCAGTCGAGGCGAGACAGGAAGGGGGGGGAGGGCGGTTGGAGGCGCCGCTCCGAGTTCTGATCAAAGGGGGGTTTTTATACTGGAAAATCCCCCCTGTCCCAAACGCCACTTTTGCATCTCATGTTCACGCAGCGCACCTTCCTTCAGCTCCCAGAGACACACCTACTGCCTCCACCCTGAAACTGCCTGCGTCTACAGCCATGGGCGCCAGGCTCGAGTGCCCAGCCCGATGCAAGGGGCCATGCAGCCTGGCGCCCGCACAGCACCACTGCCCTGCGATGTCAAGAGGTAAACCGAGGCACATGACCAGCAGCCCAATTCCCAGTTCCTGCTCAGCCTGGCCCACTGGGCTGTGTTCTATCCAGATAAATCCCTCCCTTAGGGGGCAAGGTGCCAGCAGCTGAAATCCTGGTTCAGCCACCCACACTGGCCCAGCAGGCATCATGGCCCAGGAGATAGGGCCTTAGGAAAGCAGGGGTCTTCCTCCCATCCTGCCCACCCATCCTGGAATTAATCCCCCAAGCCTCTCCTTTCCGTGCCCTCCTCAAGAGCCATGCATGCAGGCAGGCCTGGCAGGGACCAGTCCGCCAGTGCTGGATAGTCTGGAGCAGATTTCACATTTTCCTGTGGTTCCGAACCATCCTGCTGGGTAACGGGGTCCGTGTACCCTCCTGATCCCACCCTCAGTCCCCTCGGCCTCCCGCCCCGCTTCCTCCTTCCGCTCATCACCCCGGCCTGGTCTCGCAATCAGACGGCAAGCAGCTCTGTGTGGGGAGGGCTGCATCTCTGTCCACGTTCACCCAGCGTCTAGCACAAGAGGGCCCCGATCCCAACCGCTAACGCCAACAATACTCCCGGCTCTGCTGCCGCTTTCACTGCAGGCGCTTGGGCATGTCACCAAACCGCCCCGTGCCTCAGTTTCCCCACCAGTACAACAGAGATCAGGGTAACACTCCTTGCCAAGGGCTTGGAGATCTCCAGGGGAAGGGTGATAGAGCCCAGCCACATGGACCAAGGGGCCAACGCACCCTCTCACCGGGAAGCCTGGCAAAGCGTGGCAATCGTGATGCAATTCCAGGTGAAACCGGGGTCTGGGATTGGGACTATAGCTCCACTATGGTGCAAGCCTCACACAGAGCTGCCGGGAAAGTCCATTTGCCCCCCTCACCCCAAACCACTCCGTCCCCCCCAGCTCTTCTCAGCCGCCACAGCGGGGTCCCTGCACGCCTCGCTCGGCGGTGACAGCCGCTCAGCAAATTGGACAGACAGGAAATTCATTAGGGCCCAGGTGCACATCCTGATGAAACCAGCGACTCCTGATAAGGTTGCCCCCGAGTAGGTGACAGAGGCGGCGGCTCATCTTGTCAGAACGCCTGCGAGACACGCTGGATTAAATTAATAATGATTAATTGGGGCTTCTAAAAGGCAGAACACCGAGTGTGGCGTGAGGATTACAGCTGGGGCGCTCAAATCCCCCCGGCTGCGGGTTCCTCCCGGCTCGGCTCAGCACAGCACCGGCAGCGGGATGCTGCGCTGCAGAGCAAGGAGAGACCAAGGTTACACGGGCAGGACGCCCGTCCTCGCCCACAGGCTGGGCTGGCATTGGAGGGATGCTCCTTAGCTCTGGGCCATGCACACTGTTCTGTCACTGCAGGGTCGTGTGACTGAGTGCTCTGCCCCGGTAAGGGCCAGGGGCCAGCCAGCCCTGGGCGGAGGCAGAGCCCCTAGGAGAGGTGTTTGGACCTGGGAGAGGGGATTAGCTGACCAAGCTGGGAAAGGGTCAGAGGGTTGCTTTACCCACTGAAAGAGCTCAGCCGAAGACAGGGCTGCAGGAAGCAGGGGGGATCCGATGGCAGGTCCTAAAGCAGTGGGAGAGACCCAAGTGGAAAGGCCTGGGGCCCAGCAGCCTGCCCTGGACAGGGAACGGCTCACTGTTACCTTACGAGACCTTTCTGTTTGAAGAATCAACTGTGCCCTGAAGGAGAGGCCTGAACAGATTCTGCTAAGGGCACGGAGAGGCCCTGCAGTGCCCAGCGCATCTCCCTTCCGCAGTGGGAACAATCGTGGCTCAGTCCCAGGCCAGCGACAGGACCCCTGGTGGGGGTGCATTGGCAGAGGGCCCCCCAGTCCATGCCCCATGCCCCTTAGCAGGTGGCAATCAGAGCTCCCTGGCAGGCCTGCAGCCAGGGAGGGAGCGCTGCAGGCCAACCCTCGACGGAGAGGTGTCTGTGCGAGCAAGTGGTGCCTGGTGTGATGGCACTCTGAGGGCCAGTCCACTCGAATCAGGCCCCAGGGGCCACAACCCAACCCAGGGACGGGACGCAAAGCCAGCAGAGAAGCCTCCAGGGCTCCGACGGGGGTGACCGAAGGCCCATGCTCTTGGCTAACAGCCCCTCTCTCGCTAGGGCCCCGTCAGCACTGGGAAGGAACCTGAGCAGCAGGATTCATATCCAGACCCTGAAACAGCCCCACTCCCTCCCACACAGTGCCAGCTGGGCAGGCCAGAGCCAGCAGCCGGGGGGGATGCCTGGCACAATGGAGCAATCCCTCTTCCCTATCTCTCTGCAGTCGGGCACCAGCCCAGTACCTGGGCTCCGGCATGGGAGCCGGAGGTGCTCCGGAAGGCTGGATGTACAGTCCCGAGGCCACCCCCTCCCCAAACCAGGTGGGATATTGCAAGAGGTGAGTCCTACAGATTTCCTGCTCCAGCCCCAGACCACACCAGCATCGTCTCATGGCTCAGCCCCCTGCCATCACACCGTGCACCATGGTCTCCTTTCACGGCGCAGTCCCTCTGCTCTCCCCTCGCCGCCCCTCACGCTTCCCAAACCCACTCACCAAGCCGATATCCTCCAGAGCGACCTGGGAGCGTGGGAGCCTGAAATGTGGTGTCTCAGCCCTGTACGGGTGCAACTCCCACTGATGCCAGTAACTGCCCCGGCAGGCAGCCCCCTGGACGTTTGGGTTTCAGACCCCTACACTTGGGGGACATTCAGCTCTGGGGTTCCAGCCAACCCAGCCCCTGAACACATGCCAGCCCCGATACCGTAAAGATCAAAGGACCAGAAAAAGCCCAGCTGCTCATGTAACCTTTGACCCCAGCTTGGGCAGCAGCCAGCAGTGCTTTGCTGCTGGATTCCTGCCCCCCCACCCCCACCCCCCAGCTGGACCCATCCCATCAGGAGCCTCTGCAGGCACCAGGGAGAAGCACGCACTTTCCGTGGTGATGAAAGAACAAGGCAGGGGCTGTGCATGCACCGGTCTGGCAGAAATGCCTTTCCGTAGCACCGCGACCGCAAATACCCCTCATAACGTGCACACACGCGTTCCTACCCCACGTACACCCCTGCACACACACGGCGAGACGAGATCTCAATGCTAAGGCATTAAAGACACAATCTCCCCCTTCACGCAGCAGCGACAGCTTAACGGACTTGTTCTCAGCTCCCGCCTGCCATCTAAAGCCAGATTTACAGCGAGGTACATGGCTCTGTTAATCCGCAGATTAAACACACACCATCTGCGCGGGGTGCGTCGAATGAAGGCAACACACCCTGGTATTACCGAGTGCATTAGGCGTGCCGTGCAGGGCTGGCACCCTGCCGGCTATAACAAAGCCCTGTGGTCGCGGGTGCTGTACACGACTGCCCGGCGGCAAGGAAGAGCCCCCAGTGTGCCATCTAAGGCGGCTGCCCAGCTGTGGGGTTGTGTTGCTGCTCCTCACAGACGCACACCTCGGTGTGTTTGCTGGCCACCCGTGCCAGACCCTGGCAGGTTCATCTGGCAGCCAGGACAGGAGCGGAGGTTAAATGGGGCGGTCCGTGCCACCTCCACAAACACCGGAGCAGGGGGGCTCTGGGCACAGGGAGCTCACATGTGAGCCAGGACACACAGGGCATGAAATTAATCCAGGACGCAGGGCCCTGGGTATGGGGCAAGGGGGGTTGCCCATGCAGCTCCCCTGGGTACATGCCAGGGAACTCTCCACAGCCCTTTGGATCTTCGCTCCCTAAGCAGAGACTCTGCCTGGGGCTTGTGGGAGGCAGTGCCTGGGCGTTGGGGAACTCCACATGGCTGCACCTGGTTAATTGCTTTAAGAGATTATAAACCTCTCGGTCAGGGCAGGAGATTAGACACTACTGCTGCCACCAGAGCCCTGCCCCCGCCCCCGGCTGCAGGGGGGCTTGGGGAATTAAAACCCAGACAGGGACATAGGCCGGGGAGACAGACACTGACCTGGGGCTAGACTGGCAGCTCCCATTGTTGTCAGCGGGGGAAGGGGAAACGTCTCCATTGTTCCCAACAGAGGGTGCAGGATGTGGAGCGTGAGGGCGCTGGTCCCGTGGTGTCCCAGCACCCCTGCACAGGACACGGAGAAGGGCTCCTTCCCCTCCGCACTGCCCCCAAAAACTCAGCAACCTGTGACTTAGCCCCAGACACCGACAGCCAGCCTGGGTCCAGGCTGGGGCCAGCACAGCTGGGGAGGGGAGGTGGCTTGGTGTTGGGCCCACATCTCTGCCCTGAGGAGCCAGGGGGAATCTGCCTGCCCCCAGAGATCCAGAGCCTGCGGCTCGGAACCCAGCGCTAGTCCTCCCGGTTGTGACGGAAACCTTGAAAACATGAAGCACGCATAACGAACGCAGCGTCGTCTGCCTGAGTCTGCAGCCAGACAGCAACAGCCCCAGTGGGTGTTAACACTGAAACCTAATGACGGCACGTAACGGCCCAAGACTGTTAACTATTTAACCGCTGATCATTTTAGCAGAAACATCCAACAATCCCAGACTGCTTCCCACACCTCCCCGGCACTGAAAGCCTCAGCTGCCCCTTGCCCAGCTTCCCTCCACAATGTTCACAACATAGTAACGCATTCAAATCCAGGAGCCTTCCTGCAGAATTGGTGCCCAGTATGCTGTGAGCAAGGGGATGGTAGGTAGTGCAGTCAGCTGGAGAGCTGCTGGCAGAGCGGCTGTGCATGCCAGGGCAGGGCATTTCCATGCTAACCAACTGGAAAGCTCCCATGCAGGGGGTGCAGAGAGCCTTCCTATTTCTGGCCGGCCTGGAGGAAGACCACAGGGGAGGGGATGAGCAACTCTGGCCGAGAAGACAATGGCGGGAGCGCAGGAGCCTTTGACTGGGGCCCAGGAAGTAGCTGAAATCTTGACACCCGTGTGGATGGCTTCTGTCTCACTGTTTTGCCATGGGTGAGGGAATTGGGGTGGGGAGGTGCCCCCGGGGGGCCGGCGATGAAGTGGGGCAGATACTCCTGGGCCAGAAGTTGCCTATGGGACCGGTGAGGGCGTAGGGAAGGTGCCCAAAGGGCAGATTAGAGAGAGGGGGAGGTGCTAATGGAGCAGGCAAGATGCTGGATGCCCATGGGATGGGTGGGAAGGGGGAGGTGCCCACGGGGCAGGTGGCTAGAGGGTGCTGGGGACAGGCAGGACCCACACTGGTCCCCCAGGGCCGAGCTGTCCCCCGCAGTGGGCCTGCTCAGCTCTGGGAGCATGCATGGGGCAGGATGCCATGCAGCGGGGAGGTGCCATCCCAGTTTGCTGAGTCAGCACACTGGTGAATTCCACCAGATTGGGGTCCTCGGCCAGGTCGCCAAGGAAACAAGTGGAGGGGGCTTTCTACCTCCCAGCCAATCTACTGTAGTGCTGCACAACTAGGGTCTGGGTGGACATGGCTGAATCAAACCGTGGGGGTGGGGGGAGAAAGTGTCTTCTCTACAAAAAACAAAGACAGCATGGTCTAGCTAGCAGACAGGGCGCTAGACTGGGGCTCAGCAGACCTAGGTTCTATTCCTGGCTCTGTCAGAGTTCTGTGCCTCAGTTTCTCCAGAAGTAATCCTGTGGGGAGGGGAGTAATACCTCAAAGAGTGGTTACTGATTTTCAAGGCTAAAAGGGACCATCATCTAGTCTGACCTTCTGTCTAGAGCAGCGGTTTTCAACCTGTGGTCCATGGACTGGTGGGGGGGTTCTCAGACTGTGTCTAAGGGGTCCGCAAAAGGTTGGCGTTACCCCAGAACAGTGACTTTCAACCTGTGGGCCAAGATTTCCAAAGGAGTCCTTGCCTCCATTTGAAATTGTTTAGGGGTCTGCAATAAAAGAAAGGTTGAAAACTGGTGGGCTAGAGGAACTCGCCCCATCGTTCCAGCACCAAGCCCAGAACATGGCTGAGCACTCTGTGAAAGACCGCATGAAGAACCCACCCCGCCCACTGGTAGATGTTCCAGTGGGTAATTCCCCTCACACCTTATTTCCAGTCTGTTTGTCTAGCTAGACCTTTGTGTGCAAGACTGAAGAGCCGGCTGCCATGAGAAATCTCTTCCCCATGGAAGTACTTGGAGACTACGACCAAGTCGCCTCTGAACCTTCTGTCCGATAAGCAGATGAACCCTCCAGTCGTTCTGGGAGCTCTTTTCTGCACCCTCTCCAATTTTTCAGCATTGTTTTTGAAGCGTAGACACCAGAGCTGCACTCAGAAGCCAGTAACACCACGCAGTGAGGTAATATCGCCCCTGATTCGGTATGTCCCCGATTAAACATCCAACGATCACGTTTGCCCGCTCAGCTATGGCCCTGCGTTGGGACCTCATGTTCACTTGGTTAACCTACCAGAACTCTCAAGCCTTTACAGAGCCAGAGTCCCGCATCTTACAAACATGGCCTACTTTCCATGAGAGTTGGGAGTCAGCTGTTATCGTTAGGAACACAGGAACTGCACAGCTGGAGCAGTGCCATGGTCCATCTAACCCAGTCGCTCAGATGTTCCAGGGAAAGGTTCAAGAAGCCCCGCAGTAGGCAAATGTGGGATAATCCACCCCCCCATAAAGGTCTCATCCTAATCCCTAACAGTTAGAAGTTGGTTTACACCCTGAAGCCGGAGGATTTAGATCGCTTCCCAAACCCTTTTTGTAGCGTTTGCCGTTATAACTCTGCGTATCTCTTGTTAGCCATGCAGCATTGGCGGCCCAAGTGTTCAGAAACTGTAAGTCTGAGCCCCAAAATCATGAGATTTTGAAAATAAATGTTGGGTCTCCATTTGCCTTCTGGATTTTGAGCTGGGAGGGGTCACATTTTCAAGCTTTTCTCTGTAACCTGGAGCACTAGGAACTTTCATTCTATTTATTTTTTTCAAAGGAAGTCGAGAGTCCCTCGTGATCACCTGACTCCAGGAGCTGGGGCTTTCAGACCACCACCAAATATCACAAGCCTTGTGATGAACCTGCAAGAGCTGTAACTATCCAGTCCCTCTTTAAATCCCAAAGCAGCACCGCTTTGAGCCTAGGCCAGCTATGCAGAAGGGTTCAGTACGACAATAACAGGCAGCCCTTAGACAAATAGATGCCCCAACCCCCTTCGGATCAGAGCCATTTCTTTGCCTACCTCCCCACATCTGTAAGATCCCTCATGCGTTTGCCTTGTGCCTGGTTTTAGGAGTGTGGTTACGACTAGGCCATTGGAAACAGATTTTTTTTTAGCACCTTTGGATAAATCCTGTTCCTGGTGACATGGCTGTGCTGAGCACTGGAGCAGGAGAGAGTCATTATTCATACCTGCAGAACTGCAGTCACTGGGAGCTCCCTGGGCAGCACGAGAAGACAGGCACCGTGAGCTGCACACAGCATGAAGCACTTAAAGGCCATGGGAATCAGATGCACCATTAGGCGCTAAGTGATCCAGTCTAGGGGAAGCTCGGAAACGCGTAGCTCAGGGAAGGAAGCGGAGCTGGCCCCAGGAAGCAGGAGATTCTCCGCACAGGTGCGAGAGCAGCGGGGTTTCCTTGGGGACCCAGAATGAGCCCAGTCTGGCTGGAGCAAGGGGTGCAATGCATGGCCTCTCTACTAGAGGGCAGCACTGAGGGTTTTGCCCCCTCTCGTGCTGGCCTGCGCAGCCCTAGCAGCCGCTTTTGTTGCTAGTGTTCAAGCGGAGCCAGAGCAAGGGGTCGTTGCTGATTGGGGAACCCTGGGCCCAGCCGCACCGGGGTGTCCCAGGAGGTTGGGGCATTTGAGTTGGGCCGTTGGGGTCACTCAGCTTTGCGCACAGGGACAGCTAGGGGGCGCTGTGTTCTCTGCCCAGTTCTCTGGGGCCACAAACATTGGTTGGATGGTCCAGCAAGTCACGGGGCCCTGGGGCTGACGCTGCCTTTAGCCAGTGCTACAGGCCCTAGCTGTGGGGCAGAAGCGAGGAGGCAGGACAGGGACTGCACCAGGAGCAGGTCTCTGCTGGCTGTGGGCTCAGCCCGCTGGGGACGATGGGAGGGAGGAGTAGGAGAGGGTTGGCTCATGCTTCATCACACCACATGGTCCCAAAAAGATCAGCCTGTGTCCCTTGTTCCCTCCCAGTGCTCAGCCCCCCACCAGTGCAGTGCCCACAGAGTCAGATGCCATGCGGTGGCAAACCCATGCACACAGGCTCTTAGCGTGTCCACACTATCCCCATGGGGGGGCAGATTAGCACAACTGTAAAGCTGGGGAAACTGAGGCACAGATGGATGTAGCGACTTGGCCAAGGTCACCCAGCCAGCAGAACTGGGCATAGAGCCAAGATCTCCCAGCTCAACCCACCAGACTCCACTGCCACTTCCCCTAGTTGAACAGATTAAAAATCCCAGCTCCCAGATGCAAAGCGCCCAGGGCCAGGGACTCGGGGGCGGGGCTGTGCCAAGGACGCTCGCATAGCATAGCTTCCCCCCCCCCGGCACCCATCATGGGCTGGAAAAACAGGGGCTTTCAGGAGTGTAACCCAAGCTGCTACGTTGCTGTGATAGGAGCGTGGTAGCTGCAGGGCTCCTCTCCAGTGAGGCTTGCAGAGAGAGGAAGGTTATCAGGCGGACAGGCCTGCATTTATCACATTACAAGGCGGCTGCCTGCAGGTGGCACCACGTTGGCTGTGCTTGCTCGTGCTCTGTGCGGACGGGGTGCCTGGCAGGAGCCAGCACCTAACTGCCCCCTGTCCCACCCCTCCCCGGGCCAGCGCAGGCAGCTCTGCCCGAGTTCACCACGGCCTTGCAGGTACCCCTCACTCCTCCCCTGTAGCCCCTGATATTCCAGTCCTGGCCTCAGCCCCCACCCCAGCTCCACCAGTGCACTCCCCCCCTTCCCTCCAGCTCTGACAATGCACCCCCCACGTCCCCACACAGCTCAGCTAGTGCACCCCGCACCTCTGCTGATGCACCTCACTCCGGACCTGCAGTGCCCCAGCTGGTCTAGTCCTGGGCCTCCCTTAAGCCGTGAGTCAATCAGCCAGAATTACGCTAACTCCTGCAGTGTTTTTGTGTGGTGGGAAGTGTCCCGCTTGGAGCTTGGCTGAAACCTGCAAATTCATGTCAGTTGTGTCTAAGGCCGCTCACAGAGCTGTCAGGCGGCCCCTTTGGGAACATCAGCGCCAGCCCTCGTTAAGGGCCTTTGGTCTCTAGGGATGGTCCCAGGAATGCTGCCGTCCTGCGCCCAGCGCCAGCTGCCCCTGGAACAGGGCAAGGCTCTGGGAACTGGCCCAAGCAATCCCGCTCCCTGTGTCACAGCAGCCAGCGCTGAGCCGGGGCCACACACGGTGCTAGACGCCGCTGCTTCCGCCAGCCCAGCTCTGACCCAGCCTGCCGCACACAATCAGCCCCATTCACAGGCCAGTTGCGGATCCAGAAAGCAGCGCTCCAGAAAAAGCCCCTGGAGTGTCCCCCGTCTAGAATGAGGGGCTCCAGGCCAGGCTCTTCTGGGGGCTGTGCATGCCTGCCAGGAGCCGGGGGAAGGGCACTGGAGAGCCCACTGCCCTCCCAGCTCTCCCCAGTGCCAGGGTGGCCAGCAGCCAGCTTGGCACAAGAGCCTGCTGAGAGCATGCTGGGGGGCCGCCCGAGCATGGCATCAGGCCCCCTGTCTTTACAGGACAAACTCCACTGCATGTGTGTGTCAACCTGCTGCTCCATGTGCCAGCTGGGGAACAAAGGAGGGGACGGGGTCCACCTACCCCGGGGGAACTAAGGCCTTGTCTAGACAGGGACACTGAGGAAATTAATCTGAATTAACTAAAGGCGGGGATGGAAACTGGGTTCGTTCAACTGCATTAACCCCCTGTGTGGACGCTCTCCAGTGGAACAGAAGTGGCTTTAATTCAGCTTAGTTTAATTCTCTTCCAAAGTGAGCTCAATTAAGGCCACTTCTGTTCCGCAGGAGAGCGTCGACACGGGGCGCGATGCAGTTTACCTGATCTGGTATCGTTACGGCGGCTGCGTTAACGCCTGCAAGTGTAGATGAGCCCTCACAGCAGCCAAGGCAGCACAGGAACGGCTCCGCTCCCCGCCCCCACGGGAGCCTGGGGACACAGCTGCCTGATCCCACTGGCCGCCCAGGGCCCGACCTTTGCTGCAGAGCCTAGGGGCTTTGGACACTTCACAGGAACCCCTCTGCAGAGCCCAGCGCGCCCCGGCTCTGTGGGGGTGACGTGGCACAGAGGGGAACATGCCACTGCCGTGGGGACCGGCAGGGCAGTGTCCAGCCAAGCGGAGTCGCCGAATTAACTGATTGGTGCCCTGATTAACTCGCCTAAGCCTGGGGCCTCCTCACAGTGCCCTGCCTGCCTCCTGGTGAGCAGGGAGTGACCAGCACAGAAAGGGACCCACAGGCCAGCAAGTGTCAGCCTGCATCCCCCCTTCCCCAGGAGGGTCCCCAGCCCTCGTGAGCCATCACCTGTCCCTCACCTCCTGCTGCCCCCCAGAGCCTCTGGAGTGCCAGGGACGTGCTGCACAGGATTCTGGGTGTGAACTGAAGAGGATGAGACTGACAGAGAGGAGCTGCAAGTCAGGATGGAGGGGCATCAGCAGAGCCAGGTGTGGGAGAGCCCAGGACCGGAATAGCAGGGGGGCTTGGCACTGGGACAGAGCTCGGTATGTGGGAGGAACCGAGGAGAAACTAAACCCCACAGAGCACCAGGCATTAACAAGGGGGATTAACACGCCAAGGCACAGCCCAGGACCTCATTGTGCTAGGTGCTGTACAAATACAGAATAGTCCCTGCCGCACAGAGCCCGCGATGTAACAAAGGAGCCTTTTTCCTCTCTAGAGTCTAGGCTCCCCTGGAGGAGGGAGTGCTAGATTTCAAGGCCTGCCCACAATCTGATTACCATGCTACTGCACCACACCCGTCATGGCCGGGGCTCCCATCCCCTGGCCTGGCTGCTATTGCCACAGAGATCAGCTGGGAAGCTGCTCAGTCCCTCCATGCAAAGCAGCCCTCGGGGAAATGCAAATGCAGCTGGGGATTGGGGGGCAGAGGGGAACACGACTGACCAACTGCACCTGAGCTTCTGACGAATGGAAACCCAAACCCTGCCCTGAGCGGGTGTCACGCCCCTATGTGGGGGCCACACCCAAGGACAGACCTGTGGTTTCAGCTGGCAGCATCTGAGCAGCAGGGACAGGAAGCAACGCCACCTTTCTTGCCACTTCAGCACAAGGGGATGAGCAGCCCTGCCCCTCCAGCATGGAGACGGAGCCTAAGGGAAGGATGGCCTGGTGGCAAAGCACAGGACTGGGAGCCCTGCGCTCCCTTGGGCAAAGCATGTCCCCCCTCTGTGCCTCAGTTTCCCCATTTGTAAAATGGAGGAGTCGCTGCCACAAAGGACCAGGATGTTCAGTCTGATCTCCTGCACAGCGTAGGCACAGGGAGGGGCAGTGACTGGCCCAGAGTCACCCAGCAGGTCAGTGGCAGCGCTGCAAACTCAACCCTGGTCTCCTGACTCCCAGTCCAGTGCTCTAGCCACTGGCCACATACTGTTCACCACCCTCATGAGGGTTGTGAGGCTCCAAGTTCTCTGGCCAATCTCCATTCCCAGAACACTCCTGCAACCAGGAGTTCGGGGCATATCCAGGATCGGGCCCTTGAGCCTGCCCAGCACAACGAACTCTGTGGGCGGCGGGTGCGAGAGATGCTCTCTCCTGGGTACTGCATCTTTACAACCTGCATTTCTGCCTGAGGCATTCCAGCAAGCCGGACTCGGGCTGTTTCCTTGAAACGCCTGTTGCAAGCCCATCCCGGCCGAGAGGGCTTCATTTGAAACCTGCCTCAGGGAAACAGAGTCTCCCTCTGCCTGAGGCTTCACAAGGCCCCGTGCAGGCAGGGCCCAGCATTCAATGGAAAAGCCCAGTCACAAAAACCTCGGTGTGGCATCTACCGCTCTGCAGCTGGGACTTGCAGCAGCTGCCGCCCGCCCTCCCGAGAACACGCAGCCCCTCCACGCTGTTCTACCCCACTCTCTTCAGCTGTGGGTGCCTCTGCCACGACAGCCTCCCCCCACACATACACCCCAAGAGATGCCCTGCACCACATCTCTACACGGCTGCAGGGATGGACTCTGGGGCTCTTCAGAGCCAGGCTGAGCCACATGCCCCCAGGAACTTGTCTCACTGTTACCGACTGACAGGATGATGCTAATACCTGCTTAGAGGCTTCTTGGGAGCCAGCTTATAGCCTGGACTTACAATGTGTCCAGGGAGACTCAGCCAAAGTGGCTGCACTTCCTGACTGGTGGATCTGCGCTAAGGAGGGTGCATGGATCAGTGCTCGCAACAGCCCAGTTCAATGGGCATACATAGCACGTTTCATCTTCAAGTCACTTAACGCACTCATTAATCCAGAGTGTCCTAGGAGGCAGGGAAGGCTCAACCATCTCACATCGGGGAACTGAGTCACGGTGGGAAATGACTGCCGCAAGACTGGGCAGCCAGTGAGTGGCAGGGCTCTCCCAGAGAACCCAGGTGTCCTGACTTCTAGCGATCTTCTCTAATTACAAGCCAAAGCTGTCTCCCAAGAGTGGAAGGGACTGGTGTGAGCCCTGGGGTTAGAACTCAGCACTGCCTGGCTCCCAGCCCAACTGGTCACTTTCACGGATTGCAGAGGGCTGGGTGACAGCCTGCACTCCTCAGAGGTTCCCTCTCCTTATCAAGTGCCTCTCCGGCAGCTCACATGTCCAGAGTTCAGAGACGCTGCACAGCCCATTTCTGCCAGCTCACAGTCCCAAAGGAGGGGATTTTCGTCTTTCAGCCAAGAGTCTCTTGTCTGGAGGAGCCTATGGGCCTTTGCACTGCTCTGAGGGCACCACCTGAATGATTCTTCACAGTGCCAGAGTGGAGTACAGGGGCCCCAGTGGAGTTGGGCCCTCGTCCGTCCATAACTCTAGCACCATGCTGGCCAGTGGCAGAGCCCGCCTGGCACTCTCAGTATTACCCATTATTTATTCTGCAGCCAGAGCCATGCAATTGCTGGGCCTTCGACAGCACCCAGCCCGCCGCCCTGCAGGGAGCACTCTGTCCTTTGGTGGCCTTCTCCATCCAAGGATCCGAACATGCTTTGCTCGTAAAAATGGAGCTTCTAACCTCTAATGTAGGATTATCCCTATTCCCAGATGAGGAAACTTCATCACAGAGAGGTTAAGACTCTCCCTGAATGTCAATGGTATTTGGGTGCCTCAACCCCTTAGGCAGCTTTGAAAATCCCAAGCTTAAGTGACTTGCCCAAAGTCACATAGGAGGTCAGCGGCAAAGGCAGGAAGAGAGTCCAGGTTTCCTTGATTCCCAGCCCTGGGCTTTAGCTACTGCGTTGGCCTGTTCTTCCTCCCTGCTGTTTACCAAGGGCCTTATCAAAGGCAGAGTCCAAGAGGTTTTGCCCTTTTCCTGGATCTCTGAGCACCTGGCTGTGAGTCAGCATGGCCTACAGAGGCTTTGTACATAGCCTCATGAGCCAAATGGCCAGAAGAGATGGGTGGGACTGTCTGGCGACTCACAACTAGCAGCCGAGAGGCAGAAGGGCTCCCAAAAGCTGGGCAGCTTGCACCAACCAGAGCAGATGGCAGCATCCTCAACTCCCGCCGAAGCCAGCATGTCTGTGAGCTCAGCGCACCCAGGATCGGGCCCCGAGACAGCACACTGCGTCTGACTCCACATTCCGCAAAGTGCCATGCTTGGGTCACAGCGACACGGAGATGGTGAATAATACCTCTGGCTGCGGTGTAAGCAACCATAGGGTCCTGCTTCTGCTGCAGCGTTAGAGGAGGAGGGGGGATAGAGAAAAACGATCCCTCTCAAATGACTGACCCTGGCACCCAGCTGTTCCCTTCCATCCAAGGATCTCAAAGCACAGGGCAAACAGCAGGGCGTAGCCTGTGAGGCAAGGGTGAATTATGATCCCCACTTTACAAGGGGTACCGCAGGGATGTGACTTGCCCAAGATCACACAGCAAGTCCGACCTCCTGATTCAGAGCCCTGCACCTGACCCACCAGAGCACTTTTCCTCCCGCTTGAGTTTGTCAGGGCTTGCGGATCCACATAGGCAACACGTGGTGTCACAAATCCTCCCACCCCGACAGGATGTGCACAGACAAGACAGCCTTCCCCGGAGGCATCCCCCATGCATGAAAGGGGTTTTGTGCCCGTTTCCATTTCACCCGGACCACATCCTCTACGAAGGCCGGCAAGCCAAGCAAAGCTGAAGCCTGGCTCAGAGCCAAGAAACCCTCTCTGCAAGAGGCTGCATGGACAGGCAGTAAGAACACCCTGGCAGGCCCCGCTCCACGCAGTCACAGTGACCTTACACATCACTGCAGCGGGCTTGTGTGTGCAGGCAGCCCCACCGGCTTGGCTTGGGTTTCAGTTCTGAGAGCCAGCCCAGACACACGGTTTGGCGCACTCTCCCTCTGCCTTCAAATTCACTGGCTAGCACAGAGCTGGGAATGCTGGGGCAGAACGGAGGGGAAAGATTCCTCCCAACTGTCCATCCTCCAGCAGCTTGGAAGGGCAGAAGGAGCTGATCCGAGACCTTGGGATCCGTCCCACCCTCCACCCCCTAAACTGTGGGAAAGTCCGCACCAGAGCCAAACTCTGAAGCCTAAGGCCTCCCGTACTAAGAGGATGGAGAGGGGGAGGAATCTAAGACAGAAGGGTGGCCCGCAGAGACTACAAGACCCAGCATGCAATATGGCAAACTGCTTCCCTCAAGCATGCTGGGACATGTAGTCTCCATTTGGCCAAAAAGCAGCCTAAGGGGTTAAGGCACCCAAATCCCACTGACATACCTCATCTGTAACAAACATGAGGGCTGCAGCTACTGGCTTCATTGCATGCTCATCAGGGGCAGGCCACTGACTCCTGTGGTGTGGACAATGTGACCTTCAGGGCAGGCAAAGCCAAGGCAGCCCCTGGTCTGAGGAAGGTCCCCAGTGAAGTGGGATTCCCCAGCCAAGCGAACGGAGCTTTCGAGGGGGGCATGGAACCATTCCACAGATTAACCCTGGAGCAGAACCTCCAGCCAGCCAGCGGCACCATCTGTGTTCCATGGAGCCACCAGATGGAAGCAGCTCCAAACACCACATGCCACCAGGAAACAGAGTTCCCAAAAATACAGGGGTGACAACACTATGGAGAAGGAGGTAGGGAAGAGCTGGCCTTGAGAAACAAAGGCTCCAATGCTTCTGAAGGCAGCAGCATCTTTAATGGTGATGTGTCCACACACAGAGACTGGGTGCACGTCTGCCTTCATAGCGCATGTGTCAAGCCAGGATCTCCAAGGAGGGAAGTATCACTCTCCCCCTATTAAATGCGGGGAAACTAAGGCCAAAAGAGGTGTGTTGCACCAGGAGTCATGCCCTACCCTGAGCCCTGAATGTTTGGGGGGGCAGGTAGAGTGGGGCCCGAATCCCATCCACCCATGATTTCCCCATAGTCAATCCCAAACTTGGCCAACCCAGAGCCAGGCTGCATTTGCCCATCCACGCAGAGGGCACGAGGCCCGTGCATCGCTTATGGACAAACCCAGCTGCAGCAGGTCCACAGGCGTCTCTAGGAGCAGCAGGATGGGCAGACGATGGGGAGGTTCAAAGGGTTTTGCTCAGTGGGTTTCAGTCTCATTGTTGTGAGGATCCCAAGAGACAATTTCAGCCAGGTTAATCCTTCCTTCCTCCATAGGACATGGAGAAAGGTTTAGCAGCTTTGCCCTCCACCCCAGGGCAACCGCAACCTAATCTCCACCACCAGCTCCAGAAACCCGAGCTGAGATTAGATCGGCTCCGGGGGGAGGGGAGAGTAAAATACATGTACACCAGCACCACTGCAGCCCCCTCGGCTGGGGTATCAACCCAGATTTGCCCCCACCGTACCAGCCAGGGGGAGGAGAGAGAATAAGACCTCAGGCAGCAGCCTGCAGAGCTCCCAGCTCTGCCAAGAAATCACAGAGATGCCAGACTGGAAAGGACCTCAAGAAGTCACCGAGTCCAGCCCCCTGCGCTGAGGCAGCACCGAATAAACCGAGACCCTCCCTGACACAGGGTCTGTCAAACCGGGCCTGAAAGTCAAAACCAGGGATCCCGGAGCCTCCCTTGCGAGCCCATTCCAGAGCCTAACTCCCCTGCAGGCAGATCCCTCCCGTTACTTCTTGTCCTACCTTCAGCGGGCACGGGGGGGATGAATGGGTCCCTCCTCTCCAGAACAGCCCTTAACAGCTCTGAAGGCTCATCAGGTCTCTCCCCCTTCCCCTTTTAAGACTAAACATGCCCAGGTTTGGTTAAAAACCAGCCAGTCAGGGTCGGGCAACCAAACCCCGCCGCCTGAAGAAGGGAGCCCGTCCTCCAGCGCTCGGCAAAGTTTTTAATCAAGGTGCACGTTGGCCGCACACCCTGCAGGGCGGCCCTGCTCCGGGGCTGGCCGCTCCCCGCCGCCGCGGGAGAGGCAGCCCGGGGATCCGGGGGCGGACAAAACACACGCGGCCGAGAGCGAGCCAGCAAGAAGCTCCAGCCCCCGGAGCCCCGGGGGTGGAGCGTCCGGGGGCGCCCCCTTGGACCCCCGCTGCTTTGGGGGCTGATCAGCCACCCCCCGCCCCTCCCTCCCCGCCTTACCCAGCCGCGAGGCGAGGGGAGCCGGCGCCCAGCCCCGGGGAAGGAACACGCGCTCTGCTTCCCACGTCCCTCGGAGCGCCGCCAAACCCACCGGGGCCGGTGCGTCCCGGGCTGCTGGGCCGGCGGGGGGGGCAGGGAGAGACACCCCCCCTCCTCCCCACTTCCCGAGCCGCTGGCAAATCTGGGACGGAGGAGGGGGGGGGGATTAACCCACCCCCCCGGGGGAGGAGGGGGAATTTGCCGGGATTGATGGGGGAGGGGCCACAACAAAGCCAACAAAAGCAGCATATGGCCGGGGCCGCCCAGGCCCGTAAATTAAACATAAAGGGGAGATCAGATCATTAACGAGCGCTCCCATGGCCGGCTCCGGCCCGACCGCCGGGGGGGCGCCGCGATCCGCCGCCCCGGGCCCCGTCCCCGGGGCGGCACCTGTTGCGCGGGGAGAAGGGCCGCGCTCCGCTCCCCGCCGCGCCGGCCGGGCTGCGAGCGCTTGGCAGGATTAGCCGCTGCCTCGTGTGTCGGCTCCTGCCGGGGAGCCGGCCCTAAGCTGCAGCCCCCGGCCCAGCAAAGGCGGGGGGACTCCCCGGGTCAGAGCCCGGGGGTCGGGGCACTGACACCCAGCACCGCCCCGGGGAGCCAGCGGGGCTGGACTGGGGGGGGGGGTCTCGCCCTTGGGCCCATGCAGCGCCCCCACCCACACCCCGTCAGCCTGAGCTGGGCAGGGCATGGGGTGCACCGGGCTGGGGTGGGGAAGGGGGCTGCTGGAGACAGTGCGAGGAGGGGAGCGAGGGAGAGGAGCCAGGTGCACTCCTGGATGGAAGCAGAGCAGGAACCTGGGGGTGGGGGGCTGTCACTGGGCCAAGGCTTGGAGATCTTCCACCAGGCTTCAGAGCACCTGCTCCAGCCCCAGGGTGACACCTGGCAGGAAGAGACTCCCCTCCTCTCCCAGAGCCCCAAGGGAATCAAAGGAGGCAGAGCCCTGCAGGAGTCTGTTCCTGGGGGGAGCGCAGCCCCCACCCACTCCCATTGGGGAGTGAGCACTGAGGCATGGCCCAGCGGTCAGCTGAGAGGTGTGGGGGCCGCTGCACCGTTAATGTCCCTCATGGCATGGGGATAGGTGCCCTCCCACCCCCTGTCATTGTAACAGCAGACCCACAGCATGAATAGGGGAGTTTCACTCGGCAGGCAGGTCTGGGAGGGACCAGATAGGCGCCCAGCTCTAGTTACAGACTGCAGGCCTCGGGGTTACCGAAAAGGGCCCCTGTTTCTCAAGGGATGGTGGAGCCTGTTCTAATACACACTCACATGCTGCACTGCTCCAGCCCCTCCTGCCCGAGGGCCCCAAGGCTCTGGGTATGGTTAAGTCCCTTTTCCACAGGTGGAGAAACTGAGGCAGGAAGACCTTTAGGCTGGATGTGCAGAGGTGCTGAGCACCTAGCACTCCCCCGGAGTTCAGCTGGAGTCAGAGGCTGCCCTCAGCACCCCTGGAAATCACCTTTCAGCGTCTCCCCCCGTGTCACACGGCTGACTGGTGGCAGAGCCAAGACTGGAGAGCCGGGCTGTCCCGCTTCACCAGCTGGTGCTCTCACCCCTGAGCCACGCTGCCTCCCCAAGAGGCAGCACAAGCTCCCCACCGGCAAGGAAGTGGCACCAGCCTCCAGGTATGGCACCATCACTACCACCTCCTCCGCCTCATCTTCCCCCAGCTTCCCTGGGCCCAGCCTGTTCGTAAATTACTGTAACTGACAGCGCTGGCAGCAGGTGTGTACCCAGGGGACAAAGCTCAGAGCCCCCCCCCCCCCCCTTGGCAAGGGCAGGCCCCATGCTGGAGGAGGACTGAGAGCTGCCTGGCAGTCTGACAGCCTACCCTCCTCCTACCCCCCCATCTCTTCTGACCTGGCAGGGCAGGAAATCCCCCCCTCCAGCCCCCTTGCTAAGGACCCCAGGATGCTTGGCTGTGAATGCAGCAGCACTGCTCAGGCAATGGCTGAAATCACTCAGCACAGCCGCCTCCTGCCTGAGCCATCCCCACGGGACATCACAGGGAAACAAAGGAACCAGGGTGCTCGCTGGTTAGTCGGCCCTACCGAGGGAGCCTCTCTCTCCGCAACACTTCCGCCAGGACCCTTCGCCAGGCCAACCTGGAGTCTTGTCCTCCTTTTCCCTTAGATAGCCTGGCACTTGGACCAAGGGCATTGGTAATGGGGTTCACTCCAGGCTCAGCATGTCGGAGCTGCTGAGATCAGTAGAGGCTGAAAGTCATGACCAGCTGAGGGCCATTCCCTGGCCCCCACTCAAAAGGAGGGTGATGGGTCTTAATCCAGTTGCTACCTCCCTTGTCCTATGGCAGCTGAAAGGGTGCTGAACACGCAGTGATAAGCCCAGTCACTGGCGGCAAACAGGCAGGGCCTGGGCCATGCACCCCCTTCCTCCACGTCAGATCAGTGGTCCATGTGGCCAGGTGCAATCCTGGGTTTAGAGGCTGGACTTTCAAAAGGGGGTATTAGGGCTGGGCTTGCAAAAACGTGTGCACTGTTCCACCCCCACACACTGCATGGCAAGCCAGGAGCTAAGGCAGGTGCCCACATCCCTGCCCGTGCCAATGCAGCTGTCTGCAGGTCCACGCGCAGTCCCAGGGCTCAGCCCACTGCATCCGTGCTTGCTTTTTGAAACACACAATAAAGCCCCTTTATCCGTCCGTGTTCAGCTTCAAATCCTTCTCCCAGGGGAGAGGCGGAGCGTGAAGCGTTCTGAACTAAATACGGCCATAGACACAAGTGGTGAATGGGGCTCCGACCCAGAGCAGCTGGGCGGCAGGGTGCCAATGGCAGGCCCGGCTAGGATCCTGGCAGGTCCGAGCAGTGCCCCTATAGTGTATGCATATCCAGGTTAACTGCTTTGCCAGAGTCTCCGTTACCAGCCTCTGTACTACACAGCCATGCAGGACCCCTGCATTGGCATCAGTTCGGTGCCCCCTTTCCAGCCCCCCATCATTCCCTAAACAAAGGACTGACTGTGCTTCCAGCTCCTTTAGTGAAACCATCAACTCCCTGGGGGGCTGGACCCTGGGGCAGCAAATGTTAAAAGCTAGAAGGATCAGCCCACTTCGTTCAAAAAAGCCCCAGAGTCACAAATCCAGCCTTTGTGATTTGCATGTTGAGGTGATATTTGGACATGCAGCTACGGAAGGGAAAGTGTCAATATTAATATATGCCTCGGCAAGTGGCGTTATTTATTATGGTCAGTGCTGCAGGAACTAAAGGTGTTTGTCCTCACAGAGAGTTCAAATGAGAAGGAAGCCAAAAGCTCGGGATTCAAAGGAAGAGTGGGATCCTTATCTGAATGTCAGTAGCAGCCCCAGGGACCCCTGCCTTTTGCAGTAATACACTGTGCTTCTGGCAGAGCTTTCCAGTGGAGGTTCTCAACGCACTTTACAAACAACGATGAATTAAACCTCCCAGCCCACCCTCGGGTGTGCATGGACTCTGTTAGACAAATGGGGAAACCGAGGCACACAGTGAGTCAGTCCCACTGCTAGGAAAAGAACCCTGCAGTCCAAGCAATCTCCCATCCTCTCACCACCACCCCCACTGCAAGTAGCAGACACGATTCCACCATCTAAATAAAGCAAGAATTCTAAGAAAAAAATCCTCATGCTTCAGAGGCAGGTTGGGGAAAGTGGGGAGGTCAGGAAGGAATCCCTCCTTCCAAACGCAGCACTGCACAGTTAGCTAGGTGTGCTATGGAAGGTCGACGAGCTGGACAGAGAAGACCATCTTAGACAGACTAGTGCTCTGCTCCAAGTGGATAACTCCTACACGCCATACAACGCTCTAACACTCACAGGGAGATCCCCACTGTTCAGACTGCAAGGACTGGGTACGCTGCTGGGTTTTGTACAGTGCCAGGGGTCCAGTGAAGTCAATGGGAATCTTATCATTGACTTCAAGGGGGGGTGGACAGGGGCTGCACATGCTTAGCCCTCTAGCAGTAGCTCTCTGCAGTCACCCAGCTAGTCTGCCCCAAGCCATCTGGACAGGGGAGTCCAGCATCAAGTTTGTCCCAGTCCTGTTTGTCTTCACATTCAACAGCTCCATGGCGCTGGCCCAAGGGCCTTTAACCTAGCTCCCCATCCTGCCGCTCCTGCATGTTCAGTCCCACGGACAGAGGGCTTCCTCCAGAGCCTGGGATTGATCTGAAAGGCTTTCCCCAACCCTTTCACATCATAACAGACAGCATTTGGTTTTGTTTCCACAGGACCCTGCCACAGCAGCTGCTTGATGTCCCCGACAGCTTGTCAGGGTCTGTATGTTACAAGTCAATTCTGCAATCGCCCTTCAGGGCACAATTACCATGGCGGGCGGGTGTCTGACACTAATGGAGAGCAGCAGGGCTTCCCCTGCCTTCCTTTTGGAGGGCCATGCTCAGCCACTGAAGCTCATGCTCCGAGCCTGAGCACAGCAACCAGCCTTCCAAACCTGACAGCCCTTTCGGACTCACTGAAACCTGGGGCAACGGAGTGGTTAATCCACACCCCAAAGGGCACTACCAGCAGATGGCTCCTCAGTGGCTTAGGTGAAGTGAGTTGGTGAGTGCTCAGGCCAATTCCCAGAGGAACTTAGACCCTACAACCACACTTGACTCCTGGCTGGCAGTCACAGCAGAGAGGCCAAGGATGGAATGACAGTGACATGACCCTCGCACCTACGGTTTACAGTCATTTAGTGAGATGTATTGAGGATGCGTGGAAGCAGCTTGTACGGATGCTACCTAAGATGCACCTGTTCTTTGCATAAAACAAGAGAGTGTCAATCTCCAGGGTCTCGGCCTGCCACATTTCACTGGACTGTAACATGGAGAGGAGGTGTCTCATCTCATATGTATTGCTTCTAGATACTAAAGAAAATCTACATGAAAAGGACATTTAGATGGCAAAATCAAGCAGTCACAAGTTAGCATGGGTCAGAGTTAAGGTTTTCCCATGAAATCATAATTTGACCCCCTTGTGTCTAGTATGCATTAGCATAGGTTCTCAATCCGCATCACACAGAATTCTAAAGACGAAAAACCCTCATGCTTCAGAGCCAGGTTGGGGAAAGTAGGGAGGTCAGGAAGGAATTCTTCCTTCCAAACGCAGCACTGTATAATTAGCTCAGTGTGCTATGGAAGGTCGACGAGCTGGATGGAGAAGACCATCTTAGACAGACTAGTGCTCTGCTCCCGGCAGACAACTCTTACATGCCATGGCTACACCAGAGCCAGAAATAGAAACCAGCTCTCCTGGGTCCAGTCCAGAACCTGAATCACAGCAGACCAGCCTTTCTCCTCCTGCAACCTCTGCCTCATTCACTGTCCATCTTGTGCACCGAACAAGGCAGGGGTCCTGTAGGCATAAAGCAGAGTACGGCATCACCTAATTAAAGATGGTATTACAATGCAGGGGCCCCAGGGGCAGAGTTAAGGTTGCACAAGTAACCCAAATTCTGGCATTTCCTAGTTGTTGAGGACTTGACTTTGTAACTTAGAGATTTGTATGTAATTTCCTCCTTTTAAGAAAAAGCAGCAAACTAAAAACCCTCCACAAAACCCCACATATCCCATTCTGTGGAGCTGTACTGAGGCCCATGTGGGTCATCAACAGGATTTGGAGTCACCATCCTGTTCTCTACTAACTCTAATGAGGAACTGAGCACAGTAGTAGGAGGAAGTATTTTTGCTGAAACTTTCCAAAAACATTCCCCCTGACGCAGTGGACAAGCATGGAACATTTTAAATGGTTAAAGTTTGGCAAAGTAACTAGACAAGGGCTTAGAATGGAAAGTGTCAGGCAACCTTAACTACAAGTGTCACCACCAGCTCTGTGCAGAATATCTGTTCTAGCAAAAACTAAATTCACCTTCCTTTGTGAGATCCTGGGGCTGGGAAAGGGGGTCCTCTGGAAAGAGCTGTGAGCTGCTCAGCCTTCAGTGTTCTCTAATCTCTGGAGATGCAGAGGGTGACTTGGAAATTAGCCTGCGCAGGAAAGTACAGGGGTGTCTTCCATCCCGCGGCCCTCCTGCTCATAAATCTGAAAGGGAAGGCAGCCCCTGAAGTGTGTCACAGACGGGAAGGTTGTTCCAGCGGTTAGCACGCTAGCCCAGCACTTAGGAGAGCCAGATTCAATTCCCTGCTTCACCACAAACTTCCTGGGCAAGTCACTTAGGGCTCGCCTACACCAGAGTTTCGGGAATAAGGCAGGGTGTGAACTGAGCTATTCCACAGTAATGATGTGTGGACAAGCCCCTGGGCTCTCCAACAGCGCCTTGCTTAAAGGGGAGGACAGTGCCTTCCTACTGCACAGTGAAGATAAATACATTATAGACTGCGACATGCTCAGATACTTCGGTGCTGCCTAAGAAATGGAACGGCGATGAGACAGGGAAGTGGGGCAATGGGAAAGAAACTCTTGTGCCGGCATTGGAGGATTTCAATGTCTGAGGGAGGCCTGGCTCTGAGGAAGGGGAAGACACCCGCTGGAGTCAGGAGGTTTAGTTCAGGCACAGTCCCTCCGCAGGGGTGCACCAGTGGGGTCTCTCAAAGCTGTCCTATAGTTCTCGAGGGCTGGCGTGAGTCAGGCCGCAGGGCTTCTGTGTCCCAGTCCCTAGGAACTGGAAACCAAGGCCCACCGAAGGCCTCGTCTGCAACTGTTCCCTTAGCAGTGCGGATTAGTAATTATTTGTCGCATGGTGGTGCCCCAATAAACTATCGCAGCCCCATTGTGCGAGGCACTGTAAACACACCCACACCCACACGCAGGGACTCGAACTGTAAAGACAAGAGACAACAGGTGGATACAGCCACCAGCTGGGGAAGCCCAAGGTGACTGTGAGCTGATTACGAACAGTGACAGGCCCTGGTCCCGGCACACCAGCTGCCTAGCCCTTGTTGGTTGTAAGCAGCGGAGCAAAGGAGAAGCTGAAGGAGGGATTGGAAGGAGAACAATGAACTGGCTTTGTGGCTGGTTACCGGCGCTCCACCCAGGCATGGGGGCGGCCGGGGAGAAAGCACACTGGGGAGCTTGGCAAGGCTTGGTAATGAACATACAGAGATGAGCTGCTGGTCGGGGCAGATCAGTTAAGAACCTGCCCCCTCTCTGTTAAAACCCTCCATGGACTTTGCCCCAGCCCATCTCTCCGATCCTCAACTTCTCTTCTGACCTCTCTGATCCCTTGGCCCTGCCCCTCTCTGGCCCATTGCAAAAGTCCCAGTCTGGGGAGGACAAGGACCTTCTCCTCCGCAGCTCCTGCTCTCTGCTTTAGTATGTCTTTTCTCCATGCTCAGCGGAAAGACCGTTTTCTCCCCTGCCCCGTCTCCTTTCCTCTTTGATTCTCTCTCAGATCACAGCACTCTGAAGGATGTTTGGGATACCATGTAAAATTGCATCACTCTATAGAGAGCCACAGGATAGCTACATGGGTCTTTCATGCTTAGGTTTGAATGCACAGTGTGCCTGTCTTGCACTGGGACACCTGCCCCTTCACTGTGCCCTCTCCACTCCTAGGGGCATTCCTCAGGGCAGGGTATAGAGGATGGAGAACCCCACCACGTATTCACCTGCAGGCCACGACCCCAAGGCACCGGACAGTGGCCAGGAGAAGAGGGAAGAGCCTGCTTTGCAATCATACCGTTGCATTTTTATACAGTTCTGACGCAGGTGCACCACTCTGGCCCTGCGATGTTCTCGGTTCACCTGGAAGCTGTGTCTGATCGGCCCCCCGGGTGCTCTCTGATCACAGGGACATAGCATCCAGTGCATTACTGTGCGTGCCTGAAGACCAGCCCGTCTACCTCATTAGGCCCCAACTCTCTAAGCTGGGGGAGGTGGGGATGGGGGTGGTTTTGCTTCCTGTCCCTTAGGTGGAACTGGATGAGGCTGCAGGCAATATTTAGATTCAGTCCAAGGTGACAGAAAGGGTTAATCCATCACTGGCAGGCTCTCAGCTGGGGACTGAACTGATTGTCCCTGTTTAACACAGATTTAACAGAGAACATAAGGAGGAGGGGGATGGAGACCCACCACCATTCTCCCCCGGGCTCCCACCCTTTGGAAGACCAGGCCCCGTCAGTCCCATCTAGCTCATCCCCCACTCCTACTCCCTGTATGATTTCCCAGTGCTCCCATCCAGACAGCTTTAGCCCCTGCCCTGCTCCTCCCTGCACAGCCAGACCCACCTGGGCTCCTGCCCTGCCTTCCCACCGGGAAGAGGAGAGCGACCTGGGCAGATGCCAGGAGGCTGGAGAAGGCGCTGAGCTAGCAGGAGCCAGGCGGGCGAAGGCGAGAACCCCAGCCCTTTGAAAACGCACGGCCTGTTTGTCCTGGCCGGATCCATTCAGCTCCTGCCCTGAAAGGGGAGACACAGACAAAGGGGGAGCGCGGAGGCTCCTAGACAAACACGTTCCAAACAGTGCCCAGAGCCTGGCCTGCGTATTGTCCTCAGGCTGAACAAATAGGCCCATTAATCTCCATCCGAAGCACAGGCAGGCGGCTGCAGGGCTGGCACGGCCGGCTGCGGGTGGGTTTTAATTGTCTCCTGAGCAACCAATGACAGTCGGGGTGAGTCACGGAGCAGATGTTGAATGCAGGAGTTGGAGAGAGGAGAAAAGGCCCCATGCAAATGCAGGCCAGTTCCTGGCGTGTCAGACTAGCTGTTAGGTCAGCGCCGAGGTTCTGTTTACCGAACTGGGGATATTTAAGCAGCTGCTCCCTGCACATTTTAGGTGGCATCAGCAGCAGTGGCAGCAACCCCAGGACTAGGGAGCATCTGAAAAGGCTGGAAGCCAGCCACAGACGTAGAGGGATTTCCATTAGTCACGCAGGAGCCCCAAGGCTTTAGGGCAGGAAGGATCTGTCAGCTGGAGAGAGGGTTGTGCCCAGCTCAGCCAGAGAGCAAAGCGCGGCCAAGAAGTGGGGGTGGGGGAAGGAGACTTGGGGGCGGGGGGGCGGCAGGAAAGTGCCCAGAAATCTAGGCTAGCTGGCACCAAGCCAGCATTCATCTCCCTATTACAATGTGTATGGCAGTAGCACTGAGAAGCCCCAAGCAGAATTAGGGCCCATGTGCTAGGTGCTGTACGTCCACACGACGAGAGAGAGTTCCTGCCCCAGTGAGTTCACAATCCAAACAGACAAGACAAGGCAAGGATTATCATCCCCCTTGTACAGATGGGGTAGGGAGGTGCAAGGGTAGATGGAGTGACTCGCCCAAGGTCACGCATGCTGTTTTTGGCAAAGCCGGGAATTGAACCCACGTCTCCAGAGTCCCACTCCAGTACCTGCGCCACAAGAGCATCCTCCTTCTCTGCAGCCCAGCCCCTTGATGGAGAAATCTGGCAGCTCCCTACCCCATCCCTGGCCTCACTGTCAGAGGGGTGGGCAGGGACATGGAATGGAGCAGGGTTTGGGCTGCTGATTCTGCGCAGGACCATCGCCAGCAGAAAACCTAGAGTCCCTGAAATCCCACTGAATCCTTGCCCCACTGAGCTCAGCGTTAGGTGGGCGGTGCCCCTCCTGCCCCATGCTGGCTGGGCCAAGCTCATGGAATGAAGCTGCAGCCACATCAGGGTACTCTCGATGCTCAGCCCAAAGGCAAACTCCCCGCTGGGAATAACTCAGTGAGTTGTGAGGAAGGAGGAGGCTGTTATCCTCACCTGCTATGAGAGGGCGACGTGGCCACTCAGCAGATGGTACCCAAAAAGGACTCCAGCCCAGCACCACCTCCTTCAATGCCAGGGCAGAGACATTTGGCTACCTGGCAGGGGACCCAGGAGGCAGAAGCCTTCAGCAGAGTTCATGGAGGCTTTACCAAGTGCATTTACCCCAAGCCTAGATGGGGAATAAAATCCTGCAAGTTCCAGCTCTTAAATGGAGGGGATTTTTTTGAGAATGACCCAAATGCCCCCTGGGCTCAGGTCGGCAGCTCGAGAGATGAGTTTACTCACTGCTTCTCAGCAACCCCATCTCGCCACGCAGGCAGAGCCCAGGGGCCTCAGCTCCGCCCTGGCCCATTGCTGCCAGAGCCTCTCCCCTGAGGCTGCAGTGAAAGGCCACGGGTACAGGTGGCTTTGGTGAGGTGGGCGTTTGCCCACGAGCAGTTGGACTGAGAACCACCCACCTCATTTCATGTAATAAGCAGCACACATCCTCCCCACCCACACTCCTTTTCAATCAGCAGCACAGGATTTCTGCAACACCTCCAAGAAAGAACCCGGGCGCCAAGACCAGCACAGCTAGAGAGACAGCAGTAATTTGCTAGGTTGACACAACTCCTCTGCCACCGTCCACAGGAACTGGCGTCTTTTCAAGAGGGCTGCACCACAAGAGGGACCTACAGCAGTATGAAGTGGATGTTTTAAAAGGGAGGGAGGGATAGGCAGATGGCCAGATTCAGACCTCTGTTATCTGGGTGTAAATCCAGAGTGACTCCACTACAGTTGATGCCGTTCCTCCCGGTTTACATCCATGCCACTGAGATCAGAATTGGGCCCAGGGGATTTTCTCCTTTTTGACATTTCCCTGGGGCTATTTTAGAGCAGCCTGTACAAGCCCCCTCTGTCGAGAGCCCCAGAAAGCCGTACTGCTGAAGAGCAGGATTCTTGGATGTGTCAGCCAGCCGGCTGGCAGGATCCAAAGGACAGTGCAAATCAGGTACCATCCAGCGCAAACCCCTTCAGTCTAATTTTAAGTCTCTCAAACACTACGCCTTTGATACCGTGCTCCGGAAAGCAGGGGGCTGACAGCTTGTGCCAGGCATAGCTGGGACGGGCGCTCTGCGAGCTTCCCACACACAGGGCTCTGCCCATCCACCACAATCCTGACGGGCAGCGTCACTTGGTATTCCAGTCCCATGCCCTGACAGCGATACCGCTCCAAAAATAAATGCCTGGTGTTCCCCCCATGGGGAACATTAACCTCAACCTGCACCTCCTGCAGGGACCTCCCATAGCTCTGCCAATCCACCGCAGTCTGGACGCCCAGTATGCCAGCCCAGGGACCCCTGCTCAGCTCTGCCCATGCCCTTTGGGGTACATCCCAGACCTCCGCTTGGCCACCCAGCGAAAGAGCACCAGGATTTGCAGATTCAACCCCGTCTCAGATGCAAGAGGCTGCCATGGTACGGAAACTCTGCCGCAAGGCTGCTCTCCAGGGATGTCCCCACATCGAGCCACTCTGGCCCAGATCCAGAGAGGAGGCGGGGCTCTCCCCCAGCAGGACGACAGAGGGCACATGTGAGACGACCCCTTGCAAAGCCATGTTGAAGGTCCCCATAGCAACGGGCCAGCATCAGGGGCAGCTGGCAGAGATGGAAATCGGGTAAACAAGGGAGCTGTCCGTCCAGCTGGCTGCAAGGGGCAGGGGTCAGCAAGGCGAGCAAGGAACACGTTCCCCTGGCAGGAACACGTCCTCTTGAAAGGCCCTGACGATGGCAAGACAGGAAGCCGGCAGCGCTTCTCTTGCAGGGGCACTCTGAGTGAGACAGACAGCGACACCTGGCCTCCAAACCAGCACTGCCATGGGAAACCAGTGCCCCTTTCGCTCTGCTGGTCAGCAGCTCTGACCCCTGCCTGCCACATCCTAACAGGGCCCCAACCCCTCTCTGCCAGCAATGGTGCGCGGGCCTGGCTAGATCAGGACTTGCCAGGAGCAATTCTGCAAGGAGCTGGCACAGAAGGGCGCCCTTGTGTGGTCCTTGCGCCCTGGCTAGCGTGGGTCCCTGCCTAGAGTTGCCAACCCTCCAGCATTGTCCCAGCGGCTCCTGGGATTAAAGATTAATCTTTAACGGAAGATTATGTCCTGTGATGAAAGCTCCAGGAATACGTCCAACCAAAACTGGCAACTCTCTCCCTGCCTCGCACCTACACGCAGCAAACACGGCCCTGCCCCTAACAGCTCCCCACCTTCCCCGCCCAGCCTGGCTCTGCTGCTTCCATCTAACCTCAGCTGTTCTCCCCCCATGCGCACACATGCTGAACGGCAGCCAGGTCCGACACAGCCAGCCACACGCTAGGAAACTCTTCGGAAGCCTCCTGCTGGCTCAGCCCCGCTCCCATCTCCAGCGGAGCCAAGGTTTGCTGGAGCAGTCAGAGACGCTGCTGAATTGAGAACCGTACAGCGCCTGGGAGAGCGCGCCCCGCCAGCTAGCCAGCGCCTCTGCCTGGCGTAGGGCCCACCCAGCGCTGCTCACAGCAACGGCCTTTCCACGGGCTCTGTGGTGCTCTGATTTCAGCCCGCTGGCTGTGAGAGCGCTTGGTGGGGCGGATGCATTTCGCAGGCCTTCAGAGAGACACCTCTCCAAATCAGCATTTCCCTGAGACACAGAGAAAGAGAAACATTCAGGCCGTGACACGGGGAGGGAGTTTAAGCCATCTAGCAGAAGCTTGCTTCACGGTGAGTGGGTAGCCAAACCAGGATTAGAACCCAGGACTTCCTGGCTCCAGGGCCCGTGCTCAGATGGTTAGCTTGTGCCCTCTCTCTAGGTGTGCCCATTTTCAAACACAATCCCCCTGATCCCGCAGCCCCCAGCACGGTACAGCCCCCCAGCAAGCTTGGACACTGGGGTAAATCTGGCACATCTGAGAGGTACGTGCAACGCCAGTGAGAGGTGGCAACTGTGCCACCCCTCCAGCTCCTCCCTGAAACATCCCCTGCCCTCCTCCTGCCCCATCAGTCCCCTCGGCCCTTCCTTGAATTACCAGCACCTCGGTCACTCAGCACATCTCCAGTTGCAGCCTGGGCCTCTTCCACCCCACAGCCCCAGTGCCCCAGTCCTGCCTGAACTCCTCCCTCCTCCCACTGTTCTCCCTTTCTGGGGTTCCCGCTGCAAGGCCCTGGTGCTCTTGACGGCAGTCCCCTGGCCGGGCCATTGTCTCTATCCACTTGGGCCCTCCCCAGTGTAGCTAGGCCCTGGTGCTGCCAGGCCTGGGCCCTGATCTGTCAACAGGTGGTGCTGATGGCTGGAGACCTGAGGCACCGGACCACTGTGCCCTGCTCAGATTATGCACAATGCAGCATGGAGTTAATCAGCAACCTCAGGGCCCAGGAGCCAGACTGAGTCTCAGACAGACGCCTTTCCAGGCTACAGGCACCACCCGACCATGGGAAGAGAAACACCCAGCCCCACACAGGACACAATGAGGAAAGTTAACTGCTGTACATTCCCTGAGGGGGACCCTGCTCTGGCCCCTCTGTACCAGGCTGCTCCTGACAGACGGCGAGTGTACCATGCAGATGGAAGGCCAGGGCATAGTCAATACCGCTCTGATAACACCGGCGTCCCTCGGGGAGTGCCTGGCCCCGGAGCGATGCCTTTAAAGTGGGTGCAACAAGGGAACAGATTCAAAACCTGTCTCTGGAGCCGCTCCGAGCCGGAGCCTGGCCCTGGCTGCTACATTTATGAGGTGTTTTACTCCTTGGCTTTGCAGCTGCCAAGTTCAGGGTTGTTTTGGGCTTCCTACAGAGCTCAGCCAGCTGATGTGCAGTTTGCAGGAGGGCTGTGAATGTACGAGCGTGGGCAAACGATGGTGCTAAAGAGACAAACACACACACACACACCTTGGAAGGGGCCCAAGTTATAGATCCAGTAAAAAAAAAAAGTTGGTTTTTTTTTTTGGTTTTGTTTCAAATAAAAAACTCGACACCAGTAGAGACAGTGCCAGGAATTTAACAAGGGAATTAGGAGCCTGCATGCCAGTGAAATTGGAAGACAGCTGGGCATCAGACTCTGCTGGGCTCTTTTGAAGACCCCCAACTTACAGCTAATCCCAGGGGAACCAAGCAGGTCTCCATGGCGTGTCTGCCTCACAAGCATGGAGAATGCACCTGGCCATGCAAGGGGAGTGAGGATGACTTTACTTCATCTGGGGCCCAGTCAGCATTCCTAGTGCCCAACTGCCACTGAGCTCAGAGACCAGAGGGGGAGGGGAGGGGAGGGGGGGAAGGGGTGCAGGAACAGGCCCCCTTCTGGCTGAGAAAGTATGAAAAGGGAAATAAATAGGAAAAAGTAAGAGTGGCACTTTACCCTCCTTGCAGCTTTAATCAGCAAGAGGCATATGAAGTGCATGGGGCCAGGAGTGCATCACTTGCCTCTGATATGGGATCTCTAAGATCAGAGTCCTATTAGTCTAAGCATGTGCATGTGTTTTCCCCCCATTGCTTCTGTAACTTCAGTCTTTTGGACCATGCCCTCCTGGCCTTCATGGAAACATGCCACAAAGTGCAGCTCTTAGAGACTGAAACGAGGAGCAGAGACGCGCACACACATGCTTCTCGCAGCCCCGCAGAATGGCTGGATGCTCCCACCCTGCTGCTGGGATGTCCTGGGATCTGAAAGGCACCTAGCTTTGCACCATCCTTCTTGATGGGCCTGGGCACCCCCAGCTGGTCTGAGTGCCACCCACAGGTGACCCAGACAGCAACAGCCCCTCCCTTTCGCGTCAGAAACCACGACTCTTTCCTGGCAACCGCCCTGCCTGCTGCCTTCTTCCCATGCCAGAGTCCCAGACTTTCCTCTCGCCCAGCCCAGCCCAGCCCAGCCGGCCACCAGTTGTGCCCTGTGCTGCCACCTGCCAATCTGCTTTCTACGGCTGAGCCCTCGGGGCTCCTTCTGACCAAGGGCCCTGACCACGAAGACTCCACCTTAATCCCCCCAGTGTGGTTCCGCCTTTGAACTGGGCGATCTGCTTCCTCCTGCAACACGGGCTGCTGCCCAACCACCCCCCACCCCTGCTCCCCTCCCATCTGCTTTGAGAGGGAGCCCACAGTCGCTCTTCAGGTCTCTGCGGCTGACTGGAGCCAGGCCCCGTTTCTTAGCATCGCCCTCCTGCCAGGCATAAGCTCCGGGAGGAGGGCAGAGAGGCTGCAGAGGAATGGGGCAGGATCTCCACCTGGAGCCCAAGGTGCCGAGGACGCAGGCAGGGGTCGGAATTTGTTCCCTGTGGCCCGCAGCCAGGTCTGCAGTGAGCAGACAGCCACCGCCCGCTCCAGAGTTTGGGACCCCAACGCCAGATGTCCAGCTGGGAGCAGGGATCATGGATGCTACCAGCATTCAACTTTCAGCGGGTAGCCGTGCTGGGGACGGGGTCCCCACCCTCCGTTACCCGGGCGATGGCTTTGTTAACTCCTACTGGAATAGGAAACACCGCCTAGTGGTGAAAGGACAAACCGCCCCAAGAGCCGACTCCCTGTGTGACATGAAGTAGTAGTTCTCAACCCCAGGTCCATGGCCCCCCGGGGGGCTGTGAGCAGGTTTCAGGGGGTCTGCCCAAATAAACAAAAGAGCAGGGTCAGTGATGGACTTGCTGGGGCCCAGGGCAGAAAGCCGAAGCCCGAGCCTGAGCAACAAAGCTTCGGGGAGCCACCGGGGCACTAGCCCTGCTTGGTATCTCCTAAAGCCAGCCCTGGCTTTCAGGCTACAGGATATGCATGAAGACAGCTGTGGCACAGGTGGGCCAAGGAATTTTTATTGCATGTGGGGGGCCTCAGGAAGAAAAAGGTTGAAAACCCCTGACATAACGCAAGTCATAGCCCCACCCACTGCCTCACTTTTCCCATCCGCCCAGCAATAATACAGATGGGGTTGTGAGGTTGAGCACCTCAAGCCCCAGGGATTGTCGGAGCTGGAAATGGGCCATGGATTGTCCGCATTACTGGTACTGATCCATTCCCCAGCTTGTTGCTCGCGGGCCTAGGGGCAGATTTAGATGGAGCCTCCTGCTCCTCGTGTGATGCACCCACTCCTGCCTTCAGCCCAATGTCTCCAGAGTCTACACATCTCACTGCCAAGATCGGAGGGCAATGCTCCAAGCTCACCTCCCACCCACGCTCAGACCCTGCCACCCCAAGCAGCCTCAGCTCTGCAAACGCCTACCCACTGTGGCACTAAGGTGGCTAACCAGGGAGATAGCGTGGCCTAGTGGGTAGTGCACTGGTCTCACAGGAGACCTGGGTTCTAGTCCCACCCCTGCCACTGGTTTGCTGGGTCATCTTGGGCAAGTTGAGTCACTTCCCCTGTCTGTGCTTCAGTTTCCCCATCTGTAAAATGGGGAGGGGGCACTTCCAGCCCCACAGGCTGCTCGCCAGACATAGATCGCTCGCTCCCATGCAGCGTGGCACCCCGTGATGGTCGGCTAGAGAGGCCACACCGCTCACTGAACCCCAGGCCCGTAGCAGGCATCCCATTGTGCAGCTTGGTTTCATACACAGCCCCTGCCCCATGCGTAACACTGCCCATTTTACACCTCCCGGGCCCCTGGCCCTGCCCCAGCTCTGGGGCCACAAGCAGGAAATGGAAGAGCTCTGCATGGTCATTCTGCCCATCAAAGCAGAATCAATCCCTGCTATAAGCGGTCCCCAGCAGGACCACAGTCGCTACTCGCTGGCCCAGGAGCAGATGGTGGCAGGGCAGGAGTGCTAGGCCGCAGACCACACAACACCTTAACGCAACGCGGGCAGAGATGGGGTGGGCCAAAGCCTGGCAACACCAGGCCTCTCCCTCACCCCAGACAAGCCACCAGACCTCCCTGACTCAGTTTCCCCCAGCAGCAGCCTGGGGATGCCTGCTACCATTCCATCAAGGGTTGATCGGGGAAGTCCTTGGAGATCCCAAGACAGGCAAAGGGTTATCAACAGATATCGACAATTCCACCCCTCCGCTTCCCCAGTGCATGGGGCCTTGGATCCCAGCAACATGAAGGGAGCTGCCCTTGGGGGTCTTTGGAGGAAAGATGAGGCCCCAGGAGGCTAACCAGGTGTCCCTACCCTGTGCACTGCAGGGAACCCCCCTGGAGAAGCTGCAGCTGTGGAGCCAGCCCCAAGCCCTACCTGGTCAGAGAGAGAGAGAGAGAGAGAAACTCCTCTCCAATTGCCCCCTCACCAGCGGCTGGATCCAGGCTCCCACCCGCACCAGCAGCCTGGTGGGTAACCGGACTGTGCTCCAAGGGAGGGCCGCAGACAAAGGAACCCTCCTCACAGGTAGCTGCTGCCAATATCCCCTCTGTGGGGTGAGGGGGGGAAACAGCCTGTGCAGGGCTACTGCACACACCTGCCCCACCCCAGCCTGCCCCCCTGGGGAGGAACTGTGCACTGCTCCTTGTTCTATCCGCCTCCTCCCCATCCTGCCTCTCTAATCTCCCCTATGAACAGGTCTCTAACCTCTGTCCATATGGAGCCTGGACAAAGCCTTAGAAAATCCACCCCGAGGGATGACCCTGCCCTGGCCAGGGCAGCAGGATGAACGGGCTGGCCAGCCTGACAGGCTGTACCCTTCTCCCGCCCCGCCTGCCTTGTAACGGCCCTGGCTAATGCAGCTGGCACAAAGCGCCCCTGGTCAGCCCCCCCATTCAAGCTGAGTCCTGTCCTGCGTCCTCTCCCACAGGCAGCAGAGCTGGCAGCAATCCAGCAGCCAAGTGCAGTGCCCTTCCAGAGCCCCGGGAGCATGCTGGCACACCCTGCACGAGGGAAGCTCACCCCGGCCAGGGATTGTCATGGTTTGTCAGCCTGCCACTGTTTAGTGCTGCTGGGCACCTCTGGGAGGTGGCAGAGCTTGGCTCCTCTGATGCCAACCCCTGCAGAATTACAGGGGGTACAGATGGGCACGGGGTGGGCATACATCACTGATGCCACCGTGCATTAGTACAGAGCGCTCACAGTGCTGGTGGGTGCTTCAGTACAGAGCTTCTCGTGCTGTGGGTGCTTCAGTCACCCCGACCGCTCCCTGTTCTGTGGGCCCTGGCAGTGATGGGTTGGGGCAGCCGAGGAGGGGCCTGCATTTCCACTGGGTGCAGCTCAGCCTCATGCCCTGGCACGGTGCATTTGCACCGGCCGCTCAGAAGCCATGGCACTGGGCGACTAGAACATCAAAGCTCCACCCGGCAGCCAGGGACCCCTGCACGAAAGGAGCTTGGGGGAGCCAGGGCCAGTTCCCTGGAGGCAGGCAGCCACATCACAGAACTGCTGTCACAAGAGGTAGCAACTCCTCCTCCCCTTTGCTGGCAGTTTCAGAGGCCATGAGATTGAAGTCAGCCTGTGAGGGGAAGGGGGCACATGGTCTGGGCAGTGCAAGGACATGGGGGCACACATAGCCCTTTGCTCTGGGGGGTAACACCTGTACAAGCACTAAGGGCATGGAAAGCCATTCGAAGAGCGTTCTAGCTCAGAGCTGCAAGACCCCTGACAACCTCCCCACCCCGAGCCCCGCCACCAGCAGCAGGAAGGCCAGGCCCCACTCCTCCCACAGCCCGGCGCACTGCCATTTCCATCCATTACAGATCTTCCAATCCATCAGCCTCGAGCGGACAGGTTGAGGCGTGGAGCTGCCTCTCCCCGTGCCGTTCCAGCCAAGACAGCGCTCCCCGGGGACTAATGCTGGCATGTAAATAGTAGATACTTTTGTCTCCTCCGAGACCAATTACACAAATCATGGCAGCTCCCACAGGACTCCAGCTTCCACTTACTGTATCATCATTAACAGCTTATTAGGGAACAGCTGCTCAAAAAAAATAAATAAATAAAAGTGACAGGCTTGGGGCTGTATCCCCAGTCCTGTCTTCCCCCACCCCAAACCCCAGCTGCACCCCCCACTCTAGACTGGCTGGATCAAAGCGGAGGGGGCAGAAGACCTCAGAGACGGTTGCTTAGATCCCCTCCCATTTGCCAGATCAGGACTTAGAATGGATTGGAAAAGCCAAGGGGAAACCCATCCCAGGGTTCTCCGCACGTCCCAAGGGAGCGCAGGGGCAGTGCCACGCACAAACACACTGGACACAAGGGGTTAGTGCCCAGGACGCACTGGGACCTAGCGACTTTGCAGAGGAAGGCAGGAGAAGGAACTGGCGTCTCTACTGGGAGCGGGACAGGAATGGGATCTTGACAGAAGTCTCAGAAGCATACAGAGCTGCCCAGTCGGGGTGGAGCAGAGTCTAGAGAGCGGCAGGGAGCGATAGGTTGCAGCCCACCCCAGCCACGCTGAGGGCAGGCCTTGGGCTCTCCGTCCCAGGGACAGAGTGGTGTGGTGATGGGCAGCGAGAGGGGAGCTGGCAAAGGCAGTTCTCTGGCCTCTCCTCATCTGATTCTCCCAAAGCCCACAGGGGAATTCTTAACACAGCAAATCCTAACTGCTGTCCATCAGCAGGCAACCACCTCTTGAGCTGCAGAGGACACTGGGTGGAAAGGGCAGCTCCCTTTCCTCACAAGTCCTCATGCACACAGCCTACCAAGGAAAACAGACAGCTTCAAAGCAGGCCATACACAAGTACAGCAGCGTGGCCAAATCAAAGGAGGCATGCCCTATGCCCATTCAGCCCCATATTGTATTGGCAGCTAGGGTAACTTAAAGCAGCTCTCAGGCAGGCCAGGGGATCAGACTGGCAAACAGCTGGCTAGGAAGGGAGAATGCAAAGGCCAGTTTGTACACGTGTGTGCACACGCCCTGAGCTGCTGCAGCCCTCAGCCGCAATATCTGGGCCATTGTGTGCACTCTGTTTTCCACCCTGCCAGAGCCTCGCTTGTTTTAGAGAGAACTCCTGCCCCCACCTGTTAAAGCCCACAGATGCCATGTGCAGCCCTGGCAGGCCCAGGTTAGCTGGCACAGTGCAGGGGATCTTTCTAAGCCGATTATTTCGGCATTAAAGGTGAATCTAATTTGGAGCTGGGACCCTTGGCACGCAGCCTTTAGCCCTCCTTCCTTATCACCATCCTCATCTCTCCCAGAAGACAGCCAGGTTGCGCAGGCAGTGAAGGGAAGCCCAGTTGCCGGCCAAGAGAGAAAGAGAAGTCTTGGCTTTCAAACCTGCAAGCTGCAGTATTTCGTCTCTTCCAGGCTCCTACAGTGGGTGAAGCACTGGAAGCAGGTAGGCAGGGTGGCAATAGAAATCACTGACCAAGCAGCTGCTCATACCGTCGCTTGGGGGCTGTCAAAGCCCAGGGTCTTGGCCCTGGGAACGTACAGGAAAGAACCTCCACCCTCCCTACGGCAAGATCAACAGATGCTTCCACCGCCCCCACCCCTCTGAGACCACATCCAGAGTGTCAGGAAGCTGGGGCGGCAGGGGGAAGAATCTTGGATGCGGTTTGTATTCCCAAGGACAATGACACAGCAGGGTTCTGCCGCTCTCTAGTGTCAGGTACCAGGTACTGCATGGGCTTGCAAAGAATTCCAAGCACCCTAGAGAGGCTCTGACCCAGAGAAATCAGAGCGCGGCACTATGCAGGGGGAGAGAAGGAAAGTGCCTCTCACCCCAGACACTGTAGCTTTGGATAGACACAATCTGTGAGGCTGGGCAGGTGGTGACATTAGTCGTGAACTAATGTCCCAGGCAGACAGTCAAGAATTAAGGGAAAGCCTGGGGGGTCTGCAGGGGCATGGCACAGCTCAGCACATGGCCACTGGGGAGTGTTTTTTCCACCTCCAACTCACCGGTTCAAATCCAGACCAGAATGACTCTGACCACACAGATGTTACAGGGTGGTGGGTTGGCCAGTTCTTGCCCCCTCACCCCCCCATTCCACCCATCCCAAGTTGACACTTGTTCCCCCTCAGCCTCAGCGGAGAGGCCAAGGACGACCAGGCTGTGGAGCCCACTCTCCTCCCCGGAGGGGCACACTCCAGTGACTTCTGCCCACAGGGCTGCAGCCAACACACCACCTCCATTTGTGTTTCACACCGTCCAAAACCCAAGCCGTGGAGAGCGACGATGCAGGCCCCACGACAGGCAGAGCAGCTGGGGGAAACCGCCCAGGTAAGATGGACTTTTCCGAAGGGCTCAACATGCACAGATGGGGCAAGATTTTCCAAAGGGCTTTGCTCCCCTGCGAGCCATCAGATCCGTGTCACAGTATGGGTGTCACTTGCTGCTCCTAGCAAAGGGAATGGCACAGATCCCACAACGAGTTCAGCCTTCACATGGCAACGAACACGGCTTGGTGGCTGGTCACTGCCAGCTCCTACCAGGCAGCGTTTTGGCACTGAGAATGGATTAGAGGCTAGAGCAGGGAACTGGGACTCCTGGGTTCTAGCAGCTTTTCTTGCCTCCCCGTGCTTGGAGTTCCTCATTTAGGAAGCCTCCCGAGGCCTCCATAAGGCCTCCCGAGCGAGCAGGCTGGGTTTGAGAGCCAATTAGCGTTTGTCAGGTGCTGCAAAGCCCTTACATGAGAGCAGCCATGTAAGAGCGAAGCAGGATTGCCATCTCCATAGTTACGGGTGCTGCTGGTGTCACTCGGTGAAAGCTGACAGTGCCTCCCCAGGGGGAGATTCAGGGCCAGGGTAAGGACGCTGGGGCTGGATACACCGGGTTGGCGTTTTACCCCTGCGTAAGTGGGTGCAGAAGATCTCTGCCGGGGGAGGCTTGGGAGGGGTTGATGCCCAGTCTGCGCAGGGTGCCAGGCCATGGAGCCCCAGGCCCTGACGCTCTTGGATTCAAATACACAAGGCTGAGCCATAGCCCCTGAGCTTCAGCCGGTGGCATCAGATCAGTGAGGTGGCAGCTTCCTGTTTGATTGCTAATTATCCTTGTTATTCTCGCTCAGACACTTTCTGAAGCGCTGGAGTGATTTGCTCCTCTCTGTAATTAGCCACATAGCAATTAGCATCTATTTCAAGTTCAAGCTACTCATCCTCACCAGCAAGACCTTCTATCGCTCTGCCCCTGTTTTTCTGCTTTGCTTTTATTGGGTCACCCTCGCCCCCAAAGTCCACCGCCCTCCCCATTCCAACAATACTGCCCACCCTGATGGTCCAATTCCCCACCACCCTTGCTAGCCCAATTCAAAGTGCACGTGACACATTCCTAAAAGGAGCTTTTCTTACCAGCTCTGCACTGGTTTGAGAGCTCACGGTGCAAGGCACCAATCAACTGCCCCCCCGTTCAGATCCCTACTGAGACTCATGCGTGCTGTGATGCCCGCAAGGAATCAGGTTGTCCAGATGTGGGCAGCTGTCCCACAGGAGGCAGGCGGGGTCAGTTGTACACCTTCCCTCGACGCTCTGCCTGCAGCAGTTTCAACCCGTGTCGTCCTTTGTGCTCAGAACAGGGCGTAACGCGCCAGGGGTTCTCCCTGTGAATGGGGCGGGGGAGAAGTGAGAGGAGAGGAGAGGGAGCGAAGGAGGCTCTGGAGACTAGGTGGGGGGTGGCAGCCGGCTCTAGCCTGGGAGGGGGCAGCCCAGCAGTTCCATGGTGGCCGAGGCCCTATGCGCTGATGCCCCCGGCCAGGTGATAGTGCCCTGTCCAGTCTCGCACTCCATGGTTCTGCCCCTTCTCTGGGCTGGGTGTCTCCGCCAGGACCAGTGGCGTCTAGAAGGTGGGTCTGGGCCGGCTCAGTCTTGGGGATCACGGTGGCCACTCCAACCTCACCTTCAGATCCTGCCCTCTGTGCCCTGGCACCTCTCCTTGCACCCAGCACTGCCGGGTCCTGTTCTCACCTGGGGGCAGACGCCTGGGAGGGTGGATCTGCGTTTCCATTGCGGGGGGAGGGTGGCCAGTGCCCCTGCAATCACACCCACCACCCCACCCCACCCCCACGTGGGAGCTGTGATGCTCCCCAGCAGCTACCTAGAGTTGCAAGGCACCTCCCCACCCCCTTTTGTCTGTGCCTGCTGTGGGTCAGCTCCCTGAAACCACCAGCCCCTGGCAGCACGAGTCCCGCCCTCCAGGCCTCTACGGCGGGAGCAGGGTCTGCACAGGTTAGCACTAGGCACACACCAAACCCTGAGTCCTCCCTATGTTCCCTGTAGCACCCAGCCCCTTATCCACTGGACAGTCCCAGAATGACCAGTCCTGATCTTTCCAAACAAACGGTACACATCAGCTTGTGAGATTCAACTCAGGGCCAGCACTTTGCTGGACACCACAGCACAGAGATAGATTTATAGTGAAAACAAGAATAAGTCTATAGCCAAAAAGAGAGATTCAAGAGATAGTGAGTAAGGATATTGGAAACAAATGGTTACACACAAGACAAATCACAACACGCTTTCAAGACCCTAAACTTAACAAGTTAACTTGCTGTCTACAGGAGCTTCTCATCCAAAGTCCTCTCCAGCCTTTTCAACCAAGGCAGCTTGGGACCCTCCCTCGTGAAGCAAACATGCTGTCCAGTTACTTCCTAGGAGGACAGAGTGTCTTCTTTGTCCCCCAAATACACTAAAGCAAATCTCTGATGTGCACCTCAAGATAGGTTTCAGAGTAGCAGCCGTGTTAGTCTGTATTCGCAAAAGGAAAAGGAGTACTTGTGGCACCTTAGAGACTAACCAATTTATTTGAGCATAAGCTTTCGTGAGCTACAGCTCACTTCACTTCCTCCACCTCAAGATAGGGTTTCCTTCCCCTTGTCCCTCCACTGTTTACTTTTCCCTGTTAACTTCAAAGAGAAAAGTTTCACAATCCTTCCTTAACAATCAGTTGAGACGCTGACACCCATTGTATGGTTCACAACGCTTAGTTTACATGTGACCAGTCAGATAAGGGTGCCTTGTCAGACAGAAAACCTGTTTTTCACCTTTGCTGGTGACCAGTCCCTAGCCACAGGCTTTAAGAACATTATTTTCAGTGTAGGTAACTCCTCACACAACATCCGTACACACGGTTTGCGATGATAGTGGTGCCAGATGTGACACGAGCTTGTATTAGAGACCTCACTTGATACTCTTGGGTGAGCTGTACTGGACATACCAGACCCAGGAGACCCCTGTAGTCCCTGTGCGCCTCTTTCCCATTGGCATTACGAGGTTCCTGGGTCACAGGCGTTTCTTTGTAAGTCACGCTGACCCCTGGAATGCTGGGTGGATGAGGCCAGATTCTCAGCAGGTGTCAATCCACACAGCTGTGCAAGTCAACGGAGCTACACCAATTGCCACCAGCGAAGGATCTGGCCTCAGTGCTCAGACAAAAAGAACAGGAGGACTTGTGGCACCTTAGAGACTAACCAATTTATTTGAGCATAACCTTTCGTGAGCTACAGCTCACAGTGGCATACACTGGTTAGCCAACTGCAGAGGGGTTAATTCACCAATTGTGGAGAGCCCTAGTAGGCTACTGCTACTGTCTAGACCCTATGGCAGCCCTCCTGCTTCAGCACCATGATCCACTGTCCCTTTCAATCGGCTCCTCCGCCCAGCCCTGAGGGAGAGATTCCCTAGGAATCCAAACCCGGGGAAGACAGAGGCTCCCTCAGTGACTTATTGCTCAATAAAAACCAAAGCTCTGTGTCTGTTCTGGGCTGTCAGGGGACGGGGCGGGGGCACTGCTGGCAGCTCCCCTTCCCACCCCTCGTGTCACGGTGTCACAGCCCCACTAATGAATTCAACGTGTCTCCTGCACTCCCAGCAGCTGCTGCTCCGGCAGGCCTGCTTTGCTGGGGGCTGGGGCTGGCGGTGGGGAGCTCTCCCACAGGCACAGCAGCTGCAGTGCTGCTTAAGCAAATA
This sequence comes from Chelonia mydas, assembly GCF_015237465.2. Lineage (NCBI taxonomy): Eukaryota > Metazoa > Chordata > Testudines > Cheloniidae > Chelonia > Chelonia mydas. Next base: position 36,167,207 of record NC_051252.2, read on the forward strand.
CCTGCCAAACAGAGAGCAAGGGAGAAATGCAGGATGAAAGGCTGGGGCAAGCCAGATAAACTAGAGGCGAGGAACCCATGCGCAGCCCCCAGGAGCCACAGGCCTGGGAGAGTGGGGTCAGCATAGTGGGGCGGGGGGAACAGCCCTTCCCCAGGGGGCTCATTGTGGCTCTTTGGGGCATTCTAGTTGAGGAAGTTTGTGTGGGGCGGGGGAGGATGTCTGAACATCACCTCAAACTTTGGCACTCTCTCATTATATCCCCCAGGGAGCATAAGTGAGAAGGTGCTGGCCGGTCTCACCTCTGGATGAAGGACTGGGAGGTACGGCCCACACCTCTTAGCTCAGTAGATACCTTGCACTGCAGTGGGGAGAAAACAGAGCCTGGTGCAATGGGCTTCCTGCTCTCAAATCCAGGCAGCGAGGGAGTGCTGTGTGCCGCACCGGCCACTGCTTCCCAAAGGTTTTCATGGCGAGCACGTTTCAGTGCATCTATGGCGCATCCTTCATCTCCCATGCCGTGGGCACTTAAGGTCATCATCACCTGCCCAGAAAGTACAAGAGACCCCTTCCCACCACCAATCTATTCCCTGAATCACTCCACACCCCTAGGTTATTCCTTGTGCTCGCCTCCCCCTGGGCCTCTGCCCTGAAAAGCTTCAGTCTGACTAGGCAAGATGGGCCCGGGTAGGGGCATGGGATGCGACAAAAGGGTGATACTTTGCTGGTGTGGGTGAGGGTCACGCTCCGTCTCGCTGGGGTTCTTTCCTGTGAAGTCATGGGTGAGTGAGTTTGTTTGATGTAATTCATTTTCGTTTGTATTGAAGGTATTCAAGATGATAAAACCAGATGGGGCCACTGACCATCTCCTCTGCGTTTCTGCCAGACGCAGGCCACAGGTCTTCCCAGCATTTGGAACTAGAGCATCTCATTTAGAAACATCCAATCTGGATTGCCGTTCGGGAGAACCCACCCCACCCCAAGGTGAGCCATTCCAATGGTTCCTTACCCTCACCCTCACCAATCTGTACCTTCTTTCCAGTCTGAATTTATCTAGATTCAACTTCCAGCCATTGGCTATTGTCTGCTAGATTGAAGAACCCTCTATTATCAGATACAGGCCTGGCGGGGGCGAGAGGGGGGGAAGAGGGAGGGCTGCTGGAGTGTGACTGAGGACCAAACTCTGGGAGGGAGCTGGAGCCAGCCCCCAAATCAGCACAGAGGAGAAAATGTGATGAGAGCACGCACTGCAGAGAGCAGCCTGCTGGCTTCCCTTCTGCTAGAAGGGCCCTGCTGAGCATGCAGCTTGCATTTGCTCCTACCATCTTGAGTTCCTCTGGCCACAGTGGGCTAGCTACGCCCTAGGATTCCCCTCCTAGCCCATGTGGCCCCCCGATTCCCAGCATGCTAAGCAGGAAGCTGCCGCCTGCCTGAGCGAGAGGGGCGGAGGGGCCTCGTGTGTTGTTTCCCTGACCTGCGACACTAGCAATCTCCGAGATAAATCATTTCAGCGACTTTAAACAATTAGGCTCGGCCAACTGGCCGGCTGGGGGAGGCCATTTGGGGGTTGAAGGGGAGCACGCGGGGTGGGGAGAGTGGAATTTGGTTGAAACCGGAGCCAGTGGGAATGCTCTTGCTGACAGCTCCTTGGAGAGAGATTACCAGCATTCCAGCGCTTCCCAGCTGCCTCCCACGGCGCGCCCCAGCCATGCTCAGCCACAACAAAGGCCAGGCAGAGTGCCCAGAATGGGGGATGGAGAGCAAAGCCCCCGCCTTCCCCCCACCTCTCCAAAGGAGCCACGCTGTAGGGGTTTCCCTTTTCATAGAACATGCTAAATATCAATTAGTGCAGCCCAAGGAGACAGGACGGGGGCCCCCCTCAGAGGGCAGCCAAGTGCCAATCATGACCCACTGCTGCCCCCCTGCTCAGTCCACTGATGACTGCAAGCCCTAGTACGTACCATGCCCCCTTGGCAGAGTGGAGACTACAGGCTCCAGCATGCAACATGCTCCATTTCCATCGGGGCAGCTTGGCCTCTGGAGAACTGCATGCTGGGATCAGTAGTCTCTCGAGCCAGAGTCATCTTGGGCAGCCTCACTGTGTGGAACTCAAAGGTGGCTGCAACCTAGCCCATATTATGCAACCTTGGCGCAGCCCTGTCCAGCTCCTGGCAAGGTGCCACTTTGGTGGGGCAACATCTGGCCCGCCCCCTGTTTTGAACCGTTCCATTTCTCTGTCTCGGAGCCTGTTTTCATGTCAACCTTTTATCACTTTGAAGCGAAGCACCCGAAACCCAGGCCGCTCCCCGACGGGCAGGTGACCCCGGCGAGCAGCACCCCCACAACTCACGCTCGCCCCACGCGAGACATGCCATTTCTGAGTAGACGAGGGAACAGACACAGCCAGACTCTCTACACACTAACGCAGCATCTCCCTCCAGCAGGATCCCCGCACACCTGCAGGCCGGCTGACAGCTTTGTTCTGTGTTTATACAGCACCCGGCACCGTGACTGGGGAACCTAGATGCTCTGGCAATACAGATAAATAATGGTCGCTCAGCTGTGTGATTTGGGGCTAGGAATTCCCATATTCTAATCCCAGCTCTCACCCCTGGGGATCCCCTCCAGAACTTTGGGCCAACCTCTGTCTCAGTCCCCACCTGTCAGATGGGAGTAACCCCAGACACTTGGCAGGGACTATAGGTTGGTTCATGGATGCTTGTAAAAGGGTTAATTACAACAGAGACAAAAAGGTCATTAACCCTGAGCGCGCTGCAGCAAGGCACATAGGTCAGTGGGGATGGTTTTAAGGCAGGAGTGGGGAACCTACGCCTGTGGGCCAGATCCAGCCCGCTGCTTCATTTCATCCGGCCTGCAGCAAGTCTCCACGTCGCAGGCTGGAAGCCCCAAGCCTTGGTGTGGGCTGCCAGAAGTCCGGTCGGCTTCGCGCAGCTCCTGGCATGTCCCTGCAGCCTCTCGGAGCAGGGGTGATCAGGGAAGCTCCATGTGCTGCCCCCTACCCCCAGCACCGTCTCCACAGCTCCCATGGGCCCCAAACCTCCTCCTGAACCCCAACCCCCTGCCCCAGGCCTGAGCCCCCTCCTACACCCCAAACCCCTCATCCCCAGCCTCACACCAGAGCCTGCACCCCCAGCTGGAGCCCTCACCCCCTCCTGCACTCCAACCTACAGCCCCAGCCTGGAGCCCCCTCTCAAATCCTGAACCCCTTATTTCTGTCCCCACCCTGGAGCTTAGGGGAAGCCCCGAGCCTCCTCCGCCCCAACCCGCAGGGCTGGAGCCATGAGCGCCGGCTCGCCCTGCTGCAAGGGGAAGCGCCAAGCCTCCACACACCCCTGTGGGGCTGAGTGTAGCCTGTGACTGATTTTTTCTGTAGGTCAGTGGCCCCTGATAGAAAACTGGTTCCCCATCCCTGTTTCAATGCCATCTCACTGGCAAGGCTAGGCAGCATCCTCGCAGCTCCAACCCAGAGGTGGCACGGCCCGACCGGGAAGGGGTGAAATGCGTGGCGGGAGAGCAGGCTAATTGGCACTCTCAGCAATAGGCTCCTTGCTGCTGTGAAGTTGCAAAGCGCTAGCACAGGAACAAATTACTGCTCCTGTGACCTTAATAAACAGATCTTCAAGGTCAGGGGCCTTCGGTGGAGCTGCTTACGGGCAGGATTCGGGGGGGGGGGGGGGGAGGGGGATCTTTAGGGCAATTAGACAGTGGGATCCAGAAAGATCAGGCCCAAAAGGGAGGCTCAGGGAAGGGGTCACTGACCCACTTCCACTAGCTAGCATGCCGGGGCTGTTTGAACCCTCCTGGCTCTGCTCAGCCACCCCGCTGGTTCCTCTCCCACAGCTCAGCATTCCTACAACTGCAGCCCCCCAGGCTGGGATCAGATCCGAGCTCCTTATCCCAGTTACAGGGCTCGCCCCTCTCTCCCCGTCCCACGAACTCTGGGCTTAGCTGTTCCCTCTGTCCAGGTAAGCAGATGGCTCTCAAAGCAGGATTGTGCTGGATTGATTTTATCGACACCCCCTGCTGGGGGAAAATACCTCCCATACGGGGATCTGGAGGCCCTGGATAGATTGTCACTTGCTCAAGTTCTCACAGGGACTCTGAGCCATGAATTGAACCCAGGTCTTAAGTTCTAGCCCCCTAACCCATCCTTCCTATCCCCTCCTGGGAACGGCCCTGGGAGGGAGCTTGTGCAGCATTTCTCCAGCTCAGAGCCCGAAGCAGCTGTGCTGGCCAGATGTACCCAGCACAATCTGGCAACCAGCTCAAGGGCTTTCCCAGAGTAATCTGAGGCTAGTGACTGGGCGTAGTATGGGCAGAGCCAGCCCAGGGCAGAAAGCCTTCAGCACCCACCAGGGGTGCCCACACTGGGCCAGTAGCCAAAATTCTTCCCCCTGTGTGTGTAGCAGCCCTGGCATTACCCGCAGCGGGGGCACTAGGGTAGTAAAGGGGGCAGCACTGGGATATGCAGATGTGCTGGTGAAAGGTTAGAGGAGGCAGTGTTTAAAGTGCTGGAGAAATGCCCGGCCTTGCGGGGGACAGGCTGCAATGAGCCCTACTCCAGCACAATAACGGTGTATGAGCCGGGGACTCACGAGCACTCACTGGGCACTAGCCTTTTGCAGCCACAAGCCTGCAGTCACAGCCCAGCTAACAGAGTGGGGGCCTGCCCCACCGCCGGGGATCCCAAGCTCTGCCTGACACCCATGCTGGCTGCTCCAGAGACATGGGGAATGGACCAGAAGCGCATGGCAAAGCCAAAGGGGATGCCATCGCTGCACCGGCAGGGGGTGCTGCTGCAGGCCAGGATGGATGTGCATGGGCAGCGCTGCTCCGGGCAGAGCCCAATGTGACTCAGGCCCTGGCAGTCAGCTGCCCAGTTTCATGAGCCCCAAGCAAGCCCTCACACAACAGCATTCCTGTGGGGCACATTCGAGCCAAGGCTCACCCTGGCTGGCTGTCGCGGCTAACAGGGGACTGGAGGGGGAGTAGACTTGGTAGAAAGTGTAAAATAAAAGCACAAAAAGTTGAAGAGGGGCGCACAGGGACAGTGACTTGCCCCAGGGCCAGAGGAGAGTCACTGTCAAAGCCAGGGTGCTCAGGGGGCCGGGTACTACTACTACGGCATACCTCTATTGTCCTTTACTGCAGTGGTTCTCAGCCTCGGCCTTGAGCCCTTTCAGGGCGGCTGCGGGACCCCATGGCTGGAACCCCGAGCTTGAGCCTGGGCACCTCCCCCGCTGCAGGGCTGAAGCCGGAAGCCCCGGTGCTGAAGGCAGGAGTCCCAGTGCCCCCTGCCACAGGGCTGAAGCCCCGAGCGCTAGTTGCCCCCCATCCCCAGGGCAGCCACACACACACACGCCCCCTACCTCCTCCTCTATCCGCCCCGAGGCACCGTCCCTTGGCCAGGTCACAGGTGGGAAGCCAGAGTTGGCCAGTGCAGGCGGCTGCTGCTCTGGCTGGTACCATGGAGCGGGCAGCCTTGAGTCGTCGTTCCCTCGCCTGCTGCTGGTGGCCAGGGTTGCGGCAGCTGCTCCTCAGCTCACGCAGCTGGGAAGAGCTGCCAAGGCAGGGGGACCCAGCTCTGTGGCCGGCAGAGCCCTTGGGGAGCTGTGACCACAGGGGAGCCCTCCTGGCGCAAAGCCCCTCACTACCCCCGATCCCTGCACCCCGAGCTACCCCCCTGCCCGCACACAGCCCCTCGCTACTCCCGATCCCTGCACCCCGAGCTACCCCCCTGCCCGCACACAGCCCCTCGCTACTCCCGATCCCTGCACCCCGAGCTACCGCCCTGCTTGCACACAGCCCCTCGCTACCTCCGATCCCTGCACCCCGAGCTACCGCCCTGCTTGCACACAGCCCCTCGCTACCCCCGATCCCTGCACCCTGAGCTACCGCCCTGCTCGCACACAGCCCCTAGCTACCCCCGATCCCTGCACTCCGAGCTACCCCCCTGCCCGCACACAGCCCCTCGCTACCCCCGATCCCTGCCCCCTGAGCTACCCCCCTGCCCGCACACAGCCCCTCGCTACCCCCGATCCCTGCACCCCAAGCTACCCCCCTGCCCGCACACAGCCCCTCACCACCCCCGATCCCTGCACCCCGAGCTACCCCCCTGCCCGCACACAGCCCCTCGCTACTCCCGATCCCTGCACCCCGAGCTACCGCCCTGCTTGCACACAGCCCCTCGCTACCCCCGATCCCTGCACTCCGAGCTACCCCCCTGCCCGCACACAGCCCCTCGCTACCCCCGATCCCTGCCCCCTGACCTACCCTCCTGCCCGCACACAGCCCCTCGCTACCCCCGATCCCTGCACCCCAAGCTACCCCCCTGCCCGCACACAGCCCCTCGCTACCCCCGATCCCTGCACCCTGAGCTACCCCCCTGCCCGCACACAGCCCCTCGCTACCCCCGATCCCTGCACCCCGAGCTACCGCCCTGCTTGCACACAGCCCCTCACTACCCCCGATCCCTGCACCCCAAGCTACCCCGCTGCCCGCACACAGCCCCTCGCTACCCCCGATCCCTGCACCCTGAGCTACCCCCCTGCCCGCACACAGCCCCTCGCTACCCCCGATCCCTGCACCCTGAGCTACCCTCCTGCCCGCACACAGCCCCTCGCTACCCCCGATCCCTGCCCCCTGAGCTACCCCCCTGCCCGCACACAGCCCCTCGCTACCCCCGATCCCTGCACCCTGAGCTACCCCCCTGCCCGCACACAGCCCCTCGCTACCCCCGATCCCTGCACCCCGAGCTACCGCCCTGCTTGCACACAGCCCCTCACTACCCCCGATCCCTGCACCCCAAGCTACCCCCCTGCCCGCACACAGCCCCTAGCTACCCCCGATCCCTGCACTCCGAGCTACCCCCCTGCCCGCACACAGCCCCTCGCTACCCCCGATCCCTGCCCCCTGAGCTACCCCCCTGCCCGCACACAGCCCCTCGCTACCCCCGATCCCTGCACCCCAAGCTACCCCCCTGCCCGCACACAGCCCCTCGCTACCCCCGATCCCTGCACCCTGAGCTACCCCCCTGCCCGCACACAGCCCCTCGCTACCCCCGATCCCTGCACCCCGAGCTACCGCCCTGCTTGCACACAGCCCCTCGCTACCCCCGATCCTTGCCCCCTGAGCTACCCCCCTGCCCGCACACAGCCCCTAGCTACCCCCGATCCCTGCACTCCGAGCTACCCCCCTGCCCGCACACAGCCCCTCGCTACCCCCGATCCCTGCACCCTGAGCTACCCCCCTGCCCGCACACAGCCCCTCGCTACTCCCGATCCCTGCACCCCGAGCTACCGCCCTGCTTGCACACAGCCCCTCACTACCCCCGATCCCTGCACCCCAAGCTACCCCCCTGCCCGCACACAGCCCCTTGCTACCCCCGATCCCTGCACCCTGAGCTACCCCCCTGCCCGCACACAGCCCCTCGCTACTCCCGATCCCTGCACCCCGAGCTACCGCCCTGCTTGCACACAGCCCCTCGCTACCCCCGATCCCTGCACCCCAAGCTACCCCCCTGCCCGCACACAGCCCCTCGCTACCCCCGATCCCTGCACCCCGAGCTACCCCCCTGCCCGCACACAGCCCCTCGCTACTCCCGATCCCTGCACGCTGAGCTACCGCCCTGCCCGCACACAGCCCCTAGCTACCCCCGATCCCTGCACTCCGAGCTACCCCCCTGCCCGCACACAGCCCCTCGCTACTCCCGATCCCTGCACCCCGAGCTACCGCCCTGCTTGCACACAGCCCCTCGCTACCCCCGATCCCTGCACCCCAAGCTACCCCCCTGCCCGCACACAGCCCCTCGCTACCCCCGATCCCTGCCCCCTGAGCTACCCCCCTGCCCGCACACAGCCCCTCACCACCCCCGATCCCTGCACCCCGAGCTACCCCCCTGCCCGCACACAGCCCCTCGCTACCCCCGATCCCTGCACCCCAAGCTACCCCCCTGCCCGCACACAGCCCCTCGCTACCCCCGATCCCTGCACCCTGAGCTGCCCCCCTGCCCGCACACAGCCCCTAGCTACCCCCAATCCCTGCACTCCGAGCTACCCCCCTGCCCGCACACAGCCCCTCGCTACTCCTGATCCCTGCACCCTGAGCTACCCCCCTGCCCGCACACAGCCCCTCGCTACCCCCGATCCCTGCACTCCGAGCTACCCCCCTGCCCGCACACAGCCCCTCGCTACCCCCGATCCCTGCACCCCGAGCTACCCCCCTGCCCGCACACAGCCCCTCACTACCCCCGATCCCTGCACCCCGAGCTACCCCCCTGCCCGCACACAGCCCCTCGCTACCCCCGATCCTTGCACCCCGAGCTACCCCCCTGCCCGCACACAGCCCCTCGCTACCCCCGATCCCTGCACCCTGAGCTACCCCCCTGCCCGCACACAGCCCCTCGCTACCCCCGATCCCTGCACCCTGAGCTATCCCCTTCTCCGCACACAGCCCCTAGCTACCCCCGATCCCTGCACCCTGTGCTACCCCCCTGCCCGCACACAGCCCCTCGCTACCCCCGATCCCTGCACCCCGAGCTACCGCCCTGCTTGCACACAGCCCCTCGCTACCCCCGATCCCTGCACCCTGAGCTATCCCCCTCTCCGCACACAGCCCCTAGCTACCCCCGATCCCTGCACCCTGAGCTATCCCCCTCTCCGCACACAGCCCCTAGCTACCCCCGATCCCTGCACCCTGAGCTACCCCCCTGCTCACACACAGCCCCTCGCTACCCCCTCCCTGCATCCTGAGCTACCCCCTTGCCGGCACACAGCCCCTCGCCACCCCCCTCCCTCCACCCTGAGCTACCCCCTGCCGGCACACAGCCCCTAGCTACCCCTGCCCGCACCCTGAGCTACCCCCCTGCCGGCACACAGCCCCTAGCTACCCCTGCCCGCACCCTGAGCTACCCCCCTGCCGGCACACAGCCCCTCACTACCCCCCTCCCTGCACCCTGAGCTACTCCTGCTCACACACAGCCCCTCACTACCCCCGATCCCTGCACCCTGAGCTACCCCCTGCCCGCACACAGCCCCTCGCTACCCCCGATCCCTGCACCCTGAGCTACCCCCTGCCCGCACACAGCCCCTCGCTACCCCCGATCCCTGCACCAGATAGGCTGGGTGGCCTGCTGAGGTGAGTCAGGGGGTGGAGGTGGCGCTGCCTTCCTGGACACTGCCGTGTGGTGCCGGCCCAAGCCCCACCCACGTCTGCCACCCCAAAATAGAAGTATGCCTATGGGCCCACCCCCGTCCAGAGCCCCAAGTCTCCCCCCTCCCCTGGAGTTTTTATAACAGGTTGAGGGGGGCCTCAGAAAGAAAAGGGTTGAGAACCCCTGCTCTACTGCACAGATCGGTCGCTCCCCTTCCAAGCACTAGCTGCTGGGCTTTCACAGTGGATGACCTGAACCAATTCACCTTTGGGAGAGTTTGGATCGAGATGCAACTTCTGGGCCAGACCCCCAGCTGGTGTAAGTGGGTGCAGCTCTGCCAACTGACAGAGCTACACCCACGCGTATTCTAGCCTCCCAGGTGAGGTCAGGCTGTGGTCTACATGAAACATGGTTGTAGGTTCTCCAACAGCTCAGGCGGGGGTGGGATCCAAGTCAGCACAAAGCAAGCTTGCAAGCAGCTCCCAGAGTGATCCATCCCCCCATACACCTCCCGCACCGGCGTTTTTAATACAATCTGCTTACTGTCGCTTTTTAGCTTATTCCGGGGGAGGAGGGGCAGTAAAGAGCCTGAACAAGAGGGAAAAGCAGCCAAAGCAAGCAGCAAAGTCAGCCAAGCCCTTCGCTCCGTGACACAGCGAGAGCATGAGTGGGCCGCCCTGTCAATGTTTTGAATTTCAAAAACAGAAGAGAGGAGCCAAGCGCTGCAGCGCTCCCAAACAAGCCAAGAAGGACAAAGGGCATGCCTCTAACAAGGAGAGACGGGCAGCCACCCAGCACTCACTCACCCCACAGCTCTGTGCCAGGGGATGCCATGCAAGGCAGAAAGATATCAGCAATAGCAACTCTCCTGCTTCAGGGCACAAACCAGCCTCTGAGCATTAGGGGTCAGGAGGAAAACACTGGGAGCAGGTTATCCCATCACCACCTGCGGCAGCGTTTCACATGAGGCACTGTGTGTTGCCCGCTGGCAGAGATCTGGCCTCACTGACGCAGTATGGCAGTCATTTCCATATAGCCATTCCCCACCCACCCCCAAGATCCCTTTGTGAGCTAGTTCTATTTCTTTATCTATCTGCTGGGGGCCAGCCCAGATGCCGAGTCAAACCTATGCGGCCATTCATGGAAGAGCAGGGACAGGGCATGGCAGTAACACTTAGTGCATGCACATTAGCAGGGCTGGTGCACCCCAGACACAGAGCCAGAGTCTGGACTGATGTGCAGGTGGTAAGAGGAGCACAATGGCTTGAACGCCCAGTAGGGGCCGTTCTAATTATAGGAGCGCTTAGTGCCGGAAGCGCCTCTATCCTTCACCGGAACCTGGGTGTGTGTCTGACTGGAGAGACGCAAGCCAAGTAGAGTGGTTTGTTAGTGGCAAACCTCCAGGTCCAAATCGGGTCTTTAAAAACAAACCCCACATGTGTCCAGTGTTCCACAGCAGGGATGCTCAGGCATGGGGCCAGGTGGTGTGTGAGATCTTATTTCCCCTGGTGCTTGGTCCCCACCTCCCCCATGTCGGTCCTCATACTTGCTGGCCAGGTCTCTTCTCAGATTAGATCATAAGGCCTGGTCCTCACTGGAGCCTCTCAGCACAGCCGTGATACTGATCAGGGCGCCCTGATGGCCAGTTAGGGTTGCAACACACAGGAATGGCGCCCATGCGGAAGATCTCCAAATTCAGAGGCTGCTCTCGAGAAGTCCAGATTACACAGCTCGCGGCGCTATCCTACCCTAGGGCAGGACCCTCGAAGCAGCATCACTGGCCTGGCAGGACTGGCCCAGATGCAGTGTGGGGGCTAACACCTAGCCTGTGAGGTTCCACAATGTGGCTGGGATCGGCCCACGGAAACGACAGCTCCCACCATGCAGTGCCGATTGCAAGTGGGCGGCGGTCCGTGTCACCCAAGGGCACTGCTGCAGTTCGAACTAACTGGGCCTCTCAGGAGACTGCTAGCAAGGGACCAAAGCTCTGACTGACTCAAGAGGGACAGCAATGAGCCCGGGGCAGTGCAACATCTCTTCTCCAGCACCATGCAAATGGCCATGATGCTGGAGTAACAGGGGGTGGAGGGATGCACCCAATGAGACATGCCCACCGTATGCAATACAGCCATCTGTCTAAAATCAGACGAATCCAGGCCTTGCTTGAGGGGATCATTTTATGTTATCTTAGAGCACGGCTTGTATTTTCATTTCCCAGGCCAATAGCCCCCCTGCCTGCTCCTTCCCCATTTGAGCACCAGACCCCTCTCCCCACTGGGAGTCCCTCACCGGAGTGCCAAGAAGAAAGAAATCGAGGGTGCCAGCAAAGCTACTGTGCAGACATCGCAAGGAGAGAAACCCCCAGCAAAAATTTTCACCAGATGCGTGAAGCCCCCCATCAGCATTTCTGTGAGGTATCGCAAGGTTAGAAATGGGCAGGAAGACAATCTACGGACTATTTGGCCTCCCCTCAGCCAGATGTGCGCTAATAAGGCAGCTGCCCTCTAAGCTAATAAGGTCAGTCACTGGCTCCAGCAAGACGAGAAAACAAGCAGGGTCTTGGCTGCAGTACAGCTCCGACTTGGCACCCGCCGTATTCCAGCTTCCTGCATCCTCGCAGCTTCAAGAGCAGCAGAACGGGATGGAAAAAAAATGAAAAGAATAGTAACAAAATTCCCTCCTGCCTCCTCCCTGGTGTTTTTCAACCTCTTCCCTCCCCTTTAAAAATTAGATACTTCCCTTTAACTCCCTCAGAACCCCACATGAATCGCCATCCCAGGGCTCACGCCCCCCCAAAGGCTGCGTCTCACTGAAGGGGACGGGGGAGAGGTGTGGACAGAGGGACCCCTAAGGCAAGGTCCCAGGTGCACAGCGAGTGTTAAACATCGCAAAGGAAAAAGTCGATCTGGACTGTCAGTGGAAAGGCACCTCAAATCAATACCAGCAATGCCTTCATTCAGCGTCTGTGCAGCCAGGGAAACTGAGGCATGGGGAGAGGCTGTATGAGCTGCCCTGCCCAAGGAGTCAGGATCTGAACTTGGACCTCCCACTATCAAGCCCTGCTGTCACCCCAGCCAGCCCTCTCTCCCCTCTGCATCCCGAGGGGCTTACCCCAACAACCCTGTGGCACTGTGCGGAAAGCGACAGCTAACATGCGCTCGGATTGCTTTACTGCCTGGTAAAAGCTCCGGGGGAAGAAGTAGGGTGGAGGGGTAGTTTCCGCTGTTATCGCTGCATACTTTCCCAGCAGTTACACCTCGGTGAGCAGACCACCAGACCCCTCCTTCCCCTGCCCCAATAATGGCGCCTGCAACTCCCTTTGTTTTAATATTATAAAGCAAGCCAGATGCTGGCTTTAATCTCCCCAGCTGGTGAGGATTTGCAAACACATTAGACGGCAGAGCCCTTCTGAGTCAGCCCCTCTGCTGCTACCACTCGGCCCCACGGCTCAGGTTCGCGCTCGCTAGCCCGGCCTTCCCCATCTGCTGCCTCTGAAAGGAGATCCCAGCCTGTAATTGGCTTCTTATGTCCAGATTAGGAGCCAACAAGGTGTCTCTTGTTGCACATGTGTACACTGCCGTCCCCAGCCACCTGCGGTCAGGGGACTGGGAGCCGGAGGGAGCAGCCTACGGGGGTGCCCTGCAGAGGCCGATAGCCAGCAGGTGAAAGGGCAAGAGACAGAATTAACATGGGGCCTGCAGCAAAGGGCTGGAGGCAGAGCCGCACCGGCCTGGGGGGCTGCTCCCCTCGGGCACTGGGAAACCGGGAAGGAGTCTGGCTTTGTGGTTACAGCACAGGCCAGGCCTGCTCTCTGCCTCATGCATGACCCCCAGCAAGTCGTTTGACCTCCCTGGGCCTCAGTCGATACAGATGGAAAGCTGGAGAGAAAGCAGGAAGCTGACAGCAAAGCCAGATGCTGCGTCTGAGCCCAGGCGGCCAGGGGAAGCGGATTACAGAAGAAAGCCACCCCCGTCACCTCCCTCGGTCCCAGCGCCGAGACTAGACAACAGCAGGGCAAGCGGGAGCCAAGGCGCCGTCAAACCAACTGCCAATGGCATCTGAAGCTCCTACGAGGGCACCATGCAGTGCGCCCCTCGGACATCCAGCTGCTCTCCTCCCAGACGCTGCCCCAGGCACCCTGCCTCCCTAACTCCCCCCCCCACCCCCCAGACTACTCCCTCTTCCCTTGAGCGTCCCCTTCAGACACTGTCTGTCCCCAAACATACCTTCTTCACCTCCACCTACCTTTCTCCCACAGTGCACCCCACCTCTTCCTCAGGCACCCCTTCAGGCACCCCACCCATCCCCTCACACCGACACCCCATTCCCCACATATCACGCACTCCCACCCCCCCTTCCCCCAGTACCTGTCCTTTACCTTGGGCACTATCTCTCTCTCAATGGCTTTGCATCCAAGCCCTCCCACCCCTCACTCCCACAGGACCTAGTGACGTTGGATCTGCCTCACCACGTAGGAGAGATTTTTTGCAGCAGCGTTCCCTCATGGGTCATGCCAAGGTGCTGGCCCCAGAAGCTCTCTAGCCCCAAGAAGCTAGCGCAAAGAAGCCATGGGCCCACAGACGCATTCCAACGGGCCACTGGCTGACTCCCTGCGATGCTGGGGGGTACTGATAGTACTACCAGGAACAGGCAGACTGTGCTGGAAAGTCGATCCTGATTTCAGGAGAGTAATTCCCATTTACCTTCTGATCTACAACAGGCGGGGCAGTCACAAGCAGACAGCGCTGCAGGGCGCACAGCTCGTTATCTAGGATATTTCAGCCCTAGTGCACAAGATGGCTTCTGATCCAATCCACAACAACCAAGTGGGCCCCCTATGCCAAGTGTCGGGTGCTCAGTTCATAGCCACACTCCAAGCTTCCCCACCTCAGGGAGATCCTAACAGCGTCCCAGACCGGGATGGGAGCAGCGCAGCCTCCCGGGCACTCCAGACCCAAGGAGTAGCAACTCATGCGCATGCCAGCTTAGAGGGCACAGACCCGGACTCCAGCAAGTACAGCTTCGGGACTTGCCGAGGTCACACAGCAGGGCAGCACAGTGCCCTGCACAATGGGCCCCAACCAGATGGAGGCGTGTAGGCACTCCTGTGCTGGAGTTAAACAGGAGGACCACAGAGCGCTAACACCCAGTCCCCTGCTTTGAGGAACTTATAGCACCCCTGTAGTCTGAGTGCCTGTAAGACTGGATCACCCTGTGTCGTATATCCAGTGCCATAATCCCCATTTTAGAGATGAGGAACTGAGGCCCAGAGAAGCTAAGTGACTTCCCCAAGATCACACCAGAAGCCTGTGGCAGAGCAGGGGTTTGAGGCCAGGTCTCCCAACTGCCAGGCTAGGGTTTAACCCTTGAGCCATCCTTTCTCCCTGCTGCTGGGCCCCACTCCCCTCCCAGAGCTGGGTGCAGAACCCCAGCATCAAGTTAACAGCGACTCCCAATTCAGCAAGGAAAGCTCACGAGTAAGGGCCAGCCAAGTCAGAACAGAGACCGCTCAAATCCATTCTCCCTGGAGAGCGATGCTTCCGTCAGAACTGCCTGGCCGAGTTCGGATCCCACAGGAAAAACGGGAGCAGAGGGGACAATCTTCTGCCTGCAGCTGTGCTGGACCAGATACGAGGGGTGTCCAGGCACAAAAAATATCCCACAGTCCAACCCCTACCCTTGTGGAGCCCTAGTGGATTAGTACTCATGCCCCCTGCTGGGCACCGGACTTGTCCCCTGGCCCGGTGTAGAGCTCAGCCCAGCGGAATCCCACACAGCTCCTTCCACCTGCTGCTACTCAAATTAAATTCTCTCTTGTCCTTGGACATTGGGCAAGGCTGCGGGACGGCTTGTTCCGAGGAGGGACAGCAGGGCGCCTGCTAAGGCTGCAGCGGGCTCTTTAACTTCGGGAGGCAGCTTGGTTAGGAGCTGGGAGAACCAGACTGGGAAAGGGAGCCAGTTTCCACCTCCCTAAGCCTCTCGCCACAGAGAGCACTTGAGAGGCTGCCCAGACTGGGAGGAATAAACGCTCAGCCCTTTGGATCAGACAGCTTCGCTTGGGGGCTGTTTGCTTGTGGTGGGGAGAGACTGGTACTTGAGGCCCCCAGAGAGAACCCTCTACTCTGGTTGACGCCCTCTCAGATCCAGGCTCTGCAGTGCAAGGGGGCAGGCTGGGACAGGGAAGCTGATGGCTGCTCAGCCTGGATAATGAGGACAAAGCACTGTACAGACAGGGAGGGCTCATTAAGGGAGCTGAGTTAGTTGGACTCATGCATGGTTATACTAGTAAAGGTTAGCCAGACAGTCATCTTGGCGTCAGGATGATGAATTGTGCATCTTTTATAGCAGTAACATCGGCGCACGAGTCCAGCTAGTCCTGGATCCCGTCTCAGTCCGCAGCAGATGCTGGATGCTTCAGATGAAGCTTTTAAAATCCCAGTACACAATTATGCAATCAGTGCTTAAGTTGTAATGAAAGAGGTGCTGGGGCTCAAGCAATGGGGGGAGGGATAGCTCAGTGGTTTGAGCATTGGCCTGCTAAACCCAGGGTTGTGACTTCAATCCCTGAGGGGGCCATTTAGGGATCTGGGGCAAAAATTGGGGATTGGTCCTGCTTTGAGCAGGGGGTTGGACTAGATGACCTCCTGAGCTTCCTTCCAACCCTGATAGTCTATGATTCTAATATTTTTTAACTGATGCAGCAAGCCTGGAGGTGCTGGGGCTACAAACTGCCAAGCCCAGAGGTGCCAGGGCATAAAGCAAGCACTGTATGCAAGGTTATACAAGTGGGAATGCAACAGCGGGGCTAGGATGGGATCTTCTTCCTGACCTCAGCCATTCACCTTCTGAAGCATGAGGATTGCTACCCCTTGTCATTTTAATTTTAGCGGATGTCACTGCCAGGGCTGCGCTAATTCATTCCTTTTTTTGGATACTTATGCTGGAATGGAGAAAAGAGGAATGCTATCAACTTAACCAAGAAAAGGAAAAGTATATCACACCAATGGCAGGCAATATTGTCTCCACTATGATACTGGTAACCCCTGCAGTGGCTTTAACTGAACCATTTTAGGAAAACAAGGCCACTGTGCTCTCATGTTTGCAGTTTATTTACTTTGTGCATACGTAGTTGCACTGTATCCCTCGTATAGTCATTTCCCCTGTGGGTCTGTTACACAGCAACAGGGGAGAGAAAAAACATTTAAAAAGTAAAAAATGGCTTTAAAGCCAGAGATTGGGAAGGAGGGGGACAGTGGGCAAGAATCGAGGTAGGAGCCAGAGTCACTTTACAGCATCACACACTGCACAGATACAATCAGTCACAACAACGGGAAGATGATGACCGTGGGTGCCTAGAACTAAGTCTGATCCATGGCGTGCCAGGTAAAGCCACTCCCTCCCCTAAGCACTGACATGAAAGGCTGAAACCCACAGCCATTCCCCCCCACCTGCTTGCCACAGAACCAGATTCACATTTCCACCAGCAGGGGCACAAGCGTGCACAAACACTGCAACCTTTACCTCAACCTCATCAGCTCACACTAGCTAAGCAGGGCTGGACTTGGACAATACTTGGAGGGGAGACCGATTCAGTGAGAAGACTCCCATGGACTTCAACATAATTTATGCCCTTAGTAGGCCACAATCTCCCTTCCAAGTCGCTACTGAACTAGTACCCCAGCTTGGCAGTAGGGGGAACTGTGCTGCCGGATGTACCATCTAGCAGATGATATAAAATGCAGAGTCCCCGCTCGGACTGCGAGGACACTTTACATAAGTAACCCTGTTACCTAAAGTGAATTCTAACTAAGTTTTGCCTCCCCAAAGTTCCCTTTGCAGTTTAAGTTGCCTCTTGTTCTAAGTGCTGCATAGTGTTGCAGTGCGCTGCTTAAATAGCTGCCACGTTCTGTCCCAGAGAGAGCTGCATTTCACCGAGGGGTGATCAGATGGCTATCTACACGCACCTATTGGGTTGGGAGGCTTAACGTTTGAGATCCACTGATAAAAGGCTCTATAAAAATGCAAACTTTGGACATTAGGGGGAAATCCAAGTGAAGCAGCACCCAAAAAAATGTGTACTATATAGTTTTTTTAAAGGGTAAGAGGGCCCTTAAAAAGTTTGTCTTTCTTTTAATCACCCAAAACTTGGCTCCCTCTAACCTCCTGTGCTCCCAGCAGGTGTCTTTAAGTGGCCTATGATTTGCCTAAAAATAAACACTGGAAAAAAATCAGAAGAAAAAAAATGAAAGACCCTACAGCACAGCAACCCTGAGCAGATGTAAGCTACAGAGTCAGGGCTAGTCTGCATTCCAAGGACTCATTTCTGCACTTCTAACAGAAAGGCACCAGCACTCAGGTTTGAAGGCTTCGGCCAGCCTCTTCCCATTGACAGATTTCACCTTCTCCAGCCCCCCCCCCCCCCGCATGCCCCCACCATGCTCGGCTTAGCTTTTCGCTCTCTGGGTCATCTCCCCTCTGGGAAATCCATGGCTCCTCTCCCCAGCCGCGCACATGGGGCCTGGAACTGGTAGGGCTGTTGCGGTCCCTTCACAGATCAGGGTCACCAGGAGGTCACTTTCCTTTATTATGGGACTCCTGGGGCCCAGGAAGGTTTTAATACTGACTTGTAACACACAGCTCCTTCCCTCCACTGGCTGGCTGGGGTCAGGGGGGAGAGACCTGCAGCATTTCTCGGGAGAGGATAAAGGAATGAAATGACAGGAAGATTGGGGTGGTGGGGGGGATTAACACTTTCCTGGCAGGCAATTTTCAAACTCGGGGTTAAAAGCTGGGGTCCACTTTACAAAGTGGGCTGGGAACTGTGAGCGGGGAGCGGGTGAGGTGTGTTTCTGTGCCTGCCCTTTGCTCTCCATGCTGGCAGCGCTGGGGCAAGGGGTGTGGAAATGGGGTAAAGGTGCCTGTCCCATGGTCTGTGCCTGGAGCAGCGGCTGTTATCTCCAGAGGGAGCAGCAAGCAGACCTACTTGGCCAGAGACAGGCGTCCCAGGGCATGGGGCACTCAGGATCAGTGGGACGTTAAGGGAAGGTGTCCCCAGAGCCTAGCACCCTTAACTAAGCCGGGATAGTGCCCCAAAAGACACACCATCACCCGGGCTAGGCTGCAGATTAGGGATAGGCCGGTTGTAATGGGAGGGAGACACTGTCCACCTTCCCCAGAAGGTAAAGCTCTACCCGTTAGCTTACAATTCACATGGACCTAGAACCCAGGGCCACAACCAACAGGACTGGAAGGAAAGTCAGTGACCCTTGCTGACTAGGGCAGAGATGATGGCTTATGAGTAACATTGCAGCAGCTTGTCGGGCTCAGGAAGAGACACCCCTGCTACCCAATCCCATTACAAGGGACTGGGTCTCCAACCCTGTAAGCAGCTTGCAAGGGTCACAGCCCGATTGTGCCTTCCCCCAGCTGCGGGGGGCGGGGGGGGGGGCGCCGTTCAGAGGAGACACCATTAATCATCCCCTCATCATGCGCCCGCCTCCCAGCAGATGGAGCATCTCCCCGGAGCCTGCGTCTGGCATTTGACATCTCAAGGCAGAAAGCGATGCCTTTGGCTGGCCCAGAGCTCCCCACATGCTCCCCCCGGCCCCCCCCCACCTCCTCCTTCCCCTCCCAACAGCTCTGAGAAGCCGATGTCTCCACCCATCCCTCGCGCCAAAGGGATGAGAATGTGGAAGCAATTCCACTTGGCAAGCCAGCAACAGTGAGTCAAAAACAGTTGTTTGGCTTGTCAGCCACCCAGGCCCTGCAGGGCTCAGAGCAGCCGTGTTTTCTTTCCGGTGGCTTAACCCTTTGAGGGGCCCCTCCATCCCCCTTATCTCCCCAGGAGCCAGAGTGCACACAGCCAGCTCTGCCCCCTTGAGCCACAGTCTTGCAGGCTCGACGTACCTTATTCCCCCTTCAGAAGAAAACTGCCCCAGGCTGCAGCTATGGAAGTGGCACCAGATCTCCTTTCTGCATATCTCATGGCTGGACTGGACCAGCTCGCACAGGCCACAAGTAAACCCAGCCCGACAGGACCATCCCCGCACAGCGCCTGGATTAAGGCCTGGCTGCCCCGGTGCATTCTGGGCCAGCATCGTAACCAGCCTCCTTGGGGCAGGAGCTGGCAGGTAATTGACAAATAAGAGGCTAGGATCAGGGTCAGCCGATGGGGAACAGGGGAAAGCTGCCTGGTCTGTAGCTTCCTGAGAAGGAACTGGGCGAGGCGGTCAGTTCAGCCCAACAGCTACAATCTCACCCCTCCCGATACCTGCAGGACTCCAGGGACCGCCATTTCTGGATGGCCCAGCAGTGGTCGGACTCCTGCGCTCTGTCGATACTACGGCTGCCCTCATGGCTCACCAGTGGGGACGCTGCACCCAGGGGCCCAGTTTTGATTCAGCCCCACAGGTTTTACCATGGCATCCAAGTTCTGGCAGCAGGGAGAAGAGGGATCCAGGCCTGGCCTAGGCTTCCAGGGCACTCTGAGGAGAGCAGTGTTGCTAGGGCTGGACAGGAGGGACTCCAGAGCAGGTTTCTCCCTCTGCAAAGCCAGCCACTGCCACAGTGAGGTCACCACCCTCCATGAGACAAGGCCCTGGCTGTGTGTGCTTAGACACTCCTCAGCAGTGAGCCCGGGAGAGCAGATTAACATTTACACTGGCGCTGCAGGGAAACAGGGCCATCAGACATGCCCAGCCTTCAAAGAGCTCCAGAAATTAGATTCCAGGGAAGAGGAGACAAACTGTAAGCTCTGGCTGATGAGAAGACAAAATTTCCCCTCCAAAAGATCCCAGCACTGTGTCCCTATGGGGACAGATCAACCCCTAAAGACTCCAGAGCCCACATCCAGAGGATGGGGGATCTGTCCCGCCCCTCGCACAGCACCCCCATGGGGGGATGGATTCCCCTTAAAGACTGAGACCTTGGTCATAAGCAAAAAAGTGTTCAAAGGGAGAAATTCAGGAACTTCTGGCCTGCTCCCATGCACCCACCCCCTTGGAGACCCGAGGGCTTTTCCCTTCCTTTTGAAAATCCTCAAGGCAGTGGTCACAGGCAGAACCACACGGGGTACCAGAGTGCCAGCTCCAGCCACAGGTTGCCGTGAACAATAAAGGGTTCCCTGGTTTCCCGTCTGTCCTGGAACCCCTGCACCGCTAACCTTTGTGGAGCTCATGTGATGCATGCTCAGTCTTTCATCTGCTTTCCCACCCGTCTGCATGAGGAATGGATCCTCTGCATGGGGCCACCTCAGCAATGTCCGTGCTATTTAAAGCTCTGAATGCCACTAATGACATTAGGCTTCCCAATGCTCTCTGGCCACAGCTTGGAATCAAAGTCTCTCTCCATTTTCTCTCTCATGCCTCCAGATGCTGTTTACGAGGTTAGCTCTGACGAGAGCCCCATTCAGTCCTCTTCAGCCAGCAGGGTGCTGGTGAGGACTCCTGGCCCCACGAGTCCTCAGTCTCTGCAAGGCCACGAGCACGCTCCTGCCATGGCTTCATGGGAAGGGTGTGGTGCCTAGCCCCTCACTGGATCAGACCCCGAAGACAACTCCGACAATCCCTGCTATCTGCTCTGGCCTGGTATCTCCAACCTCTGCACAGCCTCTAGGTGAAATTAAAATCAGGGCTCGGATTTCATGCTGCTCCTGGATGACATCTCCCCAAGCCAGAGGAACAATGTCAAGCATCTGCTTATGGAGCAGGCCACCTTGGAGCAAACAAGGGTCTGACATTAGAGCACACCATGGTGCAGAGAAGGGGTCAGCAATGCAGGCCTCTCCTCCAGCATTGCCAGACCTCTAACACTCAGGACCCAGGGGGACACTAAAATAGCAAGGGTCAGTTAGATCAAGGCAGAGGATTTCTCCTTACAGTTCTGCTGCATGGGATGACACCCCAAAGTCCGCCCCCCCCCCGCCCCCAAGAGGACTGGGTCACCTAGAAATAGCCCCAAATCCCTGTTGCCACATAGCACACAGCAGTAGGGTAAGGATCAATGACTTCTGGCTTCTACCCCAGGTTCTGCCACTAACTGGGATCCTGGCCAAGTCTCTGTGTCTCAGTTTTCCCATCTGAGAAACAGCAACAAACCCACTTGTCTCCCCGGGCTGAGGTGCAGCCTAGCGTTTCCAGACATGCAGATAGAGGCATCTAGAGAAACACCAAACACTGTAGGGTTGTCACCTTTCTAATTGCTGGTAATCAGAACCCCCAGGCTCTGCCCCACCTCTTCCAAGGCCACACCCCTTCCCTCCTGAGGCTCAACCCCATCACTCGCTGGATTATCTCAAGGGACCTGCCTGCAGGTAGAAGGCGGCTCTGGCTGAGCAGGGGCAGGCGCGGGTTAATGACCTGGCGCCTCCCCCCGCCCAGCGGTAACTAGACTTTTGGTTCGGATGCCATATTTAGGGTTGCCAGGTCCCCTTTTGACCAGACTTTCTGGTCAAAAACCAGGCACCTGGCAACCCTAAATGGCACCTGGATATAGAAGCCAAAATCTGGACTGTCCTGGTAAAACCCAGGTGAGTGACAACCCTATTATCTCCCTATTTCCAGATGAGAACGTGACTTGCATAAAGCTGCTCTCCAGTTCCATTTAGTTTCCCAGAGGAACCCCATTGTATTTCAGGTGTGGTCATCCTAGAATCTTACGCAAAAACTTCCAACTGCCAGATGCTG
Organism: Chelonia mydas; assembly: GCF_015237465.2. Taxonomy (NCBI): domain Eukaryota; kingdom Metazoa; phylum Chordata; order Testudines; family Cheloniidae; genus Chelonia; species Chelonia mydas. The sequence continues at coordinate 36,189,059 of NC_051252.2, forward strand.
GGACTGGATCACTCAAAATTACCCTGTTTTGTTCATTCCCTCTGAAACATCCAGCTTGGACTGCCGTAAGACAGCATATGAGCTAGACCGACCACTGGACTCACCCAGTACAGCCCTTCTTATGTTCTTACAAAGCCGCACACTGCAGCCACCGCTGAGTGGCCCACCTTCCCCTCCATCACGGCATGATACAGAAGACACACACAAAAAGGGTGCTTCTTTGGGGCAGGGGAAAAGCTAGAGGGTTAAAGAAGGAAGAGTTAAACCAGTGAAAGCAAGCCTGGAAAAAAAGCAGAGGGCGAGAGAAAGAAAAAACAAGAGGCTAAAGCCAAGAGATGAAGGAAGAGCAGGATAAGAAGGGGAGACAGGGAGTTGGTGTGTGCACAGCCATTCAGGAGGGGAGGGACAGAGGTGGTTGATGACCAAAGTCATTGAAATTTTTTTGGCACGCCTGCCCTCCAGTATCCTGGCTGCCGGCCCAGCTCGGAGCTGAACTTAAACAAACTCCTGTTGCAGCCATCTGCTTGATTTTAAAATAAATCAAACAATCTGTTGAGCCGTGGGTGATCAAGTTTCCATCTGTGCGGACGCCTGCTCGCCTGCTTGGAGCCTCCGCTTGCCTCTACCAGCCAAGCACTCCCGGCAGCATGTGGCCTCACTAATTCCTCCAGGAAAAGAAGAAACCGGACCTCCCCCACCCAGCCCAGCCTCCTAACTCAAACCAAGTGCTATTTTTACAGCTGCCCACCGAAGAGATAGATATTTTAAATAGGGAGAGGGGGAAGAAACAGGGGGTAGGATGATCCTTAGAGGTCTTGCCCAAATGCTGCACAAGCGAGGGAATTCCTCACTGGCAAGCACTAGCCCCTTTCCCACCCCCATCTCTATCCATCCCACACAATTAGGGTCTAGTGGAATAAAAATAAAGTGAGCCGTGGCACCTGGCTGGCCCGACACTCTGGTGACCGCAGAAGAAAAGCCACTGACTGGCCAGAAATAGCAGTCATGAAGCCCACTCCATACGGCTGTTTCAGGAAAGCAGCAGATTGAGCATGTTCCAGCCAGGTGCCGGGGAAGCCCAGAGCATGCACAGGGGAATGAGCCACAGAGGAGCTCAAAGTACTGTGAACACTGAGCCTCAAGATGCCCCATGTGAGGCATCCCATCACCCCCACTGCACAGATGGGCAAGTCCTTGCTCTGCCTCAGTTTCCCCCAGGGCCACTAAAGGAAATACTAGCTGAGTTCCCAGTCCCCTGTTCCTGGAGAGGCTTAAGAACACCCAGGTAAGAGGAGTCCTGCTTACGTGTTATTCCTCTTCCCCCATCTTGTCTACTAAGGGTATGTCTACAATGTGTTTTAAAACCCGGGAAAACGAGGCTCAGCCCAGCCTTGCACGAAGGCTCTAAAAACAGCAGTTTAGATGTTGTGGCTTGGGCTGGAGCTGGGGCTCTGAGTAGCTACACCGCTATGCTTAATCCTGCAGCAGGAGCCTGAGTCTGGAGACCTGGCTGCTGAGACTTGCTGCTGTGGGTTTTAAAAACCCCAGAGTAGACGTATCCCAAGCTCTTTGGGGCAGCGACAGTCTCTTTCTAGGTGTATGTACAGCACCTAGCGCAACAGGGCCTCAATCCTGGCTGGGGCCTCCAGGTGCTGCCACAATGCAAGGGTCCCACATGGGACCCACGTTTCAGCTAAAGACAGCTTTTGCTCCAATGGGGGCAAGGCCACCTAGAAACCTAATTAATCCAAGCCCAACGTCATCGCCCTGACCCAGATGCTTAGAAGGGGCCCAGTGGGGTGGAAACCTCACAGGACACAAGTGTCCCACGGCAGCTGCCACAAACTCCCTTATTAGCAGCCATCTCTCCCCTCCCTGGTGACTCACTGGGGTAACCCCACCCCCCCAGTCTGCAAGCAGTGCTAAGCCACTGGCTTCCCTCCCAGCTCGAGACTTCCATCCTGCCGATACGGAGCAGAGGAAAAGGCGATGGGCTCCGAGCCAGCACGGCCAGGAGAGGGGCGGGGGAGGGGGAAGAGGGAAAAAGTGAGAAAGCAGCTCAGAAGGTTGTGGTTAAGCTCACCAGAGCCCATCAGTAGCTGCACCTCAGAGTCCTGCCAGGCCTGCCCCTGAGTAAACAGGATGGTGTGAAAGGCAAAGCAGTGCCAGTTGCTTTGGGGTTGGGACTATTTGTCTGGAAGCCTTTGGACAAGGCTGCGGGGAGAAGGAATGAGCTTGCGCACCCCTGACGCTGCGGGGAGGGTAACTGGGTGCGTGCCTCCTGCACGGCGGCTCAGCGTGGGGGAGGCCAAGGGAACTCACTGTGCTTGTGAGAGCTTCCAGCCTGCAGCTCTCCAAGCTCGCCTCCTCAGGAGAGAAGAGACAGCCGGAGTTCCACCAGCTCCCCTCAGAAATGCACAGTGATTTGTGGAGGCTGAAGTCTTTTGGTTGGGCAGCTGGGTTAGCCACAAACACATTTTCCCAGGCCTGGGAAACTACAGAGGATAAGCCAGGTCAGAAGGGAAAGGGGCTGTACTGAATCAGCTGCTCTCTGGAGCTCTCCCTGGCAGATAAGGGGCCAGCCGAATAGCGTGGTGTCCTGGAAGGCATATGTAGAACGGTCTCAGGTCAGCTCCGTTGTCACTTGTTCCAGGCACTCCCGGATCCTCAGACTCAGGAGCAGGGGAATCCAATGAGATCCTCCAGCAACCCAGGAATAGCTGGGTTATCATTTGTCCCTTTGAAGCAGGCTCAAAGCCTGAATCAAGGTGCCAGCTGGACATGAGAATCCAGCCTGGGATTTGCCCGTGGGAAAAGCACCTGCTACTGCAATCTGCGTGGGTAGAGAGTCCCTCCACACACCTGCCTCCTGGAAACCCATGCATCTAGACCCTCGGAGTCATGCTCCCGGCCTCCAAGGCTATGGGACAGCACAGGGTGACAGAGGGGTTCATCTATGGGTGGAGGCGATCTCCCTTTAATACATGGAGGGGAACATCACCAGATTTGCTCTTTCCATGGAATTTCCATCCCTGCAGTGTGAAGTACCACCGGATCACACGTTATTTCAGCCCCATAAATCTCCCTGCTCCCAAACCCCAGCAGAAATACTAACTCAGACACACAGTCCTGCTCCGGGCAAGGAGTGTCAAAAACAGCCTGCTTCGGCAAGGACAGGCTGGGCGGGGACACTGCACATACTCAGCGTGTTATTCCTGCAGCTGCCCTAGGGCTGGCTGCAGAGGCGAGCACGTCCCACCCAGGAGAGACACCCCCACCCAGCAGTGGGTAAGCTAGCTGGAGGAGAGAGCAGGAGATACATGGATAGATCCACTGCCATGTGACGGAGGCAGCAGGATTCGGGGATGCTCTTCCCTTCAGTATGAACCAGGAGCCCCAGGCATTGCTCCTGGCTGAGGGAAAGAGCAATTGAGAAGGACAAACCAGTCTGTTAGCAGGGAGAGAGAAGCAGTGTCCTTGGCACACAAAGAACGGGGGAGGGAGATGCGGGGTTTGGGAGGCGCCTCTGGGCAGGAAGAGCTCCTCTGCAGGATTGGGCTTCCGTCTTTCCCCGGCCTGCGAGGTGGGGGGCAGACGCAGGCCCCGGGTTGTGCCACCAGTCGGTCCCAGGCACAGTGCGCCCTCCGGTTGGTGCTGCCAGGAGCCCAGGCCAGCAGCAGAGCTGGAGAATAAACATCCCCCGGTGGAGGGAGGAGGCTGGAGCCAAGAGCTGCCCAGCTGCTCTAAACAAACAATCTCTCCTCCGCCAGCCACGCCAGGCTGGGAATTCGCACTTTGCTGGTAATGAGTGAAGGCGGGGGGGAGGTAGTCAAGCAAAGGAGCCAGCATGGGGCTGGAGTCCCCTCCCCACCCCCAGCAAGACAGGAAGAAGGGATGCCCGCAGAAGCACAGCCAGGGACCGAGACAGCATCAATCTTCCACTGGCATCGGGAGCAGCCAAAGGGGTGGTTATTTAACCCTGCCTATTCCATGCCTTCTGATGGCAACACCCATTGATTCCCATGCAGCAGTAGGATGGGGAGGGCCATGTGGGATTATCAGCACAGTGGGAGGGCCTAGGCACCCTCGTTACAGCTCCAGCTCCCATTGTGCTAGGTGCGGTACAGACACAAAGACAATCGCGGGCCCAGAGAGCTTACAAGCCAAGTCGGAGACAGAGACTATCCATACAGTGCCTTGTAGGGCACACACAAGCAGCTCATCACCATGGGCTGTGACTGGTCTAAAGCTAGCCAGGCTCAGGCCAGGTCAGTCCTTGAATGGGATCAGTAGATGGAGTGTTTTCTTTCAGATCAGTACTGAACCCAGCAAGCTACAAAGGGGCATTGGACTGAGAGTGGGCCTGATTTTAACTCTGGCTTTGCATGTTGCATAGTCCTTTACACCAGTACAAACATGAACCTGGTTGTGCTCTGTGTCAGTGCAAGTCGCGATGCCTGGGGCAATTCTTTCGGATGGGATGTAAAACCAAAAGTTACGGGAAAGAGAAAAAGTGATTCTCCCAGTGTCCTGGAGGGCTTCCAATTGAGTCATTCTATTCCATTTCCCTAAGATTCCAATTAGGGTATTCTTCATTTCCTGTCCTAAAAGAGTTTTCGTCTGTTACTCAACAGCTGCAGGGGTCCACCCCAGAGGTGGCTGCATTTCAGTGGTGCGCACTCATAACATTGGATAGGGCCTAAGAGAATGAGAAAAAGCAGAGGACGGGCTCACACAAACACCCAGCACTCAGCTCTGGTCATGTTGCTTCCTACAACAAAGGATTTCTTGGCTTAAGAAAGACTTGACACAACCTGGCCGAGAAGCAGGAGAAAACCCAGGTTTCCCAGTTACTGTGCAGATGTTCTGGACCAAAAACAGTACAGAGACTGAATTCATGTCCCACTCAGCAGACACCACAGCCAGGACATTTGGAGCGTATCTGCAAGCAGGTTCAGTATATTGCCCCCTGCCCAGCAAGCCCTTCATCTGATGTACGATGAAGGATACCAGCTGATTCTTCATCCCAAGCCAGGAATGATAAACCCAAATCATTAACCAAGAAACCAAAAGAGAGGGGTTGGTGTGGAGAAGTGTAATTTCTGGCCAGGCTAATAACTGAAGTCACGAGCACTCGAACAACATAGGAAAAGCTTCGCAGCTGGCTGAATAGTCTGCACCCAGAAACATGCTGCAGGCAGATGGATTTTGTTGGTGGCAAGTTTGGGGCGTGGGGAAAGGAGGAAACCCAGCATTGAAGTCTCCCACCCAGTCTGCACAGCTGTGTCCCCCACCTCCCTCCCTCACTCTGCCACATTCTTCATGTCTGGAAACAGCAGAGCAAAGGCGGACGTCCTAACAGTCGGCAAAACCTTCTGGGCTTCAAGGTCCCTTCCAGGACTTCAGCAGCAGGAAAACTACGAAGTCCTCATGCCCAGCTTCCGAAGGGCCAATCCGCCTACATGCAGCTGTTGTCTGAGCCCCAGGAAGCGTCAGCTGATTCTCTCTCCCACCTCCAAAATAAAGGCAGGGGGTGGAGAAGAGTTAGATTCTGAGATCAAAACTGTTTCAAAGGGTTACGGGACAAACATCCAGCTGACTGGAACCACTCACAGTCCACTGCCCCCCTGCACCCTCCCCCACGGTGGAGTTCCCAATAGCTCTATCCATCATCATAGGATCCTTATGGGGGAAATGGAGTTAGAGCCTGGACTATGGAAAACAGGGCTTGGTGCCAGGTCAGAGCCAGGAGGGGACATGGTGCCATGGACAGCCCAAGACACTGTGCAATCTTTAGCTGCCACCTGGACAGCCCCACTAGAAACCTCAATTTCACTTCTCATGTGACCAGGCCCTCTGCAGAGAGAGGCCTGGGCTAGATACTGGGATGGGAGCCAGAAACCATCAGATTCCAATGCCAGCTCTGACACAGACTCCCTCTATGACCTTGGCCCAGTCACTCTGCCTCCCTAAGCCACAGTTGGAACCATGTGTGGAGTCAGGGTACAACAGCTATCGCCATAGGTGCCGACTCCGGGGGTGCTCCGGGGCAGCGCCTGGCTGCTGGCACGTCTCTGCAGCCCCTGGGAAGAAAGGGGGCAGCAGGTCTCCGTGTGCTGCCTGCGTGCGCCGCCGCCGCAGCTCCCATTGGCCGAGAACCAGCCAATGGGAGCTGCGTGGCTGGTGCTGGGGGCGTGGCAGCGCACAGAGCAGCCTCCCCCGGGACTGCAGAGACGTGCCAGCAGCCAGCCGCTTCCAGGAGCGGTGTGAGGCCAGGGCGGGCAGGCAGGCAGCCTGCCTGAGCCCTGCTGCGCCGCTGGACTTTTAGCAGCCCAGAGATCACGATCAACTGGCAGAGGCTCCAGGATCGACCAGTCGACCACAATCAACAGGTTGGGGACCACCGGTATAGACCAAGGCCTTAGTGGGTACCTCTTATCTCCAAGATCCTGACCCAGAACGGAACATCACAGCTTGATCCAATCTGTACTACCTGGTTGGGCCCTGACTTCAGGAGTTCTGGGTAATCCTCAACTTTTGCTCCCGCCTGGCAGCTGTAAGTGCAGAAGTCCCCTGAAAACAAGGCCCAGGATGTGGTGGTGACATTGTCACATACTGAATGAACTAGGAATCCAATGTGTTTAGAGCTGGGGTCACCAGACAGACCAAGGTCCTGAGAAATGCTTGTGCACAGACTATATTAAGAACGTGCACACACTCTGGCCTGGGACACCTGTGGGCCTGGAACTGATCACACCAGCTCTTTGCTAATGATGTGCTAAGTCAGCTTCTGCATCCTCTGTGCTGACAGCAGCTGGAGAACTGCCACTTTATTCTCCCCATCACTAATTCTCCCCATGGATTCAGCAGGCTGTGCAAGTCTCAGAAAGAACAGATTCTGGAGTGTCAGATCTCCCCCTCCAGAAGCAACAACAACCAGGCTGCTTGGCTTAACGGAGACCTAAGAGCTAGATAAATGACTAACAGAGCAATCATTAAGTCAGCATGGTGCTTCGCAGCATCACAGAAGATGGATGAGAACGCAGCCTGCCCCCAAAAGCATAATGCAGACAAGCAGCAGGCAGGGGTACCCGCAGTGGTGCAGTCATCGACCAGGCAGGTGAGAACGGAGGTGCCCCGCCACAGAAGACACTCAGGCTGAAAGCCAATAGCTCGCCACAATCCCTCATTCATCACAACAGCCACAGCCAACTAAAACTTCCTGCTGCTTACCATACTGCCCATCAAGGCCAACTGGCAGCTCCGTGAACACGAGGCTAAAACTCCGATCTTCCTGCTACCTCCGACCCTTGAGCTAAGGTTGGATCCCTGTTAGCACTATCCAGAATGACTCTCAGGGTGCGTAGGTGCTGGGGTTGGAGGGTTAATTTCCAGCTTGGGCAGGCACACCCGCACTAGCTGAGAGTTGCTGTCTAAGAATAGTGATGTAGCCATGGCAGTATGGGCAGCAGGATGGGCTAGCGGCTCCGGGTGCAATCCCATCTAAAACCCTACATCCATATGCAGGGCAGCCAGCCCATCCCACCATGGCGAAGCTGCTAGGTTTAGCACACTGACTCAAAGCTAGCGCTGGTGCGTCTACCCAAGCTGGGAATTACACTTCTAGCTCCAGTGTAGACGTAACCTTAGTAAAGCAGCTCTGATGCTAAGCATTGTACTAGCAATTCATTAGGGTACCACCACCCCACCATCGTGCAAATGGAGTTCAGTCCTGATCTGCAGCAGCCCACTGGCTGCCACACACCGCTCTCTGCCAGTGGGACACGCTTCTCGGTAGCAGCTCTGCCAACTACACCAGTTCTCCAGCGATGAAGAATCACAGAACGATTCTCTTTCTTCTTATACTGAACAAGGAATTCCGGAACCGGCCAAACAGGCTTCTCCCCAAAAGCTGGACCGACGATGCTTAGACCCTTCCCTACACCCCTCTTGCCAAGCTTCCTGCTCCTGGTTTAGAGACACAGCACATGCCTCTTCACGACGGAGCCTTTGTCTTGCATTTTATCTGTTGTCCCTGGAAATGAAACCTCCCCAAAATGGAGCCCCGTGGTCGCTGATGTGATTGCTCCAGGATACTGGAAACACTTGGATACCCCATTTGGCCATGGGCAGGGATTAATCCCAGTAACTAGGGGACTATGGAAAATGCGGATCCCTCATGCCAGCAGGCTGCTCCCGCTGCCTGCACTCACGCTGTGTTCCTGCTACCCAGCTATCCCACGCTGCAGTCAAACTCCAGGGGCCTGCTTCTGCCCTCTAGTTCTGGAGGGGCGAGCAAGGGGCAAGTGAGCCCCCACTTGTCCAGGCCTTCCAGCTCCTCCCCATCAGCAGGAAACTAGGGTAGAGAGAATCTGTTCCAAACAGGCAGAAAACCCAGGTTCTAGCTTTTCCCCCTTCTCCCTTACCACCAGGCTGATGGGCACCTGTCCCATCCCTGCCTGATGGCTAGCACCAGATCATGCTTCGCTGGCCATCATGTCTTGCCTGCATCAGGCACAAATCAATCCCAGACAGCAAGTTAGCAGCCAGAGTGGAAAGGGCTGCAGTGCTCTTACCTCTGAGGCGGCTCACGCCAAGGGTTAGGGGGCTCCCCAGCCTCTCAGTGTAAATGAGCCTGGCAGATCCTGGCTGACTCTCAGGGCCCCGTTTCTCCCTGGTTCCCACTGCAGCTTGGAGACCTCCCTAGCTGCTATCTCGCTCAGAAGAGCCAGACAGGTTCCCTGAGACTGTGCTCAGAGTTTGACTAACTGACGGTCCTGGCTAATCCTGCAGCATTTTATAACCCCCAGCGCCAGAGCGTGTGCTGGGAAGGTGAGCGTCGTCTGCTTGCGGGGAGGCAGAGACCCAGCGAGAAGAGCACCCCTCAGGCAGCAGTCGGGGACAGCGTAAGAGGCAGCGCGCTCTCCTGCTGCGTTCGATTCTCGTCGGGGCCGCCGGCGCAGACGGAAGCCATCATTCCTAGGGCTTGCGTGTGGTCACCAGAAGTTTACAACCCCCAGGCTGGGGAGGCGTGACCACAGCTTTCCTTCGCTGTAAGCACACGCTGTGCTGCAGTGCTCGGTTTTTCCCCGGCATTCCCCAGTGCTGGGGCTTGCTTCGGAAGGAACCGTTTAAATGGCATTGCAGAGCCGGCCTGCAGCAGTGCACCTGACTACAAATGCAGGGAGAGATGGGAAAAAGCCAGCCTAGCGCACCCACTGGCTGAGTGCAGTGACAGTGTTTGCGTTCCCAGCCCTCGGTGTGCAAACGGGGAGAACTAATGTCAGTTCAGTTGGGTTTTCCCCTCAGGTGGGATCAATCCCTCAGGCTGACAGGTCAGGATCCAGGAACCCCGCCAGGGCCTTTTCGGGGGGGAAGGATGGTGTTGTAGGGGAAGCACAGGACTGCATCAGATGACCTGCGTTCTGATCCCACCTTGCCACAGACACTGTAGCTTGGTCTATGTTAGGATTCTCCAGGCCCATAATTCCCTTGGGCTCAGCTCCAGGAGGGGTAGCTGCACTGTACCAAAGGCTCAGCAGCGGTTGACTACTTTGCCGGCCCTATTCCAACACTGAACATTTACCGTGTCGTTCTCGCTGCCCACAGATCTATTCTGGACACTCAGACGAGCCTGGACCTGCAGGTCCCGACCCCTACAAGGCACAGACTTGGCTCAGTTAATTCCCTTTGTCTCACTGCAAGCCTGGGCCACAGAACACACAGCAAGGACGTGGACACGGTCCTTCCTCGACCAGAGATCGAATAGCCGAGACCCTCAGCACCTCAACAGCTGATCTAGTTCCTGGTAGAGGATAGAGGCTGATTATCCCCTAAATAAACGTTAGGGCATGAAATGAAAGTTCATCTCACACACCTGCCCCTCGGGAGATAATCTGAATGTGCCATTCTAAATGTGACCAGAATAAAGCAGCAGCGGCCAAACGCTCTTGCATTCTTGCCCAGCTCGAGTAGTTCTCAGCCCTTTCTTACCCCAGGGGTCCTCCTGGAGGCAGTACGATGGATTTCCAAACCAGCTGCAAGGTGACAACTGGGGAGATTCAAAGAGCATCAGCTTTGCACATAAGAGTTCAGTGCAGGGATTGGTGGGCAAGGTAACGGCCGACAGGATGCGGCGCCCGTCACCCGGGCATCCCTTGGGGACAGGGGCTGCAATCCAGGTGCAGCCAGTAGCGGCAGACGCATAATGGCCACTCTGTGGGCTATGTGAAAGGAGGGGCGAGTCTCAGCCCTGGCAGACGCAGCATTCACAAAGCCACCTGTGCAATCAGCCCAGGGACCTGGGTGACCAGGTTTGGGGACGACGCTTGTCTCCTGCAGCCCCAGCCACAGATAAACAGATGACTTCGCTCGCCGGAGGGCTGTTAAACCCAGCAGCACCAACATGAACAAGAAAAACCAGACCAAGGAATCGTTCGTGCCAGGCTGAGACAGGCACAGTTTGAACTGTCTGTCGAGTGTGTCTCAGCCCAGGCCGTTAGCTCCCCCCACCCCCGCTTGGCGCAACTCAGCCTGGCTAATCCCAATGAGGGAGGAAGAGAATTTTCCTCCCCCTCTGCCACTGATGGTTTAGCAAAACCAGGCTGAGGCCACACTGGCTGCACCGAGTTGTTTATCTAGCAGCTCCACTCAGCGCACAGGGTATTTCTGAGGTCAAGGGGAGCCCAGGAGCCCTGCATGTGACACAGCTGTTCGGCAGGCGGCAGCCACAGGGCCGGAGGGAAAGCCGGAGCCGAAGGAACACAAAGCCCAAAGGCTCAGGAGTCTCCGCACCCCGAGGCTCCCTCAAGGCGGATCCTCAATCAACGTTAGTTCTCAGAGCAAAGCTCTACCTTACGCTACGGCTTCTAGGGAAAACTAAACGCCAAGGGTACCCAGGCCTGCCCGACCGAAGGCCTCGCTGACAGCAGGTGTGTTTACACGCAGGTGTACTTTGTGCCGGTGCAGTGTGCCAGCCCGACGGCCACAGGAGAGGGACAGGCTGAGCAGCGGTAGCATGAGCTTCCCACATGCCGCTTCAGCCCTGAGCTGATGGGACTCTTCCCCCCCAGAACCCCCCCATCTTCGGGGTGGGAGGGGAATTCATTCTGTGGCCTGTTAAGTCCAGAGTTCCTGGCTGAAAGTGACAACGTGCGGGACAACTAGTGCCAGCCCCGTGTCTGTCTGAGCGATGGCCCCCTGGGAAATTAACTGAGCCACCCCAAACGTCTGTCACACCAGGCAGCAGCCAATCCAGCATTACACACTTGAGACAGGATCAACTTAGGGGGAAAAACGGAGAACAAGAGCTAGGAAACACACAAGAGAGGTGCAGACAGTAAGTGGAGAGTGGAACCCAGGGGTCCAGCTCGCCATTGCCTGCAGTATGAGCAGCTGAGTTTTTACACTCGGATCGCAACAAGAGCATTTTGCACTGAGGCAAATGACGGGTCCCAAGAATTATAAGGAGACCCTGGCCCTGCATCCTTATTTTCTACTGCAGCTGGGTAAGAAACATAAAAGCCCCTCTGCAACCAATACTTCGTCACACAAGTGAGCTGGCTTCTCTCTCTTCCCCACAAGCAGCTACTGACTCAGATTCTGCCTGGTGCCAGATGGGTGAGGCTCAGCATCCCAGGAGTCCTGGCGCATCCCATCAGCTCTGAGGGATGGGGTGAGATTATGGAGCTGTCATGGCTTTTTCGGGCTGGGAGGATTCAACGTTTGGAACATCTCCCGTCTCCAGCTGTTAACAGAAAAGGAAAACCCGGCCCACCGCTGGGAGCCTGCCACTAAAGATATAATGTAGCTTTTGTGGGGCTGCTGCTCGGCTCAGAAAAGAGGCCCTGTCCCCAGGCAGGAGCCCGAAGTGTGCATGCAGCCTGGCTCGACAATGACATCACAGGGGGAAGGTCAGTCCTTTCCTTCCGTGATGTGAATGGGGGATCTGTCTTCTCCCCACCCCAAATACTGAGTCACACAGGACCCATCTGATGGGAAGGCAGCTGGCTAGCAGGGGGCTGCAGGGCCCTGCTGTCTGACCCAGACTGTTGGGGGTTTCATTTGCTTCCTTCACCAGACACGTCCCCTCCTGCACCCACAGAACATGCTGCAGCCTTCTCCGCAGCAGATGGGATGGTTTCCTTCTCCTTTATCGATCCCGAATTAGACTCCGCACTGAAGAGTCATCCAGTACGGAGTCCCCCGCTACCACCACTGTAGGGGAGAGCACAGCCCTACATCTGTACACCCCCTTCCCTCCCCAGGCCTTAGGCGTTACACTTCAGTACAGCCCTTTCCTCCAAAGGATCCCAGACTGCCCCACACAGCACGGCTGAAATGCAGCCACCTCTGGGATGGAAGAGCTGCAGCCGAACTGCACACTGCACAGCAGGGGCCAGGATGTGAAATCTGGCCAGCCACCAGGGCAACCATCCATGCTCTTGCGAGAGGTGCCAGAGGACTTCAGTGTAAGGCCCAGGGACAGGCAGAAAGTTGCGTGGGACAGTTGATCTGCTGCAGGAGAAGGGAGGGCTGAGTCAGCCCTTCTGGGACACAGGGGGTCATTCATTAGCCCTTCACACACACTGCAGTAACCCTCACAATCATGCAGTGCCCATGGGAGACAACCACCCTTGCTCCAGGGAAGGATCCTGCTTTCTGTGCCATAATAAACCCCGGCTCAAGTCCCCATGATGATGACGGCACTTTCGCTCTGGTTTGGAATTAGGAAGGGTCATCGCTGCCTGAGCAGGGACGTGGCCCAGATGAAGGGGGTGTGAATCATTCGACTACAGTGCCAGGCTTTCAAATCCCCGCCACCGTCCAGTGGAAGAGACAGGCTGCCAGCACCGCCGGAGGGCAGATGCTCTTGCTTTCTTCAGACCCAAACACCCACGCTCATCGCTGCATTCTGGGCAAGGGGACCAGAATGCTGGGAAATAGCTGGGCATAAGGCAGGTGCCAGGGGAGAGTTGTACATCCAGTGCCACATGGCTCCACGGCATCCGCAGATGCTGGCCAGCTCTCTGAGAGCAAGCCACGGTGCCCGACTGCCCCTGCGTCCTGGCCCAGCCAGCAGGCACTGACCCCAAGGTGTGGGAGGGGGAAGCTACCTCCTTCTGTTGCCCTGATGTGTGCACACGGCAGCAACTTGGTGCCTTGGCTTTGGGTTTCTCCTCTCTGGAGAGCACAGGAGCATCTTCTTACATGCAATGGCCCCAAGGGGATGCTTTTGGGGACTTCCCTGGGTATGAAGGGAACACACAAAACCACTTCAAAAGTTTCTCCACTTTTCCAATAGTTGGAGCCTTTCCACTTTCCTCCAAACTCAGACCCACAGCTGTTGCCCAGCAACTTGGACAGCAATGTACATGGGTGGAGGATGCTACCACTCCAGCTTGGTAGGGTTTGCACTGGTGTGAGCACACCTAGCACAGGGCAATGGCAAATTGAGCCTTTCACTCTGCTCCCAAACAGGGACAGAAACAGGGGCATTGAGCCTGCCTTCAGACAGGATCTAGGCAGATCATTAACGGCTGTACGTATTAATGAGTATCAAGGAAAGTACAAGCATGCTGCTGGAACATTCCCAGTTAGAGAGAAGGTCTGCACTGGGGTTCTTTGCACCCTGCCTAGCTAAACAACACCCACAGAAGTGCTACACAGACAGGGTACCCCAGTCTGTAAGTCACACTGGCAGAAGTCATTTCCACACTGGCACAGCCCATCCACACCAAGAGTTTGTCCTGGTGCAGCTACATGGGTGCAAGAGAGTGGCGATGAGACCAAGTTTGAGCTTAGACGCAGGACAGGAGAGAGAAAGATGGGGGAAAGACAGCCAGGCACCGTGAAGAGGCAATGCTCTATGCAAGAACTGATGCATACAATTTTGTCGTTTTCACTGAAGCAGTGACAAATGCAGATTCTCCTAGCCGGCACAGCTAGAGCCAGGCTCATCTTTGGCAGGAACCCCAAGCTGCCAGAGAAGAATGAGGGATTGCAAGTTGTGGGTCTCCTCGCTCTGCCACTGCTGGAGGGGTGAGATCGAGCCAGCTGGCAAGTTACTGAGTCAGCACCCGGCCTGGAGGGGATCAGGGCTGCAAGCAATGGGGACCCCTGATATTTTAACAGCTGTTAAAGCAACTAGCCTCGGCAGCAAGACAGCCAGTGAGAACAAACAAGTGTAAGAGCTAAGGGTCTTTTTTGCAGGGGGAGGGGCGGTGGGGGCAGGGGCAGGGTTTGCTAGAAGAAGCTAAGGACAGAAGACTTAGCCTGTGCCCTGTCTGAGGTCAGGACACTTAGCCCTGATTTGTCCCTGGCCCCCTGCTTACTCTGCACAACACCAACACCAGCTGGCTGGTCAGCAGGTGACACTGAAATAACTGATCAGAAAGAGTTCTAAGCTCAGCGAGCTGGAGGGATGGGATAGTCCAGAAGGGTGTAAGTTTACAGTTCAGATATGTACATACCAAACGCTGGATGCCCACAGACAAACGCTCCGTGACCTCATCTGCAGGAAAAAGCAAGAGGCACATTTTCCTAGTGTTGTTTCTTTGTTTGCCCTCTTGCAACATGAGCCAACAGGAGGCTGTGCCCCGAGACATGAAGTCATAATACGATTATATTGCCACCTCCGAGTCTGACTCGAGATTGCAGCTAAATGCCAAACAAGTTCATTTTTTGTGGCTGCAGGGTTTGTCTCCCAGAACCGCTGAATACCTGATCTTGAAAGGGAAGCTCTATCAACAAAGTCACTTCTTATATATGGAAATCTCACAAGCAAGCCCTTATTAGCTTAAAAACCATGGGTCTGATTCTGATCTCACTTGCACTCTAATGTTACCCCATTGACTTCAGTTGAATTCATCTCAATTTACACTGTTGCAGAATCACAGAGAGCAGAATCAAGCTCATTATAAAAAACACTTCCCTTAGTTTCACCAGTAGCATCACCCGAGATTATTGAAACTGGAAATTAAAAATAAAACCAAACCAAACTTACTTTTCACCATGCCTCATTTCATTTCCCCATTTCAGCCAATTCCAACAATGCAAATATAGACAACCCCATTTATTGTTTACAATCCATTTCTAGTAGATGCTGCATTGTTTGGGTTGCAAACAGTACAGAGGTGAGCCAAGAGCTGCCATCACTAATGTTTAATTGACTAAAGACATTTCCATTAATTAGTAAGGCTGGGGTTTTTTTTGTTTGTTTGTTTTTTTTACAATCTAAGTTTAGGATCCTAACCTCCAATACCCGACAAGACAATGTCCCATTAAATGGAACCAGCCATGCCCAGTCCAGTTTTCCTGTCCTCATAGGAGATGCTTCAAAACTCATGCACCAAGCAAGAGATTGCCATAGTCTCTCCCAGCAATACACTCAATTTTAGTCCGGGGGCTCGCTAGTTAGTACATTGGATTGATTTCAGAAAAGCCACTGTTATTTTTGGTTGGTTGAAGGAGATCAGCTACACTGTAGTCAGAAGTATCAGATTCTTGCCATGTGGTTTTTTATTAAGGGAAAGGCGGCAAACTCCAATATGACCAGAAGTGTTAAGAAAACAGTTTTGACGGTGCCAGTGAAAAAGGTTTGTTTAGAAGACTGTAGGGGAAAGAACTGACACCTTTCCGGCAGCGTTGTGACCCCAAACGCATCCTCATTCTGCTAGTATGAAAGAACCACTAAGTGTCCAAAGCACAGCGCATGCCCAAAGAAGTCCATTGGTGTTTAACGTTCGGGGTCAGAGTCATTAACACAAGTAGGGACTTGATTCATTTATAAATACACACTTTAAAAGGGATGCTTGAAAACTTGTGTAAGTGCCCAGTTCTCTAGAGACAGATTTTTCTTCTTTTTCCGTGATTCAAACCCTAATAATCCAGTACAAAGAGGGTCTGATTATGATCTCATTTACACCAGTTCAGCACCATTGACTCCAATAGAGTGGCTCCTGATTTACACAGCTGCAAATTCAGAACCCCCGCTCAACCAGAACTCTGTTTTCTTTGTAAAATGCTACAGTGACGCAGGAATATACTTTCAGACCAAGGCAATGGGCCACGAATCAGATTCAAAATACCCAGATTAACTGAACCAACAGGTTCAAATCCTAGCTGAGATCTCTCAGCCTTTCATCCTCCTTGGGTAATGGAGTTCCATGCAGTTTAGCGTGTGGAGGTCTTCTGAGTGGATACTCTGGGAACGATTCTGAGGGCACAGGTTCAGGGACAAGAAACACTGGAACAGGCACTGCAAATGAGAGCTTCCCAAAGGAAGAGGAGGCCACCAGGATGCAAATTTGGCAAACTAATGGGAAATGTCTGAACATTATGAAAGACAGAAAGACAACTTTGCTTGCCATGCAACGGGACTCTATCTGCAAGTTGCTGGCAGACGCTGCCAGCAAGTGAGAGTTTTGAACATTTGCAGACTCTCTCAGTGGGTCTGTATTTACCGTGAATATACATGCGTGTGACTTGTCTTTTTGTATTATAATAGCACTTAGGCCGTAACGGAGATTGAGGCCCTACCATATTAGGTGCTGTACGTACACATTACAGAAGACATTGACCAGAATATATTAAGTTTGTTTTGAATAAATATTTTTGTTGTATTCTTTTCAAAACAAACAAACAAACAAACACACACAGTCCCTGCCCTGAAGACTTTACAATCTAAAACAAGACAGACAGGAAATACTGTCATCCTCATTTTACAGATGGGAAACTGAGGCACTGATATTAACCGACTTGCCCAAGGTCACACAGCTGGCAGCAGAACCCACGTTTTTCAGCCCCAGCCCTTGGCGACAAGAACACCTTGCTTCGACGAGAAGAAGAATTTTAAATGCACTTGTTCCACACTGAAACGTTGTCAGGTGCAAAAACCTGGAGGGGTCTGAGCAAACTGCAGGGAGAGACAAACCAGGTAGATAAGCATCTACCTGGCCTGAGTGTGCAAGCGCAGAATGTGTGAGAGCACACATCTGCCCTGTCTCAACCACTTAGCTCTAAAGACCTACGTGTGCCATTTTAGAGGCCTCTTTTAAAAAATAAAAATAGGCTCAGAAAGTCAATCCACGCCGTAGTCACACCGTCTCTCAGCCCACCCATCCTGGGCGAGTAAGCTGCTCATTTTGTCACTCTCATCCAGGAGGACAGAGGGAAGGCAAGGAGACCATGTTTAGGCTGTTAAGTTTCTGTGACAGTTTTACAAAGCTGCAGTATATAATGTGTATGACAGGTGCAGGTACATGCCAGTAAAAGGAGCAGACCTGCTTTGATGGGCTAGGAGATGTAGGGTAATTGACTCCCCTGCCAAATGATCAAGACCAAAACTCACTAAGTAATTCTTTTCCTTTCCCCATCACTGATCCAGCAGCTTCCCCAACCACATGCCAGAGTCAGGCACAGGAACTGTTATCCGGATTGAAAGCAGAGCTGATGATCCAATGCCAAACCCAGTCGGTTTCTCTTTAGCGAGATGCGCCTTGCTATATGTGGACATAGTGCAGCGTATCAAGTCAGCGCGTCATTCCCAGAGTCACAGAACACTGCACAGCAAATATAGCAAGCTGCAAACCGAGTGCTAGACAACAAGCTCCTCCATAAGCTATTAAGAGCAGTTAAGAGCTGCTTAATGTAGATCCTTAAAAAGCAGGCAGCCCGATCTACCCACACAGACAAGGTACCTGAGTTGATCATCAGCACAGAGAGTTTTAAAAAAAACAAACAAGAAAAAAACCCATCACTGGATTTGGAGAGCACACCTGAGTCATCAAAGCTTCTGCCACACAAGATATCTGCTCTTTCTAGTCAAAAAAAGAGGCTCCTTCTGTACCTTTAAGTATTTGCTTTTGATGCATGCAGTATATATAAATACTAAACTCTATGCAGTCAGTTTTTTAGAAAAGTCAAGTCACGTGCACGATTGTCTCATGCGGTGTGTGAGGAACAAGACGTTCATAACCTTGTAGTACAAAGGAACAGAGCTACCCGTTACTCTTCTTTGGTCTTGTTTATAACCCCAACGTGCTGCTCAATACTTACAGAACCAGCACGGCCTCAACATGTACTGTCTCCTCTAAGCACAGCCTCTGAGAGCAGAGACAGCCCTGTGTGAGGTAATGGGGAGAGTGAAAGGGAAGTGAAGGAATCCCCTAAAATGCTAGTTTTTAATCCTTCTTTCACTCTAGACTTACATCCTGTGGGGATTAGAACCTTTGTTAGACAGATACAGTCGATAATTTAGATTCTAGAATAGGATGCAATTCACGGAGACCAGATGGGCTCGGGCTCAAATTACCCCTCTCGCTCCCTGTTGTGTATCTACAATCCTCAGAGTAGTTGGGCCCAATTTTCCAAACAACGTGCCTGAAAATCATTTGTGCCTGCACACGCGGTAACTGCGTGTGCAAATGGACAGGCCTGAATCTAACATGTCGCACGTATGACAGTCACATGTATGCAAGTTTGGTGCACCAAGGCACCTATATTTACACACACAATCCAGCCAAATCGGGCCCTTTGTGCCCTTGTAATACAGCACTGTTCAGAGTCCTCTACATTTTGTATATTGCATGCAGAGACTGTATGCCCAGATATGGGTCTGCCATTCAAGAGAGGGCTGCACTACGCTTAACACTATTGCCTAAACAAGCGTTCGTCCAGGCCGCAGCTAGACAATAGCAAAGCCGTTGCTGCTCTGGAGCACTTCCTGCTGAAGTGAACAGCGCCAGTCTCTCCAGATGCTCCTTTTCAGTGGCCTGTTACCCTCCCTGACCTTCAGGCCTCCCATCCGTACTGTACCGTGATGCTTCTTCCTGCAGACCCTTAAGCTTGTGAGCTGCCGTATATCACGCCAGACAGCAGCAGAGCCTTTACACTAATGCCAGACAATGGCCTTGCAAAGGAGGGACCAGGCAATTCTGCAAACAGCCCAACAGCATCAGCAAAGGAATGCAGGGATGCTTGGGGAGTGCCCTTGATTAACAAGGTCACAGCCAGCTAAGGAGAGTTACAACATCCCTGCTGAAATGTTGGCCTGCCGCCCTTCCTGCTCCAGAAGACTGAACTTAAAGGGACGAGGTCAAGTGGCTTAGGCCCAAAATTGGATCCAACTTGCACATGAACACACAACCTCCCCCCGCCCCAGTATTCATTTATTTGCGAAGCTTTCGGCAGAGGGGAGATGAGCCACCCAATAGTCTGGAAGCAGAGGACCAAGGCAAATAGCACAGCAGGGTAGTCAGTAAATTGCAATGCAAGCCACAGACAAGTAGTGGGCAGACAGAGGGTTGGGAAATGAGCAAGAGGCCACACTCAGATTACTGAGAGCAGGCTCGTTTGTGGCATTGTAAGCCTGGCTAAACTCTCTGACTGCAGGGGCGAAACACCCCAGGGCTTGGAGAGGCTCATTTTAAATTCACAATTCTCTTAGCAATAAACCAGAAAAGAAAAAACAAACAAAAACCCAACCATTGCTCTCAGTTGTGGATCCCACAGAAATAACACAGCTTTCTCCACCCCTGCAGAGGCAGGGACACAAACATAAGACAACTCCCTGGAGTTGTCTTTCGACAGTCAGTGATGCTGCTGCACACAGAGAGACAAGGCGTTACTTGTACCAAGGTTGATGACTGAAGAGCAGCTGTCAAACAAACAGCAGCAGAGGACACGCCAGAGTCATTTCGGTATTGAAGGCCTCTAAGAAGGTACCACAAGACAGACAATCTGCTAGAGAGATATCTTGCGGTGTCTTTTAAAATGGCAGTTTTGCATCATGATTCACTGTGGTTACGAGGAGTTTAATGAATGGCAAGTGTACTCCTGCTGAATTTCTGCACCTGTTGCATTAGGAACCATAGTACCATTGCCAACTTTTCCTGTTGGAATTCTGCAAGATTAGAACCGGTCATTCTCAGCACACAATTCTTAAGGCAAGAGGAGATTCTTCTTCTATATTGCTAGCCTGGCCTCATTCATTACAAGCTAGTTCCCCACCCCTCTTGACAGAAGTGCACAGTGTGGAGGCTGCTTCCACAGCCACCATCTCCAGTTCAGGAGCCATCATCATGGCCGGCTCAAGTGGCAATAGCTGCCCCAGGAAGGGCAGGAGACAGGCAGCTCAGCACAACAGCCAGCTACAGTAACCCTTTGTTCTCTAATCCACACCAGCAGCACACACAGCAAGGACAGAGGAGCGATTTGACCAGAGGATAACAACACAAAGGCTCCTCGCTCACCTCAGACAAAGAGCAGATCCCATTGCTCCTGCAGGATAGAGCGCACCCAGGAACTCTGAAGAGAATTTGCCCTGCCCTCTCTTTTATATATAGGGCATGTCAGAGGTGGAGCTAAAGGCAACGTCCCACCCAGAACACACCTGAGCCCACCTAGCCTGGTGAGAAAGTATAAAAGGTCAGTTTCCCAACAAGACTTGGTTCCCTCCTTCTGTCACCTAGGGCTGTAGGATACATCTGAGGCATGACACCTTCCGTCTCAGGCTGCTACAGGAGAAGGAGCTGGTGCTTTCAGTATCTTGCTGGATTTTGTTCAGCAAACTAGTGGGTGAATTTATGCAGGAAACTCACTTTGGGAATAAGTCCTAACTCTGAAGCTTGAGTAGTTTTGGGTCTAACAAACCCCTCCCTAACAACTGTGCTCCCCCACTCAGTGTTGAACCCCCCCGCCGCCCAAATCTATGCACGCTAATGGGTTTGTGTTTGCTGGATGTGGAAAAAATAAATAGAGCACAAAAGGCAGAACTACAGGGAATCGTGGGAAATACCTTATGGGACATATTGTCCAACCCCTTTTTTGTGGGGGCTTTTCCCCACTGTATATTCAAGTGCTTTGGTCTGTCTGGTTTTAAAGGAGGGAAGTTAGTAACAACAGAGGCACCAAGGGCTTTGTGGTGAAGGGTAAAGAGCTCTTACAGAGCTACTAGCCACAAGAACCCTTGAACGTGTCAGCGGCAGCTGAGAGGGAGAAAAGATTTCTCCCATTAGTTAAATTAGCCAAATGTATTGAGTCCTGTTTTAAATAAACCTGGCACTTTCTGAAACCCAGCCTTACTGAAGGCTACTACAAACACGGGGAAAGTCAAAAGGCAACAGGGACTGGTAGAGAGTTGCCATCCCAAACCGCAATGAAGGAAAAGCAAAGAGTATTAACAATCAAATGGGGCTGAAATTGCAATCCCCCGCATAAGCAAATCTATTCAAAGCATCTGTGTTGGGGGCTGCCCCACGGTGCCCAGCATAACAGCTAGTTACATTGCTCATTAGCGAGCCATGTAACAAGAGAGAGGAATTCAATAGCATCTGCTCTCAACCTAGAACACCCTACTCGCACAGGCCTTCTGGGCTAATCCCCTCTCCGCAACACACACATCTTTCTTTCACTTCCTCGCACAAAAGATTCTCCAAACCATTCAGATTTGAGACAGTGCTTCAGACAAGAGAGCCAAAGTGGACACTTTTTCAGGGCTGTTCTCTGAGCAGATGCTTTCCCCTTTGCCAGAACAAGCCTGCCGCACGGTTCAGCTGAAACGGTGGAATTCCAGGAGAGGGAGGGAGGGAGGTGAAATCACAGGGGCTTTATGTTTTGTCCTGCGGCCTATTGCTGGCTTTCACAGGGTGCTGAGAGTTTTCTTTGATTAATAAGATGATGAGCCCAGCATATCACCTGAGCGTCGGGTTAGTGCTCTGGTGGCAGGGAGCCATTAAAAGGCTTAAGAAATATGTAGCTTTTGGGTTGCAGATAACAGACGCTGCAGGAAACTCAGGAAACAGATGTGAGTGTCTAACGCTGACATTCGAGTGATGACAGAAGCGCTCTGGAATAGTTCATAAGTCAGTAAAACACCCCAGCAGCACCTGTTCCCAGTCCCAATGGCACTAATGTAAAGTACCCTTGGACCCGTGATATTATCCAGCGCAAGAAAAAAAGCCCAGTGGAGGGAAATATCCACAGACAGCATGTGAAGGGGAAATGCACCCAGCTGTGGAAGAAACATCTCCTTCAAAGTGAGGGATGAAGAGGGGTTTTGGTTGCTGTGGTTCATGCTATACAGCCCAATCATGCAACCTAAGCTCACATATAAGTAATTCTGTTCAAGTCAGCAGGATGGCTCACGTGACTACCGGGCACTTGAGAGACCAAGAGTTGTAAGAACAGGCCTTTGAGCTTGCAGCTACTTCTTTAACGGAGGGGCTTTAACTCTCAGATCAACCAAAAATGGGATATAGAAAGGAAGGCTCTACACTTATCTATCTCTCTTTATGCTCTGATGCGTTCTGGCAGCCACATGAGTGTCTCCTAATACATTTATAGCCGCAGACCTGGGATTCGGGGGGAGCTTGTGAATGAACTCTCTGGAGACAGGAATATTCTCAGTTGAGTTACCTGCTTTGGGAGCCAGCTCTGGGTTTCAGCAAAATCAGTGAGAGGTTTGCTATTGGATTCAAGGGGACATGGATTTGGACCTTTTATGTACAGCGTAATCTCAATTTCAACAGTGAAATCCTGAGTTATCACCTGCATTGAGTTAGTACCATTTGATCCGGGAGTCTCATGTTTCCCGGTCCCCACCATCACACACACAGTGTGTCATACATGATCATAACTCACAAAGTGATTAACAAGGGTGGATTCTAGCCATGCTCTGCCAATCGGCATGTAACTCACAAAGAAATAATCTGCATGGATGAATGACCTACATTGAGATCAGGTCACTCTGGCTTGCACTGAAGTAGGAAGGGAGCCAGGGGAATACTGAAAAGAGTGACTTTCGGAGGATTCCTGTCTCTGGTGCCAATCAAACTCACATCTCCGTCTTGGAATTCTCAAAGCAGGCACTGTGCTCTGAACCTCTGACTCGTTCAGCTGCCGCCCAGCAAGCCCGAAGGGAAAGACTTGTGAGTTTGGCAGCTTGACAGCTGAAGGAGCAGCATCCCTTTGCTTCGAAGCCAGTGAGACTCCACTTTGAACACAGCGCCCACACTGCAAACGAGCCCATCTGAAAACTGTACTTCAACCAGCCACCGGAGGGAAGAAAAAAGGAGTCCCGACTCAGAAAGATTGTGGCGCATTTCTAAAGAAAATGTCAATGCTTCGAGAACAAATGCCGGCTATGAACAAAATTTGAAGATTTTCAAAACTGACTAGTCCTTTTGGATGTCTTCATTTTGGGGGCATCAACCTGAGACACTTAAAAGGGTCCTGATTTTCAGATAGTGCTGAGCACCCACCCTCTGAAACCAGGTCCCTTTAAAGTCAGGCATCCCTAGTTGGGCCACCCCAAAATCTTTCCCTTTTGACAACTGTTGAGCAAAGGCATTAATGAAATTCCCCTTCCTATCAAGAGTGAGGAGGACAGTTTAGGAAACGTAGGCATGGGCCTTCCCTTGTATGAGTGAACTTTCTGGGGTTCTCCTTCAGCAACACCACACGGCACCCCTACACTACCTTCCCACCGGAGGATCTCAAAGCACTTTCTGTAATTTAGCTAAGCCTCACAGCACACCTGTGAAGTAATTATAAGGACTCAATTATCCCCATTTTACAGAGGAGTCAATGAAGGCAACCAAACCAAATAGAGACTCTTTTGAACTACAACATGAGCGCATGCAGACAGCATTTGTTTTCTAATGAGTACTATCAAACACTCAAATAGGATCCCATTCCAGAAAAGTAACCTCCAGGCAGGCAAATGGCCAGTTTTCAAAGCAACCTGTCCTTTTTCACCTAGATGCTGACTGCCTACATTTTAGTAGATGTTGCTGTTCTGGGTGCAGGCCGCTCAAAAAGCAACCCCTGGATGATCAAGGTTTAAATTACTATTATTTTCAATCCAGCACTTGTATCCGATGGGACCCACCGGGAGTCTATTAGGAGCTGCTGCCCCACTAAAAGGGGGATGGAACCACTGATGAGAACGAAATAGGTTTCCCTAATCATAGCAGCATGAAGGCAGGCACACTTTATAAAGGATAATCCCACCAGCTTCCCCTGCTCCTGCACAGCTGACGGGCAAAGAATAAAGGCTCATTCTCAGAGGGGGAAAGCAAACCAGGTTGGGAATGTCGCCCTGTCCTCCCCTCCTTCCCACACCTCAAAAAGAGAGTCTGGACATCAGTTTCCCATCTGTCGGAAGGACTTGAGTTCCTCTTAAGAGACACTGTTTTGATTGGGATTCTTAGGAAAACAAAGATAGCTGAATAACTTTCCTCTGAGTCTGAGGCTCCTCTCTCTGCTAGCTGGCGGAATTTCCCATGGGGCTTGTCTGCTGTGAGCAGGCCTGTTCCTTTAAAGCTCTGCTGGCTGGAGCAAAGGGAGACAGACGTCTCTCCCACCGGCCAGAGAGTGACAGCTGTGACATTCACCTTTGAGAAGGGTACAAAACCAGGATTTCCCCACTTTGGCAGGCTCAAATCCAAGCCAACCCCATCACCGCAGACTGGGCCCTTGCTTTCTTAACAGGCCAGCTCTTGGCTGGCCACAGCTCTTCCATTTTTTAGCTAGGAGGCCAGTGACCCCAAACCGGTTTGCTAAAAAGCACTCTGCTTAGTGTTTACCTTCTGAATCAGACACAACAGAAGAACCTTGGTCAAGGACCCCACTGTAAAACTAATTTCACTGAAACCAAAGCATCCAGCTTCCCTTCCTCCCCAAGGGAAATCAATGGAGAAAGGAGCGAACATTGTACCTTACCTTTGCGAGACTGGCTGGGGGTGTCACAGCCAGAAAGTCTGGAGGTGTCAGGCTTTTGCCAGCAATCACCACCGCCCCACATTCTGCACATGCTCCAATGGTCAGTTGTTTCCCATCATCCACCAGTAAGCTGTTGGCCATGCGGAGGGTGTACAGAAACACAGGGAGCCGGGCAACCTGCACTGCTTTTAATCCAAGGCATCGCTTCTTCTCCTGCCGACAGAAGAAGCACACGAAGGTCTCCACTTTGTACTGCCTGGACCAGGCGCTGCTGG
Organism: Chelonia mydas; assembly: GCF_015237465.2. Lineage (NCBI taxonomy): Eukaryota > Metazoa > Chordata > Testudines > Cheloniidae > Chelonia > Chelonia mydas. The sequence goes on from NC_051252.2 coordinate 36,214,057, forward strand.
GATGGTGGGAATTCCTGCTTTCGTGCTGCAGCCACTGGCCTAGGAGATCATGGTAGCAGAGCACACAGGTAGCCACCAGCCCAGTGGAGTCTGCAGGCCTGGCCCTGGGGGCCGGGGGGTAGACGGTGAGGAAGGGGAAGAAAGGCTCCTTCTCCCCGAAGCGCCCTGGCGGGTTGACGTTGAGCTGGAACTCTTTGCCGGCTCCCAGTTCAGCCCCGCAGATGTAACACACGGAGGCCAGGCCTGACGTGGCCGAGGGGTGCGTGGCCGTGCCGCTGGGATCCCCGGCGGAGAAGACCTGGTGATACCTCCCCAGGAAGCTCTGCACCGAGGTGATGAGCTCCTCGTTGCGGCATGCCCGGTACATGGCCCACAGGTCCTGCAGCACCCCATAGCACTTCCTGCAGCTCTGCACCTCCCCGTGCTTGTTCAGCCCCTTGGAGCTGGGAGGGCAAGGCAGGTGGCTGAGGAAGGGGAAGTGCATGGTGTTTTTCGCATTGCCATTGGTGATCTTAGCAGAGACGGGCCTGGCCTCCTTGCTACAATCCTCCCCACAGAGGTAGCAGGCTTCCTGCAGCGGGGCAGGGGCGCCCTCCTCCCTCTGGGCCCTCCTCCCTTTGGGGGGCATGCCCACTGCACTGGCATCCAGCGGCACCACGTAGAGCCTCTGCAGGACCGGCACGCTGGCCACCTCGAAACTCTGCCACTGCTGCATGAGGGAGGCGAAGCAGCAGGAGCAGACCAGGGTGCTGCCCGCAGGGCTGATGGGCAGGGCCCCCAGGGGCGGGCTGTGCAGCCACAGGAAAGGGAAGAAGGGGGCCTTGGAGGTCTTTTCCTGTTTCTGCACGTGGATCTGGTGCTGGCCCGCCGGGGACAAGGGGCTGCCGCAGATGTAGCAGACGGTGCCTGGCGGGGGCGCTGCTGCCCAGGGCGGCCTGGGCACTGCCAGGGCGAGGGGGTTCTCCGGCCGGCTGGGGGCTCGGCGGGCCCCCTGCCTCTCCTCGTCGCTGGTGATGTTGATCTCGCTCTCCTCAGACGAGCCATAGGCCGGGACCCGCTGGCCCATCAAGTCGCCGTCCCCCGGGGCAGGCTCCGGCGCCCGGCCGGAGGCCGCCGCCCTGAAGGCATCGGGCGGGGCTGCTGCGCCCTGGCCCCCGCTCCAGCTGCTCCGGACGCTGCTCGGGGCATCGGCCGGCCAGTGGCGCCGCCGCCGCCGCCGCCTGCCCCCGGCCAGCCCGTTGCCCTGCGGCGCAGGTGCCTCCTGCGGGGCTGGGGGCGGCTGGCCGTGCCACTCGCGGGGGCGGCTGCCCATGGGCGCGCCGGGCGGGCGCAGCGGCTGCAGCCCCGCGGCTTGGCTCCGCGGCTCCGGGGCCGGGCAGCAGCCGGGGCTCCTGGCGCTCTTGTCCCGGCCGGGGGCGTGGAGCTGCAGCTCGGGCTCGGAGAGCTGCTCGGTGTCCGAGAGGGAGGACAAGTCGGAGTCTCCGCCGCTTGCCCCGGGGTCCTCCTCCTCCTCCTCCTCCTCGGGGGGCTGGCTGCTGCCGCTGCCCCCCAGGCTGAGCCTGCGCTGCTGGTCCAGGGCGTAGGAGAGGTTCCACTCCTGGGGCCCCCTGCGGAGCCCGGCGCCCGCCGCCGCCTCGCACTGGTAGGGGCGCTTGAGCCAGTACATGCGCTTCTCCAGCGGGGTCCGGCTGCGCTCGAACGCGTCCCACTGCTCGCCCAGGAAGCAGCGGCAGACGGCGCACACCAGGGCGCAGCCCTCCGGGGTCACCTCCTGGGCCCCCGGCGCCGGCTCCTGGTGCTGCAGGAAGGGGAAGAAAGGCTGGTTCTCCCGGGGCTGCTTCACCTGCAGCTTCAGCTCCTTGCCGCGCCCGATCCCCCCGCCGCAGATGAAGCAGCAAAGCGCCGAGGGGGGCTCGGCGCCGGAGCTGCCGGAGGCGATCGCGGCCATCAGCCGCTGCTTGCGGGAGATCGGCGCCTCCTTCTGCAGCGCCGGGTAGTCGCTCATGCTGCACCCGGGGCGCCTCGGCGGCGGCTGGGCTGGCGGCTGCCTGCTCCCCGGGGCTGCGCTCTCATCCTGCTGCCCAGCCGCGTTCACGGACGGGCCAGGCTCCCACACGCCGGCAGCGGCGGAGAGACCGACGAGCTGCGCAAAAGTTGGTCCAAGTTTGGGGGCGATCAGCGCCCCATGGCAGGGGCTGTGAGGGGCGGGGGGCGGGGGGGTCGCTGCGGAGCGGAGCCCTGGAAGGCGCCGCTGGAAGGGCTGGAGCCGCCTGGCAGCTGGGAGCTAGGAGCTAACTTTGTCCGTGCGTGTCTCGTGCAAAGTTTGGCTGCGAACTCGGCAGCGCCATCTCCGCTGCGCGGTGGGTCACTTCGCTCCCACCCCCAGCAGCTGCTGCCGCTGCCCCGGCACAGCCCGACACCCGCCCCACGGCTCGGGGCTGCAGCTCTCCCGTCTCACGCGCTCCCGGCCATCCCCCCGGAGGGAGGAAAAGCCACCCGGGAACCCGGCTCTGTCTGCCGGGCCGCCCACTGAGCGCGCAGCCCCGTATGCGCCTGCCAGAGCCTTGGCCCCTGATTGGAGTTGGAAGGAATCTCCCTGCAGCAGGCGGAGGAAGCTGGCGAAACCACACACCTCTGAGCACTGGCCCGCCCGGAGCTTCTCCAGCGCGAGGCTTCCTTGGCCCCGCGGGGGAGGAAGAGGAGTTGCAAAACTGGGTAGATTTTTCTCTGGCAGTTTTGCGCATTTACCCACGTGCGGTTGGGGGCTGGGAAGACGCTTCCAGGATGGCTGCGGAGTTGGAGGCCCATTGCCCTAATCATTCCCCCTGCCAGGGAAGCTAGCTTTTACCCCCCTCCACCGCCCACACATACACACATTTCTCTGGCTGGCATCAGCTATTGCTAATTTTATGGCCAACCGCTTGTATCGGGCCTTTTTGAGACCTTTGTGCCAATTCCCCCCGCTATAGGAACTTCACAAATAAATCAGAGCTTTGATCCTGACCAGCCCGGGGGCAGCCTCAGACAGAATCTGCCTTGGGCACAACAGCCTTCAGGCACAAGGCATGGCTGCAGGGGACAGCCCTGGCCACTTTGTGTGAGCTCTTCCCTCTGAGTCACCACTGAACACAAGGGCCCAGCAGGGCCAGTGGGTGCTCTGATACTCCAGCACCACCCTGAAGCCTCACACTGCCTGCCTGTGGGCATGATGGGTCCCAGGGCCCTTTACATAAGAAAACACCACCACCAAGCTTTTATACAGCCCTTTTCATCAAGCAATAACCCTGTGTCCTGACCCAATACTTAATATCCCCCTGCAGTTGCAATCAGAGACAGTATTTCCTTTCCCTATTCGTCCTCACATGCTATGTAGTGTTGCTGTGCTCTGTTAAACAACTGATGTGATCCAAGCCAGAGCTAGCTGCATTGCAGTGATGCCTGAATAAAGCCTTGAATAACCTGACCTACCAGAAGGAGTATTCTGAGGTTTAATGCTTGTAAAGCATTTTGGTGTCCTTGACTAATAGGCACTGCAGAAATGCAACGGGTTATTACATTCAGAGACAGCTAACACTGGCTTTAGTCAACCATCCAAACATCCAGCACACATTTGCAACTAAAAAATGTTCTGGAAACAGTCAGGATGCTTCAACATTGTCACTGAAGATGCATGTGCATGCGCAGGTGGGGGAGGGTAGTTCCAAGAGGTACAACTTCGGGTGTGTAAAATTCCCACCATGTATAAAGGCCTACAAAGTGCTGTGTGCTCTGCACTTCCACGGATGGCACAGGTAAAGATGGGGTGCTGTTCATCACCTTGCAGAGACTCCTTTAGAGAATCAGGACCGCTCAAGATCAGGCCCAAGGTATGTAAGTTGCCATCAATAGGTAGCACCCACCAGTAACCGTGACAGGACACAGCGTAAGGACGAGTCCAGGGGCCTGTGATGAGCACCACATAAAGGCCTGGATAGATAGATTAGAGAGGCCTAGTTTTCTGAAGAATGATTGAGCACAGAGTAGCTATAGGTAATCAGGATATGTATAGATTCTTTATAGCTCCAGTGCCCATAGGATCTCAGCACATCCTTATGGTTCTCATGAGAGAGACGGGGCTAGGAAGCAGCTTTGAAAGACAGTCTAACACCTAGTCTCCCAGAGCCCATTCCTTAGGAACATTTAATCATTTAAAAAATTTGCCTTGCTTTTTTCTTTTTAGTGGAGATTTTTGCATGAAAACAGGAACGTTCTTCCTTCTCAGTCCATCTTCTCTTGCTGCTTGTTCTTTATCCAGGTGCAAGTTTCAAACTTCTGTGCGCTGGCTGATCTACCACAGAGAAGAGCAAACCTGGTTATTCCAGGTGCTGTCAAGCATTTGGGCATGGATATCAACTAATTGCACACGCAGACAACACCTGTGCCTGCAATATCGTGATCTGCCCATGCAGGGATGTGGGCTTGACTCCCCTCCGTTACAGCTCTACAACAGGACTCTGGTAGATCAGGTCTTGCTGTCATCCTCTTCCTCTCCGGCAAGTGGCTGTGAGATCAAACGGATTGTCTGACATCAGCTGGAGAATAAACAGGAGGGGGCAGAAGGACTCCTAAGGGATGAAGATCCTGTTTCTATGCAGATGGCCCTGGCAATAAAGGTGGTGGTGGGGGGGAACCATGTATAAAACATGATACACAAGGAGAACTGTCTCTAAAGGGATTTTTTCCCCAAAGTTTTCCAGGAGGCAGAAGCAGCTCATTACATTTTCTTTATTTATAGGCCTGATGGTGCAGTGGTTCTATGCCTGGATCATCCACTGAAACCAATGGTAAACAAATGTGTAGGTAACTCTTTAAAAGTCTCTAATGCATCCCCTTTCCTACATGCAGGGATGTGCGAGCAGCGTTGTTCACGTTATTCCCTTCCTGTTGATCCACCCCAACTCTGATCAGGCAGAGAGCTTGACTTTTCTTCTACCAGTGCTGTTGAGGGCCCTGTGACTCATGGATTAAAAACAAACAACAACCACCACCACCACCACCAGCAGCCTGTAAGCGGCTGTAGTCTGCACCAGTTCCAGCCAGGTACTGTGGAGAACTCCCTCCCTCTGTTCATTCACTTGGGTGGTTTCATAAGCTAATACATTTCACCTGACAAATCCCAGACAGGAGCTGCATGCACTCCCCTCTGCCGCAGTGAACCCCACCATCACCCCTTAGGAGAGAAGTGATGGAGAAGGCAATGCCGTATCAAAGGAGGGCTCACCAGCACATTTGCACTGACAAAAATCAGACGAGAAGAGCTCGTCGTTAGCTGTTGGGAGGAAAATATTGAATTTAAATGTATTTCATGCTATTTCCCAGTGGAGGGATCTATTACACTGAAGAATGGTCTCAGTAAAGAGGCAGAAAGCTCATTGCTTGAGTCATCAAAATAATAAGTAATATGAATAGGGAGGTTTTCACTCACAGATCTCAAAGCTTTATGAGGGAGAAACGTGTCAATATCCCCATTTTACAGATGGCGAAATCAGCACAGAGGGAAAGTAACATGCCCGTTGCAGGGCTGGGGATAGAAGCCAGGTGTTCTGGGCCCCAGTCCAGCCCCTTAGCCACTGGGCCACACTGTCTCAAAGCACTGATTGAAGGGAACAATCCCACCTTGGAGAAGAACAGGCGATGTAATCCAACCGGTACTTTCTCTAACTTCAATGACAATGTATAAGTTATAACCTATTATTTGTACCACAGTAGTGCCAGGCTCTGCCCAGACTTCCAGGACAACACACTCCCTGCCTCCAAAAAAACTTACAGTCTAAAAAGTAACAGCAACATTGATCTCACGTTGTGGTGGTGGTGGTGAAGTCAGCACTGGGGAGTGGGGCAGAGACATTCAAGCTCCGTCTGGCCTCCCACAAAAGTGCAAGCACCCCGTTGCAGACCAGCTGCTGGAGTTTTACCATGCCTCCTTCTAGGTCTGCTCCAGGGTTAGACGGCAGGGTGATACCGCTGGCAGGTAGTCTCAGAGTGGACTGGGCACGTGTGCAGTAGGAGTGTTAAACGGGTGATTGACTTGCTACTTCTAGAGTAGTTTACAGCTTTATTTGGTTTCTAGACTTTGTGCATCTTCATCACAGATACAGCCCTTGAAACAACAGGGCCCTGATCCCTGACTGTGGCTGCAGGAGCTACCACAATATAATTTTGTTTTCTATTTTTCACCATATCATACTTGGCACCCTTGTAGGGAAGGCAGCTCTGTGAATTAACTAGTTAATATATGGAAAGTACTTTGAAAACATGAAGCGCTATGTAAGTGCTCAATATTGCTACTTGTCTAAAAATCCAAAGCCACTCAGGACTCCACCGTTGTTGCCGTGTCACATGCCGTACTGAGAACTTCACAGCAGCAGCAGGGACAGAATTCAGATCCTTGTGCTCTAAAAGCACACTTGAGCTAAAGGAGAATCTTCACGAGCTCTCAGCGGTATGGAAACTACGACATCCGATTGGGCAGGTGTGATTCCCACTCCTAGAGGGCAGCAGTGCTCACAGTCACTACCCAGCTCCTTGTGTTATTACGGCCAGTTGCCAGCGGTGGAAAAGCTTCCATCAACCAATTATCAAGATGGTTATTCAGTTCAATTTGAATACTCATTTTTCTCATGTCCTTTCATGAATAAAAGTATTTTCTGTACGGCACAAGATCTTTCCACCCCTCCTGTTAATACCGAGTGAGATCCTTATATCTTGGAGCACTGTAAAAATATGGATTCCTTCTCACATAGCCCACCCTGTGGGACAGAGAGGGCAAGGAGAGTTGGGTGAGTAATTGATTTTTCAATTCAGTGGCTGAACAGAAAAATTCAGGAAAAAAAAATTTCAGGTTGATCCCAAAATGACAATTTTTCAGTTTTTCTCACCAAAATAGAAAAAAAACCCAAACCCCCAAATTAAATGTTTCGTTTTGTTTTTGGTCGCTTCCCCTTGTTGTTTATTTTAAGTCACACAAAGTCAAAATGTGTCATTTAGAAAATGTCAAAACAAAACGTTTCAACCCTTTGGGGTCCCACCCCCCCTCCCAGCTGGAACTATTTTCCGAATTCGACTCGAATTTGCAGACAGTTTTAGACAACCTGAAACCACGTTTTCCAGAAAATAAATCATCAACCGGGAAAAAAAAATGTGCCCACAAGATCTCGAAGCAAGTACTGTTTTGGAGCTTGAGAGCCTGAGGCACGGAGAAATGACATGATGCGCCAAGGCAGCAGAGAAAGACCATGGCCCAGCACCCCAATACCTGGCTCCTGGTCCTGTACTCTGGCTCCTTGCCAACACTGTTTGTAGTCCTCCGTTTGCAGGGGGAAATGTGGATCTCCAGTTCCCGGCAGTGCTTCACCGCACAGGCACACAGCAGGCATCAGAGGCCGCTTCCGGGGCCCTGGATGCAGCTGGGCAGAGCAGCTCATTTATCACTCTGCATGGCCTTATTCCTGCGGCTGCTGTTTGCAAAACGCAAGCTGAGTGGGCGGGGGGGGGCAGGGGGGGGATTTCTCAGTCAGCTTCAGAAAGGACTGAAAACATCTGCCCTGGCAGCCAGCACCTCCTCAGGGGAGAGCCGTGGCTCCAGCAGACTCTAAAGAGGATTCTCCACAGCAATTCCAGTCAGGCTGGTGGGCAAAAGCAGTCCTTTTGATCTTTTTAAAGTGAATTTAGAGCTGGTGACAGGGGATTGAAGACACTAATAGCTGAAATCCACTAGCCACAGGATGGACATAGCTAGCACAAGTCCCTACACAACACATGGTCCTCCACCCTGACATACAGGGACCTCTGTAGTGGTAGCAAGATAAACTAGTCTCAGTAGCCAGTCTCGCTTGTAATGGACAAGGATGGCATTTGTAATGGGGGTGACTGATGTGACAGTCCTCAAGAGTGAGGCTTCCTACAGCATCTAGCACACTGGGGTCGTGGTCCATGACTAGGGCTCCTACGCGCTGCAATAAATAATCATAATGATTCTGTGTAGGCCATCGAACTGCTGTCAGACTCGAGTGGCCCTCAGCTATGACTGCATCCAGGCCAGTGCTTGGTGATCCATATGCTCAGTACCAATCCCCTGAGCCATTCAGTACCCACAACAACATGGTTTCTGGTTACCAGCATGGCAGGCTAAACACTCCCCTCGTTTTGCGTGGCCGCACATCCCCCCCACCAATCAACTTCGGTGCTGTCTCTGTGATAGAACGGAGGAGAATTTTGCTGCAGATCTTAGGGCCCAGCCCTGCTGTTTCTGAAACCTCTGGCCAAACTCCCATTGATTTTAAAGGAAGCAGTATCAGGCCCTTAATTTGCAATTAGTATTTGCACTGCGGTAACATCCAGGACCCCGAGTCATGGCTCAGAACCCCATTGTGTTAACCACTGTACAGACACAGAACAACAAGACGGTCTCTAAACTCAGCATGCAGTGGGCATTTGCAATATACATGCACTGCGATATACGTACACATTTTTAAAGCCAACCCTGGCCTCACAGAACTGACAGCACATAGGACTGGATCCATAGATGGTGTGAAATCTCTGCAGCTGGAGCTAAATCAGTTTACACCAGCTGGGGCTCTGGCCCTGCCGTCACCATTATTGTTGTATCAGACTGCTTCCTGTTACGTCCCAGCCTCTGCGTGTATTCACACTGGAAGCTCTTTGGGGCAGGGATCTCACTTTCCTGTCTCAGTGATGCATCTAACACACTGTTGGAGCTGTATGCGAATGATACCGCATTACCAGCGAGCACTCCCCAACTCGGCTGGCCTGATTTATAGTAGCAGAGGTTTTTAGCACCATTGTGGCATCTTCTGCCTATGCTCTGTTCCTACTATGCTGAGGTTAATATGGAAATTACTAACTGCTTATTCTTTCCAGCTGTTCCGTGAGTCAGAGTGTGCATTAAAGCTTATTTCAAACACGACACTTCATTGGAGTCAGCGTGGCCATTCCCCAAACCACCCCCTCTCTGTAATCCTGCTCCTGGTATGTTGTTTGAAAACGGAATATTTCTCTAACTAGTCAATTCAAAAGTATGTATAATTTAAGACACAAGCCCCAGGCAGTACTGTGAGATCCAGTGCCTTTTTGATGGAATCTGTATGGGGCTGAGGGGGAACAAAATGGGTTTTCTTGTACTTCCGAGGTTTGATTATTAGTATTTTTGTGGGGTAATTATTCTGCTGTTTCTCAGACATTTTGTCAATGGACACGCAATCTAGGAGAGGGGTAGAAAGATTTTTGTAAGTGAATCTTAAAACTAAACTCCCTGTTCATAAAGCGCCACTGAATGGTGCTAGGCTGACATCCACACCCCAGGGAGAGTCAAAGCTTCTTCATGCTGTCCTTCCTTTGCGTCTCCATGCCAGACCTGCAGGGATCACTTCTGGGGAGGAGACGGGACTTCAGTCTCCATGGGCCATCCCATCCTTGCCTCTCAGCTGAACGCGTTTGACAGCTCACCACGGTGCACCTCAGTGCCAGCTCCAGTACAGGCACCTATCCACTAGCAACAGGAGAGACACCCACCAACTCGTTTTACACAGACTCCGGAGTAACCATGAGAAGGCAGCTTTCAGGGTGAAATCTTGGCCGCACCGAAGTCAATGGGAAAAATCCCAGTCACCCTCAGTGACTACCCATCAAGGGGTAGAAAGGATGGTCTAGTGGACAGGGACTGGGACTCAGGATGCCTGGATTCAACTCTCAGCTCAGACACAGATTTCCTGTGTGACCTTGGGCAAGTCATTTCAGCATTCTGTCTGCTCAGTCCTCACCTGTAAAATGGGGATCCTAGTGCTGTCTGTCTTGGGCATGTCCTGAGGATAAAAACCATTAAGCTGTGAGTGCAGTAACGAGGGCCATGCCACAGAGAGATACCAAGGTCAAACCTTGTAAAAGACTCCACCGTAATTACCAGTTCCCAGACTCATCAAATCTCCTTTCCAAATACATACAGAGTCCAACTGGGAAAAGTAAGGGGAATGGATGATTTAATGGCTGGAAGCAGCTGTGAATGTGTATTTTATCTTGATACAGTGTGGGAGTGATTGGGGTTTGAGTAGGTTTTTTTAATTATTCCTAATAGACAAGTACACCTTTTTGAAGAAATCAGTTTAAAATAATACATTCTTACATGCTGAGATCCATACTCAAGTTCAGAATGGCTCACGCAGCATCTACAGCTGCATTTCTAAACATCAAGAATCAAATCAACACCCCTCTAGAAATAAATCGCACCATTTAAAATGACCAGTTTCAAACCGTGATATACGCAAACTGCTGAGAGAATACTAATAAATATGCCAAGATAAGAATTCATGTTGATAAATACAAACATTAACTTAGCTTCTCAACGCCACGAGGAGGTAGAGATGATTATTGCCATTATACAGATGGGGAAACTGAGGCACAGAGGAGTGAAATTGATTTGCCTGAGGCTTCACAGGAACCCAAATGCATACCCAGGATTAGAATCTGTCACCTGATAGCTAGTTCTGTGCTGCCAGTGTACCTGGCATAGCAATCTGTTAAGTGGGTAATAGGTTGTTGATTGGTGCGACGTTCATTCATCTTCAACTCTGATATACAACCTGTGTCTTGCCTTTTTTTTTTTTTTTTGACATGGCAAATACATGCACTTGGTTTGTGTTTATTATTAAAACTAGAGCTGGTTGAAAAAACGGTAAGTATGTTTCATGACAAATTTTCAAAAGAAATGATTTTTTTTAACATTTTGAATTTTTCTCAACTGACAAAAAATTCTTTAATTTAAAAAAAAATAATTTTGGTGGGTAACCCCCACCCCACCTTGCTCTCTCTCTCTCTCTTTTAAATCTTTCTGTGACAAGGTGAGGGAGGAGCAGTGAGAGAAAGGTGGTTCCCCCCATTTAAACGAAGCAAAATTTTGGGGAGAAAATTGAAATTTTGCATTTCAGAATTTGTCATTGAAAAATGAACATTTTTGACCAAAAGGAAAACATTTCACAAACACTTTGGTTTTGATCAAAAAAGGCATTTTATGTCAAAGTTTTGATGGAAAATATTTGACCAGTTGTAATTAAAACCCATTTCAAAGTGTTTCCCAATGTAAGGAGTGGTTTTCTGTGTGCCAGCTTGGAAAAGGAGAATCAGCTTGGGTTCATACTGGCTTGTGTATCATCACCACCAGTAATAAAGATTTTGCAAGCTAAAAACCCACCTTGAGATATATCTGTGGCACCTCATTACCTTCACAGTTTGCCTTCATTTGCAAACTCATTGAAGCTCTGATCCTCTGCTGCCCTTTGCCATAGATTGTTTACACGTGTACAAAGGAGTGTACCAAGGCTGCCATTCTGGTTTGCTAGTGTTTCACGCCCACCTTTGCACGGGTGTAAACGTTGACACGAGCACCAATGCAGCGGAGAACCAGTCTCGGTATAAGATGTAACTAAGGGCAGAATCTGTTGATGATGCATGAGCCCAAAAGATATGTGCAGGGAGCAGATCTTTGCTAGCTTTGCAAATCCACTGTTCAGAGCAGGCCCGCCCTAAAACATACAATGTGAAATCTGAGTTCACTTGTCCCAAATGGTGCAAAATAGAAAGTTAGCTAGTGGAAGAGGTAATACACAGAACCGTGTCTCATGTTCCCCGCAGCTCAGTCAGATTGGCTGCATCCAGAGTTGGGGACAGGCGGCTTATAAAGAGCATCTTTCGTTAGTGCAAACTGGTAACTGGAGGTCACCCATTAATATTTATCAAGAGCGAAAGCTGAACTCCAGCAGAGGTGAAAAATAGCAGTAAACAGGTGCTGCTATTTGCTGGCATGACAGCTCAGGGAGAAGCTTGGGGAAAAGATACTAGAGCCTGGGACAGGCAAGCTGTTAAGGAAATGAATGAAGACGGTTTGATTTGAAAGCTTGAAGGCAATATTTCTCCTCTTGTGAAAGCGTTACCTCACACGCAAAACGACCGAGCTCAGACTAGTGTCCAGGGATACGTTCACCACTCCGTTCATTCCATTATTAGGGTATGTTTGCATATAGCACAGCTGTCTAGTGGGTGGATTCAGAACTGCTTGGGTTTGTCATAGGCCCTATACTGCTAAACTCAATGGAGAGCCTCCGTTTGCTCAAGTGGTAGGGGCCTTGGCTTTTGTTCTATCCTCATTGTCACTGCACAGTTCCAAATGCCTGTGACGTGTGGCATAAGGACAGCCATGACATTGCAGGTGGCCACAGATTTGTTACAATAAGAGGTAAACATAGAGATCACTGAAATGCAGCTACTTCTGGGGGTGGGATGTGGTGACTGTTTAAAGCAGCAGTATGCAATCGTTTTCAGGAAGTGAAATAAAGAGCAGCTCCTGCAACTAAAGTGCAGGAGGGACTGGTAACACCCTGGACTGGAACAGGTTCAGGACACCTGAGTTAAGCCCCTTAGTCCTGTGCAAAAGGCTATTGGACGACCACCAGTAGCCGGAAGGAGGTTGGTTATGCAACGTATCCAAAAGACGAGCGCCTCCTTGTGGCGGGACATTAGTACAGTACCGATCCAGAGAAGAGTCCTCCTGCTGGCTCACCCTCACCACGCTAGCCAGTCTATATGTTCAGTGGGATTCCTTTGTATCAAAGCCTCAGGCAAGTCAAATATCCTTATGGTAAGGAAATCTTGGTTGTCCAACAAGGCACATCTGTCGGTTCGCTCTCTGGAGTCTGAAGGGATGTGGGTAGGAAACACACGGCTGTATTTCACGTTTCTCAGCCGTCCTCATGCTGGAGGGCAGCGCCATTAAACATCACGTGCCTGTCTCTCTGCATCGACCTCACCATCGACGTGCTGCTTCCATTTGCCCAGGCCTCCCGCTACGTACGTCCTGCTGCTCGACTCGGATTCAGCAACAGCCCTCGAACGTGGTCACAATGGGGAGCAAATAATCTGTAATAAACTATGACGGAGTGCAGTCAGCGCTGGGGAGGGGAGGAGCAGAGCAACCTCAGCCTGCCCCCCAAGGACTCTCCCCGGCGGGGAGGAGGGGCACAGTCACACGTGGCCTTTGGAGGAGAAGGTGACGCATTCGATAGAGAAAATGAAAAAGCTCAGACAGAGAAACAAGCTGGTTAACTCAGACTTGGCCGGACTTCAGGGATGAATTAGGCCCAGTTAGGTTAATGTGATCTTCACACCCCAACGGTGAGATTAGAGATTCCCAGCATTGGCACAAAGATAATCCCACTCAGGTTCTCAACCAGGAGGTCACAACCAGCCTGCCTTTTCCAGAGTGCTAAATGGGAGAGGGGTCCCAGGTAGATCCCCCAGATGGGAGGGGGTCTGGGAATGGGAAAGACTGAGAACCACCATGGTATCGGACCTGAATGGGAGTAACGGAAGCCAGAACACGCCTGTTTCACTTGGCGAATCCTGGTCTAACTGGGCTGTGTCCCCTAGCGATCGCCGCTGCCCCGTCCTTTTCCTAACCTGCCAGCGAGTGCTTCGGGCTGAGCTGGTTTCCGCACTGCTGCTCCCTGATCGGTGGGGCTGCCGGTGGGTGGGAGGCGCTGGGGGGGGGGGAGTTGATGGGGGGGCTGCTGACGTGTTACTGTGGCTCTTTGGCAATGTACATTGGTAAATTCTGGCTCCTTCTCAGGCTCAGGTTGGCCACCCCTGATCTATGGGCTCTGTATGGACCTTGGTAAACCCACATCTGGGTCTGGCCAGGCTGCACTTAGCCACAGTTCCACCCTCCCATCCTGGTGCTGGCCAGAGGCCAAAACACCGTAATGTAGAGCAGCATATGGACTGCTCTAAATGCGCGGGATGGAGCAGGTCCCCTAGGGACTGCTCCGCCAGTGGGGCGCACCAGTGCACCATGAGCTCTGCTCTCCCCACGTTCCTGCTTTAGGCTGACCCCAGGCACTAGATCTAGCTTTCCCAAGCTCATCTCTGCACCCGCCAGGTCGTGTGTTCAGGGATCACACAAGCTTGGTTTCCACAGATGCCATAGGAGGGTGCTTTGTGCCTTCAGCTCAGCCCTTTGCTCTCTTCCAGCTGGCAGCTGCTAATGACCCCAAAGCAGCATCTGCAGGAGTGCATGGGCTAACGCTGCAGGGCCTTGCTCAGTGGACGGTGCCAGCATGCTGGTGCAAAGTACTGCAGTCAGCGTCCCCGGCGCTAGGTGGAAAGTTGCTGAATGTGTATCGTAGCTGCAGTCTCTCTGCTCTACGAAGCACTTTCCTAAACGCTGCATCAAAAAGTGCTGCGCCCATAACAACCGGAGGCCAACAACTCAACCCAGAGTGCCATTTCCTAGCCAGCCCCATTCCAGGCCTGATTCCACAGCCCTAACTCACCAAGTCATCCTTGCTCCCATAGGCAGACCCCACCCACGGGCAAACGTTCCTCTCGTTCCTGCTCCGAGGGTCTCATTGGTGGAGTTCTGGCACTGTCCTTGTAAAGTCAATAGTTGGATGCTTGTACATGGACCTGGGCAGAAGTCAGGCTAAAGCTTCGCTCTCTCACACACAGCGGGGGAGAGAGGAAAGCAGCATTGCTGTTCTGGAAAAGAGAGAAGCCCCTGGAAGGAACGTTGATTTCTCTTTGCGTACACTTGTTTATGCATTCACAATGGTGCCACTTGCTTAATGTAACATAGCTGCAGATTTCCTCCCCTCTCTGAGCGATGGAGGGGGCAGGCCCTGAGCTGTAGCATAGGATTCCACTCAGCCAGCGGTTGCATGCACACACCTCCCACTAAAGTCAATAGGTCCCTGGATTCTATTTCTAGCTCTGCCACAGGCTGCCTGTGCAACCGTAGGCAAGTCACTTCACCGCTCTGTGCCTCAGTTTACCCATGTCACGTAACCACTTTGTGCCTCAGTTTACCCACATCACTTCACCTCTCCACTGCTTCCCCATCTGTTCAGTAGGGATAACCCCTCCCACATGGACATTTTGAGGGGTAATACACGGTCTCTACAGGGCTTGACGATGCTTGGATGGAAGGTGCAAATAATAATTCTCCTCGCTTTGCTTGTCCCCTGCCTGTTCTGTGGCAAATGCACAGACACAGAGTAACTAATGAACTACAGCAGCAGCAGCAGCAAAGGGCTTTTAGGAGCGTTCAGAAGAGAGCAGGCATTGCTTTCTTTTAGTAACAAATTATCTGGTTCTTGGCTTGTCAGAACGTAGTACAGACTCATGGAACCAGGCAGGCTCCTGGAATACTCTGCTGACTCTTTAAAAGCCAAACGGCAGTTGCACCCCTCCAGGGGGCTGTGATCTTGACAGAGCCAATCAACTAAGCAGGTCCAAGGCACCCAGATACCATGTCGATGAGCTCAGCGCAAACACAGACAGGGTCAATTAGCGGGAGAGAGTTCTGGCACGTGCTTGGAGGGGAGGTGTTTGCGGAAAGCCCTGGGTGCTGCCTGCGGGAAGCTGTGCTGGTGATTCACTCAGTGGCACTCTTCCCTGCGAGTCAGGTGGGAGCCAAGTCCTTCAACCTGGTGTGAGGTTTTTTAAGACCCCTTCTCCCCCGGCCCTTCCAGAGCGCTGTGCTCTGCAGTGCCAAGCCCCTATGCCAAAGGGCCATGTCCACATGGTGGCTGTTAGAACCTGCTATTAAAAAATTACCAGCACTGACCAACTTTGAATTCTACAAAGCAGTAAAAACACTGCGGGCATTAGCCCTGCGAGCCCGGCTGCAGCCATCGCAGGCCCACAGCAGGCAAAGATCTTTAGAAATCTAACCCCAGCTCTTTCGTCTGCCCCAAGACCCTAACAGCAATAACCTGCCAGGGGTGCTCAGGGTAATTAACACTCGCCCTCCCAGAGCACCTTCCCTGCTAGGTCCTCAAAGTGCTTTGGCAGCTACTCAAGCCTCGTGAACTATGTGTCTGTGTCATTATCCCACAGAGGAGGTTAAGAGACCAACTAATGGAAAGGATAACTGGTGGCAATGCTGAACATTGGATTCCTGAATAAAGTCGGGGACACCCAAACACACAGTCACTAGAGAGTACCGTGGGCTACTCGCCGGTAGTTCGGGGTGTGTGTGTGGGTGTGGGTGTGTCTCCGTCTCACACGCACAGAGAGCTGCCAGGCAGACGGCTGCTTTGATGCAGGAACATCTGAAGCTGTTTTCGGGGCAACCCGTTTGAGAGGGAGGGAAGGCATCTAACATGACGCTGAAGATGCCCCAGGAGGAAATGGTCTCTGGTTTTAACTTTCTACTCCAAGCCCATTCATCCAACAGGTGAAAACACCATCTGCGCTCTCCCCCTCTGCCTTTGGCACGGGTCCGGCCCTTTGGAGTTGAACTTGAGCTGCTGAGAACCAGCCTGGAGAGGGGTCAATCACCAGCCAGGATGCCCCTGCATGGCTGAGCCTGGTGTAGCAGTCTCTTTGGCTCTGGGACCTCCATCACTGGGCGCTCGAAGCCTGGGCTGGCTTGCCCCTGTTCTCGACTCAGCCCTCCTGGGCAGTAAAGAGCCCAGCAAAGCACAAGTTTAAGGAGCCTGTCCTAAGCCATCAGCCCACTCTGGGCTTGACAGTCCTTGTCTCCCTTTGTGTCAAAGGGACAGTCCCTTGTCCCTTTGTTTTTACCTCCCCTTCCTTGTGGGTCGGTAGGGAAACCCAGGCCCTCCCTCTCCTCTGGTTTCCAGCCAGGGACTCTACATCAAAAAGCTAGAGGCTGCTGTCCCATCAACTTGCTGCTGTTTCCCTGGGCCACTTCCTACCTTCAGTCTGAGGAGAGTCCCCTGGGGTTCCCTGACAAACTGGGTCTCCCCGTGATCTCAGAGGTCACTCCTGAAATTCTGTTCCGCGGAGCTCCTCTCCTCTGGAGTCTCCTGCACTTTCCTCTTCTAGGAGCAGCCTTTTATCTCAGCTGCTGCTGGCCCAATAATTAGCTGCAGGTGGGGGAGTAGCTGCTCTGCCCATTAATCCCTTGGTGGCTGTTGAAGCTTAGGGTCTATTCATCCCATCTCACAGTCCTTTTGGAATATGGGGCCAGATCCTTGGCCGGTATAAACCAGCACAGTCCCACTGTCCTCGGTGGAGCTATGCCTGTTTACACCTGATCCATGAGTGCTGTGCTCTCCATTAAATATTCTGCACATTTTTCATGAGAGGAGTCAGCTCTCAGATGATCACTTTGGTGCCGTCCCATCTCACTTCAAAGTACCTTGACCAGTCCTGATCGTCTGCTCTCCTAATCCTTGCCCCTCCAATTTTACACCTCTTAATCTGGGATTTCCGAAGGGTCCTGCACCTTAGGTGTCCACCTTGCACTGAAAGTCAACAGAATTTAGATCTTTTATGACAGTCACAGCTGTTATGTTCCTCTCTGAGCCTCAGTTCAGAGATGGCTGGTAAGTGGTGGGATTGATCGGTTACTGCAGAGCTGGTCTGGAACTGGAATTTGGACATTTGGGGGGGTGGAATCTTTCTAAATGGAAATTAAATGTCAAAATTTCCCATGACGGGTCAGTTCAAATGTTTCCTTTGCATTTTGATATTTTTAATGCTTTTTTTAAAAAATATTTATCTTAATCTTATTTTTATTTTTAATTTATTTTAAACTAGAAGATTATATTATTTTGCTTTGTCTGATAATTTATAATACAGTATAAAATAAACGGCCAAAGAAAAAGTCACTGTGGAATGAAAAATCAAACCGTTCTGTTCCAATAAGGCAAACTCTATCAAAATACTTCATTACATCTTTTAAAATTAAATCTTGTTGAAGCATTCCCATAGAACATATTGATTTGAACAAATCTTCATTTTCCGACAGAAAAGCGCTTTGTTGGAGGAATTTTGACTCACTCAATTACCAGCAGGTCATGGTGCGGAGGTGACACAGCTGAGAAAGGAACGGCAAGTCTATCAGGCCAGAACATTACTGGGGGCCTTTTCCTGGTAGCTTGTGTTGTAATTTAGACTAGTGTAAAAAGGGGGTGAAAAGCTCCCATTCTGATTTGGGAGCTTTGCACTTTGCACTGGTGTAAATGATTACACAAGAGGGTGAACTGGGCCCAAGAAGAATGCGGACACAAAGAAAGGATACACGTATACAAAGGAAGGAACAGCTGAACAGCACGAGCAAATGCCATTGCGACAACCACTAACGTGAAAATACTGGTGTGAACATCACTGCCTTATGGAATTAGACATGCAGTCTCATTGTAGTGGTCGGTGGCCGTCCCGCCCTGTCAATCTCCCTCACTACATTGTGCCTATAAGTGCAACGCTCAACAGGGGAATTAGCAGCCTAGAGGCTCTGGCCCTCCGGGCAGGGCAGAGCAATAAGCAGTCTAAGAGTTCTGTGTGTAGGCCTGCTGACCTCAGGTGAGTAGGCTGCCAACCCCCAAAGGGGGGCAGCAGGGGTAGGAGGACCCAGGTCCGCTCTTCTCCACTGGGTCCCAGCCCAGGGCCCTGACAGTAGCAGAGCGTTGCACCACTGGATCAGTGGGGATCCCACCAAAACACGCTGATCTAGACTCTGGCAACACAACTGGATTATTGTCTGCTGTCCCTGGGCTAGTTCCTACTACCCCTTCTAGGGTACCTCCGTCTCCTGGGTTCCTCCGTCTCCCTGGGGTACATGGCCAGCAGCAGTCCCGGCACCTCCTCTGGGTCTTTGGCACAGATCTATCTTGGTATGTACATAGCCCCAGCTATGACAGTACCTGGGCACCTGACAATGCATTTATCCTCACAACACTCCTGCGAGGCTGGGCAGGGGGCTATTCCCCGCATTGTACAGATGGGAAACTGAGGCACAGAGAGGCTAAATGAGCTGCCCAGGTCACTCAGGTAGCTCGTGATGGAATTGGACACAAGTCCCTGGCTAGCATTCTGACAACTGGCCTTCCTTTTTATTTTTTTTAACCAAAGCCATCGGTCTTGGGTGCTGGGCTCAGCTTCGGGTGAGAGACATCTCCTTCCTTCCCCAGGTCTCCTACAACTGAGCAGTAGGGCCTGCCTTTTAAACTTCCTGTCCTGCCCCTCTGCTTCCAGTGGGGGGTGGGTGGGCTGGTTGAGCTCCACCCACCAGGGGGAGAGGTGTAGTCCCTACCCGTCAACTTTAGAGGGAGGCCACACCCCCTCATTAAACCCATCTAATCCCCTCCCTGAGACCTTCCCAGGTTGGGCGGTTGTAGCCATGGGGTTGATGTTAACAGGAGCCCTATGGCTAATTCCTATCTCTGTGGAAGTTTCTCTCCACTGTATTTGCCAGTAACTTTTCAGTGGTTTGAGCAATGGGTTTCCATCACTCCAGCAGATGGAGTATTCCACCTTCTTGGTTCTTTTTGAGAGCCATGATAAGCTGGGAGGGCCCAGTTCTGGATCCATGGCCAGGTTTCACCATGCCCGCCCCCAACAAGTCTGTTTTAAATGGCCCCAGGAACATTTATACCTATGCACATCCAGTGTCCCTGTGAGATTACGTTTCACTAGTGTGCAGTGGGGGCTAGAAGCAAGGTAAGGTGGTGTTTGGAGGAGACTTGGTACTGGTCCGGGAATGAAAGTTTTGGTGCCAGTTTCACGTTCAGGTTGTTTCTACCCCTGCCCCAAAGAGGGCTCAATCCTGGCTCTTCCAGCTCAGCCAGAAGGCCACTAGAAATGTGCACCAGGGCAGGAGCTGGGCTACATTCTGAAGGGCATAGCTCACTTCTCTGCACCATGCCCTGTGCAGTGCATAATGCCACTGTGCTTCTAGCCCTTGGGCATGGGCACACTGAGACCCAACAGAGGTACATATGGCAGGGAGGAAGGCTCCTTGCACCTCACCCACTCCCCAAATCCCCTACAATCTAACTCCAAGTTAGGCATTTTGTAGAGAGCAGCAGAACACAGGCCAAGCCCTGCTATCTGGACCCCTGTCATTCCTGTTGTCTGAATCCCAAATTCGTATGCAAGCTGAATTTTGGTTATCTGAAACTCTGACTATCCAGAGGTACCAGATGTCCCCAAGGTTGGAATTCCCTAACAAACAGCCTGTGATGAATAATTCAGCCTGTTCTCATTATTAACAACATCTTGCAGGATTGAGTGAGCCTGCATGAGTTGATTAGCAAGCCAGGAGTCCTTGCTTTCAGCAGGTTTTCTACCAGGGCAGGGGATCAAGATCTACAGCCGGTGTCTTATCTGTAAGAATTGGTGGAAATGCTTGTTTGGAAGATTCTACTCTGGCTTCAGTTGGCCAAGTGAGCTAGAGGTTTTCTCAGAAAGCTAGCAGGACGCTCCTGTATGGAATGAATTAGGTATATATTGTCTCCACTGTGAGCAGAGGGGGTGGGGAAGGAAGCACATGTGTTGGAAAGCTTTTTAGTTCCAGATAGCTAGTCTGCACAGAAAATAAAATACAAAATCGGGAGGCATGGAGCGTGACATGTATTGCTACAAAGTAATAACCGCAGGATGCATTCGCTACAGCTGAGTGATACATTTACACAGCAGCTAGAGAATCAGGATTCCTGGGTTCTTTCCGCAGTGCTTTGCGATCTATCTTGGTATGTACATAGCTCCAGCTATGACAGTACCTGGGCACCTGACAATGCATTTATCCTCACAACACTCCTGCGAGGCTGGGCAGGGGGCTATTCCCCGCATTGTACAGATGGGAAACTGAGGCACAGAGAGGCTAAATGAGCTGCCCGGGTCACTCAGGTAGCTCGTGATGGAATTGGATGCAAGTCCCTGGCTAGCATTCTGACAACTGGCCTTCCTTTTTATTTTTTTTAACCAAGTCACTGTGTCTGTTTCAGGTTTCCCATCTGTAAAACATTGACATTAACTCCTTCCTACTTCACCGGGCTGTTTCTTCATTAATTAGAGCTTGCTAAAGAGCCGGAGGTTACTAGAGTTCCAGCTTCCAACTCACATTCACACACAGTATGTTGGGTGGGGAGGAGGGGGCAGGTAAGTACCTAGGTTAATAGATTACGAGACAAAGACACAAATTGCAGTAAGAAGAACAGGAGGACTTGTGGCACCTTAGAGACTAACAAATTTATTAGAGCATAAGCTTTCGTGGGCTACAGCCCACTTCATCGGATGCACAGAATGGAACATATAGTAAGAAGATAGATATACACATACAGAGAAGGTGGAAGTTGCCACACAAACTGTAAGAGGCTAATTAATTAAGATGAGCTATTATTAGCCGGAGGGAAAAAAACTTTTGTAGTGATAATCAAGATGGCCTATTTAGACAGTTGACAAGACGGTGTGAGGATACTTAACACGGGGAAATAGATTCAATATGTGTAATGACCCAGCCACTCCCAGTCTCTATTCAAACCCAAGTTAATGGGATCTAGTTTTCCTTTTAATTCAAGCTCAGCAGTTTCTCCTTGGGAGTCTGTTTTTCAAGCTTTTCTGTTGCAAAATCGCCACCAGTGGAATTTACATCTAACGGACCCAAATTCATCCCTGCACGATGTCACAAGAGCCCGTGAACCAGCTAGGAATCACAGTCCGTGGCTGCGGACCAAGGAGGATTTGACCCTTCTTTGCATTTCAGGTGGTGTCCTTTCTTAAAAACCGGAGTTGAAATGAGGGCTTAGAGCAGGGACGGACACCTCCCTGTTGCTATAATTTGTAAATCATACCCCTCATTTTATTATTAAATGTTTTCCCCTTCTTGTGTTAGTGTATTCTAGGTACCATCTTCTCAGCCAGCCACAACCTCTTGTTCATTCTGTTCGGCTGAAAGCACATACCTCTGGGCCCCGGTCTGGGCAAGCTCAGCCAATCACTTTACATTTCTATACCAAATGCAAATGTTCATCAGCTCACCCGCTCCTGCCAACCAATCGCTGTACATACAAACAACAATTTAGAGTGACTCTGAACACAGAGAGGCGCTAACCACAACACTGGGGCGTGGATGAATCTCAAAGTTCAGGGCGGGTTGAGCCTGGAGTTTTAGAATGACATTCAGAGCAGATGACCGTACCTTGGAGAGCACTGGGTGACCATTTGCGAGAGCAATCTTGTTGATTTAGGAAGCAGCTCTCTGCAGTTGATTTGAATTTGCACCATTTGAGGTTTTCACTCATTCGGAGATGCTTCATCTGGATGGTGTCTAACTTCTTTTCAATCTCCACGGTGAGGGGCCAGGTTTCAGTCCTATACGTCAGGACACTGGCTACCAAAATGTTATAAAGCCTCAGCTTCATCTCTCTACACCTCAGGGCGCTCGGTCAGCAAAAGATCTTCTTGAAGAGGTACCCAATTATGGATGCTGGTTTTGCAGGGTGGGCTTCAAGTTCTCTCTCAATGCCACCCATGTTATCGACAACAGAACCGAGGTAGGTGAAATCACCAGCAATCACCACTGGGTGGTCACTTACTCAAATGCTAGTGCCTCTTAATGCCTTCGAAATCACCACCGGAAGGATTTTGGTTTTACCCCAGTTAATTTTCTGGCGGACTTTTGCTGCTGAGCTTTCCAGGGCTTTAAGTGCCACAACCACCTCATCCATTGATTCAATAGCTATGTCCTCAGTAAAACTGACACTGGCGAGGTTCTTATCATCACAGCGTATGCCTGAAATGCATTTACCTAGTGTGTGGTCAAGCACGTAGTCTATGATGGCACGCTCCAAATGGCTGCCAGCTTCTCTCTGGGAATCATCTTCAAAGTTGACCCTATGAAGGCAGGATGAAAAAGACCCCTTGGAATACCTAAAACATGGCATGGATGGACACCTGTCTGTCTCAGGCATCCCATCCTGTAACACACCAGATCTGGCTCAGGACAGAACATCATGGAGGCACATAACACGTTCAGTGGCTTCTACACAGTCCATGAGACCGAACCGAACCTTACAAAGACAGGGATAGTTTGCAACATTTGACTCTATGCCTAGAGCTTGGACCTTAACCTCTTCATGGTTTGTGGGGGAATTTCAGATCCAGAGCAATTTCAATGTCCTTGGAACGAATCTAAATCCCGTCCCGAGGGCCAAACCCGAACTTCAGCTTCCACTTTGGCAAGATGCTGAAGATGCACTGAGCACCCCCAGCTGAGATCTAGGAGTGAAATCCCGGCCCCATTGGAAACAAGGCAAGACGCCCATTGACTTCAGTGAGGCCAGGACTCCCCCCCATGAGAGTTACGAGAGCTTGACCCTTTTCAGGGTTTAGCCTCAGCCTAAGGATGAAAGAGAAATTAAATAAGGTGTCCCAGGATTGTGCCCCAAGAGAATGTATTTCCTGACCCAAGCGGATTCCCCCGCCCCCTTCCCCCACCCCAAATACATGATTAAAAAAACAGTGAGTTTATCTTAAAAATATATATAGCTTCAGTGAAAAGCTGCTTTGCTTTTTTTTTTTTTTTTTTTTTTTTGTGAAAGGTTTATGCATCTCTGGAGACCGCTTTAATAAAATGCATTCTGGCTCTCCAAGCATCTGCCTGCAAATCAGGGGCCAGCCTTTCCCTTCCTGTGCCGACCTGCTGGAGTCTGCTGTTATTCTTGGCAGGCCGCCCTGAGGAAGAAAAATCACACTCCCCCCAGCTTGGAGCGGCTGGGAAATGCTGATGTCATGACACCTTCCAACATCCTTCAAGGTCAGGAGGGAGGATAAAAGGGGAGAGGTTTTGTTTTGTTTTTTTAAAAAGATGGTAGTTACTGCCTTGCTCAGGCACTTCCTTTTCACGCTCCCTGTTGTTACACAAGATGCTGCAGGCTGCACACTTTAAAAAGCAAAGTGCCAGGGTTATAAACGGCTCCTTCCTACCTCTGCAAGATAGGACCGAGACTCCTTTCGAAGACCATTGGCTGGGAAAGCCGCATAAATCATTCCCCACTGGCCAATCACTGGGGGAATTGGCACCAACAAACTTTGCTGTAGTTCTAGTTTAGTGAGTGTCATTCAGCTTAGCATGGCAGCCAGCAAAGGAAAACTCAAGATGAACTGGTCATGTTATTAGGTAGATTGTAAGCGCTTTGGGGCAGAGTCCATCTTTTCGTTTTGGGTTTGTACAGTGCCGAGCGCGCTGGAGTCCTGGTCCATGACGGAGGTCTCTAGACCCTACCACAATACAAATTAATAATCAAAGCAACACTCAAGCAGTCCAGTGTTTCTTGAAAATATTTATGTAACAAATCGTACTTTGGATTTCCCTTTCCTCTGAAGAACTATTTCACAAGTTGACTCTAGTT
The DNA here is from genome assembly GCF_015237465.2 of Chelonia mydas. NCBI lineage: Eukaryota > Metazoa > Chordata > Testudines > Cheloniidae > Chelonia > Chelonia mydas. Next base: position 36,238,260 of record NC_051252.2, read on the forward strand.
AAATCTCACCATTGCTGTACCTCCTGGCATGTACATCAGTGGGCCAGGGCCTCAGCAATCAAATATATTCTCAGTTCTAAAAGACAGGGGACACTGAGTTTGGTTTGAAGTTACTAGCTGCAAAAATAGGACATTGGTACACCTCTCTAGATTGCATGGACTATTGCTCTCTTTGGAAAAGAGCTGAGATGGATAAAGAGAAGATCATTTGGTTCCTCTCTGCTCAGAACAGCCGGCTGCAGTTGCTGTAAGCACCTTTGTGCACTAAAATTTAGGAGAATAAAATGAATAGATGCTCCCAGCTGCTTCCGCAAAGCCAGCCCATGAAACCGTGTTTATAAATATTAAAATGACATCGCCGTACGGCAGTTGCGCCTGGAATGACTCCGCTGCGTACGGAGTGTTATTTAATGTTTATTGCACCGTCAAGTAGCGCTCCTGTTTTATGCGCCAGCATCTCTTCAGTGCACTGACATTTGGGGGAAGTGCGTGATCCATCATGCAGAGAGACAACAGCACACCTAGTCGACGTAGGCCATGCCCCAGGCTCCCTGCAGCATGCATCGCACAGCTGGTCTGCACAGGGCATGCTGCTTCAAACGGGCTCGTCCTTTTGGGGTCCCATAACGCAGGCTCAAAGCCTCACCCCAGAAAGGGAAAACTTGGCACTTTTATTCCCGATCCAGCAAGCTGCAAATCTCTCCGGATCCCCAATGCTTCCAGCTGCCAAAACTCCCCCCTCCCCACAACAAGCAGTCTAACTCTTCAATGCACTTGGCATGCATTAATTAATCCTCGCAGAGTGCACAGACAGGGAGACACGCGCAGAAGGGCAAGTGACTGGACAGGGAAGAACTGAGGACTCAGCTCCTGGATCAGGGCTGCCATAATGCAGCTGGCCCCCTTGAGCAATGCTCGGTAATGGAGAAAGGAGGTGTTTTATCCTAGCTGCTGATCACCCATTGCCCTGAAACCTGGGGGCGTACGTTGCATTCCATATCCGTACCCTGCGGGCACAAACAACCCTGGGGTTGTACTAGTTCGCCCCCTCAGAAGGATGCTGTCGCTTTCTCCCTTTTCCTGGCTGAATTTAAAACAAAGATCCCCACCAGGGTAAGGAACAAACAACCTTCTGGTGCCGATTGCCAAGCTGCATGCCTGAACTTATGAACCATGGAAGCAGGAGAGGGGAGGCCGGGCAGGAACCGCACAGCATGAGAGCAGGATGTGCAGCGACCTGCGAACCGTGAAGCAGCAAGGAAGGTGAAACGGGAGATGCCGGGCAGGGAGCACAGGAGCTGGGCCAAAGGCTGGAGTGGGGAGAAAGCGAGCATGAAGCATGTGGCATGGGGAGAGGAAGCAGGCATGGACGCAGGAGGAGGGAAGGGTAGGGAGGAGACCCTGGGTAAGATGACACATTAGCTAAGAGGCACCTGAAGGATGTGCCGATGGGAGATGCTATTGCAATACCTGTGCAGAAATCGGTATGTGGAAGAGGGACCAGAGAGACAGGAGGGCGATGCAATCCCTGCTTTTCAGACATCTGTTCCTCTCCCCAGAGGGATGGGGACCGTATGGCGCGCCCTGGGAGTTAACACACCGGGATCCTGCTCACTCTTGAGGCGTCACTCACTGCTTTACAAGCATCATCTGCAGAAACAGACGTGCTGGGTTAAGTGTCTCTCAGATCTCCCTATAATTCACCCAGGGCCTTGGCAGCCTGTCAGGATAAAGTGCTCTAGGCAAACGGCTGTCTTCCTAGGAGTGCCGACACACAGTGCGTTCTCCCCGCCTGCCTCTAGAACAAGAGCAGCGACTGAGCTCTTCCTGCAGCATGCCCTTCTGGACGCCATCACGGCCGCTAGAGAGGCAGCAAACCAGCCCAGCGGCCACCGCTCCAGTTCTCGCGGATCGAGCACGCCCACAGGTGCTCACGCCTATGCACGCCGGTCTTGTGGGAGCTGCTGGAGGGATGGCTCTATGCACACTGCAGATGGGCAGGGGGAGCTCAGGCCTCTTCCACGCTGTCCCATCAATGGACTGCACCCTCAGACCAGAAGGGACCAGCTTCCTAAGGCAACAAGGGCAGATCAGAGTCCATGGCCCCCCGAAACTCTTGTTGAACTCGGCACTGAGCTGGCTTTTGCCAGGGGCTCATTCCACTGTCAGGTGTGGGACCAACGCCACACATCAGCCAGAGTCTCAGCCACATGCATGATCACTGAAAGGAGGAGAGAGAAAAATACGTGATGTGACTGCACTGGGAGTTGCAATTCCAATGGAGACAACACACATGCGTTCCAAAGAGCCAGATGACCAAAGTTACCAGGTTCTTCATGAACCCCATAGGAAAGGCAAGTAAGTGGAACAAAGTTTCACAGGGGTATTTTCTGCATCCGCCCCAGTGAGGGGTTTGCCAGCAGGAGGGTGCATTTAAACAAACAACCAGCTTTTCAATTTTACGGACAAATAAAGGAGCAATAAAACTAAACTGATGCTGGGCTCTGGTGGCTTTTTATTTGTCTGGACCCCAGTGGGATAGCTACACAGCGATTTTACCTGCCCCCCACTTTTCATTTGCAGCTGCCATGCCGGACTCACAGGAGGGTCCCTTGGTCAAGTGAGGTGCATGACATTACGATCAGCAGGGAAGTATCAGAAATACAAAGGGAGAGGGGAGTGGTTGCCCAGCGCTCTCTTGCCTCAAGCCTCCCCTGCACCCCATGGGAGGCTTTTGAGAAGCAGTGCCCAGGCCAAGCCATTTGCAAAGGGGTGGGTGGGAATGCAGCCCAAGAGGATGGTGCTGAGATGTCCTCCCTGGGGCAAAACCTGCCATGGGTGCAATCTGGTGCAGGAGAGCTCGCTGTGAGGCAGGTACCGGTCAGTCGTCCCCCACCCCCACCCCAGGATGCAGCGAGTGCAAGATAAATAGAGGCAGGGAAGCTGCTGTCAGGCTCCCTCCTCAATTCTAATGCTAGGCTGAGCGCTGGCCCTGGCTGGAAGGCATCACAACTAAGGTACATGCACACAGCAGCTTCTGTGCCTGGGGCGGTTAGCTACAGTAGAGCGGCAGAGGCTCCCTACCGAGCAGCCAGGGTCACGGTAAGTGTTAGCAGAGCCTGCGGCTGGTTCCTAGCATAACCCCTTGGTGTGGGCTTGCATATGATGTCCCCATAGGTCACGGTGATGCACCAGCCCCACCCTTTCCAGTGCTAATGACGCATGGCTGCAGTAACCTTTCACCTCCTGCGCTTGTACTAAGTATCCCCATCAACCAAGACCTCTTTTGTATCTGTGGAGGGGCAGAGACACCCCTTGGATGACCCTATGACTGAGCTAGACCAAGGGATCTTTCTCAGGTCTTCACTGCTCCTCAACTGGCTTGTGTCTTTTATTACTCAGGCTAGATGGCTCCACGGGCCATGACTCAACAGGAGCCTCTGGGTTTGAATGAAGTCCCCTGGGAACAGCCACCATATGCTCTTCTGTCTCCACGGATTGGTTCTCAGGCCAGTCCCCAGTGGACAGGTATCCACATGCTAAAAATGCCCCTGCCATCTCTTAGCGGTACCCTGACACCAGAGAGGTGACAGGGGCTGAGTGAGCATGGAAATCAAACGCCCCTCTTGGCAAGAGAGGTGGCCCCGTCACGTCAAGCGAGACAGAGGCCATTGGCAGGCTGGTGGCCTTGGTATTTGCTCTCATATATGCAGCATCCTCTGCCCAGTGGCCTCTAAGTCTCTAGAGCTGCCTGTCCGGCCTCTCCTTTCGATGCTCGGAAAGCGCAAGCAAGTTGGGTCTCAGAGTGGCCCTTGGCATCAGCGACGGCTGCAGATTCCTCTGGAAGCTGGTGGGGAGCCATGTCCTGCACGGGGAGCTTTTGCAGGATATCCAGGAAAGCTGTGTTACAATACATTGCTTCCTGCCACTGAAGGATCTGCAGGCATGGGAGAGAACCGACACTCTGGTAAGACACTGTCATCCCCAGGGGAGAGGCAGCGAAGGTAGCAACCCCTGTGGCCGCAGCCGAACTGGCTCCAGGTGCCTTCTCAAGAGCAACCTCCCCCCTTCTCCCCTCATGGCTTGATCCACATCAAGGGCATGTTGATGCTGGAGAAATATCCTGTCTGCTATCATCGTGGGGGAGGGGAGGAGGTGACACCTAGGGGTTTCCTCTTCTTCCCTCATTGGAGAGACCAGGCTAGTGAGCCGAGAAAGGGACAGGTAGCTGGGCACGCCTGAGCTCCAGTCACGAACCTGCATCACTTTAGGGGAGCCATTTAGACCAAGGATGATTAGATAGATAAAAATCAGAGCACCAAGTTAGGCTCCAAGACCATTATTTGGGCTCCCAACTAGGTAGCCAGAAAGCCCTGGGAGATGCAGGGGGCTCAGCAAATTTGAAGATCAGGCCACTTATTAAGGGGCCTAAATATGGACCTGGGAGCTGAACTTTAGGCCCCTGTGGTGGCAAATCGGGCCTTAATCTTTTTGTGCCTCAGTTTCCCATCTGTGAAATGGGGACAATATTTAACGGCCTCACTGGACTGTTTGGGACAGCTCAGCAACATGCTGACATAGGTATTTATCTGACCCCCATCACCACAGTGTCAGCACCTTGCACTCTGTACCGTATTTATCCCCACGACACCCATGGGTACCAGGCAGGACTATTAACTGAGGCACAGAGACTTGCCCAAGGGTACATGGGATGACTGTGGCAGAGCAGGGGCTTGAAGGCAGGTTTCCCAAGTGAGTGTCCTTGGCCATCCTTCCTCTGTCTGCCTTGCACATTGGGATGTCAAGTGCTGCACAAAGGCCAAGCACTGCCGTCACCTTTTGTTTGCCAGCCAAAGAGACCCCAGGATTGTCACTGGAACAACCTGGCCCATGCTGAACAGCTGCTACAAGGAATCTGCAGAGCCAGCCCAGATTTTCTCCTAATTCAAAGGAGTTGTCCGAACTCTCTGCTGAGAGATGAACCTTCTTGGCTGGTTTTAAATCAGCGTTTCGCCTGCAGGAAAACAGGAGCTGCAAATGCCCAGAGAAAGGGACTGGAAGTGTTGTCTGGGCTGGCTGGATCAGCGGGAAGTGCCTGGGCACCCTCTGCCAAGACGCTCCTGCATACCATGCCACTGAAAGATCCCCCGAACTACCATGGTACCCCATACACAGCAACAGTCCGGCTCGGGAAATACAGGCATTGCCTCTAGAGTGGGAATACGACTGTCTCACGGCCAGGCACTTAAGCAGGGATAAACTCCTCTTGGCAGGAAGCCGATACAGTCTGAGGTACATCAGAAACCAGAGGCACTAGCTAGAATCGGGGCATTCAAAGTTGGGTTTCATCTACGTCGAGGCTGTTTCATGTACTGCATGTTGGGTACTAACATGCAAGGACTCCATGCTTGTGAAACTCAGCTGGCTCTTTACTGAGAGAACTATTGACAGAGATGCTGCAAATACAGCTAGCATTCCAGTCATGTGCACACAGACTGACTTCCTGGTGCCGCATCCAAACTCTTCCCTCCTGCAACTTGTGCTCCCCCTCCAAGTTCCATGCAGGTTGCTACATAGGCAGATGATTCCTCAGAAAGAAGATGCAATATAAAGTGTGTTTAGGGTCTGATCCTGTGAGGTGCCAACCTCCTTCCACTTGTTCAGAATTCTGATGGATTAGTCCATTACTTGCCAGTGAAATACTAGGGGCCAATTCTGAGGGTCTTACCCAGGAAAACACCTCCTACGTAAAGTCTGTGGGACAAATCCTGAGAGAGACTATGCATCTGCAACTCCCATGGAAACCAGCAGGTATGGGAGGCACTCAGAGTGGCCTCTCAGAAGAACACAGTGTGATGGCTCTGTAAAACAGGGAACTACAGCTCCCATCAGTCCTTTCTCCAGTGCACTTCCATTTCCCCTGGCCAGGTAAGCAGAAAAATAAAAATCTTGTCTCAGAATAACCAAATGCATCCCTGTGTTATTATTGAATTACAGCCTAGATCAGTCAGACTGAAAGAATTTTTAAAATCTAATAGACTTTTCTAAAGTTTGTTTGCTTTTTGTACTTCACAGGCATTCAGCATTGAAACCAGGTTGGTCAGTTTTACTTTCTGTTTGCAATTAATTTCACTTCCTGGATCTATGGCATTCTGAATTGCAAATTATGTAGGGCATTTCTAAAATCCATTTAACTGAAATTAAATCCTGAAACCATTTCAGTGCAGGTTGATGGGCTTGAACAAAAATCCCCTATTTGTTGTTCCCCAAACTCTATTTGTCTGATTGTGCCCGTAGACTGCAAATTTCTCAGAGCAGGGATGAGCCTTCTTGAATGCACAGAAAGCACACAGCACCCTGTCAAACCATTAATAATAAACAGGATTGGTCAGAAAATGGGGAAATGATTTTAAAAAAATTCTAAATAATTTCCATTTCACCAGTTCGAAATGGACCCATTTTCATGGAATTTTCCATCAGACTTTTAAAAACTGACATATTTATCAACATTGATTTTGAAATTTTTTACTTACCAAAAACTGTTTTTTACTGAAAACTGGGTTCAGTAACCAAAAGTTGACCATAGTTGTGTTGATTTTTTTTAAAAACTCCATGAAAAATAGACAATTTTTATAATATCAATGATTTTTTTGCTCAAAGTTTCATTTAAAAAAGGCAGGGGTTTTTTTTGTTTTTTTTTTGAAAGAAAGTGAAAAATTCCAACCAACTCTCTATTTTTTTCTAGTAGATGAGATTGTAAGTTCTATGAGGCATCTTTTCATTCTGTGTTTGTACAGCACCTAACACAATGATCCATGACCAGGGCTCCTGTGTGCTACAGTAAAACAAATTAATAAGAAGTTTTGTAACCACCACACTAGCTCTCCTAGCAAAACCTACTTGTTGAGTCTAAAGCTGTTGGACAGAGTTCCTTTAAAGTTTTTTAGTTTGAAGAAAAGTCTGACTCTCTAAGGAAAAAAAAAAGTTATCAGCTGCTGAGTGCTAGTTGGATGTGTGAAAATGGTTGATCTTGCTTTGCGGGCTGCATGCCGGACAGACGGATGGACGGGGAACTGCACAGATATCATATTGGCCTCATACCATAAGTTTATGGCTCTGGCTGGAAACTTTCTGAGAATTCCATTGGTATGATTTATTGCATTTCTGATGTATACGGATCCCTTTCTGTTCCACTGACCAGCCCTAAGGACAACGTCTGTAATATGTCAAAGTCAGAGATTAAAAAAAAATAAATCAGTGGAGAGAGATGTCTCATGGCAGATTTCCTTTCCATGTTGCCTTTCGAAAGAGGAAAGAAACCTTTTGCAAAAGAACAGCCATTCCCCTCTCCCTCGGCCACAGCCCTCGCATTCACCCTGGTGCTATTCTCATGGCTTTCCCATTGAGTGATGAAAAGGCAGAGAGGCAATAAAACTTGTTTGAAATCAACATACTGCCTTTCCCACCACAGCCAGTTAGGGATGACCTAGCCCCACTCTGTTTCCTGACATATTTACCCTGGCAAGCCCTGAGTGGACTGGCGTAAGTGTGCCCCCTTGGACTTGTCAGCAGGAACGACTGAACCCTGTCCTACGCCAGTTTAGAGGCTGGGATCTCTTCCCAACCACGTCTCCACCATACCCCCTGCTACCCTCCGCACATGCTCCTTGGGCCAAGTTAAACATCATGCACAGTGGAAAACACCCAGATGTGGTAATCTGCAACAGGGCGAGGTTTGGTCAGGGGAGCCAGAATCATCCTGTGGAGTGGGAGAGAGGTGACACTTCCAAGCCCTCTGCTCTCCACCAGCAGAGGTTCACGTTCACTGGCGAGGACTCAGGCACTGCAACCCACCAAACCGATTAAAGAGCATTCCCAGATGTTGAGCGTGGGTCATAAAAATATCAGCCGTTGCAGAGAGCGTGCCCGGCTCCTGCTGGCATGTGCTCCTATGGCAAGTCTTCCATCCAATCCAGGTGGCATATAGCAGAGGGTTGTGATGAACAATGGCCTGGGCACCAAATCGCAGCTCGTGTCCCAACAGAACAGAAGGGAAGAGCTGTGGAGCCGCCGTGGTGGAAAAACCAAGAGTGCATTGGTCAGAGCACGTGTCCTCCAATCCTAGCCATAGGAAGCCTTCCCTTATAGAGCTGCGCCTGCTGGGGCTGGGGGCGTAGTACAGGAAGTCCAGGAGCAGAAGGAATGCTTGCCGAATGAGAAGGATGGCAGGCAAACCAAGATGAGATAGAAAGAAATACTTCTTCATGAAGGACATAATCTGCCTGTGGTTCGTGGCTCCAGGAGGTTGGACTGCAGCTGGAATTTTACGTTGGGCTGGATAATTTCACAGTCAACCTCAGGCTTCAGGGCATATGCTGATCACTACGGAGGTCAGGAAGTAATGACAACTGGCTAGAATCATTACGGGAGCAGGCTTCTTCTTCCTTCCTCTTCCCTCTTCACCATCTGCTCTTGGAATCAATAGATTAAAGGCTTGACCTGCCCTGCTGACTGCCAGCTCTGAGCAGGTGCAGGAGGTCATAGTGGACCTGATTTTCAGGTGTGAGAGTGTGCAGGCATTTTGTGCAGCTAACTGCAAGGAAATAGCTAGTAAAATGTTTTACCAGTAACGTGGGCACAAAGTTAGCAGGACCCTTCGCCTGGTCGTTTATGAGCCTGGACTTCTGGGGGCAGAAAGCCAATTGCAAGGGATTCACGTGGGGCTGGAGTGTCTTCACTGGTCTGTTTGTTGTTTGTACACCACGCAGCGTAAATACATGACCTTCCCTACACCAGAGAACTCCACTCCGCTCCCGCTGACGTCAATTGCAGGACTCCCCCTGGGAGCAGGACTAGCCCCGAAGTGAGTTAGTTTTGGCAGCCCTAGCAAACACTACGTACCCACTGGTCTGCTCCGTTGTGAATGTGACCCTGCTGGTACTAGCCATGCCAATGAAAGGTAGCACTTCCCTTGGCAACATCGCAGGTCTTGGCATTTGGGGCATCGTAAGGACATTCCTGGAGGATAAGGCTGCCAAGGATAACACGGCCCTGGCCTTGCGGGTATGTGCTAACAACACTGCCGTTCTGTGGCTTCATCCCTGGGAGCTCTCAAAGGGCTTCATGGATATCAATGAATTCAGCCTCACTGCCCCACTGGGAGGCAGGTTACCCGCCCTCCATTTGATAGCTGGAAACTGAGGCAGAGAGGTTCACCAACCAACGCCCAGGGAGTCAGAGCCAAGACTAGAACTCAAATGGCCTGCACTTTAACCCCTGCACCAGGCTGCCTCCTAGCATACAGTGACAGTATTACAGACTCTGTCCTACCAACCAGCATGTGAAAAACCTGCAGCTACCGTAAAATCTGGTCAAATCTATCACTTTTGGTGCCAGAGGCAAAAATCCCCATTTCAAATTCAATTTCACCCAGAAGGGAAAACTGGTATTGTGTTTCCCAAAGCCCACGGGGGGGGGGGGGGGATGGAGGGGGCATTTTTAAAAGGTAGCTCACTGGGGAATGCATTGAGCGAATGAGAGGAATCAAGGGACCCAGCCTGAATCTCCCCCCCATGGGAAAACCTGGCGGAGAGGCTGTGTGCATTGCATGTCATTCCTTGATGTTAAGTGGAACACTGACCTGCGTTGCTCACCAGATCTCGCCACGCCGATAGGCAGACGGGTTGCGGGGGAGGGAGGGAGGTCGTGTCAGCATGGGAAATGCTTCAGAAGGCTTTAAATATGGTTCAAACTGGAGCCAGTGCTCACTTGTGAGTTCTCTGAGTCAGTCAAGGGCAAACTACATAATGGAAAAAAAACCCAGCTAAATTCCCATGAATAAGTAGGGAAGTTCCCAGACACCCAGCTTGGGAAAAGGTGGAGAAGAACAAAGGTTCAGAGGTTAGGGCAGGGGGACCTGGGTTCAAGTCCCTGCTTTGCCATAGACTTCTTGTGTGACCCTGGTTAAGTCACTTAATCACCCCCTGCCTCGGTTTCCCTATCTGTACAATGGGGATAAGAGCACTGCCCTACCTCACAGGGCATTGTGAGGATAAGTGCATTAAAGATTATGAAAGCAGACCTCGATCAAACTGCCCACGAAGTCCACAAGACTTGATTAGCAGTGAAGGCACCCAGACAGGTCGATTGCTGACAAAGCCCGGTATTAGTGCCCTATACATGCTACAAGTACACATGTGATAATGGACGTGGTTCAATGAATGGCGAGACTTTCCATTGTCCCCTCAGCTGGCCAAAGACAAAGGGCTGAGAGGCTACGTTGTTGGGCACCATGCAAGTACCCGAGGCAGATATGAGAAGGGGATGGGATTTTCTCCTAGCACTGGCAGTCCACCCTGCTGGGCAACGAGAGACGAAATTACCACTGGGTGTTGTGGGAGGGGCTGTAATTCTTTGCCAGTGTGGCAAATGGGACTGGGGAAACCGCTAGTAAGGGGCATGGCTCCCCCGGCGATGGGCATGGGCTATGAAGCGGGAGAGAGAAGTAAATAGTGAGGAGTCTCTCAGAGGAGGCTTGGGGGAAACGGAATGTCCCAGCCAGGTGCTGCTGTCGATGTCAGCCGAGGGGAGACAACTCAGCGGATTCAGGGTGGAGGAAAATGCACAGAGTGGCGAAGTGTCAGGCCATGTGGAACACCTTCTTGGGTGCTGCCAGGGCGTCAGGGTGCCCATGGAGGAGGAAGGTCTCCGTGCCAACAGACGCTCCCTGCAGCATCTTCCCCACCAGTCCTGTAGGGATTTTACAGTCATGCTGACTCAGCTAACATCAATTTACTGCTCCCACTGCCCACAGCGTGACTCTCCCTAAGGGGGGCAGCGGTGAGCAGCAGGCAGGGGAGCCCACAGCACTGCTCCTGCTGCCACATGGGCTGGGGAGGGGGAAGCAAGCACAGGGCCTACCTAAATCTCAGGGTCTGTCTACACTGACCACTATCCCTGGGCTCTGACTCAGGTTTGGACCCATGTCCCCCTTCCATCCACACACAAATCAGGCTGACTTTGGTCAGTGGCACTCAGCCTCTGAGTCGTGGGACACTGCTGGAGGGTGGGGGTGGGTCAGAGGCAGAGTGCCGCTGTGACTCGGGTCCAAAGCCCTGTCATGTCGCAGTGTGGACGCAGTTCAAGCTGCAGACCCGAGTCGGAAGATCGGCTGTGGGGCCCCGGTCCAGCAACTGTAAGCCCTTTAGAATGCAGCGTGCACACTCACGCGCAGGCTTGGAAACACCGAGTCCACAAGCCCGGGTGGGTCCCACAGACCCCGGGCTTACAGACCCTCAGAGGCCAGCCTGCCCTGCCGGTTCCAGCCTGAGGACAAGCTCTACCTCCCAGACTGCAAAAGCAGCTGCAGATAGAAACCCACTGAGCCTCCAGGCCCGGGAAAGCCCCAGGCCCTCTCTGGCAAGGAAGGCCTAAGCAGCAGAGGCAAACCCAGAAGCTGCTGCCTCTCCCCTCTCTGAGCCAGAGGGGAAGGGGTGGACAGATGGAATTCCACCCTCTCTGTGCTTCCCCAGCTCCTTGAGCAAGGCTGAATAGGGGCAGATCGTGCAGTGCTGAAGATGGGTAACGGGAACACACCCTGCTCCAATCCCGGCTCGGGGAATGGGTGCATCTGACGTAATGGCATGCTTTGCCCCAAGCTGTTGGGGGAGGTCACTCAGGTTGGTACAGATGCAGCGCAGGGAGTTCGTGTCTTTTAGAGCCAAAGACCCAGCACTGCAGCACACAAGCAGCAAGTGGCAGCTGTTTGCCTTCCTGCACGGCCTCCAAAACTCCTCTCAGCTCTGGCAGCAGGCCATGGGGGGGAGAGCGCACCACCAGCCTCCTGCAGCAGCCCTGATTGGCTGCCTTTCCCCAGGAGGCAGGGAAGGCAACCAATCAGAGAGGGTTTTCCCGCAGGCACAGCTGAAATTAATTCAGGAGTAGGCCAGTGCTTCTGGCCCCATTGCCATTGTGTGATTTGGCAAGGCTGGTTTTATTCCAGTCTCCATCATAAGACCAAGGCACAACTGGTCAGCTGTGGAGAAGCCCAGGGTTGGAATAGCAGGAGGAGGAGGTGCCCCGGCAGTGGAATATACGGGTCCAAGGACTGGAATGGCCAGACGCAGCAGGGCAGGTCAAGACTGAGATGCAACAATCAGGCTGTGTGTGGAAGGTTGCACATTGCTCATCTCAAGCCAGTGCTTGCAGCTCTTAACTTTTAGGAGAATTAATTTCACCCAAAGGAAAGATCTTCTTATGCTTCTGGAGCAAACATGGTGATTGGCAGGCACCCTGTAGCCCGACTCACGCACATGGGACTAGCTAACCCAAGAAGGAATCATTAGAAAATCAAGTTGCCGCCGATTTTGTTTCTGTACCGGCTTTGGCAAACTCCACACCCCCGGGAGCCATGAATCAGCACATCAGACCCCACCTTGCTGAGGCCTTATGCAGCAAGAGGCTGATGGTTAAAGAACATGTTGAGGAATACATCCTGTATGTATATTTAACCAAAAGGCTGAGATCCATCATAAATAGGCCTATGCTGTTCTTTCAGTCCTAGATGAATCCAAGCACTAGCTACAAATTAAAAAAACAAAAACATTCTCTATCAAATTTAACAAATGGAATAGAAATGAAGCAAAGGAAACAATGAACTGGACAAACGTCATTTTTAGGCATCAAGTGTCAGGGACTTACCACTACTGTTCAAAATGCTCCCTTGAAGTCTTTAAACCATGATTTGAGGACTTCAGTAGTCAGACATAAGTTAGGGGTTTGTTACAGGAGTGGGTGGGTGAGATTCCATGACCTGCGTTGTGCAGGAGGTCAGACTAGATGATCATAATGGTCCCTTCTGACCTTAAAGTCTATGATTCTATGTTCTCCTTGGCAGGGAGGCCATGCAGTCGTGCTCTGCTTGCCCATTATCATTATTCAGGCTGAGGTTGCAGATTCTCAGTGAAGGGAAAAATCAGGAAATGCAGAAAGGGAGATTGCCCAAGCAATGGTCACCTAACCACACTGGGTCTATGGACCATTAAAGAAACACATGGGAAAAGCCTGCTGAGCACAGGAATCATGAAAGCAGATCAGGCCCACGGACCACCTCATCCCGTACCCTGTCTCGGACAGATGTTTCAGCAGATGCTCTGGTAATGCTAATGCCAGATGCTTCAGAGAAAGGGGTAAGAAACCCTGTAATGAACAATTACGAAATAACCTGCTCATGGGAAAGTTTCTGACCGCCCACCTCCCGGGGAGGCTAAGGCTTATGACTCACTAAACTTGTGCTCGCTGAAATCCTTGACTGAAAGGCACAGTACTAGCATCAAGCCAGTGAGCCCTATACACCCATTCTTTGTGTTGACTGCAAGCCAGCTGGCTTCTCCCCTCCCCCAGACCCTCTGCTCCACCTTCTTTCCCTCAGCACAATGGGTTAAATTCACCCCGGTACAGAAGGCCCATGCACCACTTAAGTTGCAATAGTAAGGCGTAGGTAGCGAAGAGGCTTTGTGCGGTCTCTCTACAGAGGGGTGACGGTCAGCCAGTGCGAGGGGAGATGATTGGAGAGGGTTCACCTTGGAACCTCCAGGGGCGGGTTGGATACGCTTCCCTTTCTATTATCACAGGCCAGAAGCTGTAGCCTTCGGTATTGTTCGGGCTCCAGGTTATAGAGCACTACAGACTCAGTAAAGAAGGGATCACCCTTTCTCCATCCCACCCCCCTTGCTGTTCCTTGGCCCGAGATGTGTTAAGACTCCACCGTCAATGCAAACAGGCTCAGTGCAGCAATGTGCCAAAGAACAAACGATGACTGATTCAGTGCTGTAGACCATTGTCCGCTGCTGGGGATTGACCCAAAACAATCCAAATGCCAAACACCAAAGCCCACAGGTTGGATGCTAGGCATGCAACTGTGTTTTAAAACAAAGACCAGATGGTTACAGTAATATGACCAGCTTGTATGCAATAAAATGACTAAGTGTGAGAAGACAGGAAGACTCCCAGTGGGGTTAGAGCAGGCCCCAGCCTGGCCTTTGAGCGGCAAATGGCAATTCTTTATTCAGCCAACTCTCTCCCTTCCCAGCAGCCAAATAATTAAATATTCATGTGTTTCCGCCGTCCCTTAAGAAAGCAATAAGTCAGATTTTAAGGGGTGGGGTGGGGGATTAAAATTACCCAAAGGCAACAAATTAGAGTAAATTTCCAGATCTGCACAAAGCCCCCCGCTTCAATTTATGAATGAAAACACGCTTTGCCTTGGTGTTTGCAGATTTCCTAGATACACATGGGTAGGATGGGGGGGAATCCTGGAATTATGAGGCTCCAGGACCAATTAGGGCTGTTTACGCTGACGTCAAGTCTGGGCTAGCTCCCCACCCCTGCTTTGAGCATATTTATGAAATTACTCCCGCTGACATTGACAGATGCAGAAGGGAAAGTCCCAATGTACAAATAACCAGCCAGTGCTACTTGGGTTTATTTTAACAGCAGCTCACACTATGCTGGAGGCAGCCGGTTCTTATAAAAAAAAAAAAAATCAAACAAAAATCCCTCAACTAATATATTCTCAGCACCACCCCCGTTTGAAATGTTTTCCTGCCTTGCCATTTTCTGGGAAGAGGGGCCCTGAAATTTAAGCAGTTTGGCTTTGTGACGGTTCCGCCCCTCTGACAATGAAGACCTCCGTTCGCCAGTGTCTCCCCAGCTGCAAGGCGGAGCCAGAACTCAGCCCAGGGAAAGCAGAAGAGGCAGAGAGATCGCCTTTCTTCCGGCCTGCTGGGATTTCGGGGGGCCTCTCTTATGCAGGAACAGAGCAGCCGGCCTCCCTTCGGAGGGAATGACTCACTAAGGAAGGAAAACAAAGAGGCTGCCTCTATTGCTGGACAATGAACGAATCCTTTACTCTTCACTTCTCATGGGGCTTCTCAGAAATCCCCACCGTCATTATCACTATTAGATCACTTAGCCTTGCAACCGAGGTTATGAACTCCTACCTGAAGGCCTGTCAGTGCTCTCATTGAAGTGAAGGGCAGAACTCCCAGTGACAGCAGTGGGGGCAGGACCAGGCTCCTGAACTATAAACTCCTGTATGTTTATTCTCTCTGGTAAGCACTATGGAGAGAGATACAAAGGATAAGCAACTCCCCTGTGAGCTGGGTCAGTGTAATTCCCCCATTTAGCAAAAGGGGAAACTGAGGTAGGGAGATGCAAAGGGACTTACCTAAGGCTACATAAGTCAGTAGCAGAGGTGGGACTAAAACCCAGGATCCCAGCTTCCAGTCCCGCGCCGCCCGCAGCAGCGGAATGATAGGAACTAGGGCTACGAGAGCACATTCCCTCTCGGCACCGAGGAGACAGGTCACCGCCACCATTTACAAAGGAAAAGCATTTACGGAGACTCCAGCCTTTTCTTCTTCCTGCCTGATTCTCCAAAATGGGTGTTTAGAGTCTCTCTCAGCCAGTGCTCAGGTAACTCGAGGCACCAATGGGGTTGCTTTGTGGAGCTTCTGGGGACATCAGCATGGCCTCCTTCAACGCCATGGCTCTGCTGCTCAGGTAATGCGTGAGCAGGCTCCACGGCATAGCAGGAGCACTGTCTCTGGGGTTGTAATGCCCCCAGGTGACGGGCAATGTGGATGAAAGTTATGCACAAAAAACTCTGTTAAAAGAACATTATTAATGTTGCAAAATCAAGCACTCAACACTTAGGAAGAGCCAGAAATAAAGCCCCCTTACTTCAGCCCCCTTGTGCATATACACAGTGACAGACTCTAAGTGTATGATCACACACTATATTTTCCATAGGACTCCTGCCTCATTCAGTGCCCGGGATGACCCACTCTGGAGATAAACCAGGGGCGTGTAGTGAAGGAGGCTGTTGTCTGTCAGACTAGGCCCTTGCCTCAGTCGCTGCAGGTGTTGGAAGATGGGGAGTGAATGAGACTGGGAGTTGCAGGAAAAGAAAGCATGCACTGTAGTTGTAGCCATGTCAGTCCCAGGGTATAAGGACAGTCTCATTGTGAAGTCGCCTGAATGCTGCCATGGAGACCTGGATGCTACCCTTGCCTCTGCCACAGAGTTCTTCAGGCCAAATGGTTAATGTCTGGCAAAGTCAGAAGCAACTGAAAACAGGGTCTTATAATGGGAGCTATCAGGCAACCTTCATTATAAGGCAATGCTACCTCCTCTGCCTGTAACACAGGATCAGGGCTTAAAATCAGTTGGAGCTGTGCGGAGCAGAGCTCTGGTAAATATTTTCAAACCTGTGGAAGCCACCCTGCGGGGCGAAAACCCCAAGCCCCGGCGCCCCCACCCCGTGGGGCTAAAGTCCCAAGACCCCTGCCTTGCAGCTGAAGCCCGGAGCCCCAAATGGGGAGGGAGTGTCGGGGGTTCCGGGAAATAATCTCTGAGAATTTAAGCCCTGTATGGGACCATGTGCAAGGATGGGCTCTTCCAATCCTTCTGACTGGTAGACGTTTTAATGGGCCCTTGTGAAATCCTGCTAGACTCAAAGGACTGATAAAGCATGACCTAGACTCACACTCTCTGAGCTGTACCCAATCAGATGGAGTAAAATGGCTTTGTGCTGTGAGGAGGCTGATGGATCCAAGTGTCAATGGGAGATGGCTGGGCTTTACCTTGGGGACAGGGGCATGTTCTCTGCCCCAGAGAGCTTACAATCTGACTAAATAAGACTGACAAAGAGTGGGAGGGAAAAGAGAGACCCAGAAAGGGGAAATAAATTGCCCAGGGCAGAGCTTAAGACTAGAAATCAGGTCTGCCGAGCCCCAGAGCAGTGTCCTACCCGCTAGACAGCCCTGCAGGAGGTTCTGGTGATAAAAAGGGGTACCAGGAAGAAGCTGCAAGGCCATAGCAGGTGAGTTCCTGGCTGGGACCAGACGTAGGCTCCTCTCCAAAGGAGCCTGACAAGTAGCTAGAGTTAATGGCGGGCTGAACTTACACTGGGATTGCAGAGAGAGAAAGACCTGAGGACGTTGACTCCCAGAGAGCGCTGGACATAAAAGGGCCCACTAGGAAGAAGCCCAGGGAAATAGCAGTGAAGGATTGAAGTTGAGCAGTATGTGGCTGCTGTGTCCCTGGGGTGGAACCTATAGCAGTGAGTAGGCCCGGGTTCCCCTACCAGCCACAGATAAAGTGGCATAAACCCAAAGAAGGGGATGGAGCTTATTTGGGAGCTGAACCAAGGGCTGAATTTAAAGGGCCCAGAGCTGGGACTGAAGACCCTAGTGAGGGCAGATACACTGTTTATTGATTGGACTCTTTAATACCCTGGAAGGGGGCATTTGGACTTTGTGACTTAGCTGGAGGGCCAAACCACTGGAAACCCAACAAAGTAAGCTGGCAGCCTGCAGGGGGCGCCATGGGTAAGAAAGCACTGTGATACCGCACCCCACCACTAGGACATGCTCTAGAGGTGAGCACCCCTGACGGCAGGGGGTCAGACAAGAATTCTTTAGCGACAGCAGATGCTGAGATTCAAATTGTGAAAGCTTAACTGTGAAAACGCACTGTCAACAGCACACGTCAAAATGTACAAATTAAATAGCCTTCAATCAAACACTAAGTTCTCAAGCAGCAGTTTTCTTTCTGTGCCTGCCTGTACGTTTCGATTATCGGCAATGGAAATAGCTGTCTGTTGGTTTGTGTGCGTACAGTGAAATTGACATTTACCAACAGTTACCGATAAGAATCTAATCCTTCCAAGCCTTGTCTTAATCCATCACTCTTTAGTCAGCTGGCCCATCCCTCCCTCCATTCGCTCATTCCGAGAGTAACATCTTGAGCAGAAGGTATCAGCCACACTAGAAACCATGGGGAAAAAATTTATGGCCTGAAAATCTACCGTAAAGATGTTTTTTCCTCCATAAAGAGAAGCTACAGTATTTGAATCTGATCTTTCGCCCCTAGTATGCCAGCCCAGCCACAAAGAGGGGCACTGTCTGACATGGGAATATTTGATGTGAACCTTAAAATTACAGTGGTTAGCAAAGCCTCCTCCACTCACAGATTAATCCAATACCGCCAGCCGCTCTGCGGTGGAGCTTGCATGAGAGGGCTCTGCTGTGTGAATATGATCCAAGCCAGCCGGGTTCCACTGGGCCCCCCTGCCCTCCTCAGTGCAGACAGCAGCTGCATCAATCCATGTGAGGGTTGGATATAAGCAATCCTGAGGGATATGAGGGATGGGCGAGGAAGCGGATGGGCTGTAGAGAGGATGCGCGTTAGTTAGAGCTTTGTAAGATCATTAGGTGTTGGTGGGCGATTGGGAACTCATTACTGGGCCGCTGGATGAATGGAACAGTTTCACCTAGGGTCTCTGCCAGTGGAGGGGTTCTTAGGGTAGACAGTCCACCAAGTGGGGAGAGGCTGCAGCAGTAAGGAAATTATCTTGACCTTCCCTGCACTAGGGAGGCATACAGCCCCCAAAACACGGGCCTGGACAGGGCAGCCAAGGAAGGCAGTGACTCACTGTGTCTCCTCTCTAGCGTCTGGAAGAGCAGCTTCCACACACCCTGCAAGGTGGCAGTGCAGGGCACAGCTGGTACAGAGAGGCTTATTCATATCACCATGGCACCAGCACTAGGCAACCTCACCTGTTGTCTATATTAAAGCAAATCCAGGGAAGAGATTTCACTTACAGTAATTCACTAACGTGCCTTTCTTTCCCATCTGCTCCCCTTCTACTGGCAGAGTCAAGGGGACGGGAACGTAGGGGAAGCTGGGAGGAGAGTAGGTCAAGAATCTTGGTTGTGTTTAGGAACAAACGGTCAGTTTCATCATGGAACAAGGTGTTGTCCAGAGGATCTGTGCTGAGGTCAGTGTTTCTTAATATAGTCATTGGTGAGCTGGTAAAGTCTGCCACAGTGAGGGGACAACATTTGTTTACATGTGCTAAGACTAAAGAGGGATGTGAGGAACTCCAGAGGGACCTAACACAACAAAGCATTTGGGCCCCAATTCAGCTAAGCACGGAATAGGGATGGGACATGCTTACAGTTAAGCACGTGCTAAGTGCTTTGCTGAATCAGGGCCTTGGTCAACTGATGTTCGACTAATACACCTTGAAAAAGATGGTTTGAACGATTCGCGCACACTGCTGGGCTCTAAATTAACTGACATCCCACAGGAAGAAGATCTAAGCAGCACCAGGAACGGATCAATAAAAGCTTCTGCTCAACGTGCAGCAGCAGTCAAACAAAACAACACGACGTAAGGTGCATTCAGAAAAGGATAGCCATTAAGGCAGAAAGTGTGATACCATCATATGGCACCTTTAGCTTCAATACTGTGGTCCGTTCTGGTAACCCCATCTCAAAAAAGACACTGCAGAAATGCAAAAAGATTCAGAAAGGAGCAATGCAAATTGGGAAAGGCATGAAAACCATTTAGTTTAGTTGATTTAAGAGGGGACAGGAGAGCTGTGGGGAAAACAAGGTCTGCTGTGTGCTAAGAACTCTGGGATACAATAGTCCACACCCACACAAGTGGAAGTTCTGACTCAAGTCTGCATAGTGCAGTATGGACGCGCCAGCACGGTTGTGAGAGCCAAGTTTCCATTGCAGTGTGGACACTCAAGCGTGGGCTTGAAAACACTAGTCAACAAACCTGGGCCCCATAGACCCAGGCTTAGTATGCAGCATAGACATACCCTTAGCCCAAGAGCAAAGCACAGCCATTGAAAGCTAAAGTTCACAAATGCCAGCTTGATGAAAGAACATTATATTTTACACAAGGTACAACTGACCTGTGGAACTCCATGCAACAATATAGTATTGGAGCAAAGAGCTTAGGAGGACTAAAAAAAAGTAGACACTTATAAGAACAAAAAAAAAAAATATCTGTAGTTGCATTCGATAGGATAAATAAAACCTGAGGCCATAGGAAATATTCCAGCCATGGCCTACCTAGGCCTGAGTGTAAACTTTCCTCTAGGCATGATAGTACATAATAGTCTGAAGACAAGGAGGGATGCATAGGTGCACTGGAGTCAGCAGGAAATAGCCTCAACTTATGTTGATGATAAAGCTTATATCCTAAAGAATCCAATTTTTTTTTAAAATAGACCAGGGAATCAAGATTCCTAAGGGCTATATGACAATTATTTAAAACATATAGATCGCAAAGTTGATACATTTCCCATTCTTCAGAAAAATGCACCTGTGCTAAGACATCCAACTAACGAGACTGACACATTTTAATAAAACAATCCAAACCCCAAACTGAGGAAAGAACTAACAGCTCGATCGGCTTGCTGAGCTCAGCCAGACAGAAGATGAAAAGGAGACAGGAAGAATAACTTCCTCATTGGTCACTGAAGATGGCCTTTCGGTTATCAGGACGCAAGGCCCCAGAGGTAGAATTGACCAATGCCCAGGGTTAGCTCCCCTGCTCCCAGCAATACAGCAGTTCCCTAGGACACAGCATAGGCTCCATGCTGCCCTAGCTGGGAAAGCAACACCCAGTCTTACACCACATCCTTGGATTTTCCACTGAGGTCTCCCTTGACATCTAGGCTGTCTTGAAACAGGAGTGGCTGGGGATGGGCAGGTAGAGAAAGGAGCTTAGACTGGGACTCCTTGTGTTAGCAACACAGAAAAAGAAGAGGCTTACGGCTCGGTTCTCCAAAAGAGCCCAAATTTGGGAACTCTGCAAAAGTCATGTTTGACCGGGATTCTGCAGGGGACTGGGGGCCTGCGTTTCAGACCAGTCAAGAGGTGGAAGGGAGCTTTGGCTTGTAGGTGGCTGGCTGGCAGGCTTCTTGTTCAAAGCATTATTATAATGTGGCTGGGGGTTCATTGCTAACACTAATTGTGCCTCTGTACAGCATCTTTAGTTTACTATTTAAACACAATAAAATAAATAAATAAATAGATTTTAAAAAAGCGTCTGGGGGGATCATTCCTGAGGCGTTCGGCTTCCCTTGTTGCAATGTACATGCCCCATTAGTTTCTGGTAATGAGCCTATTTCTATTAAAGCACTCAGGATGAATGGAGGGGCTGCAGGGCATTCAGGCTGTTTGCAAGATGCAGAAGAGAGCGAGGCGAGCTTTAGTCAGGGGTAAAGAAGCTCCTCTCTGCCTGTGAAAAAGGGGATGGAGGTGAGAAATACACAGCACCGTCTCTTCAGGAAAAGTCCCATAGAACGTAATGGAAAACGATAACCTTTCTAGCGGGTGTTTATATTTTAAAGCCATCCTAGAGAATTATATCCCATCCTACAGGATGAAGCAAAAATCTATAGGAGGGTTAGAAAAGTCTCAGTCAAGTTCTGTAGGATGGTGAAAAACACCTATAGAAAGGATCTAATTTTGTATTAAAAGTCATAGGGTTTTAGAGCAGTTTCTATGGAATCCTACTCCCTTTCTTTCAAACCCTGCTGCATTCACCCTGATTGAACGCGATAGCACTTTGCTAATCCACTCCCTCTCGCTGCTCCAGGTTGATTAGTGCAGATGCGCTTCTGTCCATACTGATCACTCACTTTCCCAGATGTTCTTACTGCAGCATCACCAACCCCAAACATTCATAAACCATGAGTCCGGCCCCCACAATCATGAGTTGGCTTTAAAAAAGTCACATGATGCCAGTCCCTAGGACTTCAATCAGAACGTCAAATATCGCAAAACTCCAGAGCAAAGCGTGAGCATTGGCAACACTGAGCACTGATGCAGCGTAAGAGACATTTGCAAACGTGTATATGCTTAGCCTGAAACACCTCAGAAACTCTTCCCTTCTCAATCCGCTTCTGCCAGTCCTTTAACCCATCTCCTATCTAGAGTGTTGTCTCTAGCTCCGGTGACCATATTATCTAGCACATGCTAAGCTTCATATACCTCTGCATCCTTTCATATATTGTTCTAGGTTCTCCAATCTAAGTATATCCCCTCTCCGATATCCCCATACAACAGGAACAGGGCACTGTTCTGCCATTGTGGGGAGAGGTTAGCAGTAGCCACTGATATCTGTGATTCCTACCATATGACTGCAATCTTAACCTGTTATACCCCTGACTCATGTTGGATGACTGAGGCCAAGTGGTAAAATTCAGTCCCTTTCCAATTGTCCTTTATTACAAGATCGATTCTTTCTTGACTCCTTTACAGGTCATTCCTCTCCCGAGCTAATAATAGTATTATTAATAATAATATCCCTCTTAATAATCCCTCTCACCATCAACCTTTAGAACAGACTGCTTGAACCAGCTGTATTTATCCCACAATGCGTCCACTTTTACACCAGTGGAGTCACTCCTGATTGACAGTGGGGTACAGAAAGGAGACTCCAGCTCAGTGTCTCTCCCATTGTTTTCTGCTATTTGCACCACACGCTGTTCTGTGTCCTGTTTCATACTATTTAACTTCAGACAGTGCTTAGAGAGAGACAGTCTGTGCAAGGATGCTCTACGGAAGAGAATTGTCCTGGCTTGAATTGCATTACACCGGATGCGCTGGGTTTGAGCATCCACTCAGATTCACCGCAGCTTTGCGCTAATGCTGACAAAAGGAGGATTGCTGCCAGTGGAAACCTCCAAAAGGTTCAATTACAGAACGGATCAGCTGGCTCTGTAGCTTTCTGGGGAAAAGCTGCAAATGCTCTGTGGTTTCAATCTCTTTACTAAGAAATCACAGTCGTGTACCTTCCTCCGCTCTGACCCATTTGTAGAAGAACCTCTACAAAATTCAGACTCTAAATCTGTTTGATGCAGGGACTGGGTTTGGCCCCACATATGGAGCTGCAGCACAAAAAGCATGGCCTGGAGCAGGGAGGGGACCTTATGCTTCCTTTGCTCTGCCTGGAGCGTTAGCTGTTTGCAAATCAGTGTGGCCCTCATTATAAATTAGAGCAACTCTGGGGTCGCTCTCATGTATGGCAGCCTCCCCCGGGCTGAGTCGCAGCCCAGAATCTCCAGAAAAAGCAGTATGTGCTACAGAGCTACTCCCTGCCACTCCTGCTACGAGCAAAGAGGGCCGCATAGGGCGAACAACAGCCCCGCGCTCTCCTGCCCCCAGGGGAATTCGCCCTGCTCCCTTGCCGTGAATTCACAGCCACTGCCAGAGTAGTGTATAGGGGTGGGAGCAGAGGAGAGAATCTCCCATGCTGCCTTCACAGATTTGGCTTAATTTGCCCAGATTTGACAAAGCTTCAGATTTTGCTGCAGGAGATTTCCCCACCACCCCCCTTCGGGTTTTCAAGCCGTAACACGCCTCTGCAAACAGGGCAAGGGAACATCGAAATCCAAGGACTGCAAAAAGAGACAACCACATTCATGAATGATATAGCACCATGGCAGGTAAAAATTCAAAACATGGCCCTAAACTACCTGAGCATTAGGGCTATTTCCATCTGTTCAGATATGATGAATAGCTTCTGCAAACACATTCTTCACAGTGAATAGGGGGACGTGCTGCATACAGAAATGTAACAGTTGCTAATATATCCCCCACCTCTGACCCACTCTCTTTCCAAGAAAAGGCCTTTACAATCACGTTTATTTTGACAGGTCAGGTAATCCTTGTTCCCCTGCAGAATCGTGGCTGTTTCTCTGATGTCAGATCAACAGCCCTACGGGTAGGATCGATAGCAGCTCAGAGCCAGCTTTATTGCTACAGATTTAATCTGGACAAACTCACCAGCAGGCCAAGCTGAGCTTATTCCCCTGTTACTGATGTACTCTCCCACCCCCCGTCCTGATCTGCTCAGGCTGTCTTGGGCAGATGTGGGACTTCTCTGAGGGTATGTCTACACTTAGACCGCTGCGGTGCTTTGGTGTAGTGGGCGGAGTTCTCCCACCATTGTAGTTAATCCACCTCCCCCAAGAGGCAGTAGGTAGGCGGATAGAAGAATTCTTGCATCGACCTAGCTCTATCTACACCAGGGATTAGGTCAGCATAGCTGCATCTCTCACTGGTGTGGATTTTTCACACCCCTCAGTTGATTGTTAAACTAAATACAGAAGATGGCTAGGTATAAACTGGAGGTTTTAACCTGTTCATCATCCATTTCTTTCATTTAGAAAAAAGCCCATTAATTTGAGGACTAAATAGTTGCTATTAAAATGCCCCATTAAGTTCAGAGGAAAAGGAAGCTCTCTCCCCAAACTTCTACAAGCGGCCGAGCTGGGGAGAGCAGAACCTGGGAGCAGAGACAGATCCAGGGCAGCGATCCAAGCCAGGAGACTGCTTGGCTTCAGGCACAGCACTGGATTTCCTGCCACACTGGGCTTGGGGGGCAGGAGGAGGTTGGCCTAGCAGTGGCTGCCTCCTCCTAATGATGATGATGCCCCTGTGCTTATCCCTTATTTAGGGGCTGTTTCTGACCATTGCCCTGCAAACCCAAGGGATCAGGTGGCACCCCCGATTAGGGAACACCCCTCTTGCCTGGTCTGGGTTTAGTATTTATTTTGCAGGAGCAGACAGAGACGGGCAAGGGACTCAGTGAAAGAAACAATTCCTGGTGCTTTCATCCCAGTTCTGAATGGGAGGCAGCCAACAGTCCAACCTGAAAACGGCTTAGTGGCAGAGAATGGCTTTTAAGGATGAGCAATCATTCGCCCACATGATTCAGAACAAGAAGCACCCTCTGCTGGAGGGAGTGAGCGGCAGAGCTGGGACAGAGGGTGCTCAGGGACCGGCTTGCGCAGTCCCGCAGAGGCAGGGTGTCAGGGCACCCATGGGGCGGAGATGGAATACCGTCAGAGCAGCTGTCTGCACTAGGCGGGTGATTTGTTTTACACTTCAGCCCTTGTCCCTTCCATATCAGCCTTGGCACAAACAGCCGCCCCGGTAAAGAATTGGGAGCGAAGAGATTGCGCTGCTTATGGAAAAACAAATGAGTGTCCACGGCCAAGCCAGTGACCTCACCAGCTCTGAGCAGCCAGGCTGAGACAGGGACTCCTTGTTCTGCCATCTAGCGGGGCCGACGGAGGAAGATAAATGATCACCTCGATGCTCTACATGCAGAGATTTGTCCAGCCCCCTCAAAAGCCGTCTTGAGGGACTCTGTAGGTTTGCCCCGGCCCGAGCTTTGGGGAGCCCGGAACCTTACGAGCTGTTGCAAAGGCTCCACTGGACCCATCTGCAATTCACTCTCTTGTGCCCATGACCGTAACCGGGGGAGACAGGCGGAGATCCCCGGCAGCTCAGACAAACAGCTTGCACTGCGACCCATGAATGGCTCCTTTCAGAGGTTCTCCTAGGGAGTGTTGCTGTTGGCACTCTGGCCAGCCACTGTTCTAGCTCCCTGAACCAGGCCTTCAGGGCAGCGCTGACTGCAGAGTCAAAGGGAAACTACTCACATGCAGCCAGAACTGCTCATTAAACCCCAGCGGCGCATGCATGGCAGAGTGGGAGGAACCATTGCTTCCTTCCCTCTCTTAGGTCACAATCCAATGCCTGTCGAAGTCTGTGGGAATCTTTCCCTGGACCAGACCCTTCCAGAGCTCAGATCCAAAGTCCTGGCTCAAGCCAAATTCCCTTTGACATCTGAGGGAGACTGGCTTGAGCCTGGGAAGGTCTGCAGGATGGAGCCCATAGTGCCTTGTACTCCGTTGGGGGGAGTTAAAGCACCTGGCCTGTCTTTGTTGCCTCGGTATCTTGGCTAAGGTGGGATCATTCCAGACACTCAAATGGGCTTCAAGTATTCTGTGCCGTCTCTAAAGAGAAGAGAAGCACAGGTGGGGCTCAGAGCAACTGGCCCTTTGCTGTTCTTACTCCATTGCACAGGAGCCATTTACATGTTCTGAACAGGACCCTCCTCCCCATTGCAAGACCCAGCTTCCACCACTGAGCAGAGCAACGTTCAGGGACGGGGAGGCAAATTAGAGCCGGCCCTAGCCCTGCTAAGCCGCCAACAGGGACGCTAAGCCATCCAGAACAGTGCGCTGCAGAATGACGAGTCCTACCTCCAGCATCTCCACCAGATCTGGGCCCAGGCAGTAGAGAGATGAACTCGGGTCTCGGAAATCCAGTCTATTTGAAATCATTGTCTGGGCACATGGAGGAGGGCAGGGCAGATGGCTGGTGTGGCCAGTGGGGACCGGCTCTAGAGTTGCTATGAACCTGTTGTTCTGCAGCAGGTTTTTTAACCCCCCTTGTTATTCCCTTGCCCGTATTATGACCTGGAATGTTTTTGTGAATGGAATATTGTCACTCGATAGCTGAAAAGGAAGATGATGGACAGACTGGAGCAGATGGAGAATGTTCCCCTTTCCCTGGGTGAGGTCGGGAAGGTCGCCAACAGAGGAGGGATGGAGAGGATTCAGAAGGTTGTGAGCGATGTGACCAGGTGCTAACGGCAGTCATTGCTCCAAGGTTACATAGGCTCCGAGAAATAAGAGATGGAAGAGACCTATGAGGTCATTGACTCCATCCCCTTCCAATCAGGGCAGGATTGTCCTTACAATACTTTGCCTACCATTCCGGGCAAGCCAGCTTTAAAGATCTCTGACGGGGTTTCCACCACCTGCTTCAAGAGAACAATCTCCAGTCTGTTAGCAAATGTGTCCCCAATATTTATACTAGATTATCCTGTGATCAAGTTCAGTCAATCACAAATATCTATCTGGAGACAGATCATATTTATATGCCCCCCCTTCACAATAGTATCTGAGTACCTAGCAATCTTCGCTATATTTCACTTCATACCACCCTGGGAGGCACAGTTATTGTCCACATTGTACAGATGGGAAACTGAGGCACAGAGAGGCTAAGTGACTTGCCCAAGGTCACACAGGAAGTCTGTGGCAGAACAGGGACTTGAACCCAAGCCCTATGCTAATGCCCTATCTTCTGGAACCATCTTTCTCTGCTAGTTACCGCTATACCCTCTGACCCAGTGGGCCAAATTCATCTCAGATCTAACTCCACTGTTCCAGGCAAAGCCACCAAAGGAAGAATAACTACAACCGGAATGAATTTGGCCCAGTGTTCTTCAGCGAGACTCATCTATCTGAATCTGTTCCAACACGCAATTCCCTGCAGAAATGGAAACATCTGCCACTAAGTAGCTTGTTTTTTACTTGCTAGCCATGCCCCTACATGAGGCTATCAGGTGGGCATTAGATGGGTGAATGCCAATGGTCCACTGGCTTGAAAGTGATTTCCCATGTGCAAAGTGGATATGGGTTGCTAGGCACCCTGCTGTACAACGTGGAGAGCAAACCTGTATTGCCCCTTCAATACACACAGACTGGCCCACAGGGCTGTTCCAGTCCCCCTGTATGCCACACTGGTACTACCACCTTACGCATGCCTTGACTCTCACAGTTCACCCAGGAGACTCCAGAAACGCCTCCGGACCTACATTCTCACCAACCGAAGGCCAAGCGGCCCCCACGGTCAGGAGGTCAGCTGACCCAGTTTGGTCCAGAAGCGACGACCGTGGCTCCCTGAACACTCTCACCTCTAGCTGTTTGCGGTTGGGAAGCGTGCAATGGGAAAGCAGAAGCCCCCAAACACACACATTCCAAAGGCTTTGCCATTCGGAGTCAGGCCGGCTGGAGAATTCCAACTATTCCAGCATCTTTATCTTTTTGGCTACGACAACTCCATCTGGCACATAATAAATTAGGCCGCTTGTTTGCTTTCAACCTCATGCAAGCTGCACTTCTTGACCCTCTTCCTGGGACAACTTGAACCTGGCCCAGGCAGCTGCCCAGTTGTTAGGACTCACGCCAGCAGGCCACGGCCCTCTCTTTTTCTTCTCTGTACACGGCCCCACGGAGGGCAGCTTGCGAAAGGAGTTCGTCATCACGGATGGATAACGTGGGCGGCGCTAAGGCTGGAGACGGGAAGCCTGTCTGGGTGGCTAGGAAGGGTTTAACCAGCCACCCAGATGGTACTAAGGGGCTGCCAGTTAGGAGACCCAGCTTTGAATAGTGGAATCATTCTTACCTGGAAGCTGGCATCCAGCACCCAGGCACTGGGGATTTCTTCAGCAACTCCTGGCAGGAAATAGGTCACGTGGACACGGACCACGTAGAAGGAGAATGGGAGATGGTATGGGGGAAAGCGAGGCCTTCATGAAGGAACGAGTTCAGCCTGGCAATTCGATGCCTAGCAATCGGAGAACAGGCCTGGGAGCCAGGATTCCCTGTATGGCCCTGGGAAATCACTTAACCTCCCTGCCCTACAGATGCCATCTGTATAACAGGGAGGACACACTTGCTGGCTTCATGGGGTTGTCACCAGAATTCCTTCATTGCCGGGAGATCAGAAGACGGCGAGAGTCTCGTTCTGAGCACCACTGCCTGAGACTGTACGAACGTGGAGTTCAGATGCCCCAGTGATGGGCAGATTAGAAAGAGCAGATGGATATGGAGGGAGGGATGACAGACAGACAGCCTTGGCTACTAAGCTTTAGCAAAATATTTACTCTGCGCTATTGGTTTCTTACACTCAGGTATCAGTGCGGCTATCAATTAGAGGAAGGCTTCCCATAGTACTGTCTCTTCGCTCAGGGGAGGAACAAATTAGCCAGTCGTGATTATTAAGACATTTAAAGTGCATTTAACCCGGGAGCCTTTCTTCCCCCCCCTTTCAATGTAACCACTAATTCCTTCTAAATGGGCTGCTCTGCACCCAGAACGAGACAAAGCCTTTAATGTCTGACTGAAAAGGCTTATGTCACAGGGGCTGGAACAGCAGAGGAAAGTGAAATGAAAGGAAGGTGCGGTCTCCGAGGGGAAATCAAACGCAGGGTCTGCCAGCTGAGCACTGCTGGATCACAGCCGGAGCCCTGCCACTAAAGCCCTCCCAGCTCATTTGGAAATCAAACAGGCAAGCGCCTCGCACCACATCAATAGGGAGGTGCTGGGTGGTGCAGCGAGTTAGAGCGTTGACCTTTCACCTCAGGCCAGCTGGGTTCAAACCCCAACTCTCTGCTCTTGGTACTGAATGAGTCTGGGTGTCTCCGTTTAGCCCGCATTGTGGGCACAACAAAACCAGCGGATAATTCCACATGACTGGCTCCTTCTGCTCCCGGCAGGCTGAGAACTGAAAGAGGAAAGCGTTGCGGCTATTGAGGCTGGAGATGCATTGGCACAGCTATACAGGGGCCCAGGGCTGGAATGGCAGGGGATGCTGCTGGGAAGAAGGGAAATGCACCCAGCGGAATAGTGTGTGAGTGCCAGGCTGGAAGAACAGGACTGCGGCAGATTGGGATGGAGGGTCACTGGCAAAGATATGAGCGAGGAAGCATTTGCACGATGCTTGTCTTCCATTAGCTTTTTTGGTCCCCCACTTCCACGAGCACTGAATCACCCTTCGCTCCGTAACGGTGAAGAGAAAAGACAAACATTACAAATCCAACAGGCTCAAAGCCAGCCCCCCGCTCAGCGACCATGTTGTCACAGACTGCAGCTGGTGACTGACCCCCAAGTCGTTGTTGTAAGAATTCAAGGAAGGCCAGACCCCAAAACAACCTTGCCAATTGGACTTCCCACCAGCTGTTTCCCTGCAGCAATCCATCAGGGGCTTCATATGAAATATAGTGGGGTTTTTAGCAGTTACAATGGCCAAACCTATCACTGATGCAGAGTCCAAGGGTGGCACGGATGGAGTTGCACTGGAGGTGAATCTGGCTCTTAGTGACTAGAAACGACAGTACCATTTCCTTGTGAGCCAGCCAGCGAGGCAGGCCTCAAACATTGTCCTGGTCCCATGAAAAGAATCCCTCCTTCCCTGGAAAGGATCTGACCTTATCTTCCCTCAAGTGGTTTTTATAAATGCCTTGTCTCATCTGCAATTAACACCCCTCTATTTGTCCAGTTGCACTCTGCATTCTTAAAATACTGGGCTGGGTTTATCATTGCTGAAAGGATCCCCAGAGATACCTGAACGCACAGCTTGTTAAAGACTTCTTAACACTTAATTCCTGTAAGGAAAAGGACGCTCAGAGGAAGCCTTTCCAAACACTGCCTCTGGGCTAATATTCCCAGCCTGAGATTATCACTGCATGCAGGCCCGATGGGTAAAACAGATGGGGACAGCATCAGCTCACTCAGGGTGGAGGAGAGGGAGAGCAATGAAGCAGAGCAAGAAGGGGAAAGCAGAAGCAGATTTGCAGAATTCGGGTAACCCAACCGTGCTTCAGCAGCTGCCAGAACGCACTGGAGATTGAGAGATGGGCTGCAATTTGCGGCACGTTCAGGGAATTAGTTATCTGCTTTCATTTCTCAAAGAGAAAAGAAAAAAAAAAGTTGTTTCCAGATTCCAAGAAATCAAGCCGAAGTCCTTGGGTTGCCCCGAGATTAGAGAAAGAGAGGCCCACACAGATCCTTCCATGCATGCGTTACTGGCTGCCTTGCATTCAGCCCAAAATCAAACAGCTGTATTTGCTTTAATGTACAATTTAGAGTTTGTTTAAACACATTTTTTTCTTCAAAGGGTCATGGGCATTTGGATTAATAGTGCCACAGTTTCAGAGTAACTGCACCTGCATCCCCCCCAACTCCATGGTCCATTCCAGAAGGGCCCGGTCAGGTCTCCAGCCATCACCTATTTCAGGGCAGGGACCCTTGACTCATTCCCTTCTGAATGGGGGGCGTAAGGCTGCACAGCTCCAGGCCTTACCAGCAAGCCCCTCTGCCTAACAGCCAGCACCAGTGCTTAGTTTTCTCTCCGAGGGCTAGGAACAGTGTATTTTAGAAGGAGCAGTTGCAAGTTACCATGCACCTTTATTGTTAAGTTAACAGCATCACAGAGAAAATATATAACAATAAACAGATTTAAACACACTAAACATGACAGGTGTCACCCGTCAGTCTTACACCGCCCTACCAGGCCAAAGTCTTTCCAACCCTTCTTCAAGCGTTGGGATCCCCATTGGACAGAAGGCCTTCTCCGTTCACTGGATCAGAAGGAAGACTCTATGTCAGTTCAAGCTCATCCTTTTAGAAAAATGGCCTTTTCTTTGTCTCCCAGTCTCTGGAAAACTCAGTTTGAACAAGTGTATGCAAACCTCTCCACGGGGTGATAGCTCTCGAGGGATGCATCATCTCAGTGATTCACCTTAATCACTGTTTTTAGTTCCTGGAGAAGTTGTGGTAACCCTGCCCCATGGAGTAGAACACAGTCATACATAAACCATTCATAGATTCAATACAATATGGTCCCCAAAGACATTCCATGTGATTGCAATATCCATCATAAATATTTTTTAAAAATAATTGGCAATACTTTTTTGCTCAGTGAAGGGGAAAAGAAAAAAGGCAACAGAACTTTTTTTGGCGGGTGGGGGAACTGAATTTAGAACAAAAATTCAATCAGAGGTAGGATATGTAAAAATAAGTCGTCTTTTTTTTTAAAAAAAAATAGTGTGTGCAAACTGTATCTTTAATTTGCATGTGCAACTGCCCCAAATGCACATGCAAAGAGGGCAAATTAGGCACTGACTTCCCCTCTGCCCAGTGGGTGCTCAACCACTCCTGTCCCTGGCCCCGCCCCGCCTTTTCCCACCCCTACCCCGCCTCTTCCCACCCCCATTCCACCCCTTCCCCCCAAGTCCCCGCCCTTGCCCTGCCTCTTCTCCACCTCCTCCCCTGAGCGCGCTGTGTCCCCGCTCCTCCCGCTCCCTCCTGGAAAGTCCTAAGTGCCGCCAAACAGCTGCTAGGCAGTGGGAAGCGCTGGGAGGAAGGGGAGCGGGAGCGGGGATGTGGCGTGCTGGGCACGGGGCGTGGGGGGGGAAGGAGGTAAGGAGGGGGGAGCTTGGCTGCCGGTGGGTGAGGAGCACCTGCTAATTTTTCCCCATGGGTGCTCCAGCCCCGGAGCACCCACAGTGTTGGCTCCTATGCAGGCAATTGTGCCCATGTGGCTGTACTTAGCAGTTGTGCACATGAATGGGCCATCTGCAAGGACTGAACTTGACACCCCTTCATCTAAAAGCCTGTCTCCGCTCCCTGAGCAAAAGGACAAGCTACAAGGAGACTCAAAACTATTACGTGGTTCAGTCATTACAGGGGGAGGTGATTTACATCTCCAGGGAGAGAAAATCCAGCTGTATTCCTTCATGTGCATTATCCCGCGCTCCACTTCTCCCCCTCGCGCGCACAGATCCATATGGATGGAGGACACACCCGGCCTCTCAGCGCATTTACATTAAAAAAACAGAACTCCAGCGAGATCACAGCAGGCCACCTGCAGCCAGCATCCGCAATGCACAAACCCTCCGCTCCTGGAGCTAGTACAGTCAGCAGCCACAAGGCTGTGATTGCACATATGGCTCTCTCTACCATCCCCAAGATGGCTGCAGGCAAGACATCTCTCAGACCCACCTCAGGAAAATGCTGGGCCTTACACTATGCTCAGCAAACTAGCTCACAAAGAGAACAAGCACCCCAGCCAGGGGAAGGCCTTGCCTTCAGAGTCTGAAGCTGGCAACCAACAACAGGAGCACCTCAATGGATCGCAACTGCCAGGCTGATGCATAGGACCTCTCCTTGGACCAAGCAGGTTGGGCTAGAATGAGCCAGTCTTAATGCCCCCAGGCCTCACTCCTGCTGGCTGACTCTGTAGCCCGGAGGGGTGGGGGGGAATAGCAGGCTTATCCCAGGATAGGGGTAAGAGATTAAGAGAATCCAGGTAGGACTCTGCCTCTGTGACTTGGTGTCTTGAGTGCCTAGTACAGAGCTAGTGTAATGTGTGTGTGTGACTCATGTTTACTGTTGTCAACTGGTCAGTGCTCCTGGGCCCAGACTGGCAAAGCCAGAGTCATAGTTCTCATCCCTCACAGCTGTATTACAAGTCTCACCATATTGGATGCTTTTCTCAAGCGCACTAAAGGGCACGGGGACCACAAGCAGACGACGGATTCCCGAGCGGGGTGGGCAGGAACTCTGCTGTGACCTGCATTCTTGGAGGTTTCAGTGAAGTATGCAAGAAGCCATGGGATCAGATACACACTAGAGTGGGTCATATTTTAGACCCACCATCCTTCGTATTGTAGCCAAATTTAGGAATTAGCAATAATTTAAGCTATAACTGATGATTCAGTGTGCAGTAGTCTGAGAGAGTTCAACCTCCAGATTACCGTAGTATGAGGAGTGATCTCAGAAAGAGAGACCCCATGAGTAGGGCCCTACCAAATTTACGGTCCATTCTGGTCAATTTCATGGACATAGGATTTTAAAAATTGTAAATTTCATGATTTCAGATATTTAAATCTGAAATTTCAGTGTTGTAATTGTAGGGTCCTGGCCCAAGAAGGAGTTGGGGGGAGTCGCAAGCTTATTGTTGGTGGGGGGGGTTGCAGTACTATTACCCTTACTTCTGCACTGCAACTGGCTGCAGCGCTGCCTTCAGAGCTGGGCAGCTGGAGAGCAGCGGCTGCTGGCCGGGAGCCCAGCTCTGAAGGCAGAACCGCCGCCAGCAGCAGCGCAGAAGTAAGGAGGACATGGTATGGTTTTGCCACCCTTCCTGCTGCGCGGCTGGTGGTGGGGTGCTGCCTTCAAAGCTGGACGCCCGGCCATCAGCCGCTGCTCTCCAGCCATCCAGCTCTGAAGGCAGGGAGGAGTAAGGGTGGCAATACCGCGACCCCCCTAAAATAACCTTGTGACCCTCCTGCAACTCCCTTTTGGGTCAGGACCCCCAATTTGAGAAATGCTGGTCTCCCCCATGAAGTCTGTATAGTATAAGGTAAAAAGCACACAAAAGATTAAATTTCATGAGAGGGGGAGACCAGATTTCATGAGCCGTGACGCGCTTTGCATGGCCGTGAATTTGGTAGGGCCCTACCCATGAGCCAGTTTCGCCTAATCACATTTACTCTGATTAATAATGAGCAGAACAAACAAAATTGTGCACAGTGTAATATAACAAAAAAGAGAAATGTCCGGTACTTGCATTGCCTTCTCCTCCTTCATGGGGAAATTGCAAAGCAGGTGGTACGGCAGTCAGAGAATCAGCAGAGTCAGCAGTCCGGCACATTCCAGTGTATCCCATGGCATCTAGGCTGGCTACCAGCTTTTATAACAAGTTACACTGATGCCCCCTGTATCTTATCCATGTTCATATGTCTCCCTGGCCTTTTTCCTCATTTAAACTTCCACAGCCTTCCGTATCTTTGGGGGTACACACAGTTAATTGGTTACTTACCGATTTCTTGCACTGTCATTAGCATTTATGTCATTTAGTCGCCATGGTATTTCTGTGGTTAATACATGTAAGTTTCACTCGGACTTATTCCCTAAACTTATTCTAAAATATCGTAATTTGACATGACCTTTCCTATGTTACTTAAAGCTGACGCATCAAACACAACTTACCCTGCCACTATCTGCATTGTTGTTGCTATATTATTCTTATGTCAAGTCTGAGTCCTGTTATTTGCACTGCAGCGTTAATCAATACTAATCTTACCTCTATTTCAATATGATAGGCTACAAGAGTGTCCCTAATGCTGTCATTAAAGTGGGTGAGTAACAAGAGCTAAGAGCCATGGCTGTTCAGCCAGTGAAGTCAGGGTTAAAGCTCCAATCAGTCCCACCAATTATTGGGTGAGCACATGCTAGTGGTTTAATATTAACTGAAGCATGATGGCAGGATTTCAGCCCAACTGTCTTGCTGCTCAGCAGGAACTCTTAGTTCTCACTCAGAACTCCTGCTCCCTGGAGGGTGGAACGAAACAAAACCTGACCCCAAAGCCTGCACGTCCTACGGGTACAAAGTCTGCCATGAGACGTGGAACAAACACAATCCAACCACCATGGGCAGAGGGAAACAATTCTAAATAATCCACTGTGCTGTCCAGATAATCAAGCACACACACAGTGTGTGTGTGTGTGTACGTACCTGCTCACATGCTATTGCATGGGGAAGTGTGATTCTGCTTATAACAGGTGGCCAACCAACTAGGCAGATAGTCAATACCTAATTTGTGGTTTCGCCTTTTAGCAATTTCCCATTCATTTCAGGAAATGGATTGGATTCCCATATCTGCGAGAAGATCGAAGAGTCTTTTGCATCTGCAGACCCCCCACCCCCACCCCGGACTCCCCATCAATCGGGGTGACAATACAGATGCTTGCTAGAAGCAGAAAGGCTGCAGTGCAGATTCTCCTCCTAGGCAAGTCAATGACAATCATGGGACATCAGTCCAGATGCAGAAATGTCAGGGTAACGACCACCAGAGTTGTAACCTTTGAGCCAGCTTGGGTGCCTTTTTTTTTTTTTTTTTTTTTTAGGAAAATACAACTTCAATCTGCTGGATGGCTCAGGAAATCACTCATGGGCTGTGGAGTGATTCACCTCTACGTCATTGGTTCAAATCCAACCAAGGTCAGAGACAACCCAAGGTCACTACCCTCTGGCAGCCTTAATAGTGAACAGTGTTTGTCTCACAAAGACACCAGGCCAAATGCAGAACTCCTCCTCAATCTATTGCTGTCAGCAGCCCCATGGCCTCATTTCCATCTCCTGTCTCTCATTTTGTCCCCCCAACACCGATGCTGGTTTTACCTCCACGACAGCCTTAAAATGCAACTGTTCCCACCATGAATCCTCATCCAGGCTTTGGCCATCTCACTCCCACTGCAGCAGCCCATTCTCTGCAACACTCAGCCCCTCTCCCTCCAAACCATCCAAGACTGTTGCAAAAGCTGTCAGCCCCTTCTGACGCCCCCTTGCTGGCCCCTGACCGCCTCCCAGATCAAAGTCAAGCTCCCTGGTTTCATCTGCAAGTCCCTTAGTGCCTTCCTACTGGGTGGAAAAATTCCATCAAAACAGTTTTCTGTCGGAAATGCCATTTCAACAAACCCAGCATTTCCAAGGAAATTGTATCGCTTTCGTTGATTCTTCATTTGGAAAACGAGTGGAAAAAAATGTCATCGCATCCCAATGCGGCATTTTTAAGAATGAAAACTCTGGGGGTTTTTTTTGTTTGGTTTGAAAAGACTTTTCATTTCAAAATTTACTCGATAACATTTTAAAGAATAATAAAGGGTTGAAGTCAAACCAAAAGGTTTCAACTGTCCGGAAATGGGATTTGTTCTTGGACTCTCCTGAGTCAGGATATATTTTTTAATTTAAATTTTTCACAGGATGGAAGACCCATTTGCTGACCTCCTCTGCTTCCTACTCTCCGCTCGTGTGTCCTTTTGGTGTCTGCAGCTCCCAACTGGCTCAAACCAAGCTGCTCACCCCCTTTGGCTGTGTCAACGCTCACTGGTGACACACTTAGTGCAAGAGTCATAACAGCCGATCCCTCCTTCTTTCCCCTTCTGTGCAAACAGTCCACAGGAAATACCCGATTGTCACCCACCGGCAGGATAAATATTGGAGGAAGGAACGCACTGTTTTGGGGTCAGACAAGCTGCTGAGCATGTGAAGGGAACGTGTTTCTAGCACACGCTGGTGAATGGCTGACTGGACACAAAGTTCTCTGTTGCCCTCTACTGGCTCAGGGGCAGGGACACCGCAGTGAGACCTGTTTGAAAGGCAGGGAAAGCAGTGCGACAAAATTATTCCGAGAGCGCAGGACACCGAGGGGGGAGAGAATCGCTGCTCCCAAGAGCTTAATGCCTCAATAGACAAGACAGGCAAAGGGTGGGAGGGGAAACTGAGGCACAAGGGGAGGCAGTGACTTGCCTATGGCCACACATTCGGGGTAGCACAGCTGGCCCTATGCCCAGGTGCACTACCCACTGGGCCGAGCTGGGCCTCCTGCACGTCGCCAGCAAAAAGGAAAACCACTGAGCATTGCAGGAAGAGGGCTGCCAAGGCAGGGCAGCAGCAAAGAGCGGATCATGCCGCCAGACTCGTATTCACAGGGTCTCAGGATCAGATGCCACAGCCCTGGCTGCACT
Organism: Chelonia mydas; assembly: GCF_015237465.2. NCBI lineage: Eukaryota > Metazoa > Chordata > Testudines > Cheloniidae > Chelonia > Chelonia mydas. The sequence continues at coordinate 36,275,083 of NC_051252.2, forward strand.
GGGGACCTGCCTGGTGAAAGGCATCAGCCATAAGGCTGGAGGGGCAGAGGGAAGAACTCGCGCTCATCTCCCGTACGCCATGGAGACGGGCAGGTTACCACACAGAGCTCGGCCCCCACAGCCCCCATGCAGCAGCGTGACGGCCTGTAAAACCCGCTGCCTCCATTTAAGCAACTGCCTCTGGCTGCAGCAGCCCAAGTGGCTGAGAGCCCAGCACTGAGCCATGTCTGAACAGCTGCCTCCTCACCAGGGGGCAGCTCTGCTCTTTGGTTAGATTTGCTCCCTGCCCCCCCACCCCAGGAAAAGCATCAGGGAGCCCCCACGGTGGTTCTGTGAGCCGTGCCCTGAATATGCCTGTGCTCAGCAAGGCTAGACTAACCTCAGGCAACTACTGTGTGTGTTATAAAACCAGGCTTGTCAGCTAAGCTCCTTCTTGATCCCCTGGACACACCATCTCCCTGCCCAGCTTTCTTCTTGCCCATTTCAAAGCCAATGCAGCCGGATGTATGGAGAAATATTCCAGCTTGGCTGAGCAACAGATCCCAGCTGTGTGGTAGATCCCGCAGACTCAGGAATCCTCGGTACTGACCCCCACCCATCCAGCTGTGCAGTAGATCTCCATCTCAGTAGGAAACCTTCTTGAACCTTTGATCTTTCCAGGGGGCCCAATACTTCCAGTACTACATAAACAAATCAATGCTGGGTACTTGGAAGCCAAGAATCGGACGGCAAAGTCCAGTGCCTGCTAAATAGAAACCTGTAGTTGGAGTCAAAGCACTGTGGGGTTATAACCTTAAAAGACGGCCTGACCCACTGGTGTAGAGCCAGGTGCGTGCATTGCCTGCCCTTTCACCCCCGCCCCTCCATAAGCCCTTTGCTGCACATCACCCTCTGTGCACGCAGGCATATCTGAGCGCCAGTTAGGGACAGCTGCATTCAGCTGGCAAGGACCCAAAGCCGGGAGGAGGGGGGCTGTGCTGCGTGACAGGCCCTGCGTGTTCAGGTAGCTCCGACCCTTGCCAGGTGCCAGCGAAGCAGCGTATCTGCCTTTGCCAGGGACTCATCTGGCTTTGCAAACTGTTCCAACAAGAATGCAACTACAGAGCTAAAAAAAAAAACAGGCTCCCTGGCTGCACATTGCTTACACCTGATGCAACCACAGATGGATTGTCTCCCTTAAAACTATCTCCCCCTCCCTGAATAAACATCAGTACTGATGGGGAGAAATAATCTCCAAGGGGGCACGATCCTTCACCAGGGACATAATCTCTTAGTGCCCAACCAACGTAGCGGCCCTCTCACACAGAGCACTGCACAGATACACAGTGAGAGCGGTTCCTGCCATCTCATGGCCAAGGCAGCCAGGGAGGACAGTCATCTCCATTTGACAGAGGGGGTGCGTATGGCACAGAGCAGTCATGCCCAAGGTCACACGGAGAGTCTGTGGCAGAGCTGGGGATTGACTACAGGTCTCCTGAGTCACAGTCCAGTGCCTCTCACATAGCTCCTTCCCTTCCTCTCTGAGTGAAAGACAGCATGGAGTCCTCTGACCCCAAGGGGCCACAGGACCTTACACCTGCCTTGCCCGCCTCATGCTCGAGCCCCTTTGCCAAGACTGCTACTTAACAGAAAACACAGCTGGGGGAACAGGGTAGAGCCTTCTCCGCCCGGCAGTGCACAGGCCAGCGGAGGCCCAGCAGGGATGGATCTGATCCGCTGGAGCAGAACTGCGTCCTATTTCCACGACAGGGGAAGCTGTCCCTCTGAGGGGAGATCTGGGCCTGTTGCCCTTACCACCCCCCTGAGTCATAACCTGCCCTTTGACGTCACTCTTCCTGGAGAGCGCCACAGTGCATGCCCGTTAAGGAGCTCATTAAAACAATCTGCAGCTCCTGTAGGTTCTGTGAGCACCAGAGTCAGTTCAAGGGATGCTGGGGGACTCCCCCAGAGCAGCCGCTTGGATCCCTCCTGTCATGCCCCCCTCCCTGGTTCCCAGCACTGGGCTCCGTCAGCTGCTAGGGTGGGGACAGGCTGGGTTGGGCGGGGGGAAGGTAGGTGACGTGCCCTGGGCTGAGGAAGGGGTTTGTGCAGGGAGTACTGACTGGAGGCCTCTGGTGAGACAGAAAGGAGGAACGGTGCTTGTGATGTGCCCCCGCCAAGGCCATGGGAGGAAAGGAAATCCCCTAGTTCCCTCGGGGGCTAGCACAAGTCGCCTCCCCCTCCGAGCCACGGAGCACGAGCAGTCAGCACTGCTGTTTGCGTATCTCCTTGGAGGGATCCATTGCCAAGTGCCAACCAGAATTTGCCCCTATAACTATCACAGGAGATTGGTAATAGACCGAGCTGGCCCTGGCTTCATTCCCCAACCAGGCCCCTTGCGCTTTACTGGCAATGCCAATAGTTTGCCCTACTCTAGAGCCTCCTACCCAAAGGCCTTTTTTTTTTTTTTTTTTTGCGCAAACGGTTAAGTAAGTCTCACAACAGCCTGTGAGAGAGGGAAGTATTATCCCCATTTTACCAAAAGGGAAACTGAGGCAGAGAACAATTTACGGGACTTGCCCAAAGTCACAGAGGAGGCTGGAATAGAACCCAATTCCACTGACTCCCAGGCACAGGTGTTAAGGTCAGAAGGAGCCATTGTGACGATCTAGTCTGGCCTTCTATAGAACACAGGGCAGAGAATTCACCCTGTGCTTTAGCCACAAGAGTCTCTTTCTTTCCGGAGCCTCTGGCTACTCATTCAGACCCCATGACCAAGAGCGGGATGAGTGGAGACAGCAAGGAGCTACAGCTCACCTACAGCTTTACAGAGCTCTGTTTTAGCTAATGGAGCCACTCCATGTAGTGGTGGTGGGAGTAGGCAAGAGCCCGTTCTTTACTCTCTCTCTCTGCAGAAGATCTTGAATTTAGATTAGACTTAATCCTCAGCCAGCCAGTGAGCTAGACCCCAGACCACGTGAAGCAGGCACTCCAGGCCCCGCCGTAACACATATACAAAAGGTTTCAGAGTAGCAGCCGTGTTAGTCTGTATGTGCAAAAAGAAAAGGAGTACTAGTGGCACCTTAGAGACTAACCAATTTATTTGAGCTTAAGCTTTCGTGAGCCGCGGCTCACTTCAGCTGTAGCTCACGAAAGCTTATGTTCAAATAAATTGGTTAGTCTCTAAGGTGCCACTAGTACTCCTTTTCTTTTCACATATACAAAAAGCTTTCATGCTGACCTTTAAACTTTGGACAGAGTCATGGAAAGATAAGAGCCTTTATCCTCTTAGCAGCAGCTTGCAGGTCCCCAGGCACTGTGAGGAGGCACGTGAGAAGATCTGGCTGGTGGTGATGGGCCTATACTGGCAGACGGCCCCTCGTCCCAAACAGGTACCTACCCAGGCAGAGGGTCTGTGAGAGGAGAGGGATCTGCACGCCAGCCGACAAAAGCCAACTGAGATTCAACGGCTGGGTGTCGAAGCTAGACAAATTCAGACGGGAAATAAGGTGCAAATTTTTCACAGGGAGGTGCTTAACCATTGCAGCCACTGATCTAGGGCTGTGGCATATTCTCCGTCACTTGGCGCCCAAGCGTCTCTCTAAGGGATCCATTCGTCTCAGCCAGAGCTTGTGGGTTCAGTTCAATCACAGGGGGAGAGTCTCTGGCTGGTGCTAGGCAGGAGGTCAGACAAGATGATCCCAACGCTCCCCGCTGGTCTTAACGTCTATACGACACATGGGGGACAGGGACTAGACGTGGGGCTGAACCGGAGCCCTGTATGCCAAACACCCCCCAGCCCAGGTTTCAGGGGAAGGGGTGGAAGGATGGTGTTTCACATTCAAAACCCTTGGATCTCGACTCTGGTAATGACTTTTGCTTCTGGGTCGCCAGGGGCTGATATTTTGCCACTGTGTCACAGCTGGGTTCAAATGTGTCTCAAGGTGGCAGAAGCTTGCGAGGTGCCCCACAAGGGAGACTGCAAGGCTTAGCTGCATGTCACCGCTGCCTTGGCCATGCCTGTGCTGTCTGAGGGGAGCAAAGAGGAAATCCCTCCAGCCCCTAGTGGGATGAGGGCAGTGTTTGGGTGGCTCAGGGCCAGGACAGTTTTAATCCACCCTTCAGGCCAGCTGTCTAGTTGTGGAGGAGTTCAGCTCTTAGACTGCATTTCCCTAGGGGCAGGGACTGTGGTAAAGAGAGAAATACACTGTGGGCATTGTGGGTAATACAACTAATTATTCATTATAAAACGATCAAGTTCATCCCCTAGCTTCCCCAGACCAGCTGGGGTTGGGAGAGCTGCGGTGGGGGCACCTCCAAAATCTGGGGTCCTGCGCAGACTCAGAAACCAGGCAGACCCGACCTGCCAGGCCTGCCCCCTGCTGAGCTGCCTGCTGTCCTGCTTCCCGGGGCCACCTTCTGCCGGTTGGCATCTCGCCTGCTGAGGCAGGACGGCACCTGGATGCTAGGGGAGGGGCAAAGCTGTTCTTGGAAGCAGGTGGGGGAGATCCACCCGTTAATATGGACAGATCTGAAGAAGAAGCAGGGGTAGGCTGGGCAGGGATATAGAACAGGCCCAGTTACCCCTGGAAACCAGAGCCATGGCTCCACCCACATCCCCGGCTCTCTGTTGGTAGCGTTGCCATACCAACCGGGCTGGGCGCGCCACCTGAGCCGGGTCAGGAGCAGCTGTGCTTTTGGTGGGTCCCTCTGCAGCCAGAGCTAGGGTTATTGCTCTGTGATAGAAAGGCTGACCCATTCCTGCAGCCATGAACATCGTCCTTTCCAGGTAAGGTGGGCCGGGGTCCAGCTGCTTGGGGGTGTCCTTTCCCTTTGTCCTCCTGCCATGGAGCCTGCCAGGGAAGAAGCTTGCAGTGAGCGGAGGGAAGCTCCCCTCAGATACACAGGGGCATTACAGTGAGTGAGGACAGCTTGTCTGGGTGGACAGAGCAGCAGGCTGGGAGTGAAGAGACCTTGGTTCTCGTCCCACCTGATGCAAGCCGCTTAACTTGACCTCCGCTTTCCCCTCTGTAAAATAGGTGCAATGATACTGACCTAGCTTTGCAGAGGCTCAGTTCATCCACGTTTCTGAAACGGATCAAGGTCCCCTCCAAGATTTTGCTGTACACCCCAACAATGGGAAGGAGGAGCCTGGAGATTTAAAGGAACATAGTGGGAGATGCTCATTAATTTCACTGCAGCCTGAGGCGTTCTCACAGGGAAAGCCTGCACTGCAATCACTTGGGGTGACTATGCTCATGTAGACTGCATACCAAGCTAGCATCAGTCTCGCTAGCTCTGGTACCTGCAAAGCTGCAGCAGTCTGGGCTTCAGTGCAGGCTGGATAAGCCCACTCTGGAACCAAGGGTAATTACTCGTGCAGCCAGCCCACAGTGGAGCCTGTGCTGGCCACAGCTTCATTGCTCTGGTATCCAAGCTAGCTAGATGAATGCTAGCTCGGGTCCATCCATTCAAGCTGCAGTCACCCCCGATGCAGTGCACACAGATCCTTATGCACAGAGCACAGTAGAAGGTGAGGGGAGGTTTGCATGTCAAGGACCTGGAGCATGGGGATATTTTAGCACAGCGGCTATCTAAGACTTTTGGGGAACCCTGGGAAATAAACGTGAGCAATCTACAAGGCTCAGGAGTGGCCCGTAGCCGTGAAGTAGTCAATAGACTTGTAACTGGAAATTTTGCTTGTGTTCTGGTGTCCCTGAGCCGACCTAAGGGCCAAGGGCCTGAGCATGTCTCTGCACAACTCACCACTTTGCATGCTCACCCCCGCAACCCACAATTTTCACTGTCACTCACGCATACAAAGGGTAAACGAGACCTATGCTCCTTCAATGAGCATTGTTTGGCTCTCCATGAACAAGTGAGTGTGGGCTAACGAGGGAAGCCGGACATCTGAAAATGCGGCCCTAAGCATTTGCATCAAGCTCATGGGGGGCAATGGAGACGCAGCTTTGGCGAAGGGCTCTCCCCTACGGCTGCAGATAGCAACCCTAAGGAGAAGCGGTGCAAGAGAAACATCCTGTATATGTATCCTATGTTTAAGAACCGTGTAAAGCAGCAGCAACTTCTGGAAACTTTGCATCTGCTGGAGCTGTTAGACTATGATAACAAACATACACTGAACTGTATTGGAGCCAGATGTTTGACAGCAGAACTAAAGCCAAGATCCAGCCTATAAGCAGGGCCTCAAGCAAGAGAACAGAAAACACTGGGTCCCTAGAGATACCCAGGCTGCTGGAGGCAGGAGTCTGGCTGTAACTTCCTTCCCCTTCCAGCACTACTGCCAAGGTGAGAGGATCTGGCAGAAAGCCTCCTTCTTCCTTCCCACCACGACGCTGCTACCAGACCTGGCAGAGGTATGTGCCCCATGTGGTCCAGGGAGAAATCAGACCAGGCTGCCAAGTGCCCTATCACTGTGTCCCCAAAAGCACACAGCTCTCAGTAGTAGCTTGGATGGCTTCTGATGAAGGCCACACCCAGTTAGGGTTTCATTATTAGTAGGGTGACCAGATAGCAACTGTGAAAAAACAGAACAGGAGGTGGGGGAGTAATAGGCGCCTATATAAGAAAAAGTCCCCAGAAACGGGACATCTGGTCACCCTATCTATTAGGGACCTGTTCCTTTTTCCTAGCACACATGAGCGCAAAGGAGCATGTTTCCAAGGCTTGAGTCACGTCAGGCAGCAGCGCCCAGGCCACAGCCCATCGCTTGCCACCCAAGCAGCTCTCTGCAGAACTAAATGCGCAAACTAGCGCTCATCCACATCTTGGTTGTCACAACGCGTTTTGGATGAGAAATGGAAACAAAATTTTTCCACAAGACTCTTCATGTTGGTCAAAATATTCCAGTTCTGGACAAACAATCGGAACTGAAAACTTTTCAGGAAAACTTTTCAGGTTTTTGGAAAAAAAAAATGAAACTTTTGTCCAAAAGCCATTTAAAACCCTCTCACTAAAATTGGCTTTCAGTTTTATTGAAAAGCCTGAAACTCTTTAAGGGGAAATTTAGGGGGAAAAAAAGACCAAGAAAATGTTTCCAACTCTCCACAAAATTCATTGGCATTTTTCAACCTGCTCTAGTGGGGAGTAGCAGATGGGGACAGAGTGGATGGATCTCTCTCTCACACTGTGGTTTGTGGAATGCAAACACTGGAGAACCATGGAGGTATGTCTTATGGCGTAGCCCACATGGGAAGCGTAGATGAGCAAGGTGTTATCATGGAAGGAGAGCAAGGCAGAAGTTAGAGAGAAAAGGGTCGAGGAGGGCTAGGTCCCTCCTACCAATTCAGGGTATTCCCCACAACATATCTAGTATTCCATCCAGTCCTGTTTGGGCTTCCCACCAGTTCCCCGGTGGACCACTGCAGCTTGGGAGAACATCTCACTATCAGGAAATATTTCCAGATATTCAGCCTACATTTCTCCAACTTGATTCCACCATCTTTAGGTTTTTATAGGGACCCCCGTCCCTTTGGATTTTGAGGGCCTCGATGTATTTACACTAAATAATTCTGCTCCTTTTGTAGGCTATTACATCTCTCCTTCTCAACCAAACTATGCACCTTGAAGCTCTTTCCATCTTTCCTCTTAAGTCAGTCCCTCTAGCCCCTGCTCATTTCACTGGCCCTGTCTTTGAACTCTCTCCAGTTTGTCACTCTATTCCTGTAAGGAGGAGCCCAGAACTGAGAGCAGTAAAATCACGCTGAAAGACATGACTGGCTACACCACACAGAAGAGACAGAAAGGCCTAGGGGCCGTAACATGTTTAGTGAGTTTATTCATTGCAGCAAGCCTGGGAGGGGTGGCCATAGTCCCACATTGCCTAAAGCAGCAAATGCTCTAGAGAGCCAGCACTGTTTGCCAATGATTTATTTTCAACATGAGGTCAGGGGAAGGCAGTTTACTACAGTTCTGAGCCTTGAAAAATGTAAGGCCCCCCCATGTCTTTTGTGGCAATGAGTCAAGCTTGCATGATGGAGACCAACAGGCTTTATTAGATGGTGCACAGCTGCAGCACTCTTGGCAGAGCTGCTGGGGAACTAGACACGTAGGCAGACTGCAGCTGTATCTTTCCATTAATACTGCTCTTAAAAGAATTTAGGAAGGTCTTACACTGATAGCTGGGGGATTTGGGTTTCTAGAGGGGATGAAGTGACGCGGATTTGAAGTTTATGAAAGGAGCATTCAATAATCGGCTTAAGCCCACCAGTACCGTACCGGGCAGTGCAGCTGGGAGATGTGTCAAGAACGCCTGTGAGCGGAGCTGAGTTTAGCACCGCTCCCAATAGCTCAAGGGAAGGCTTGTTTTTAGCTAGCCTGGAACACTTGCTGTCTATTGACCGGGAGGGTCTAGGTTCAAGTCTCAACTGTTGTACTATGCAGATCACATACAGATGAGCCCAGCCAGCAGCCCAGTGTGGGGCTCAGCTGCACCAACAGGCAGCCACCCAACGCCAAATATCAGACCCTAGAAGCCAGGCTACACCAAGAGGCCATTCGTTAGCCACCCAGCCTCCCTTTCATGGGTGCATTTTTGTATCTCAAATAAACTGCAGACGCAAGTACCAGCACTAGAGAGGCTACCTATCCTGCTAGCATGTCATCCTAGTGCTAAGATGTGCACCCAGAATATATTTGCAGGTGCAAAATTGGCACCCCCATGTTTTTAGGTGGGTACAAACTGTACCAGCAAACAGGGAGACCTGGGTGAAAGCTATCCCCAAATGAGGAAACTGTGCCATGAAATGGCACTTCCCAAACCTTGCAATACTTTAGTCAGGGCTGCATTTCAGGGCGGGCAAACGGGCAGTTGCCTCGGATGCCAACTTCCATGGGGTTTGCCATAATGCTGTGCCTCTCAGACTCTTTTGTCCTCCTCCGCTGATTGGCCACTGGGGTGGGCAGGTTGCTTGTTTTGGGGGTGGGTGATTCCCACTCATGGGCGGAGGGGAAAATGGAGCACTGAAAACATTTTCCACCCTTGCCGGCAAAACTCCTAGCATGGGGTCTGGGTTTAGCCAATCCACATCACTTTTGACAGTGCTGTGATGGACAATGGGCTGCTCTGTAATAATGTATGACTCCTATGTATTTGTTTGACTGTGATTAGGGTGTGCTACTGTATGAAAACCTGGGGTGCATTTAAGAGGCTGACTGCACATAGGCAGGAAAGATACAGTGGCTTCAGATAGCCACCCAGCGGCTGACACGCCAGAGAGAATGCAAGAGCCTTGGCTTTGTTGTCCTACTTCTGTCCACCAAGGAGAACCAAAACCCCAGGGATACAAGTCATTCTCCTGAGGGAGGGGGCACTTGTCAGGGGGCTGTTCAGGGGAACACCCACAGACACACACCAGGTTGCCTGAAGAGCTAGGCCATCCTGGGCTCCGCTCAGAGGTTGGCCGGGCGTACACAGACCCTTTTCCTCTTATGCTTTGCTTTATTCCTGCTCTTAAGATTAACCATTTATACTTCGGTTTACGGAGGCTGTTTGGTCACTATGGACCTCTGCTTGTAGACGCCCAAAGGGAAGAACTGCAGCTGCCATACGCAGCTGGACCTGCTGAGTAACCACGAGTGATCCACAGGGTGCTGTAGCCCAGGTCTCGGTCTCAGAGCAGGATAATCACGCGATTCCACCCCAGGAGAGAGAAAGGCATGAAGCCTGACACCTGCGGGGGGGGGGGGCACTCAGATGGTACGTCTACACAGCGATAAACCTATGGCACCACGTCTCAGAGCCCAGCCCAGCGGATTCAGGCTTGTGGGGCTCGGGCTGCAGGACTACAAACAGCAGTGTAGATGTCTGGGCTCCGAGTCCCTCTCCCTTCATAGGCGCTCAGACCGTGGGCTCCAGTGTCTACATAGCAGTTTTATAGCCCCGCAGCCAGAGCCCCAGGAGCCTGAGTCAGCTGACCCAGGCCAGCCACTACCATGCCGCGGGTCTTTTATTGCAGTGTAGACAGAGACCAGAGAGGAGACGGGTGCAGCTAGCCCTGGAACTGTGACATATTCCATTATGGAATCCCTTAAAGCCAAGCTTGCCCCTGTGCTGGAACCCCTCAATCGCCTATCCCATAAGGCCCAGCACTGTCATGGGGAGATCATTTTGAAAGTAAGAGAAGGCACTGTGGGATGAAGATAAGGCGACAGGATGAATTGACTCATTGGGAACCATTATGGACTTAAACAGTACTGTCGCACAAAAACCCCAAATCTTGCTCCTACACATTACAACCAACTCTTGCAACTGATGCTTGTAAAATGTTTGGGACAGTTTTTGGGTCTAGTTGCAAGCTCAAGACATTCCGAACAGCAGCATCTGACAATGTCTTATCACTCAGCGTAAACACAGGGCCCGGATGTGACCTCCTACTGGGAAACTGCTCCAGCTGTTTCAAAGGCAGTCTAGACAAGTGGCCCAACATTTAAAGTTTACACTTGTCACAGTAGACTCTTGGGTAACAAACCATTCAGCCTGATTTACTGAATTTCTGACTTGGGTTGTTCCTTTTGTGGTTGAGCAACAATAGACACCTGAGACCCAAAGTTTTGTGTGTGTGTGTGTGTGTGTGTGTACACACTGAGCACTCCAATCTATGCATGCAAATGCCCCATTCCATACATACAAAGGTGTGGTTCTGATGCACACACGAGAGAAATCCTGCAAAACTCTGGGCTCAAGTTTCTAAAGCTGGGACATACCAGCACTAATGGTGAACTAACCCAACATGCAGCTCTTTTCTCCCCTACCCAGAGATAGCCAAGTGAGGATCATGGAGAACACAGTGGCCAACGCAGAGAAATATTTCGGCCAGTTCTGCGCGCTGATGGCCTCCTACGCCAGGAAGACAGCCAAGCTGCGGGACAAGTCAGATCTCCTGGTGAAGCAGCTCATCGACTATGCGAACTCCGAGAACGCTGAGCTGCGAAGCACCATGAAGAACTTTGCTGAGGAGCTGGCCAAAGTGCAGGACTACAGGCAGGCAGAGGTAAGGAGCTGCCCACACCCTGCAACACTGACTATGCCAGGATTGTGATCACAGCTAGGGAGGCATAATCTGACCATAGTCATGGGAGTTCACGTTGAGGGAGCAATGGACCTGTATGTGAGCAATACAGGAAACACTAAATATTTCATTGTCTGTCGATATACTGTGCTAGTGTAACCCACACACCTTCTGGGTGTGGTGTTCTGTCCCATCTAGTGGCACCGAGGCCACTTAGAGATTAATGAGTCTGCTCTACAGCCTTAGCTAAGGGCCATGTGGCTTTTAGCTCATGCAGTAGAGGCTCATGCACTAAGCTCCAGAGGTCCCAGGTTCGATCCTGCCTGCTGACGACCGGGGTCTGTCAGTGTTACACTAGCAACTAGTGTCCTGTCCTAGGATGGCTGGGCTCATTGCTGCTTTCCCTGTTCAGGGGCTGAGGGTATTGATCTGTGCAGCCTTCCTGCTCCTTTCCAGCCTGGAAGGGAGGAACCAAGCTAAGAAGGAAGAATTTTAGGGGTGAATCTATCCCTTATCCAAGATGACAAGCTCTGCATAATCACCCAATTTCTGCTTCTGAGGGGATTATGGGCCATTCTTTGGTTACTATTTGGGGAAGATTCACCCCCTCCCCTTACACCCTCTTCCATGTCTCGCTGTGCCTTTCGTGTTAAGGAAGTGGCAGTGGATTAGAGGGCCTTTCACCTCTCAGGTGTCTGGTTTGAATCCAACTTAGGTCAGGGTTAGGGTTAGGGTAGCATTTTAGTGTTGCCATCTGATGGATGTTCAGGGACTACATGAAACATGTTCATGGCTGCCAGCCCAGCTCCTGTTTTGAGGTCCCTGCTATAACTGGCGGTGTCGACAGACCAAGGACTGAATGATCTGGATCCCTTGAGGTGATAGAGCAGAGGGCAATTGCAGTGCTATTGCTTGGTGGCTAGAGGTCCCAACCCTGTCAGGCTCTCAGCCAGCCCTGTCTGTACCAAGTACATTATATCCCCGCCGTACTGCCTGTGTGAATTTCCCCTTTAGGTGGAGAGACTGGAAATGAAGGTTGTGGAGCCACTGAAACGGTACGGAGTCCAGCTCAAGCAGACACAGGTAAACGCCACATAGCTGTGACCCTGCCACATCCCGTAGCCAGCCGGCCGCGCCAGCCTTAAAAAAACAAAACAAAAACACACTTATCTCATCTCCTAGGCAGAGATCAAGAGGTTCAACAAAGTCAGAAACAATGAGATAAAACAACTGGAGAAACTGGAGAGACTGCGGCAGAAGTCACCCTCAGACCGACACACCCTCGTATCCTTTATGCCACGTTACAAACCCCGAGAGGTGCAGAGATAGCACTTGGTTAGGCAGCCTGATCAGCAACGCAGAGGTAGGAAGCCAGGGCTCAGTGGCTTAGGTTTCATTGTGGTTTCTTCCGAATGTTCCACAGAATCCAACAGAATCTGTTGGAAACCGACCTGCGTCAGGAAACCACCCACCCCAGTAAGGGAAAGCCCAGACTGTTGTAAACTAACCACAGGCTTCCCTGGGAACTAGCTGGAGCTCAGAGAAATGAGAGGCATGCAAAGGGATTGAGGGTCAGGTGATGAGGCGCCAAGTCCACCTCCTCCCAAACCACTTCCTTATCAAGCTGCAAATGTGAAAGGGGAGATTTCACACGTGCTATGTTTTGACGCCAATCTGGTCACACGCATCCTAAATTCGTTCCCAGACCCACGTTCTGCACATAGATCTTGGAGGGCTCAGTTGCTAACTACTCTAAGCACTTCCCCACACCAGCACTCACTGAATGGCGTGTGAATGGGAAATAGGGCAATGTTCCTTTCCAAAATATCCCTCCTTCCGCCCACCCAGGGAAACGCACCTTATTATATGGTTTGCAGTGTTGCTGTAGCCGTTGTTGGTCCCTGGACAGGAGAAAGGTAAGGCAGGTGAGGCAATGCCTTTTGTTGGACCAACTTCTGTTGGTGGAAGGAACAAGCTTCCGAGCTACAGAGAGCTCTTCCCCAGGTCCGGAGAAGATAACCAGAATGTCTAAACTAAATGCACGGTGGGTCAGTTTTGTAACCCAGATCTGAAGAACAGCTCTGTGCAAGCTCGAAGACTTGTCCCTGCTCCCGACAGAAGCTGTTGCAATAAAAGATATTACCTCACCCAATTGGTCTGTCTCTTGTTCTTTCAGACTTTCTGGGTGGGACCCCTTTTCAAAGGGATAATCTCGACAGCTCAAGAGATTTGCCTCTGCCTGGCAAAAATATTTTAAATGAGCAACCCCTTCCGCAGCTTTTCCAAAGAAGGCAATTCTCAGCTGAAAATCCCAAAGATCCTCAAGGGGGAAAGAAGAAATTGGATATCTTTGTGTAGACTCAGCTGCTGAGCAAGGTGGCTCAGCTTCTCTGGAAACAAAACATTGCATCCGGGAACTAGCATGGGCTCTCCCCAGAAGGGTTGCATGTCACTCTCACTTGTAGATTTCACAGCAGTACCATGCTGATTGGGGACCACACGGCCCCCCAGCTCAGCTTTCTACACTGGGCAGCATAGAGGCTCATGCATCCCTCGGGTCCTGTCCCCAAGAAGCCAGGTGCAAAAAGCACTCAGGTTTGTGCTCCTCATTTGCACACACACAGAGTTGCTTGACACTTTTTGAATTTCAATGCCATTTTTCATGGGGGGGGGGGGGGGAGGAATCAAATTTCAGTGCAAAACCTGGCAGATTTTCAACTCCATTTTTCATGAATCTTTGTGGGTTTTCCACCTGTTACAGAAGTAGCTGGAGGTTTGTGAGTTTCCCAAAAAAACTCATTGAAATTTTTTGGGGAAAAAAAAACCAAAAACAGTAAAAAATTAAAAAAAAAAGTCATAATTTTTACTGGTTTTTCCACCAACTCTGTAAGTGCTTTAAACAAGAGCTCCTACAAAGCGGTTGTTTGCATCGACAGGTTACCTCCCTCCACTGAGATCACGTCCCATGCGGCAATATTAGGGTGACCATATTTCCCAAAGGGAAAACAGGACACCGTGTGTGGCTGGTCCAAGCTCCCCCCACCCCCGCATGAGGCTGGGGTCGCTGAAACCATGCCTGCCCCCCCCTCCACAAGGCTTGGGTCGCTGGAACCCTGCCTGCCCCCTGTGTGAGGCTGGGTTCACTGGAACCCTGCCCCGCCCCGCAAGAAGCTGGGGTTGCAGGAACTTGACCTGCCCCCCTCCCCCACTAGAGGTTGTTGCTGTTCGCTGCAACCCTGCTTGTCACCCCTCCTCCCCTGTGTGAGCCCTGCCTCCCCCGCCCCCGCAAGGGGCTGGCATCTCCACTCACACCCCCCCAAATTCCCCCGCACCGCACTTTTGACAAAAGTGGGCATTTATCCCATTTGCTCTTGCCAACTGATCCAATTGCCAAGAGTAAAAAGGGGACAAAGGTCCACTATTGCCAGAAATGTTGGGACAGCCAGGACAGGGCTTAAAAAAGGGACTGTCCTGGCCGAAACGGGACATATGGTCACCCTAGGCAATAAGTGGTGTTCCTTCCGGGCTGATCCGCTGGTCTGATTTAAAAGGCACTCCAACAAAGTCACAGTCAAAGCTCGGCCTGTGTTTTATAGGGTGGATAGTTGCCATGTTTTCCCCGGGTGAAAATCCTCTTTCAGAAATGCAATCAGGGCAGTCAGTGTAAGAGGACAAGATTCCTTCCTGCCCACAAGCATCTGACAGTAACTGCTCAGTTCAGTTCTTCTGGGCTCAGCTGCTCACACAGACACCAGCACAAGGATCAGTGTGTCTATAAACTCTCCCCTTCTCATCGGATTATTCCTTGACTACTGCCGTCAGTCCCAGGTAAGCACAAGTTCCCCTGGGTATAATATTTGTCCTGTACCCAGGATATAATTTCAAGCAATGGACAGTAAAAGATTGTCAGGATAAAGCACAGGTGAGTGCTAGAGACACACAACTCAGGGCGGGACAGGACATTCTTAAAACCCTCCCTGTGGTATTTATAACACAGGATGGCGCTGGTGCAGTCAAGACCCAATTCTTTCCGATAGCACCAGGAACTGGAATCCAGCTTTTTTCTCCCATCCTGGGCTGTATTGTCAATTTAAGCTGTAAGCGCACTGCAGAAAGGACTCTCTCTCACTGGTCAAAAGTTCTGTGTGAAAACTAGTTGTTTGATGGAAAATTGGGTTTTCAGTTACACCACATTTCTGGTGAAGAAAATTTAGACTTTTTGTCAGAACAATGAAAAATGTTTTGGCTGAAAATTCAGGGTTTTTTTATTATTATTAATGAAAAGTCAAAATTTTTCATGGAAACTCTCCCCACCCCCCCACCCCCCATATTGCAACCACCTCCCCTCTTCCCACATACATGTGCAGAGCCTAGCACAATGGCACCTGATCTCAGCTGGCACTTCTAGTAGGGATTCATTTATCACGTACGCTGTTCAGGCCAGCGCCATTGACGGCAGTGGAGTGACTCCTGACTGACACCAGCGGGAGAGGAGAACCGGGCCTGAGGTCTCAGAGGGAATGCGCAGTGGACACACTAGCCCTGAGTGGCCCCTGTTTACTCAGTAGCGTGTGCAGCATGACTGTAAAGGGTTAACATTTGGATGCATCGCCTTCCGGGGCTGGGTGGAGGCTTACCCTACAGTTTTGTATTCAAAGGAGAAAAAAAGAATGACTGAGCACCACAAAGCATCAAAATACACCCACCCTGCCAGCCAGCTTCCCTTCTGCTTTTTCCCTACCTGATATTCCACCCCCACTAAGGCAGGCTTTATTTCACCTCCCAGCTGCTTTTCTTATCAACACACTAATGCACCATGCTCCACTGGTCCAGATTTTACGCCACATGTTTAGTACCTGAAATAGCCCTGCCATAAGTCTCATCCATTTTCCTGTAATGACATTCAGTGCTGATGGATTTGCGCCTTCCCTCCTGCAGCTAGAGAGAGAGGAGGAATGTCATGCAAGCTATAGAACCCTTTGTACTGGAAGGGAAAATTGTGGTAGGGCTCCCTGAGGGTGTCTGCCACCATGGGGATGCATCTGACCCCCCCGAACATGCCCACAAGAAACATCCTTCTGATTTCATATTCTGCACTCTCCAGCCACCTCCCTCACCTAAAGGAACCACCACTGGGTAGTTTATAACAACACTTAGTTCTCACATAAGGCTTTTCCACTGTAGATCTCAAAGTACCTAACCAAGGAAAAAGAAAAGGAGTACTTGTGGCACCTTAGAGACTAACAAATTTATTTGAGCATAAGCTTTCATGAGCTACAGCTCACTTCATCGGATGCATACAGTGGAAAATACAGTGGGGAGATTTTATATACACAGAGAACATGAAACAATGGGTGTTACCATACAGACTGTAACAAGAGTGATCAGGAAAGGTGAGCTATTACCAGCAGGAGAGCGGGGGAGGAGGGGCGGAGTGTGAGGGGGAAGGAACCTTTTGTAGTGATAATCAAGGTGGGCCATTTCCAGCAAAGTCAGCCTCATTATCCCCATTTTACAGAAACCAGGGAAACTGAGGCACAAAGACGGGGGAAGTGACTTGACCAAGATCACACAGCAAGTCAGTGACAGACCAGGAAGAGAACCCAGGAGTCCTGACTCTCAGTCTCCAGCTTTAGCAACTAGCTCAGCATTCAAAAGGAAGAGGTAACCTATCCTAGGAACAGGAAAAGGAGGAGCTGACTCCACAGACATTGTCTGTTCAGGACCCAGTCGCTCCTCATAAGAAGCTTTAAAAAACATAATAGCTAGAACCAACCCTGCTGCTGTAATAGCAAATATTCTCTGCATTGTACTTCTGTAGCTTAATTTACGCTGACTAAGGATACATGCAGGAAGCCAGGTGTCAGCTCCTTACAAGCAGAATTCAAGGCTTACTCAGCAGCTGGGCTTATGAATGTGCAAGAACAAATTGGGCCTGTGGCACCTATCTGGTCATGTGCAAATGTGTTAACTCGGGTGCCTCGGGGTGGTCAGTGCACAAGCAAAACAGGTCTCTGCTTTTTAAAATTCAGGCCCCATGGCTATCTGCACCTTCTGTTTATTCCCCATCTGAAGATGGAAACGATTGCAAAGCCATATACAGAGAATTAGGGGAATAATAGGAAGATGGGAAATAAGCAGTAGGAGCAGATGAACTCTTAGAAAACTAAGATCCTATGGTCACGCTAAACCCCCAGCTGATAAAAATCACAGGGAGGAGACACATAGAGAGCATATATGCCATGTAGGCTGAGTTGGTTCTCAAGGAAAAGGGCTAGGTAAATCCCTGCTGTCACTCTGCCAGTTTCCGTGGAGCTCCCTAGGGATGAATTTGGCCTAGATCTCTCATAAAGGTTTTCACAGGGCTTTAAGCTTATGAAACTACAGCCATAAGACGACATGTTGGGCCACGGTCTGTTCCCCCATGAAGCATACATGCCCTACTGCCCTCTGCTGGATAATGTCAGGCCTGCTAAAAAGCATGCACGTATATCACCGTCAAGTGGTGAAACAGAACAGGGATCTAAGCATGGGAGCACGTCAGAGAGAGATCACATCACCCCCAGAGTGGCTGCAGCCCCAGGAGAGAGACACTGGGTGAGTTTCAAAAGAAACCATTTACCTGATCATGGTATTGGCTTTGCAATGGGAACGTAAAAGGTTTTCTGTTCTGCACCCCATGCTCAACCAAAGCAGGCCAATGTCAGACGTAGGGGAGTTTGGATTCTGTGATGGATCCAGGATCTGGCCCTTGAACACAATATTGGACTGAGGCATTTGCACGGCAGTAAGGCAAATGCTTCCTTTCTAAGGTGGCTCATTGTAAGCCCTAGCATTGCTCCACAAGCATTAATCCCAGGGCTGCTTTATAACAAGGGTTTACCAGGGCACAGTCATTCCCCCAACCACCTCCACACTGGGACAGGGAGGCTTATGGATTTGACTGATGGGGGAGCTTGCACCGTAACCATGTCTGGGTCTCATTGCTGGTCCCTGTGCTGCAGTGCCTCTGGCCTGTCTACCCACCTTAGGGCTCTGTGTGCGCCCCATTACCAGCATATCTGAGCACTTCACAATCTTTAACGTATTCATCCTCACAACCCCCTAGGAGGTAGGGTGGTGCTATTGTCCCCATTGTACAGATGGGGAACTGAGGCAGAGAGAAGATAGAGGACATGCCCAAGGTCTCAGGAAGTCTGTGGCACAGCAGGGAAGTGCACCCTGGTTTCCAGGATCTAGGCTAGAGCCTTAACCACAGGACCATCCTTCCTCTCTAAAGGCCCAGTCTTGTAATTCTATACTCTGCTCCCACTGAGATGCCTTTGCTCCCCGATGCCCATGCAGTTAACCCCTTCTGGGTCTGAAGGAACGGCATAGGCACCATATGATGCTCTGCTTCCCTTGGGATTTTTCTCAGGCTGAGTCAAGCGTGCACAAAGTCTCAGCAGACGCCAGCCGCACCACCCAGCAGCTCAAGGAAACCATCGATGAGTTCCAGAAACAGAAACTGAAAGACATCCAGGTAAAGTTCGCTGTGAAGCATTCAGAAAAGAGCTACAAGAATTATTCAAGGTCTGGGAAACCTGCCCTACAGTGAAAGACTAAATCTGTGTAGCTTCTCAAAGAGGTTAAGAGCAGACAGAGCAAAGAGCCCTCTTCTATCAATGAGACAAAGGCAAGATCTTGTGACTACAAGTTGAAGTTAGGTAAATTCAGACTAGAAATAAATGGCACTTTTTTCCCTAAACTCTGACGGTAATTTTAACCATTGGAACACATTAGCTAGGAATGTGGTCAATTCTCCATCCCTTGAAGCCTTTAAATCAAGACCGGACATTTCTTTTGGAAAGATTTGCTCTAGGTCAGACAGAACTGCTGGCTTTGGCGCAGGAATCTCTGGGTGAGGTTCTCTGGCTTGTGTTACAGGAGGTCAGACTAGAAGATGATCACAATGGTCCCTTGTCTTAAAAGTCCCTATATCCCCCCGGGTCTCAGATGGATTAGGGCTCCGTTTGCTCTGGGGAATAAAGACTTTTAGGAGCAGTTTTGACTGTACAGCGACCACACTTTGGAGTTGGGGTTCATTCCTCCTCATTTCCCCACCCGTTTCCTTTCTAGTCTCTTACTGCAGCCACCATCCATATGGTCAAAGCAGAGCAAATGGAAATGCCTCCAGAGCCCCGTGATGCCGCTCCTTAACTGGCCAAAGGGGGCGCCCTTAAGTACCATCAATGCTGTTGAAGAGGGCAGGGTACTTGGTGCTTTCAGTACATGACTCGTCTTTCAAGGGGTTTCGATAATTCGGAGCAGGAAAGGGGTGGCCCACATTACACCCCACCCCCACATTTCCTTTCTTGCAGAAGATTTTCTCAGACTTTGTCACCATCGAGATGGTTTTCCATGCCAAGGCTCTTGAGGTCTATTCCAGCGCCTTCCAGAAGCTGGACGATTATGACTTTGAAAGAGATATGGAGGTACGTGGGTTCGAAACACATCGTTCTATTAGAACACTTGTACAGCCATGTCTATCAGCAGAGCTTAAAACATGTTGCCAACAGTAAATGAATCCCTAACACCTCTTAGAAGTAGGTAACCTCATCCCCAATATAGAGATGGGGAAACCGAGGCACACGGCAGTGGCATGACTTGTGACCTTGGATGATAAGTCTGTGGAAGAGAACCCAGGAATCCTGAGTCCCAGCCCACAGCTTTGGCCACTGGATCAACACTCACTAGATGAGATGTAACTTCAGCCCGCCCCAGTCTGAGTACAGCACATCAGTCACGTGCATGTTTTATTCACAAGGAGATAAGATTTTAATGAGCAATTTGTATTTCTGAGGCGCCTGTAATTTTCCATCACACGGGATCATCTCAGATAAAAAAAGCCTCATCAAGTCCATCCCTCTACAAGAAGATATACCCCACATTAAACCAGTACAATGCCTGCTCTGTGTGTATATGTTCTTCAAGCACTTGCACACTTCTGGCTAACACAGGGGATGCTTAGTGGCAGATTGCGTCCAGCCTGTAAGCAGGCGCGCAGGGCACCTTCCCCTTCGTGCAGGCACCAGGCACAGATGCAGCAAGGACTCCTCACTGCTAGCAACCCCTGGGGCACAAGCCACTATGGAGGAGCCAGGGTCATGGTCCAACCCCAGCCACCAATGGAGGGAAGAGCCCACACCTTCTCACGGGCTGGTGGCATTAAATCAAGCTGAGTTTTCCAACCCTCTCTCACAGCTGTTTTGCATTTGCCCCCAATTTATCCCTGTGTGCTAGTTATACCTACAGCAGCTAGGGAAGTCACAGAAACCGAGCTTGCACAGCTCCCTTGGCTTGCTTGCATTTATTCCCTGCACTATTACTTGGGAGACACCCGCTTGCACGCCAGGTCTTCATCTATGGCTGGCATTGACCCTCACCATTGGTGTGTTGCCTTCCTAGGATTTCAGAGCAAAGATCCAGATTGCTTCTGGAAATTATGATGCCAGGCCAGTGAGCGCCACAAACCCTTCCTCCACCCTGCCATGGTCCGCCAGCAGCCAGGTGAGAGAGACGCAGCGACGCATCGGGTGTCCCCTATTAACCTTTTGGCCTTGGATTAGAGCCCGAGCCCAAGGCCGTCCCCCCAGTGCTCAAAGAAAGTAAATTCAAACCACTCCGGTGGAAAAGTGACCCCTAAGGAGGAGATTGGCTGTCACCACTTCCAAAGCTGAGCTCATGGAGTGCCACCCATGTACTCCCAGGCTAACATTGCTGATTGGCTGTTTTCTCTAATTGTCTCCCGCTCAGTCTCTTCCCTCTTTCCCCCTTCCCTGGCCCCCATCGCCTTCTTTTCCATGTACCCTATCCCTTCCCTTTTCTTTCCATTTAGCTGAGCCCCTCCTAGCTCAGACACCAGAAGGAACCATCATGACCATCTAGTCTGACCTCCTGCGCATCGCAGGCCACAGAACCTAACACTCCCCCACCCCCCGCACTTCTATGGTAGGCCCCTAACCTCTGGCTGCGTTACTGAAGTCCTCAAATATGGATTTAAAGACAGAGTTACAGAGAATCCACCATTTCCTCTAGTTCAAACCTGCAAGTGACCCCTGCCCCAAGCTGCAGAGGAAGGCACAAAACCCAGGATGTCTGCCAATCTGACCTAAGGGAAGATTCCTTCCCAATTATGGCAATCTGTGAGACCTTGAACATGTGAGCAAGACCCGCCAGCCAGACACCTACGAAAGAATTCTCTGTAGTTACTCAGAGCCCTCCCCGTCTAGTGTCCCATCTCCAGCTGTTGGAAATATTTGAGGATAGCAGTCACGGATGGGCCATATGCCATTGTAGGCAATTGCATCATAAACTTATCAAGCTCAGTCTTAAAACAGGTTAGTTTTTTTGCCCTTATTACCTCTTTGGAAGGTTGTTCCAGAACTTCATTCCCCTGATGCTTAGAAACCTTTGTCTAATTTCAAGCCTACATTTATTGATAGCCCATTTATATCCATTTGTTCTTGTGCCAACATTGGCCGTTAACTTAAACAACTCCTCTTCCTCCCCGGTGTTTCTCCCTCTGATGTATTTGTAGACAGCAATCAGATCTCCCCTCAGCTTTTCTTTTATTAGGCTAAACAAGCCAAGCTCTTTAAGTCTCCTCCCATAAGGCAGTGTGACAGGATCAGGCCAGATGGCCACAGGAAAGTGACTGAAGGCAGATATATTAGCCCCAGGTTAAGTAGGTCCCTTTTCCCTGTGTAAGGTAACAGGGAAGGTTCCAGAAAAATCAGGAACTTTCTGGAAACAATTAAGGCAGACAGGCTGATTAGAACACCTGCAGCCAATCAAGAAACTGCTAGAATCAATTAAGACAGGCAGGCTAATCAGGGCACCTGGGTTTAAAAAGGAGCTCACTTCAGTTTGTGGTGTGCGTGCGAGGAGCTGGGAGCAAGAGGCGCAAGAAGCTGAGAGTGAGAAGGCGTACTACTGGAAGACTGAGAAGTACAAGCATTATCAGACATCGGGAGGAAGGCCCTGTGGTGAGAATAAAGAAGGTATTGGGAGGAGGCCATGGGGAATTAGCCCAGGGAGTTGTAGCTGTCATGCAGCTTTTACAGGAGCCACTGTAAACAGCTGCAATCCACAGGGCCCTGGGCTGGAACCCAGAGTAGAGGGCGGGCCTGGGTTTCCCCATCCCTCCAACTCCGTACTTGATACCGGAGGAGTTGACCTGGACTGTGGATTCCACCAGAGGGGAAGGTCTCTGGCCTGTTCCCTGATCCACTAGGTGGATCAGCAGAGACTGCGGGGATTGTTCTTCTTCCTTTTCCCCATGCTGGCCCGCGATGAGGCTAACTGAGTGAATGGCAGATTTGAGCCACGAAAGTGGCCAAACTGAGGGCTGCTGTGAACCTCTGAGGCGAGCAAATTCGCCAATAAGCGCAGGACCCACCAAGGCAGATGAGGAACTTTGGCACAGCAGGTTCCCCATTCCTCTGATCATCCTAGTAGCCCTTCTTTGCTACTTCTCCCTGCCTCCAAAAAATAATCGTGGCATTAATGTGACATTTGTCATCACACTGCTCACTCTACTTGTGTGTTCTACCCCTTCCCCCAACCTGCGTCTGTTTTGTCTCTCTAGATTGTCAGCTCTTCTGGCAGAGAACTTCTCCTGTTTGGTGTTTGTGTAGCACCTAGCAAAACGGGGCCCGTTCTTGTTTGGTCCTTAGGCACTACCGCAGTAAATGTGGTTAACAACAACAATGTACCCAGTTATGTAGTATTTGGCTCAAGGAGCCCAGCTTAACAGTATTTGGGGAACTGGCATAAGTTAAGCTCCTTTTAGAACTGATTTTGAAAGTTACAGATAAGGAGGAAGGATATTAAACAGCTCCTACCTTGTTTACCAAAATATATAACATCTGCTATTAAAAAGCACCAAGACAAGCATCTTGGCATATGATGATCAAGGAAGCGTGTCACAGTGAAAAAGGTCCAGGAAATTTAAACAAATATTTAACATATACATATGAGAAAATATTATTTTGTAGCTAATGCATGAGCAACTAAGAACTTCACAGGGGTCACTGAGCTGTGGATACATTTGGGGGTTCTTTTATCTAGCTAAACCCCAAACTTGTTCAAGTTCACCCTAGCCCATTTGACACAGCTCTAGCTATGATCAGAGATGGGCCTGGTCATGATATATGGAATCACAGTTTTTCTTGAACGGGAGATATTTATTAAGAAACAAACAGATTCCTACACAGCTCAAGTTCCAGCATGGCTTGCTATTGTTTACCAGGGCCTACAGCCTGGCTAGAAGTCTGTGCAGCACAGAGTTAGATAGCGGCTGGATCATGTAACTAAGTAAAGATAGCATTGTAGGCCCAAGTATCAAAGTTCAGATTCAGATCTAAGTTTCCCCACAGTCTGAGGGGTGTTTTAGATCTGGGGTTTTGGCTTGGGTCCCCTCTTACTGGTAGCCTGAAAGCCAGATTTCAGGCTCGCTGGTGCAATTCTGGAGTAACCTCACTAAAGGAAACCTATAGCAGAAGAGAGGAGATCAGAATGGTACGCTGCATAATGGCTTTCTACATCTTCATTTCTAGAGCGTTCGGAGCACTCTACAGAGGCAGGAAGACAGTGAAGAGGACTCCGAAGAGAACGTGTTGCAGGATTTCAGCAATCCAGAATATGCACAGATTAGGCGGTAATTGGACAGCAGGACTAACCAGCCACGCTCATGAGAGCTGGATGTATTTATTCTTAATTCCACTGTACATTCCCTTATTGAACCTTAGATTTTCCGCGAAGGCAAGGAACTCTCAATGAGGCTCTTAAGCAATTTGGAGCCTCTGTAAATGCATTGTTCCCAAGCACTGCGGAGGCTCTAATTTGGAGACTGATTCTTAGTACTAGAGGGGAACCAAAAGGTTTATTTGCAAGTTGAACATCCTCTGGGATAGCATGTGGGGTGGACTGTCTGTTGGCATTACTCTGTGTTATTACAAACCAGCAATGGACCTCAGGTTACACACCATTGTGCTCGTACATCATGCACTGAGTGAGTGAGTTCCATATGAACAAACAAAACCCGCTGGCTGAAGTCTGGGAAAGCAAACTTGTACCCAACTCCCAGAAACAGCTATCCTCTGAGGGGTGCGTCTCCCACAACTGAGTGGGATCCCTGAAGAAACAAAAACCCTCATCTACCTACTCAAAATAGCCACTTTAAAGGCAGGTCTGAATCTCTCACCAATGAGACATGTAAAAATCACAGCTCACTTCCAACTAACATACATCGTCTTCTTTACAGAGTTCTGTCTACAAGTCTGTCCAATGGGCACATCCCAGTAGCATGCAGGATACCAATGTTATACTGTAGGATATTGACTATGTCAGAAGTATAATCGCATTTTCCCACTACTATAATTTTACCTACTGATTAATTAACCATGTAACTATGGTTAGCTCAGTGGGCATTAGTTGCAATGCAGTTAGTGACAATGCAGTTGTCAGTCATTCGCTCTTTGCTGCAGTTGGCTATTTCCATGTGACATAATAAACAGTTATTTTATTTGTGCCCTCATTTATTTTAGCGTGGGTGAAAGGTACCAGATTGCTGGCCCTGGAGAATGAAGGCCTCTGGGTAGGTCCAAAGCAGCTATAGCTTGGGCAGCATCACTGCAAGTTTTTCTCACGTGGCCACCAACATTCTTCAACCCTTCCAGCCGAGTCCTATCTCAATGGCCTAGTCAGTCCGTGGCATCTCTCCTGCGACTGCTAGCTAGGGGGCCAATTACTGCCGATTGTTGGGGTGTTTTCTCTGACAGGGACCTCTGTCCACTAGGAACTGGTCGGAGACCATCACCACCACCACCACCTTAGGTGCCATACTGACATTTAATTAAATGCATGCTTTCTCTTTTCCCTTTGCCCCAAACCAAACTTCTGCTGTAATCCTAACAACAACAACTACCACCCCCACCTCAGCAGACTGAGAATCTAGTAGTCGACACAGGAGATTGAGAGATATGAGAAAGCAGAGAAAGGCATCACAAGGACCAGTGGCTGGAAGCCAAACAAATTCTAGTTAGAAATAAGGAACAAACTCTGAAGGGAAAGGATGGATTCTCCATCTCTTGGAATCATCAAATCCAGCCTGGATGCCTTTCTGAGATAGAGGTTTTCATCAGCCTCAAGTGACTAGGCTCAGTGATAACAGCAGCTGGATGAAGTTCTCTGCCCTGCGCTGTGCCGGAGGTCAGACTTAGAGCAGGGGTTCTCAAACTGTGGATCGGGACCCCACTGCCTGGTCGAAGGCCACAGTCTTTGCAGCACTTCAAGCCCTGGCCTACAGGATTGACTCTGGGTGGACCACCCACCGGGCAGCCCAGGCGAGTGTTTGTGATGGAGTCAGTGCCACCTGGGCTCAGAGCAGAACCAGATTTACAATGGCGCCATGGAGCCGGGCCCATACTTAGAACGGGTGCCAGCCTGCTCTGCTTGCCCTGCACTCCAAGATCCCACCAGCCTGCTGGCTCCCCCCCGCCCACCACTTGCTCCTCTCAGCCTGCCTGCCAACCTCCTCTCCACCCTCTGCCCCACTTACCAGCTCCTCTTTGCCCCCTGGCTAGACCACAGTGCACCTCCGGCTCCGTGCAGTCTCTGCTTCCCACCACCTGTGGGTCCCGCCTACCTCTCCAGAGCCGCCTGGGACTGGTGCAGAAGCCTGGCCAATCTCAGCCAGTTTGTGGGGGGGACCATGTGGGGGGCTTGGATGGGCCCCTCCAGGCAAGTGGATCCTGAGGGAGCCCAGCTGGGGCAGACCCTGGCCTGGCTGATTGCGCCACTCCTGAGGGCTGGAGTGATTCCTGGTCCCAGGTCAGCCTGGCAGACACAGTTGCCTCCCAGCAGGGCCGGTGAGCGCGGCTAGGAGCAGGATGTGGGTCTCTGTGTGTAGTGCTGGGCAGTTGTGGTGGGGCTGTGGGCAGGGGGGCACTGGACAGGGATGGTGTTGTGCAGGGCACTGTGCATTTGTGGAGGGGGTCATGAGGGGCAGTGGGCATAGTGGGTCCAGGGGGGCTCTGGCAATAGGGTGTAGGGCGGGGAGACCATGGGGAAGGGGCATGCTGGCAGCACAGGGCCAAGCAGTTGCCAGATGCACAGTGACCTGCCAGTTTGTAAACAGTGTCCTCGCACTGGGCTGGGCGGAGCGGGGCCATCCCTGCCATGCCCCTGGCTGGCCCCTCACTCCAGGGACCAAAGTCCCCGTACCATGCTCCATTGCCCCCATGGAGGCCCACAAATGTGTTTGTTAGGTTAATCCAGCTCTGGCTCAGTTACATTAAACAGTTCCTGGAACAGTCCCCCAACTCACGTGACCTCTGCCCAGTGACAAAGGAGAGGACTGAACAGCCAGCAAGGGGTTTGGCTTGGGCTGGAGCTCAGTTGAGCTACTACCAACTATCCAGCCAAATGCCACAGACCAAGCTACAAAATCCAGGTGGAGCGAGGTGCTCCTGCGGCACCATGTGCCATTCTAGGATGTGCTGGTTACGCTGGCCTCCCATTAGAACGCACCACAGCATCTACTTATAGTACCTGGCTCCCATTCGTGTAGTATCTGAGCACTGTACCATCTCTAATGTATTTATCCCCATCACACCCCTGTGAGGCAGGGCAGGGCTATTGACCCATTGTAGAGATCAGGAACTGAGGCACAGAATCACATAGGAAGTTTGTGGCAGAGAAAAGAGCACCCTGACCACTGGGCCATTCTTTCCTCTCGCAGTAGCCCTTTCATTTGTGACTCATGGGGGCTTCCACCAAGACAGTGGAGTTTTGCATTAGAGGCTCCCAGGGGTATGTTTGTACTGCATTATTAACCTGGATCTGTGGGACCCAGGCTTGTGAGCTCAGTGTTTCCAAGCCCGCGCTTGAGAGTCCATGCTGCATTGTAAATCTGGACCTGGATCTCCCAGCCATGCTAACATGTCCATACTGCACTGCCCAGACCTTGGCACAAAAAGTGGGAGTGTGCTAATAAAGTTTGCGGATGACACGAAGCTGGGAGGTATTGCCAATACAGAGACGACCGGGCTATCATACAGGATGATCTGGATGATTTTGTAAACTGGAGTAATAGTAATAGGATGAAATTTAATAGTGAAAAGTGCAAGGTCATGCATTTAGGGATTAATAACAAGAATTTCTGTTATAAACTGGGGACGCATTATTTGGAAGTAACAGAGGAGGAGAAGGACCTCAGAGTACTGGTTGATCACAGGATAACTATGAGCCGCAAATGTGATATGGCCGTGAAAAAAGCTAATGCAGTCTTGGGATGCATCAGGCGAGGTATTTCCAGTAGAGATAAGGAGTTGTTAGTACCATTATACAAGGCACTGGTGAGACCTCATCTGGAATACTGTGTGCAGTTCTGGTCTCCCATGTTTAAGAAGGATGGATTCAAACTGGAACAGGTACGGAGAAGGGCTACTAGGATGATCCGAGGAATGGAAAACTTGTCTTATGAAAGGAGACTCAAAGAGCTTGGCTAGTTTAGCCTAACCAAAAGAAGGCTAAGGGGAGATATGATTGCTCTCTATAAATATATCAGGGGGATAAATACCACGGAGGGAGAAGAATTATTTAAGCTCAGTACCAATGTGGACACAAGAACAAATGGATATAAACTGGCTATCAGAAAGTTTAAACTTGAAATTAGACGAAGGTTTCTAACCATCAGAGGAGTGACGTTCTGGAACAGCCTTCCAAGGGGAGCAGTGGGGGAAAAGACATATCCGGCTTCAAGACTAAGCTTGATAAGTTTATGGAGGGGATGGTATGATGGGATAGCCTAATTTTGGCATTTAATTGATCTTTGACTATTAGCAGTAAAGATGCCCAATGGCCGATGATGGGATGTTAGATGGGGTGGGATCTGAGTTACTACAGAGAATTCTTTCCTGGGTGTCTGGCTGGTGAATCTTGCCCACATGCTCAGGGTTTAGCTGATCGCCATATTTGGGGTCAGGAAGGAATTTTCCTCCCGGGCAGATTGGCAGAGGCCCTGGGGGCGTTTCGCCTTCCTCTGCAGCGTGGGGCATGGGTCACTTGCTGGAGGATCCTCTGCACCTTGAAGTCTTTAAATCACAATTTGAGGACTTCAATAGCTCAGACATAGGTTAGGGGTTTATTACAGGAGTGGGTGGATGAGATTCTGTGGCCTGCATTGTGCAGGAGGTCAGACTAGACGATCATAATGGTCCCTTCTGACCTTGAAGTCTATGACTCGGCTCCGCAGTTTGAGCTGCATCCATGCTGCCAAATGACAGGGCTTGGATCCAAGTCACAGCAGGACTCGGGCTCTGACCCACCCCCCTAGCAGGGACGTGGGTCCTGAGTGCTTGCTGATCCTACTCAGGCTGATCTGTATGTAGACAGAAGGGGGCTTGGGCTCAAACCTGAGTCAGAGCTCAGGCTGTGTGTCAAGTGTAGACATACCCCCATTGACTTCAGTGAGCTTTGAATCAGACCTGAACAGAACAGTTACTGCAACCACAGATCCCTCAATTCCAGACAGCATAGTCTCAGCGCCACCAGCTGGTGAGGGGAGATCATGCAGCTGCTGGCTTTCCCTGCAGCTGCAGCATTTCCACAGTGCCCGCAGGACTGAGCCAGAGATCCTTTTGGGATATGGCCCCATGCTGCGCGCGCCTGGCCTCCTGCGATGTCAGCCAGCTGAATGGCCCAGCACGACGCATCCAGGGAGAAATGAGCCCCATTGATTTTTCCCTTTCAGGCACACGTTTTTTTCCCCTCCTTCCATCAAGCAGCAAATATGCTTTCAGTGCAATAAAGACTGCTGCTCGGTCTACGGAACAAATGCTTCGCGCCAGCCATTGTCCACCGTGGTGGGAGGGGGCCCATACCAATTTAATGATGGTGATTTAAGCAATTTTGATCCATTTTTACAGTGCATTTACAGTTAGGAAAAGAATCAAGAAGGAAAGGGAGGGGACACATCTCAGAGCACTTAAGAGGGGTTAGAGAGGCTGCAGTTATTGCAAGCTTCTTCCCTTGGTACTCTGCCAACACAGCTCTGACTCCAACTGCCTAAGCCCCATTGAGCAATGTCTCCATTCAGCGTCTCATCGTCGATGTCTCCCCTTTTCCCTGCAGAGTACATCTTCTCAGAGCTAGGCTACGGCTTTGAATCCTTGCCCAACTAGTAGCAATAGGTACGGGAACACCCGTCCCTGCTAGCTTCCTGGTGCAGCAGGAACCTGGCTAAGGAAAAGCTGGTGTCAAAGCAGGGATCTAGGACCTGGAGAAGGTCCTGCAATGGTGCCTCTTTTGCAGGGATGGTACCTATTTTCCAGGATACCGTAGAATAAAGGATGTTAGTCAACAGTGAAGTAGGTCCTCAGCCTATGTACAATGGCCAGGCTACTTACTTTGGTGCCTCACTATGGCTTTAGAAGCCTTATGTGAGGCTCCACTTGGAAAATTCTTGACCTCCATTGCTGCCCTTGTGCCTGCAAAGCCAACAGTCACATGGGCCAAAGCACCATTTGCCCGGCTGCTTGCACAAATTAAGCACTCAGCAGCACTGGAAAAGCTGGCTGTTGGTTTGCCGCTGGGAGCAGCCAGCTAAGCAAAACTCAGAAGAAGGAACATTTCCACCGCATTCCATGCCTTCTCTGTGACCACCTGCCCTCTTGCACGCATGTCTCTGTCGCACACCCTCTACACAGCTTTGACCTTTCCTGCCTTATCATAGCATGCAACACAGCTATTAGTTGGGACCAATAACAATTAGACTCTTACATCTGGCTTTACTAGTTACCAGCGGTACAGTTTACAGAGAAGCATGCTAGAGGAGAGCAACGTGGACTCATTCTGTCTTATATACCGCACCTTCCTCCTCCTCCAGGGGATCTTTAGAAACCACTAGGGCTCTCTGTCACAATACTGCGTACAGCAGCAGGGCATCCTCTTTTGCTGGAACAGGTTTGCTTGCTGATCTGACTGTGTTTCTAACACAAGAATGAGAGGCTGTGGGGCCAGTGAAGTATCTGAATGGCTGGTTCACATGCTACAGCTCTCTGCATTCAGGGCTGCCCTTAGTCACGGCACGGTGCTTCATCTCAATAGTTCCTGACCCTTCGTGCTACCGCATTTGCATTAAGTGCTTAGGGCAGCAAGATTTCAAGCCTGGAGCTGAGGGATCGATGGGATATTGACACAATCATCATGCAGCATTTACCAACATCTACGCTCATATTTCAGGCATATTTAACGTATATTAGAGAAGAGGACGGTTCAATGGATCATCACGGCAACAGCAACTCTGCTACTTCTGCTAAAGAGGGCCACCTGGCAAAGACTTGTGATTGGCTGGGAGAGATGAAATCTAGGAGCCCAGGACAGGACAGTCGTCAAAGATCTGCCGCATCCCTGGCCCTCCTGCAAGGGCTCAGGGCTAGGCAGAGCAGGCCTCAGCTGGATTTGTAACAAGCAAAGGGACACGTGCTTGGCCAGACCTATTCACCGTACACAGGTTCGCCATGACTCCGCCTGCTCCCCCTTGAAGGGAGGAGGGCCTCCTCGTGCTCCTGCTGCTGCTCTCCTGCCATAGTCAGAAATAACGTTTATCATGGGTGCGGCGCATCGCAAGTGCTTGTCTCTGGCACTAGTGTTAGTGCGAGCCTCACGTGCGTTACCTGCATCTCCACCTGCCTGAGGATCAAACGTCACCTCCACACTTCAGGAAAGACAGCAGCAGCGCCGGGGAGCCTCCACGTCTAGCCGCATGAAAACAAGCTGCAGGCACAGCCTCTGAGGAGATAAGGAAGAGCAAATGCCGCATAAATGCCCACGTTGAAAAGGAAAAGAGCCAAGCTCCCCCCAACCCGGCCCTGTATATTGTTCAGACATGTGGTCAACACAATAGGGCAGGTGGTAGCTTCTGCTCCTGTCCACACACCAGGGAGCTCTTTGCTCAGCGGCTTTGGCTTCTGCCAAACGTAATTAATTTCCTCTGCACATTCAAAGCAGGGAACTACCAGCGCCTCTGCTGAGCCCCACTGAGCTGGGCCCGCATGCAGGGAGCATCTTGCACAACCAGGGCCTTAAACTGATAGAATATGCTTTGGGATCTTCCCTTCCTCCAGGGGAGAGGTGCTGTTGCTGGGGAAGCTGCCTCAGCTGCTTAACAGCACACAGCAATGTTAGACTTTACGGCAGGAAGTAAAATTGAAACTAGAGGAGAATGGGGGTCAGCAGAAAATGACTCCTTGGCCCCAGTTCAGGACCTTGCTTAACTTTCAGCACGTGCCTAATTCCCATAGAAGTCAATGTAAAGGGGTATATTTAAGCATTGTGCTAAAGTGCTTTCCCAAATCAGGGTCTCAAATTGGAATTTACCAACTACCCCTAATTTTCCAGAGTACGAGGGGGATCTTGACCTAGCGGATACTGTCGGCACGCTCAGTTTAACACCTCTTCTGGCAGGGTGGGGCACGCTATCTAAACTGAACACAATGCATCTATGTGGAATTATCCCCTCCTCTCTCTGAATCACCACTCTCCCTTTTCTGTGGCTAGTCTGAAACAGTCTACAGGGTGCTAAGGGGAGTCAGAGCACTTAAAGCAGACCTCATCATGGTCCTTCACAAATCTTCTGTGCACTTCTGCTCCAGTATTTATGACACAGGACAGTTCCGTGCAGCGCTAAAGATTCTGCTGCCCTGTGAACAGCTCTTCCTTGTGCAGAGCGTCTGACCCTGTGTCTTTGCTTATTCTTCAGCTGGTTTTGGAGTGTCGGGTTTTAAATTTGTTTCCCACAGAGCCAGCTCACAGCAGAGCCCAGCGGTGGGCCGCTCCAGCAATAGTCACACAGTGAATTGGTGCACTGCAATTAAACTGGCCATTCCCTGCTCAACAGTTTTATGGTACAGTAATTGCAAAATAACTCAGATAACAGAGGGAGATTAATCCCAATTTTACCTGCGCCACAGTCACAAAATTCTCAGTGTTGTGTGCTGTATACTGAGCACAGCTATATTTAGGTATCAGGTTGTATGAGCTCAGCACCAGCCTGATTATTTGCCCTTTGTATTACAGCACCACCTAGAGGGCCCCCAATCAGGATCTGGGCCCATTGTGCTAGGTGCTGTACGTACAAATAGTAAGAGAATGCCTGCCCTAAGGAGTTTACAATCTAAGTAGATAGACAGACAGACACAGGGTGGGAGGGAAACTGAGGGACACAGGACTTGCTTTGCTCAGGGTCATCCAGCAAGTCAGCTGCAGAGCAAGGAATAGGAATAGCTCAGTCTCCTGGTTCCCAGTCCAGTGCTCTTCCCAATAGATCACACAGCCTCCAATGGGGGCCTTTGGGCAATACTTCAATACAACAATGAAGCAACACACTGAGAAGAAGAGAGGAGCCTGCAAAAGGAATGGCCTAGCCTACACACTCCAATGGCATTTGACTAACTTAGGTCCTCAAGCAGCTTAAATATCTTCTAGCGCCAGGTATAATCCAAAGAGCAGAACACAGGACTGGAAGCCAGGGATATGAAGGGATATGGGCTCAGACAGGTCACTCAAGCTCTGTGATTTGATAGCCTCCCATGTGGCAGGGTGAAATCCAAGCACCACGGATGTCAACAGGTGTTTTGAGCTAGCTAAGGTGCTCAGATACCAGGGTGAGGGGAAGAATAGTGAGCGCAATGGACCCTGCTACAGGGATAATCCTATTGCTACCTGCCTCACAGAGGAGTTGGGAAAGTTAATTAGTGTTGAGAAATTTTGACGAGAAAAAGTGCTAAATAAATGATAGTGTTCTTACCCTCATAGGCAACAGGCCACATCCTATGGTTTTCTCCGTCCAATAACCTCACTAGGTATTTGCCTATATAAAACCCCCCACATTGAGCCAAGCATCAGTAAAGACATACCAGAGCAGCTAACCCTACCCTTCTCAGCACATGACTGGGGGCAGCACGTAATGGAGGATAGGGGAGGCCCTCCCAAAACCTCATGCTACCAGGGGGTACTGTGGCAGATTTGGGGGCCCCAGAAAAATCTCCCCCCTCCACCATGGCCCCAGGGCACAGAGCTTTTCCAGCCTAGGGGCCGCAGAGGGAAGGGGCTGTGGGCAGAACAGGGAAGGGGCAGAGCAGGGGTGGGGCTCCAGGCCCAGAGCTCCAGCCAGGGCCTCCACCACAGTCCCAGCTGAGAGCTCAACTCTGTCTGGGACCAAGCTCTCAGCCCCGCTTCATGGCCCTGACCAAGCTCTCAGCTGTCCCCTACTGGGACCATGATGGGAGGGGCTGAGCTCTTAGCCCCCCCCGTGCAGCTGGGCCCATGGGGGGGGGCTGAGAGCAGGGGTGTGGCCGCAGCTGGAAGAGGCAGAGCAGGGGCAAACCTCCCCCAGGGGGATCTTCATGACTGGGCCTTACAGTCTGTGCTCCAATGCTTTGCCAAGCCTTAGCGCACATCATGCCATTTTCCTGACTGGGACATTGCTACTCTCACAGCACCTTGGGCGAGCCCTCAGCTGCTGAGTCATTTAGTATGAAGTAGACTACAGCTAGTGTCGTGTGCTAGCCCGTGGGCTCCAAGAATGGTAAGAGCTGACTGCACACAACAGCTAGGACCCATTAACACACAAACACCCCACCAAAAGACTTAACTAAGATCTAAGGAAACAGGTTAGAGAGTCACCCTCCATGTTACCTCAGCTTGCAAGAGTAACACTACAGGTCCTCCACCCAGTAAAAGGGGCCAGCGTTATAGAGGGTCTTAGACGACACGCTTGCCCAATTAGCTTGGGAACCGCCCAGAGAAAGGTGGAGTCTCCCGTATGCTGCATGGCAAATACAATCCCCAGAATGCATGGATGACAACTCCCAGCATCCCCTGGGAGCGAGCAATATAAAAAGAGTGCAGGATAGTGGTAAGAAGGGTGTAGGGCCTCAACTTGGCCATCCTCATGTGTGCTAACCTTCCCCTGCCCCAAGCAGTAGGGTTGGAGCTCACAGGGTACTGAGCCGTTTATAGCAGGCTGGCTGTGTGTCTGCATCAGTGGCATTTCCCTGCTGTTACTGTGCTGAAGTTTAGCCCTACTTTCCCTCTTTTAATATGTCCTCCCTGGTAATAAATCCCAGTTGTCATTCGTTACGCACCTCCACCCACGCTGAGCATGGTCTGAGGCATGAGATCCCTGCCCTAGGATAAAATTCAGGCTGTTCCCTTCAGCAGCCCCCACCCACCCCTGCCAAGTGAGAACAGCTGCTATTTGATGGGAGAGCAAGAGCTCTGTTTGCAGCAGCTCTGACTGGTTGTTCAGCCCCAGGAGGCAGGGAGCTGGGGCAGACAGCCAATCAGAGGGCTTAATTTTCTAGCGGGCTGGAGCGTTCTTAGGAGCCCCTTTCAGAACCCAGTCACATGGAACGGCCTCCCTGAGCACTGGCAGCACGATAGGTGATGCCCAAGGTGCCAGTGTGGCCAAGTGGCTAGAGCACTAGACTAGGACTCGGGAGCCCTGGCTTCTATTCCTGGCCCTGCCACTGGTTTGCTGAGTGACCTCGGCAAACCACAGCCCTACTCTGTGCCTCAGTTTCCCCATCTGTAAAACAGGGATAAGGCTTTCCTTTGTAAAGCCCTTTGAGATTCACAGACGAAAAGCAGGGCGGGCTGTGCCCATCTGACATCTGAACAACCGCCAGAGGGGCGTTAAGTGCTGTGAGCCTCCTGAGCTGGGTTCTCTGTCTGTCTGTCTGTCTATAATGGGGAGTCCCCTTTCTCCACTTGCCGGGTGGGTGTTTGTTTTGCCCTGCGTTGTTAGTTGTGGTCAAACAGCCTTTTCGTCATGGGGGAGCCAGACTCAGCCAGCTGGGGGGTTTATGCCTCTTATGAAACCTGTTATCCAGGGCACAGCGCTGTGCAGTGCAATGGGCTTCCTGAGCAACGGGAAGCAGGAATTCTGACCGGGGTGCTGCTCCGCACAGCCACCAAGCTTTATGGAGTACATCAGAATGGCCTCGTTGGGTCAGACCAATGGTCCATGTAACCCAGGATCCTGT
This sequence comes from Chelonia mydas, assembly GCF_015237465.2. Classification (NCBI taxonomy): domain Eukaryota; kingdom Metazoa; phylum Chordata; order Testudines; family Cheloniidae; genus Chelonia; species Chelonia mydas. The sequence continues at coordinate 36,310,181 of NC_051252.2, forward strand.
CTTGTGACTGTGGCCAGTGCCAGATGCTTCAGAGGGAAAGAATAGAACAGGACAATTATCGGTGAGCCATCCCCATCACCCAGTCCCAGCTTCTGGCAGTCAGAGGTTTAGGGACACCCGGATCATGGGGTTGTGTCCCTGATGATCTTGGCTAACAGCCATTGATTGATCTATCCTCCATCAACTTATCTAGTTTTTTTTTTTTTTTTAACCCAGTTATACATTTGGCCTTCACAACATCCTATGGCAAGAAGCATGGGCAGCGCATGAACGCCCCATGTGGGGAGGCTAGTCCTCCAGCCCCCCCGTTTCTGTCCAAGGCCCTGCCCTTACCCTGCCCCTTCTCCCCCCCTTGCCTGCCAGAGCCCTGAGGCCCCCCCACCCAATAGCCAGAGGAGCCCTAGTCGAGCCAACCCGAGAACCGGCCCATCTGCCCGCCCCAGCCACTCCAAAGCCCGGGCCACTGGCCCGAGCTGAGCTCCTGCCGGCTTCAGGTGGTGAGGGCGAGCGAGGGTGTGGTCTCAAGGTGGAGCATGGGCGAGGCCACAGCCTGGGTTAGGGGAGGCTTAGCCTTCCCTGGCCTGTTATATCCATCACCCATGGCAACAAGTTCCAGAGGTTGCTATGCACTGGGTGAAGATGTACTTCCTTAGGTTTGTTTTCAACCTGCTTTGTTTTAAAATGTTGCCAAGCTCCCTGGAAGTGGACAGGGGACATGGGGCTACATACCAGCCCATTTATTTACTGATTGTTATTTGCTTGTTTAGACCGCATTAGCAACAGAAAGCACCAGAACGGGTTTGAGGAGACCTGGGAGTGATCCCCGGCTCTGCCATCGACTCACTGAATGGCCTTGAGCACATCACCACTCCTGTCTGTCTCCATTTCCCCATGTAAAATGGAAGGCACCTAGGCTCCCTATACAATGCATGGGGCGAGATGGGTGCTTCAGAACAGGATCCACCATATTTACATCTTGGGGGCGTTTCTGAGGGGCTTTCACATGCTTGGCTGGAAGGTGACAGACATACACAGCACTGGAGTATGGTTCTGTAATTAATGGGTTCTCCCTAGAATGACTGTTGGAAAGAATAAAGCAACCTTGAGAGGAAAACTTTGAGGTCATATTATGAAATCAAGTGATTTGAATGAGGTGAGCAGATTGGTGCCGGTTTACTCTTTCAGGAGCCTAGGGTTGTCTACACAGGGCCATCCAGGAAAGTTAATCTGAATTAACTAAAGAGGTGAATTTGAAGTGAATTAGTTATACCTCACTAAACCCCATATGAACACCCTCTTTCAGAATTAGCGTGGCGTTAATGCAACATAGCTGAATTCACTGCCAGAGTGATTTAAATTAAACTGCATTAAAGCCAATTTAAATCTGAACAACAGAATCCACAAAGGGATTTAATGCAGTTTAATTAATCCACTTCAGATTCACCCTTTTAGTTAATTCAGATAAATTTTCCTGGATGTGGCTGTGTAGACAAGCCCTTATTAGTAAGAGCTCTAATGTGGAGACCTGCTGAGCTTTTACTCTGTTGATGAGACCATCACAAATTGGGGACTATCTCATTCTGTACCCATGAAATGGTGGTGGTGTTTTGAGACCATCAGTGAGGTTGTTGATTTTTGTATTTTTTATTAAATGTAGTCACTGATTTAGAGAAAATTAAAACAGGCTTAAACCCAACACATGGTTGTTTTAAAAAATAAATGTTCCCAGCAGCAAACACACTAAATCTTCATATATTCAAACCAAAACAAAGTGAAACAAGCACAGATCCTTTGCAGGAGGCTGTTTGCTATAGCCGTGGGAGTCTCTGCCAATTTCAGCACTTGGTCGCTCTTCCAGTTCTCTTTGTCCTAGAAACAGACAACACTTGCATCACAGCCCATGTTGCTCTGGGATGGGCTGTTTCCTTCAGAAGTTTGGCTCCAGTGTAGGAAAGTGTCCCTATTCAGAAAAACACTTAAGCCTGTGCTTAATTTTAAGTGTGCCAGACTGTGTCCCTCCGAACTTGGGCCTGTTGACAGGTTGGCACTGGAATCCGCGCTGTCAGTGCAAAACCAGCTGGAATTCCTGCATTTTGGCTGTGAATCCTGAGGCTCGGTCCAACCCTGGAATCAGAGCATGCGCTCCAGGTGGATCCCAGAGACAACGGCTGTGTGAAGTGAAATCAAAGCCCCGGCTTTAGCCTCAGTCCTGCCCTGGAGGAATATAGGCTGTGTAACATAGCTGCTCTGTCTAATGCAGCTGCCCCTCTTCGTTTAAAGAAACAGCACTATGTAGAATACAAATGAAAGGAATAGAAAAGCCCAGAATGATGCTGGATACACATCTGCCTGTGATTTACCTCCATTGGAGGTCAATAAACTATATTCTGCATAAGACTCGTGCCTAGTGAAGGAAAGGACTGAGCTGGTGTTTGAATTAGGTAGGGAGAGAGGATGTGTGAGGTGGTCTGTCCTGCGGTATATCAGACCCCACTGAGCCCTGCTTGTAAATTACATTTGGGTTACCCTGCAGATTGCATCCATTGCCTGAGCTAAGCAGAACCCACCAGAGAGCTGTGCAGCTCAGATGCATTGTGTAGACAGCACATGGATTGCCATTCCCCTGCTCCTTTCAGATGTTTTCTGCTTCCTATTAAGAAACAAACAAAGCTGTTCCATAAAACCAGGGTCAGCGTCAGAGGGTGGCCTTTTGTCTCCCAATTAAAAATATACAAGCACCAAAAATCCCGTGGGCGTGGGTGTCTTATTCTGATGGCTAAATAACAGAGCAGGGTTTGATCAGCAGAAAGGAATCCTTCGGCTGTGAAATCAAAATACGCCTGGGAAACAACTTAAAGTGAGAAATAATAACAGTAGGGCTGCATGTTTCCTGGGCTGGTAGGAAGCACAGAGCTTTACCCATAGTAACTAGAGTGGAAAACTGCAGTGATCGCTCCATTCTCCCTTCACAGGCCAAGGACCGAGAAGGATCAAGGCTGCAAAGTCCTCGCTTCTAAAATTAGTTGTAGGGTCCCGGCGTCCTTGCTTTGATGCTGGCACTGGGAAGAGGGGAATAAGCGGCCACAGCTTCCTATTCACCTCTAGATCAGAAACTGCTTCTCCACCAGCGTTTTTGCCGCCAGATTTCTCCTTCCAAGCGCATGCCGCAGCATCTTCACCAACTGAAAGCAGAACAGAGCACGTGGACGGCTGCAGACTCGGGCTAGCCAGAACCTGCCCTGGCAGCACCATAAAACCCCCACAGGCAGACCAAGCACTCTGAAGGATGCTGTTACACAGCAGCCCTCACGGAAATGAACAATCTGATCAGAAGCTACGTTTTGCCATCGATTCCCAGTGTGAAGCGATTCTGACTATTCAACATGGCTGAACTCAGCCAAGCAGGGGATACACAGCAATAGTGGAGGGGCGTTTCAGCTGGGATGGCTTTCTGAGCCACTTTTAGAGATGGGTCTAAAAACGGAGGTGCATAAATGCCCATGATGTAATTATCTTGATTGCCGGCACTTGTTGGATCACTGTGCAGGCAAATCACTAGCTGTGATTAGCCTATTTGCAAATGAGGGCAGCATTTGGACACCTACTCGTTGTAGAAAACCTAGCGCTTGGCATTAGCGCCTGCCGCAGGCTTTACCTTCTGCACAACAAAGGTGATGATTGCGGCCAGCACGAAATTCTGCGTTCCCAGGTCGACGACCGAGAAGAGCAGGGTGTCGAAGAGAAGCAAGGCCAGCTCGTTGTTGTAGAAGAGAGTCCTGCTGAACAAGGCACTGGCATCTGGGGGCAGGAAGAAGCTGCTTAGAGCATGGACGTCACGGACGACAGACGTCATGCCCACAGGCGGGTGCATGAGACCACGGTAGAGCCGTTAAACTCTGCTGAAGATACTGCTGTGGAGGGCACCACGGGCATGGCCCTATACACAGAGCCCGCAGGCATGATCCCAGCCCTAGCAACAGCACAGGGCTAAATCCGCCCCACCATGCTGCTCCTTCTGGATTGGGGAATACCTGATTTTTCCTGGGTGCATCTGGGGTGAAAGGAAGGCGGGGCAGGGTGGGGAGCACAGCTCCTGTGCTAAAAACAGGCTTTTTTTTTTTTTTTTTTTTTTTTTTTTTTTTAAAACAGTGCTGTCCATGGCTCTCCTTCCCCTTGGCTGGGGCAGGGAGAGTGCCCTCTCTTGTCTCAATGGGATGGGAGCCCCCAGCTCCTGCCAGGGCAGCACCCATTCCAGCAGGAGGTGAGAATGTTACAAAAACGCTTGCTGTGTCTGAACCCACAGGCAGCTGGGGCAGGTCCTCCTCAAGCTGGGCAGCCCTTGGGCATAGCTGGGGGTCACGGCCTCATGCATGGAAGACAGGGCAGGTGGTTGAGTTAGCGACAGTGGGCTCTGGCACTGCACAAAGGGAGCAGAATCTGACCAAGAGAGCCCAGCCCCTGTGTCGGCAGGAAGGTTTAAAGGCCCCTGTACCCTTGCAGGGCTCAAGTCCTACCTCTCAGATACAGCTAGTAGAGAGCAGAGGACTCAGTCCAGTAGAATGAGAGATGCTCAGACCTGGCAGCTGCAGGAGGAAGGGGGAGCTGAGTGATCCTGGGTAGTGAGGTCTCGGGGATCTTAGGAGCCAATATCGTCCCTCCACTTGGGAACAAATGTTGGAAGTCTACAGTGGGGCATGCTCTGCCCACCCCTTCCCAACAGGTGGAGGTCTGTCACCCCATTTCCACCCAGGGCCAGCACTACCTGAATCAGCATGTGATGGATCCCAATAGCTGTGACCGAACGGCACGAGTGACTGCAAGGCCTAGGTCAGGGGTTCTCAAACTGGAGTTCGGGACCCCTCAGGGAGTCACGAGATCATTACATGGGGGGTTGTGAGCTCTCAACCTCCACCCCAAACCATGCTTGCCTCCAGCATTTATAATGGTGTTAAATATATGAAAAAGGGTGTTTAATTTGTTAGGGGGGTTGCATTCAGAGGCTTGTTATGTGAAAGGGGTCGCCAGTAAAAAAGTTTGAGACCCACTGGCCTAGGTGATGAAATCAGGACATTTCCAGTTTGCACGGAGCAGCTAACCGCTGAGCATCCCAGCCTGCAGTCACGCCTTGCTGATGTCTGCCAGCAATTAGAGGACCAGGAGGATTCACATCTGAGTAAATAAGCTCCCAAGAAGAGTGCAGCGAGCTACCTGTGTACAGAATGGACATGTCTACCGCTTCCTGGAACTCCATGTCCATGATGCGCTCCAGGAAGAACTTGTCCTTCACGATGTAGTCCATATCTCTGTATGCCTGGGGGAGAAATGCCAGCGCTGTCAGTGAGGTTAGGAGAAGTAGTGATGCACATGGCAGCCTCACCATGGTGTCCAAATAACTCAGTGGGCCAGACAGAAGAACATAAGAATGGCCATACTGGGTCAGACCAATGGTCCATCTAGCTCAGAGCTCACCATCTTCCCAGAGAGCAGGGTTCCATTATGCTAGGCGCTGTACATGCAAACACACAGCAAGAGAAACAGTTCTGGCCCCCTGAAAGGTTACAGTCTCCCTAGACAGGGCAACAGAAGCATTCACCCCATTTTACAGGTGGGCAACTGGGACCACTGATCAAAGGTATTTAGGCTCCTAACCTCCTTTGAAATCAAGGGGAGTTAGGAGCCTAAACACCTTGGAGGATCTGGCCCTAAGTGACTTGGCCAAGGTCACACAGGGAGTCCGTGACAAAGCTGGGAACTGAACCCCAGAACTCCTGGTCAATGCCTGATCGCTGACAGCATCCTCCTTCCCCCATTCGGGAAGTAGTGGTTCTGGGTAGATATCAGGAGGGGATTCTTTGTCATTCCAAGAGTGACTGGGATCAGGAACCATCTGCAGGGAAGGCAGCAGGGTGCTAGGGAATGGGCACTCTAATGTGTTTGGAGTTATTCGTGTACAAAGTACACTGGGGCAGTTCCTACCGTCAGGTCCATGCACGCAATGCCCGCGGGCTGCAGTGGGAGGCATAGCTGAGGGTGGGGTTTGGCCCCTGAACTGCAGATTTGATCAGATACTACCTACAAACCTAGTGGCTGCACCCCCTGATCTGCTGCATGTGACTTGCTTCACAGCCTGCCGGGGAGGGGGGGTCAGCTGAGCAAGAGGTTCCTTGGAGAGGTAGGCCCAGCCTGGAGTCATTTAACCAACCCCCACCCCAGCTCTTTGGGCATTGGGACCTAAATCGGAGCCATGACCTCCAATTCCACCCTTGTTGGGGATGAGCAACCTGCTGGCCTCGGTATCAGACACCAGACCTGGTGCTATGCCTGGTGTCCAGAGCACCTATAAAACTTTTTGCTCTCCTAAAGTGCCGTTTATCGGATAATCTCAAAGCCCTTCATGAATATCAACTAATTAAGCCTCAGAACTCGCCTGTGAGAAAGGGACGATCATCCTCATTTTACAGCTGGGGAAACTGAGGAACAGAGCGGGGCAGCGACTTACTGAAGGTCACACAGTGAGTCAGCGACAGAGACTAAATGAACCCAGGAGTCCCAGTTCCCAGTCTCTTACTCCAACCACTAGTTCCCACTAAAATCTTAGGGTGAACACAACCAGACCTTTGGAAAAGGCAAATAATGGGCTCACGTGTTCAAGGAACGAGCTGAGAAATCGATTCAAGGCGTAATAACTCCTTAGTCTTTGCTCATGTAGGTCGACCCTGACTCTCTCGCCTCTCGGGCCCTGCAAAGAAAGTTCCCAGAAGCACTTTCAGCTCACAGTGGGAGCCCAGGGAGCTCAGCTCTCTGCTTCTGAGGAAAAATAATTTGTTTTCATTCAAATTTTCACTTTGGTAGCAGGGATATTGGCTCAATTTTCACCTGCTGCTTTGGAGCCTTTGCTTTGCATGGCAGACACCCACCACTGGGGAGTTTTCAGTTATGAACCACATATGCCAAGATGTAGTTACAAGCAGCTGGGCAGCCTGTAGTCCTTAAAGAAATGGAATCAAAGGGACTTTGCAAGCATGCACTTCAACTCAGGTGAGAGTGAGTGATGCTGGTGACAGGTGGAGCTGTGCAAAACTCATCCAATTGGGATCACAGAAGTTTGGGCAATTGTATTTGCTCATTTGATTTGAATTCAAACAAACACAAACCTCAGCTCAGCTAGCCAAGTTTTAGTGGTTTTGAGCATCAGAACCTGACTTGGGCAAGAACTTATCTGTCCCAAAGGTTCCTGGATCTGTGCAGACTTTCCAGTGTGTAACAGGGCATGACACCCAGTGACACTTGCCTCATTTGGGGTTTCCTTTAGAAAGGGTCCCAAGTCACAATTGTCGAGTCTGGAATGGACGGCTTTGGATAAGGGGCGTTGTTGCTTCAGATCATTACAGAGAGATGGGTCAGCTGCAGAATTCAGATCTGAACCATAGTTAGGATTCCAGCCTCCACCTAGGAAGTTCAGCTGTGTTTGGATCTGGCTGTAATGAACCATGGACAAATCCAGGACCTCCAGCACCGAAATCACAAAACCCTACCCCCACTTGGATTACAGGAATAATGCCCGGATCCTCAAAGGTATTTAGGCTCCTAATTTCCATTGAAATCAACTGGATGTGAAGAAGGGTTCCGCCATAAGGAAGATATGACCAGTTCCCAATGCAGTGGCCAGTTATTAATGTGTTACAAAGGGTTTAGGTTTAGACCATCTCCAGTTGTGCTTTGAAAGTTGTGCACCGTTCTCTGTTAGGGTGTCTCCTGGAGCAGGGAGTTCAGAAATGGGGATGGAGAGATGAAGAGCAGTAAGAAGGTAAAATGCATTTGACAGCTGGAGACACAGTTAGGGTTCCAGGCTACTCCAACTATTCTCTAGCATCATCACTAAGGAAGGATTTATCGTCATCCTTTTTTTAAGGTGTGACTATGCTGGAAAGGGTTCTGATTTTTTTCCAACACCAGCCTTCACAACGGATCTGGCAATAACACTCACAGAACTCAGCCTCACTGCAGGTTTCTTCTGCTCCTGTCTGAGAAATCTCGAGAGCAGAGGATTGAAAACCAACCCATGGAAAGAAAAGCATGAAAAAGCCAACAGTAAGAAGCCTAGCTAGCCCTGCAAAGGGCAAAATACCTCTCTCAAGGGCTGCGTTATCTTGTCATACAGCTGCCTGGCTCTGTCCGTGAGAAGCACCTCGAAGGTCTGAATGTCAGAGTTGGCCTCCAGACCTCTTAGAGGACACAGGTTCTCCTGCCAAGGGAGACAACTGAAGTGTAATCAGGGAAAGGCAATAACACTGACTGGCATCTCCACAGGGCCGTAGGTCCCAAGATCCCACAGTCCTCTGCAGAGTGATTCCAGAATCTGTGCACAGGATCACGTCACCCACCGCTAAAGGCAAAGACGAAGGCCTCTGCATTAAAGAAAACATAAATGAGGCAAGTACTGCCCACCTCCTGTGCCTTGTGGTAAACCCTGCACTGGCCCCACTACGGATGGCAGCCCTCCAGATGCAGAGACCAGCAGGCTCGAGAAGGAGTGACTAGGAAGTAAGGCCGAACAAGGTGGCTGGATTACCTCCTCTTTCCTGAGGCAGGCATGCATGGCATCCATGCCCACATCCGCATGGCCGTGCACGCTCCGCCCATGGATGTAGAAGCCGTAGCATCCGTGCATCAGGATGAAGACAGACACCTGCAGGGATGGAGAATAGGACGTGGAGGATGAGAAGCTCATGACGTTTCTGGAGGTCAAGCGCAGAAATGTGCAGTGTGCACCAGCCTCTTATGCTTCATGATGCCATGTCCCCCCTCTTCCAAACACACATCGTCTGCGGTGGACACACTGAGCTGCTGGCAATCTATGGAGCAGAGTTGGGTTACATCCAATGCTTATACACCCAGAGCAGCTATTCATGGTAGTAAATCAACCCGGAGCAAGGGGAGTTGTGGCAGCAAAGGGAAGGAGAGCAGTTACTCACTCGTTTCCTCCTCAACCTCAGACCTGTTCCAAATCGCTCGTTTTCATAGACCATTAGTATAAAGAAACCAAAAAGGCTTTCTGGGCACATGGGAAATCCAAGAGTGGATGAAGATGCAGAGTGGGTTCCTAGCCACGCCACCAGCGCAGGGAGGAAGCACAGTGACCAGGCATAAGAAGAAAGCTGATACGTAGTATAAAGTACCTTGTGGCTGGGAGACTTTACCCGGCACTGCCCCCAGCCCTTTAGGGCCAGGCTGTCAGCTGGCCTCTGCTTTGTGCCAGCGTGAAATTCGTATGCACACCACTGAGCATGCACACCTGCATCCACAGGCCTAACTGCCCAATGTGTGTGCACAGTGCGGGTTGCAAGGTGTGCAAACGTAAGGTTTGTGTGCACAGAGTGGTGCATGCCCAGATTTTGCGCACACACCCAAGGGGAGCCTGGCTGGAAATTGAGCCCTTTCCTAGTCCGGTGAAAAGTAAATTAGAATCTTAGAGTTCCCCTGTTTTAGTTAACGAGGGTGTTATTAGGGAGACAAAGAAACAACATCATTTTACAATATAATTTGCATCTTAACAGCGCCTCTTTAAATGTTCACTTGGTGTAAATTTGGTGCAGCTCCATTGACTTTAGTGCACGTGATCCATCGCTAACCCAGGGCAAGACTCACGTTGCTCATGGAACAGAGATCTACGAACTGATGAATCTTGTCCTCCACAAACCGCTCGTAGATGCCTATGAAAAACACCACCTGCAGAAACAGCAACACGCAGCTGCACTGTTGTGACTTAGCAGAGTTTCACATAACACGTCCCGAGAAGCAAGAAAATACAAAGTTTCCTTTCCTCCCTTCCTCCCACCTTTTCGGGAGCACTCATTTTTGTCCTTCACCGTGGCCCACGGGGGTAACACTTTTGCCACCAGGCCACAAGTTCAAGTCCCACACAAGTACATAGGCTCAAAGCCAGTGCTGACAGATGTTCCAGGGTTTCAGGCATTAATGCTAGATTGGATGATGACCCAAAAGTCTTTTCCTTTTCTAATCTCCATCATTCATGCTGTAGTGGAGGAGTGAAAGGATGAAATGCTAAACTCTTTCTTCTGCCCATCTTTGGGCTGCCTAGGTGGAGATTAAACCCATACCCTTAGGAGAACTTTAATATCTGGCTGTGCCTCCCCTATCTCAAAAAGGGTCTGATCCTGAGTGCTCTTGGCTTCTTTCACACCCTAAATTTCCCCAAAGCACTTTACCAACATGACAGGCAGAGCATAACCTGTGCAATCCCCAGTGCCAGCCAGAGAGAAGCAGCAATCCCAAATCTAAGGACTGGGCTCCAGGCAGCCAGGTAAGTGTCAGTGCCAGGGTGCAGATCCAGGTTCAGGTCTCGTGATGCGATGTTCTTCAGGCCCACAACCTGAAATAAAAACAGGTGAAGTAAATCAGAACCCCTACGTGAGATGAGTTCTCCAGGGGCCGTGAGGCCCCTAAGCCCATTGTAGGCATGAATAAATAACAACCGGCCATGGCAAATCCTGGAAGGTTACAGCAAACCTGGACTGTTCCCTGAATTCCTTACCCTTCTGCAAAAGTCTCCAGCATATAAGGCTTTTAGGTCCCAGGGTGATGGACAGGGCATAGAAAGGTTCCTGCTTCCTAAGCTCTTGGGACCAAATTTTCAACCAGCCTCTAAATCAGTGCCCACAATCTCATGCCCACAATTTTTTTTCCACATACAAAAACTCCCACATTGCTCTGCGCAAATGGTGTGCATAATTAACTGCCTAATTTGCAAGTGTAAAATGCTGTTTGGGTGCACAAATACAAGTCACTGCAGAGGCAAGAAATTGGAGGTGCAAAGGTAGAGATTGCTTCTGGAAAAGGACTTAACCAAGAAACGGGATTCTTCTCTCACTTCCCAAATTTTGCCAGGCTCTGAACGGTCCATACCCAGAGTACCATGCTACATAGACTCACAGTCCTTAAAAGGAGGCATTTAATAAACTACTATACACAACAGACACAATTAACCAGGCTTCCACAAAGCCTAAATTCTGGCTTTGTCTCCTTTCTTCACCAGTGACCATAACCTGGTTGAATCTCTCTCTCCACAGCACACAGAGACATCTGGTGGCTGCGTGCTATAACTGCAAGCCCATCTTATTCCACAGAGGGCCAGTCACCGAGATGCCGCATCATTACAGATGCTCAGACTGGTTGGGATTAAAATACAAAACATGTCTCATTCTCCCTGAACCCTTGCCCAAAGCTCAGTCGAAACCTCAAACAAGCCTCTAGTTCCCCTCCGTGATCAGAGCTGCAGACTGACACACAGAATGGTGGCAGTGCTTTTCCATGGTGTCACGTCCGGAATTATATCTGCAGAGAGCGCCAGGGACTATGGATGGGTTGGTGCCAGATCCCAGAGGTTACTTACTTCCTCCAGGTGTCTCTCTCCCCACCTCCCACGTACCTCCAGGAGCAGTAACGCTGCGAACAGCTGAAGCGATGGATTCAATTTCCTATGAGTCTGGATCTCATTCCACTCATTGGCTATCAGGAAAGTTCTCCAAATACTCACAGAGGAAGTGGCCCTCTGCCCTCCTAAGGGGAAAACAACACACTGATTTCAATTTGCTTTATTTTAAAAACCGGCACAGGCTCCTAGGACACAAAGCTCCGCACAGTTGGGTTTCCCTGAGCCTCACTTCCATTAATTTACCACTCTCGATATGAAATCGTTACAATCAGAGGTGAGCTAGCTCCCAAAATAGCCGCCTGCCAAGCTGCCACTGATTTCCCAGAAGTGCAGAGGATCTGGAAGTGCTTTATAAACACTAATTAGCCAAGTCAGCAGCAACGCAGCCCTGTGCTGTACAGCAGGGATTATCATCATGTTCTTCAAAAAGGGCCTCTCTTTCTGGGCTTTCGACACTTCGGGTGGGGGGGATTTTCAGAAGTCCCCAAGTCACTTAGGCACAAGTTAGTGGGATTGTGCTTCTAAATCCCTTCTGCCCAGATATTAAAAAGTATTTAGCCATTGCTGCAGTCAGGGCTGCACAGCCCCACAGAGGAACCAGGCTCCTTAATCTCTTTAGAAAATGAGACTTCAACATTGCAATGCTGAGTACAGCTTAGCATGGGGAGTCGGGGGGGGGGTGGTGGTGAAATCCTGGCTGTGGAAGTCAATGGAAAAACTCTCATTGGCTTTGGTAGGGTCAAGATTTCACCCAAGCTGAAACTGAGCATCTAAAAATGGAGGTAACACCAAAGCAATTTCTGAAAATCTGACCCTAAGGGGACGTCCACACTGCAGTCAGACGTATAGCTAGCTTTGCGGTAGCTAGCTCAGGTAACACTGGCCATGAAGCTGTAGCAGCATGGGCAAGGTGCTCAGCACATACCTGGGGTCACAGAATCATAGAATATCGGGGTTGGAAGGGACCTCAGGAGGTCATCTAGTCCAACCCCCTGCTCAAAGCAGGACCAATCCCCAACTAAATCATCCCAGCCAGGGCTTTGTCAAGCCTGACCTTAAAAACTTCTAAAGGAAGGAGATTCCACTACTTCCCTAGGTAACGCATTCCAGTCTTTCACCACCCTCCTAGTGAAAAAGTTTTTCCTAATATCCAACCTAAACCTCCCCCACTGCAACTTGAGACCATTACTCCTCGTTCTGTCATCTGCTACCACTGAGAACAGTCTAGATCCATCCTCTTTGGAACCCCCCTTTCAGGTAGTTGAAAGCAGCTATCAAATCCCCCCTCATTCTTCTCTTCCGCAGACTAAACAATCCCAGTTCCCTCAACGTCTCCTCATAAGTCATGTGTTCCAGTCCCCTAATCATTTTTGTTGCCCTCTGCTGGATGCTTTCCAATTTTTCCCACAGCCTTCTTGTCGTGTGGGGCCCAAAACTGGACACAGTACTCCAGATGAGGCCTCACCAATGTCAAATAGATGGGAAGGATCACGTTCCCTCAATCTGCTGGCAATGCCCCTATTTATACCGCCCAAAATGCCGTTAGCCTTCTTGGCAACAAGGGCACACTGTTGACTCATATCCAGCTTCTCGTCCACTGTAGCTCCTAGGTCCTTTTCTGCAAAACTGCTGCCGAGCCATTCGGTCCCTAGTCTGTAGCGGTGCATGGGATTCTTCCGTCCTAAGTGCAGGACTCTGCCCTTGTCCTTGTTGAACCTCATCAGATTTCTTTTGGCCCAATCATCTAATTTGTCTAGGTTCCTCTATATCCTATCCCTACCCTCCAGCGTATCTACCTCTCCTCCCAGTTTAGTGTCATCTGCAAACTTGCTGAGGGTGCAGTCCACGCCATCCTCCAGATCATTAATGAAGCTATCGAACAAAACCAGCCTGAGGACCGACCCTTGGGGCACTCCACTTGATACCGGCTGCCAACTAGACATGGAGCCATTGTTCCAGGCCGGCTTGGACAGCCCGTGCTGCCAGGCTGTGATGCCGCAACTTCACTGCTATTGTTTTTGGAGCTATTTAAATCAAAGCCGTACCTCTGACTGCAGTGTAGACACACCCTGAGTGACTTCACTGAGGCGGCACAGTTAGTCACCCACCCAGTCAGGAATCGAACCCAGGAGTCCTGACCCCTCTCCCCACAGTCTCAGTAGACCACGTTGCCCTCCCCTGCTTGCTAAGTGAAGAGGAGCCAATGAGCATTCCATTGATATTTCTGCAATACTGATGTTTTATAATATCCTTGAGCACTGAATCCTCAAGAGAGAAGTGGAAACGGCACATGTGCAGGGCTAGCCCTCTGTGTGCGCGCGTCAGGGTGGCTGGTCCCTGTGCCAGCCCGTGCCAGAACAGATGCTCCCAATTTGGTCAGTTAAGAGGGTGGGGCAGCACCTGGGGGGGTTATAAAGGAGCAGGGGAATCAGAGAGGGGAAGTCCTGATGAGAATCAGCGAGGAAAGGTCAGGGGACTATAGGGGGTCTCTGGGGAAAGCTGCCAGGAGCTCTCTGCAGGCCCCCTCTGAAAGGAGGGGGAATGATCAGGAAGCCAGTGGAGGGGCTAGCCAGCTGTCCATCCTGAGCCGGAGAGCCAAGGCCAGAGAAGGCTGAAGGCGGCAGAGAGGGATAGCGATGACTGCCGGCTCTCAGAGCCGGGGCGAGCGAGGGGCGCCAGGGACACCGGGTGGAGCCCAGGCGCCGGGGGCTGTAGTTGGTGTATTGCCTGGGTTATTATGGTGTTGGGACTTCTTATGTGCCTGGGGCTTTTTTCTATCATAATTAACCCCACAAGGGCCATTTGCACAAAGAAAGACTGTATGGACTATTTCCGGGGGACTCAGTAGGGGAGAAACGGAGGCAGGTTTTCAACCGAACACCTGGTCGAAAAGGGACCCTCTCCAGCCCGGTGAAAATGAGCGAGTGAGTGAGGGTGCGGGAGAGCGAACGACAGAGGGAGGGGGGGATGGAGTGAAAGGGGCGGGGCCTCGGAGACGGGGCGGGGCAAGGGTGTTCGGTTTCATTTGGTCAGAAAATTGGCAACCCTAATTCATGCCGTGGCGTGCTGCAGGAGAAGGCAGCTCCAGTCAGGGCTGCTCTATGTCAGGGTGGTTTATAAACACAGAGGGCACAGAGGGTGAAAGGTTGAATTGACCTGCCGGTGCTTTAAATGCTGGTTTCTCCTTTGGCTTTTCCCAGTCTATCAGGAAGATGGAGATTGTTAGCTGGGTGATCAGGAGATGAAGCAAGTCCACAGCCTGAAATGAGAGCAACCAGAAAGGTTTAGCTCATTACCACACAGCCAGTCAGCATCGCAGTCTCACTCTAGCCAGGGCCGGTTCAGCCAAACCTGGGGACCCTCTGTGAAGCCATTTCTTTGGGGGGGTGGGCTGCAAAACCCCAGGCCTTCTCCCACCTGCCCCAAACTGCTCACGAAGGAGAGGCAATCCCTGGGGCAGAGAGAGGTGCCGGCAGCTCAGACTAGGCAGGTCACTACTACAATGCTGTGGGAGGGTGTGTGGGGTTGGAGCTCCGCATGCGCTGACCCATACACCAAAACGCAAGCCACCGGAGCACCAGAACTTCAACCAGCTGCGCAGCTCTGTGGCTGCAGGGCCAACAGCCTGTCTGAGCTGGCCCTGGCTTTAGCAAAGGGACCCCAGGAGCTGCCCAGAATCCCAAGCCAAAGGCCACGGCTAACTTACAGATAAGCTATGAGAACCTATGAGATCTCCTGAGAAGAGGCTGTTTCCAGGACTGTGGGCTTCAGACAGGCTGGAACTGCAAAGAAAACGGCATTTCCCCAGTATTTTGGCTTCTGACCTACTCTTAGGCGGGTTTTGAAACTTTTGAGACACGCTGTCCCACCCTCCCAGGCCAACCCCTGCCCTGCAGCAGCCAGTTCTGCCCTCTCTCCACATGTTCTCCTGCTTACCTTTAACACAAAAGCACAGGACAAGTAGATAATAAAGTTGGTTTCTATTTGACTGCCTGCCGGGGGCACCATAACCTCAACCGCTGAAGACTGCTGACCCTGTGGATGGATTAAATGAATTTAGGCAGAAGGAGAAAAAATTTTGTCATTTCCTGCAGATCAAGGAAAATCTGGGGTCACACTCCACCCACGGGCAGAGAACTGCTGCTCTAGCGCACTCTGTAGATTCCCCAGTGCTTTATCTATCAGATTTTTAATATCCCAAGCAACTGGGCTTCCATCACTTGCTGCAGGGAACCTTTCCACAGTCCAATTGATCTCCCTGGAGGAATGAGATGTCCCATCGTCTCTTTATTCTGAGCCTGCTTCAACCTGCAGCAATCTGGCTGGGCTTGATCCTGTGCTTTGGCACAGATGCTCCGTGTCCCTGAAGGCAGGCATATAAAAAATTCAGACTCTGAAGATTTCAAAAAGAAAAACAGGAGTACTTGTGGCACCTTAGAGACTAACAAATTTATTTGAGCATAAGCTTTCTTATGTGTGGGCTGTGTGACTTGATACCAGATCTATCAAGCACCAAGCCAGCCAGATCACAGTGAGCCCCAGAACTAAGCCAAGAGGCCGAGTAGCAAGGGCAGGGGTTCTCAAACTTCAATGCAGTGTGACTCCTTTCTGATAACAAAAATTACTACATGACCCCAGGAGCGGGGACCAAAGCCTGAGCTCACCCGAGCCCCACTACCCTGGGTTGGGAGGCCAAAGCTGAGCCCCAGGTGGTGGGACGTAGGCCCTGGGTGGTGGGGCTCAAGCTTTGGCTTTGGCCCGGGCCCCAGCAAGTCTAAGTCAGCCCTGGTGACCCCATTAAAATGGGATCGCAACCCACTTTGGGGTCCTGACCCACAGTTTGAGAACCGCTGAGCTAGGGACTCAGGAAAGAACCAGGCAAAATGCACAAAGAAACACAGTGACTCACCTTGAAAACAATGAGCCAATAAATTCCCATCCCCAGGGCAACCACGAAGAAGGTGTTAGCCAGGGCCCCAGCAAAGAAGGCAAAGAACTTGACTAAAATCTGGGGAAGGAAAAAGGAAATGGACAAATATTGGGAGGAGAAAAACCTTTGTTATGTGTGTTGGCTTGGCCCTTGACCTTTGCCTTGGGGTCAACTGCTGGAACTTGGAATCCTTTTTACATCCAGAAGGATCCCAAAGAGCTTTACAGACCACGGGCCAATTCCAGCACGGATGTCAGCAGGAGATGCACCTGTTTTTGCCAGGGATGAGTGTGGTCCTAAATGCAGCAATCACTCCCTCCAGTAGGAAACATGTGTTAGATCAAGCAATTCCCCCACTGTGTATCTGAAACTCCTAATCAATAGCAGAGCAGCTTTCAGATGGCTTAATGACATCATCTCAGAAGCTGCTGGATCAGCGACGCTAATGCAGCTGTATAATGGCCGTGCGGAGAGTTAATGCAGGTGCCTCTGTCCCAGAGTAATAGGGAGGCATTTCCCCTCTCTCTAGTGCTTTCCATCCAAGGATCTCAGACACTTTATAGACATTAATGACTGAAACCTCTGACTCTATTTGGGGCTGGTGTTATTATTCTCATTTTACAGAGGGCAAAAATGAGGCAGGGACTGGTTAGAACCAGGAGTAGAAACCAGTGTTCTAATCCCCAGGTTTCTGTTGTACCCATAACTTTGTGTATGGAGCTCTTAGCCCTGCCTTTGTGTCCATACACACTGTCCTTTAATCCCAGAGTAAAGAGCAGCTCGAGGTGAGGTTTAAAGAGATTGATTCAGAGGAGAGGGGGGAACCACAGGAAAGGGTAACCCTTCCAAACCCCAGAGAGGTGCATGGAAACAGGGTGTGGAGCAGACCAGGAATGGATGTACACAGTGGGAGCAGTGGAAACATAATAGATGTACCTGAGCTCATGGAGTCTGGATAGAACAAAATCAGTGGAGCAGGGAAGGAGTCAGAAAGTAGAGGCTACTTTGAACTGGATTCAGACCTGGATAGGAAGCTGGTGGAGTTGACCAAGGACATGGGTGTGATCCTGCTTCCTAATGACATACCAGTTGGGCTGAAGCATTTTAGACCTCTTAAAATCTAGCAAGTAAGGACGGAGGACGACCCTGAGATAAGGAATTTGCAATAGGCCAGTTGGGAATTGGGGAGACACTCTTAAGTATATTTGCAGTCTCAGAGTTGGGGTATCATCACATTCTGGCAATGTTCAGAAGGCAGCAATATGCAGTGTACAGGCACATATCCAACATTTATGATCTATTCCTTACTATAAAGCTTATATTCTGAAGTCTAGACCTCCGCACCCAACTGCTGGTCTTCAGCAAGGCGTACAAGGCTGCCAGAGAGCCCAGGATGGCAAGTGCTATCTGTCAGAGAAAGAAGTTGTCATTCTTTCCAGAATTCAGAGGAGAAGGCAATCCATTGGGGGGACAGAATCACATCTTCACCTGCTTAGGCTGAACACCCACTCTTCAGGCGGTCAGGCCACATGGTAGAACGGTCCCTGTTCTGGCCTTAAAATCTATACATCTGTAAACAGGGTGACTAGGTGGTTACAAATCCAACCTGCACTGACTCATTAGCATACATGAGTCCTGTGCACATGTGAGTCATCGTTCCATATGATGTTCTGGAGGCTAAAAGCTCCTCTTATACTGAAACTACTGCATTTTCAGGTCCCTGGCTTTCCCTCGTTGCTTATCATGGAGTCCAACCCAGATCCCCGCGGGACCTCATTTGGTGTCCTAACTGGGTGTCATGGCAGCCTCCTTTTTTATTTCTTGAAGGCTGAACACATGCAGCTCCCCAAGGCTTTCCACATCCATCATTCCCTTCATGCCCCAGAACAGCTTGGCTGTCTCCTCCAGGCACTTTCCAGCATCTGGGTGACCTGTGGCACAGAGTGCAGCGTGTGCGAATTATTATTACTCACATCTGTGTCTCGCTGAGACATTCCAGGACTGTATGTATATGACACTGCAAACGATACCTGGAAGGGAAAGAAAGTGAGCAAGGGAGGCAGCAGGAAGGCAGTGTAGGACTAGAGCTTGAATTGACAGCGCTGGCCGGGATTTCCAAATGTGACTATGATTTTGAGGGGGCCTCAATGGTGCAATTTTCAGAAATTGCTGCGCACCTGTCCTTGGAAAATCAGCTGTGTGTAAGGTTGCACACCCCAGAAGTCACTAGTCACTTTGGAAATCATGACCCGTATGGGCTTTAACAACAATGGTGAGCATCACGGATGGTCCAGACCCAGAAATCTCAATACGTTTGTCTAACCAGAGAATGAACTTGCCTGGCAAAGTCCTGGTGGAAACAGGCTGCCGCCATTGCTCACAAAGACCTTGTCTACAGTGGCAAAAACATTACCCATAATTCACCCTAGTGATAGCAGCGGAAGCATAGTGTAGGCAGGACACAGGGGCTTTTACCACCATGTTGGCAGCATCTGCTCAGAACAAGATAGACATCAGTGTGGTAAACATTTCAGAGTCCGCTTCTGCCCTGCCCCCTATATTGCATTGGCTACTGCTTGGGGAGCTGCCCGCTGGGGAATTATTTATTGTGTGTGTTTATGGTAGTGCCTAGAGCCTCCGACAGAGATCGGCGTACCAGGCACTGTGCAACCCCTAGGGAGAGACAGGCCCTGCCCCAGGGAGCTTACAGGGTAGCTGGACAAGACGGACCAAGGGTTGGAGGGGGAATAGAGGTAGAGAGAGAAGTGAGTCACCCAAGATCACTGGTAGAGCCAGAAATAGAAGGCAGGTCTCCTGACTCCCAGTCCAGTGCTCTACCCACTAGACCATGGTGCTGACAGTTGCCAGGGCAGATGCACGCAGCCTTTGAGAAAGCTGATGGGCACAGTGAAATGTGCATGCCCCAGAAGATGGAATCAGTTGGCTGGTTGCCAGGTGTTTGTTCCTCTGGCAGGGTTAGACCATATGTTCCCTCCTCCCCATCCCAGGTTGGTTACAGGGGTTCCAGACCCACTAATGTCACCAGCTGATGATTCGATGCTATGGTGATGGGTGCCCCATCTGCGGGATTTGTCACACAGCACTGGCAGGATCATACAGCACGTGATAATAGCTAAGCTGTCCCATGAACGAGGCATTTAGATGTCCGAGTGACCTAAACTGCACTGCTAATGAGTGTGGGCGTAAAGAGACAGGCCCAATTAAGGCAGGGCTGAGAACTTGGCCCTACGGGAGCAGCTGACCTCACAGGGCAGGCATCTTTCTCTGGCTCAAAGAAATGAGCAACCTCTTCCAAAAAGGATGCCAGTGCTGCCTCAGAGACTGGCACGTGGGAAGCCCATGAGTGGCCGGTGACCCATTCATGCACTGCCCCAAACCTGTCCGACCAGGTCCAGGTACACGCAGGAGATCCCCCAGTCTGAACAGCTTCAGTGCAGGTCTCCCATGCCGGCCGCAGAGCCACCATCGGTCTTAGCCTCTTAATGCACAACTGCACACAGCCCTAGCCGCCAGCCTCCCACGTGGCACAGAGGGTGAGTTTGTTACATTTCCTACCTGGCTGGCGAAGTGTGGGCTCGGGGAGAGGAGGCACAATTGAACTCAGTCTCAACCCGGACAACATCCGAGCTCATTCGCGGCTCTAATTATCACCTGCTGAAACAACAGCTGCCAAGTGCTGGGGAACTCAAAGGAAAGTCAACCAGGTCTTGTTGTTTCAGCTGCTTCATTTCACATTATTTCTCTCCCTCTCTCCCCCTCTCCAGCTCCTGCCAAGGGAATCCTGGGGTGCCACAAACTTGCCTGCGTTGTTGCAATGCTATCTTGCTTCGCATACTTCACTGTCAACAGGAAAGCAGACTGGTCTCCTGGGCTACTGGTTGGCAAGTCAACGCTGCACAAACCAGCGTAAGAGGGAAAAAACAGAGAGGGGTTATCTGGGGGACAGAGCAAATAATTGGAGAGACAAACAATGAATTTTAATGAAACCTCTGTAGGAAATGAGTGGAGGGAGTTGAGTTAATTGTGTAGAGCAGGATGGGGAGATTAGAATTCTTTTTGCAAGAAGATGGCGAGTCTCAGCACGAGGGGAAACGTATAGATCATGATCTCCTTGGGGAGGGTGATAAAGGAGGTGCTAGCTGTAAGTGGCAAGGAATACGCTAGAGAGGGGATGGCTGGTTATAAACACCATCTCCTCTGGGCAAACCAGGCTGTCTGGGAACCCGGGCTTTGGTCTCGCCGATGGGGCGGTCGGCGGGCGTTGCTGCAGAGCTGTCTGTATAGGCGATGAGGTTACACATACAAATAGCTCAGCTGTGTTCTGCCAGCACTCCTGGGCACTACATTAACGCCAGGGTTGCTAGCCCTGTGTGGGTTCAAAATGCAGGTAGCTGGTCTGGTAGCTTGTGGGCACCAGGCACGGGGCTGTGCAAAATCCCCAGGTTAGGTAGAAGCAAAGTGCACTGAGACTGCCACAGAGCATGCTGGGGCTGTGTCCTGGGAGCCTACTGGCTGGTGGATCTCACTCACTGCTTGGCTGGGGGCACTAATCACACTGCATGGGAGCAGACCAAGGCCTGGACACACATTCCACAAAGATGCTTTTATTGGTCACTTCCTAGTAAGTGGGTCATATATGGTAGGGCAGGTCCTCGCCCCTTACCTCGGGGCTCTCTGGCTCCACCTAGCTGTGTGTCTCTCTCTCTGCCCACTAGCTGTGAACTCCCCCCTAGGGGGTGGAGCTACAAGTCCCAGCATTCTAATTAAAGGGCCAGTCCTTATATTTTAACCCGCAGGATCCTGACACACTGCAGGGTTCAATCTCTTCCTGATGCCAGAGAAGAAAGGTTATTGAACGACCTACCCCGATCAGTCTCTCAATTCTGTGTGCTCCGGGGCTTGCCCTCCTACAGAGCCAGCCACACTGCACCTAATTTTCCTGGAGAAACTCCTGTAACATCCCTTCTTCGTGACAAACGTGGGGGAAAAAAAAATCGATGGCAGTCAAAGAGGCTTAGCCGGTGACTGCCCCAGTGGCCTGCCCATGCCCTTTACCTTAGGAGCAGCCCTGCTGCCAACGTGACAGATGCTGGTTGATTGGATAGGTTCCCTTGCCTGCCCGAGAGCCCATCAACTAGAAAGAATCTTCTTAGCCTCTGAGACCTCAGGGAAGCTGAAAGAAACATCCAGAGAGGAGGGTTAGCTGCATACACAGATGCACCATTTCTGGTAGCCAGGGCATTCAACCAAGATGCAATCTCAGAGAAGGGCTGCAAACGTAATGAGCACTGAGCTACCTATTTGCAGAGACACCATAAATGCCAGCTACCTGCACACCCCACATATGAAGAACCAGGGATGAGAACACACATCTGCTCCAAGACAACTTACACACCCTGAAACCAGCCCTATCACATCCCGCCCATCAGCCTGTTCACTAGTAATAAGACTACTATTACCTAGCTCTCAGCTAGGGCTTTTCATCAGTCGATGTCAAAGTGCTTTACAAAGGAGGTGAGTGTCTTTATCCCCATTTTACAGATGGGGAAATTGAGGCACGGAGAAGTGAAGAGACTTCCCCAAGGTCACCCAGGAGGCCAGCACCAGAGCCAGGAATAGAACGCATGTCTCCTGAGTCCCAGTAGCAGCAGAATTCCAGTCTAGCCCTCAGACTGAAATGAGAATGGCACAATGTCCTGCTTTTTGATAGCAATAAATTCTCTCTCCCTCCGACATGGAATTAGTTTTCCTGATTTGTGGCTTTCAGGCTCATTCTTCAGGCACTTTGCATGCCTGCATAGCCCCTAGAGCAATCCCATAGGAGTCAATGTAGACTCGCTGGAGTAAAATTCTAAACATGCTTAAGAGTTTGCAGGACTGAATTTGCTTTGGTTCTTTCTGCAGAACTTCATAAGGACAAATCCAAACCAAAATAAATCTAGTGAGGAAGCTGGTAACCAACCTAGGTTCCTTACCAGGTATAAGAGGTGGACAATATTTAACATTGTTTTTTAAAATGAAATGTGTCTGTTTTCATGTTCACAAACTTCAGCACAAAAGGTCACATTTGGTGTGAGAATTTCTGCATTTGCAAAACCAAACCAAACAAACCCCACCATTTTGACAAGTGGAACCCAAAATGCATTGCATTTGCTTGAGCAAAGAGTAGGATCCCCCACCCCTACCACTAGCTGGCCTTAATGTTACTTTGCACTCACTTAGCCCCTTACAAATGTTGTTATAACTATGCCAGATAGCCTCACTAGAAGGCAGGTATACATAGCATCATCCCCCATTTACAGATGGGCAGTCTGTGCTTCAGAGCAAGAGTTTCAGACTCCTCCAGGCACAAAAACAGAATAAAAAATGCACACACATTTGTGTGCCTGAATTGTGTGCACATTTACCAAAATCTGCAAGAGCAAATATGCTAATTGTGCATGCAAGTGACTCGAAAGACTGGAACTGATAAGTATGCCCCCATTTTTGCACAACGATGGGTCTGAAAATCCAGACCCGAGGGACTTGCCCAAGTTCTCACAAGTCAGTCTGCAGTGTGGGTGTAACTGTGTCAGTTCCATGACAGTAGAGAGACAAGTTGGGTGAGGTAATACCTTTTATTGGACCAACCAAGTCAGTATCAGAACCAGGATTACAAACTAGGTCTTTTGACTCTCAGTCCCATGGGCGGCGGGTGAACGTGCCACTGGGGGAGGCTAGCCCCCGACACCTCCCCCTCTGCCCGAGGCCCCCACCCCTCCCGTTCTGCCCCCCCTTGCCCAGAGCACAGCCCCCCACACAACCGCTGGCCCCCCTGCACGCCCCCAGCCCCAGAGTGCCGGGCAGGCGGGTAGCGCAGCTGGAGCGGCCTGAGCCCCAGCACACCCAGCCCTGGGCCTTGCGCACATTGGCCCCAGCCTGCCTGCCCCAGCCTCTCGGCCACAGAATAGCGGGAAGGGAACTGGAAGTAGACAGGAGTGGGCTTTGTGACGGAGCATGGGCAGGGCTACGCCAGGCTGTTTGGGGAGGCACCGCCTTCCCCTGCCTTTGCTATCCTCCACCCATGCTCAGTCCTCTGTCTGAGGCACTAAACTACAGTGTCTCCAGGAAAATCACTTTACAAAAGTTTCCTGTTTGCAAAATAGCGATTGGAAAAAATGATCAAATTGAGAAGATAAATCCTAAACACACCACGCTGGACCTAATGTTTGAGAATCAGGTGTGATCAGAGCAGGCAGTACAAGGATTGCATAAGCAACCTGTGTATTGGTTCAAATGGCCAGCTAGCTATTGGTATATGGTAATTGTGCATGCAAATTAGGCACCCAATTGGACACACATTTTTGTGAGAATAAATTGCATTTTAAAGGTTTTCAATTTGAATAGAGAAAAGTTTCACTAATTACGCAGGGATGGCCTTTTTCACTGAGCAGCATCAGTTTTACAGCCAAAGTCCTAGCCAGCAGGAGACGATCTTCCAGACTATGGAGGCCAGTTTCAAATTCCAGGGGCACAAAGTGGGTCTAAAAAGTCTTTCCTACGTCTATTTCAAGCAGATAAAGGTCTTAAGATTCATGACTCTGTTTTAAAAACACTAAAGGCTAACGGGCTGGAACACACTGCTGCCTCTCAATCACTCATTACACAAAGAAATAGGATCTGACAGGGAATAATCCACACAACAACCAACGTGACATGTCATCTGTGCATGAGAATGAAATGTAAGGTCACCGGGTCAAGGCACAAAAGCGAGGGCCAATAGCCTGTGTGCTTGGGCCAGACACAAGCCTATGGGGATGCCAGAGCAAAAGAGCTTGAACAGGGGAACGGGTACGATGGATCAGCTGCACAAGACTTGGCCATGTGGTGGAAGCAGCCCAGAATTAACTTGCCATCAGCATGGTCAGTGAAAACAGGGAACATTTCATCACATGGCTAACGACTATTTGCATCGACCTAACTATGTTGACTTAAGCGCTATGCCTCTTGTGGAGGTGGAGTTATTAAGTTGGTGTAGCAGACGAGTTAGATAGGGATCAATATTTTAGTGTAGATGCTTACAGCAGAGATCCCCAAACGGTGGGGCGTGCCCCCCTAGGAACATTTGGGGGGGATATGGTAGGGCCTGGGCCAGCCCCCACATGGGGCGGGGAGGGAGCACCACCCAGCCTTGCCCCCAGCTCTGCTCTGGCCACAGCTCTGCTCCAGGCCGAGCCCCCGGCCATGGCTCCATTCCAGGCCCCTGCCTCAGCCCACTTAGCCCTGTCTGCCCCCTGCCCCCGGCTCGGGGGAGGGGGGCGGCATGGACAAGGGTAAGGGTGGGCGCAACCATGAAAAGTGTAGGGACCACTGGCTTACAGAGTTAGGTCAACCTAACTCTGTAGTATAGAAAACAGCTCCGTGAACAGTTTCAGAGTAGCAGCCGTGTTAGTCTGTATTCACAAAAAGAAAAGGAGTACTTGTGGCACCTTAGAGACTAACCAATTTATTTGAGCATAAGCTTTCGTGAGCTACAGCTCACTTCATCGGATGCATCCGATGAAGTGAGCTGTAGCTCACGAAAGCTTATGCTCAAATAAATTGGTTAGTCTCTAAGGTGCCACAAGTACTCCTTTTCTTTTAGCTCAGTGAACTTAAACCTGTGCTTGAGGGCTTTGCTGAATCACGGCAATAGAGAGTCTCTCTCCTCTCCGCATCCAGGAGGCCTTTGTACTATCCTCATGCCAAATCTGTGATTAACTGCCCCCACTTCCCCCAGCTCCATACCAGCATTACCACTGTGTCCCTTCCGTGATCTGTTCACTAATAATCATAGTTACCTCTATGCAGCTACCACGGTGCAAGGTTAGTTGCCTAGACAGCATCAGGAATGGGAGGTGTGGTCACCAAAGCCTTGGGGCTAATATTGGCGTTATGGGTGACTAAATATCCCTGAGCATGAGCTTTCGTGAGCTACAGGTGCCACAAGTACTCCTTTTCTAAATATCCCTGAGTTTGGGAAGGCTGGGTCCTGTGGTTAGCCAGTAAAACACAGATCACACACCGAACACTGGCTGTTACATTCTGTTCCCTGGCTCTACCAACGCACTTTGTACCCTGCAGGTTACAATAAGGACACAGGACAACGTCTCTTTTCATCACAGGAGCCGGGCAGCAAGTAGCACCAAAGGCCAATGGGTAGATGATCACCTGAACTGAGCATTCAATTGCTGAGCACCCAGCGGGGGGTTTCCACCATCGTCTTTTACATGCAAAGGGTTTTTTTTTAAATGATGCTTTGCAAACACTGACAAATTCAGCCTTGTGGGGAAATGACCTTGGCCTCCCCATCTCTGTTTGCTCATCTGAGAAATGGGAAAAAGACCAACATGGTCATCAGTGACTTTCAGGTGCCCATCTTGAGACAATTAGGTGTTAAGCAGCAACAGCTCCTCTCATCTTGAGTGAAAAGACAGGGTTCTAGGCGTCTCGAGTTGGGTGCCCAAAGCTGGAGATACCCAGAATTAGAGGCTGCTTTTGAGCATTTTGGCCTAAGTGACTTGCCCAAAGCCACAGGGAATCGGGGCAATGCCAGGATTAGATCTGCTGACTCAGTCCCGTGCACGAACCACTACACCACACCACCTGTCTGAACTACAGAGGCCTTTAGATGGCCAGCTAACAGACCGCCATGATTGGCTGCACACTCTCTGGTGCTTTATAATGCAAAACGACACCTGTTCAGTCTTTTTCCTGCAGATTTGCTGGATCCCTGCTCATTAAGAGCAGGCCCGTGGAGCGTAAATGTCAAAGCAAACCAGGCAGTCTGAGCTAGGCCCATTGCCTTACAAGGATTCATTAGTCCTGCCTGAGCGCTTGGCAGAACAGGTACTCAGCTAATGAGCTCCAGCACCGCTCCTCGCTGTGGTTGGGAGTAGCTGTGGATCCTTCCCAGCTAAACAGAAATATTAGGAGTCACAGAGAAATGTTCAAAGCTGAGAAGCAAAAGAAAATCAAGACAGGGAAACCAACGCTCTCGCCAATAGAGAATCTCACCCGGGCTATTCAGCTGCAGCTGGGGATTTGCTACAGGGACCGGCCACAGCCAGTTCCCCTTGTCATTGGAGAACTGCAGGAACATCTCGTAAAAGACGGGCTCAGGGACTCGTCTCAGCAGGTTGGACACCTGTACAGTGCACTGTAAAATAAAACCATGACAATGCTATAACAAAGATGCTGTGTAATTAGCCTTCCTTTGCCCAGATGCAGCTTTATCTGCACCGCAGAGACTTGTTCCGTTTTTAAGCAGAAAAAGACCCTGCGATTTCCACTAACATTTACTGCCTGGGATTTGGGGGCTATTTAGCCCCCTAGATTACGCTCTGGTCTCGATTGAAAGTCTGGCCCTCAGAGCAAAATTCTCCTCTCCTATGCAGTTCGGCTTGACGAGACTCATTCCCAGCCTGGGGATTCCTGGGACACAGGGAATGTCAAAGCTAGACAGATAAGCCACTCGCCCAAGGACCCAGAGGAAATCTGTGTCAGGGCAGAGACTAGATTCCCAGATCCCCAGTGCTGGCATACAGACACAGACGTATTAAACAGCAGTATCTGACTGCAAAGACCATGAAAAGATTGAGCATTATTTCAAAATTCGTTAACCCCAGGGGGTAGAAGAGTCTTGGGCGCAAGGGAGGAAAATAAATCACTAGCTCTGGATCTGGGAACCCAGTGACTTATCATGGAGTTTCATTGCAACGCCTCCATGCAATTACTGCTGCAAACAACCAGCCTAGCCCCCCATTTAGTGCTAGTTCAGAACACGGGAGGCAGGGCGGGGATGGCAGGAAGACGCAAATGTAACTTACAGACTGTTCGTAGGATGTCCCAAAGGAGTAGGCAGCATCGAGTGCACTCTGACGGTCTGCACAGAGCTAGCAGAGGGACAAGGAAAGGCACTGAGACCAGGCGGTGGTGACGTGCACCAGAGATTCCCAGCCCTGCTTCCTGGGACACCTCTGCGCTCCTGGGGCCGTTGCTATGAGACCACCGGCTGTGTGTAGGCTCAGTGCTGTCACCAGCTGAGGAGACAGCCTCCGACTACACCCTGAGCCAGATCCTGCATGCCATAGGGTGATCAGTGGTGGGGGTGGAGCCTCCCAGAAGCAGAAAGAGGGGAAGGTGGGTATGTGACACACGTTTCAGTTGGGGGTTCACTTTCTCCCCTCGCTCTGGCCTCTATTATCCGCTTGGTGCGGACACCCAACATGGTCCCATGAACGTTAAGAGGTGGTATGTAGAGTGATCAACCAGCCGTATCAGTTAGAGCTGCAGCCTTCCCCACATCTTCCGGCCAATGCAGGATTGTTCCCTGCTGTCAATTTTCTACTGCTTTATCCCATCGTAGTTTTAAAGGTCCCAGGCAACGGCACTTCCACCACTTCCCTTGTGAGACTGCCACAAGGACTGCTCTCAGATAGTCAGCTCCCACTTTCAGCCCGTTACCCCTTAGATAGCTATCTTACAGAACTCCTATTCCTGTAGTACCCAGGCATCTCACAATCCTTTCACTGAATTTATCCCCACAACTCCTCCTTGGGAGGCAGGGTGGGGCTGCAATTCCCCATTTCACAGGTGGGGAACTGAGACAGAGAGAAGATCGCACCGGCAGTCTATGACAGAGAGACCTGGACCCAGGTCTCCCAAGTCCTAGGTTAATGCCCCACCTACCCGACTATCCTTCCTCTCTAGTGCAACTTCAATTCTCTTCTAGTTAAACTCCACTGTCCCAGCCGAACTAACCCCCCTTTAGTGTGACACCCTTCACACGTTTGCACTTACATGTCCCTTCGCCAGGCTGGACGTACTTTGTACTTGTGATCTGCACTCAGCAGTTAGACTTTCCAGCTCCTGGATTATTTTTGTTGCTTCTCCA
Source organism: Chelonia mydas (assembly GCF_015237465.2). Classification (NCBI taxonomy): domain Eukaryota; kingdom Metazoa; phylum Chordata; order Testudines; family Cheloniidae; genus Chelonia; species Chelonia mydas. The sequence continues at coordinate 36,338,501 of NC_051252.2, forward strand.
ATTTATCATCAGTAACTGGTAATTATCTCCACAGGGCTGTATGAAGACAGCCCGTTCCCCCTCCGGTCTGTGGTGTGCAGCCCCTGCCCGTGGAGCCCCCTAAACCTCTGCTGGCCCTTGCCCCTATCACATTGGGAATTCCTGTCTAATTTACTGCCCACTGTCACCCCTGCTTTCTGGGTTTGTCCCTCCCATTAAATATCTGTACCATGCTCCTAACCTCTCCAGGCCCCTTTTTACATCTCTGTCCTGATTGTAGCTCCTCCTAATTTAATTTGACCTGCAGTTTTCGTCACTGTGCTGGTAACTCCCCCTTCCAGGTCTTTAATGAAGCTGTTGAATAAGACGACCTCTAACACTAGCCCTTGGGATAACCCTGGAACACCTCCCCACAACTTGATATGCTGATTTTTATCATCCCCTTTTGTTTATGATTCTTCAGCCACCTTGCTCTCACTGTGTCCATGCTCATGCCACAGCCAATTTGAATGAAGGTGGCGAGCAAGATATCATGTCGGAATTATTACATGGTTGCGGAGACCCAGTGGTTCAAAAGGGGGCCACAGTTCCGATAACGCTGGTGGATCAGACTAAATTTCAGCCCCTAGTTCTAGCAACTGAATCCCAGCACTGGTTACACGTCACAGCAAGGAGAAAACAAAATTAACTCACCTGCAAAGTGCCACCTGTCACGTCCTCCCAGCCTAAGAAGTTTCCTTGGGCATCGTACTTTACAAGCTTAAAATTGATCTGGTCAGGGTGGGGAAGGCAAAGTACAATCATCAAGTACAAAACTTTGCAGAAGAGCTTGGCAAGTCTAAGGTTTTTCCATGCCCAAGTGCAAGCAGATTTCATTTAGAGCACCCTTTGTTTTAGCTAAGGGAAGGGTTAACAAGGAGCCTGTTCTGAGCTCCCAGTTCAGCTTGTTCAGTAAGATAAGTTTAGAGGAGCAGAGTCTCCTACAAAGAGAGGCAACTTGAGCTTCCAAGACCCTGTGTGGACACCAAACAAGACCAGGAAAGGGTACAATTCCCCAACCACAGCAGTTGAGGTTGAAAGTGAAGACAGGTAGGTTCTGAGAGATGGCAGGAATGGGACTGAGGTTAATTAATAAAGAACATATGTACTATTTCTCATCTTTTAATTCATATACATGGCTCTGTATGTGTGTGTCTGTGCATCAGCCGTGGTTTACCTTGGAGTTCTTTCCAAAGGAAAGCGGAGGCAGCTTTGTGTTGCTATAAAATAGCTTCGGGAGGTTCTGGCTTCTGAAAAGAAAATCAAATCCTATTTGTCCATTAGAAAGAAAGATATGAACAGTGATAATCAGTAACTTCTTGTCACCCAGTTCTGCAGGCACAGTGGGACTCACTCAGCCTTTGCATACAGGTCGTAGGCCCGGGTTTCCAAGGAGAAGGCATTCAGAACGACCATGTTGGTTAGGAGCTCGCAGGCAGTCAGGTTGCAAGAGTTCTAGGGAGAGTGCAAATAAGGCAGGGTCGTAGCAAGAGAACGACGTGTGAGTTATCGCAGTACAATCCCTAGCGCGGGCACAGTTACAGCTTATTCCCCTTCCCCTACAGGAATAGCTATACCAGCCTGAGCACCTTTACGCCTGTAAAGCTCAAGCAATAACACTCTTGTGTCGAGATGAGGCCTTAAACCTGCAGTTTCGGTCTAGGTGACTTTGCTTTTAAATTAACAACATAAGAACGGCCATACTGGGTCAGATCAAATGTCCAGCTAGCCCAGTGTCCTGTCTTCTGACAGTGACCAATGCCAGTGCCCCAGAGGGAATGAACAGAACAGGTAATCACCAAGCGATCCATCCCCAGGCACCCATTCCCAGCTTCTGGCAAACAGAGACTAGGGACACCATCCCTGCCCATCCTGGCTAAAAGCCATTGATGGACCTATCCTTCACGAACTTACCTAGTTCTTTTTTGAACGCTGTGATAGTGTTGGCCTTCACAACATCCTCTGACAAGGAGTTCCAGAGGTTGACTGTGCGTTGTGTGAAGAAATACTTCCTTTTGTTTGTTTTAAACCTGCTGCCTATTAATTTCATTTGGTGACCCTTAGTTCTTGTGTTATGAGGAGTAAATAACACTATTTACTTTTTCCACAGCAGTCATGATTTTATAGACCACAATCATATCCCCCCTTAGTCGTCTCTTTTCCAAACTGAAAAGTCCCAGTCGTATTAATCTCTCCTGATACGGAAGCTGTTCCAGACCCCTAATCATTTTTGTTGCCCTTTTTTGAACCTTTTCCAATTCCAATATATCTTTTTTGAGATGGGGCGACCACATCTGCACAGAGCATTTAAGATGTGGGAGTACCATGGATTTATATAGAGGCAATATGATATTTTCTGTCCTAATATCTATCCCTTTCCTAATGATTCCCAACTTTCCGTTCGCTTTTTTGGACTGCCGCTGCACATTGAGTGGATGTTTTCAGAGAACTATCCACAATGACTCCAAGATCTCTTTTGTGAGTGGTAACAGCTAATTTAGACTCCATCATTTTAAATGTATAGTTGGGATTATGTTTTCCAATGTGCACAAAGAAAGACAGACCAAAAAAAATCTCCATGGGAGAAAGCGGAGTGCACCTGCCCATCTGAGCACCTCCATCTTGGATCCCTTCAATCCCAGCCTGTCCCCTCTGTGCGCAGACTTCCTACATGCAAAAGAGTGCGCTTGGACAAAGAACCCTAGCTACAAACACTATCTCAGGAGCTTATACAGCCCCGCACTGTAGTATCTGAGTGCCTCACAACATTTACCCTCCTAACACACTGTGAGGCAGGGCTGATATTCCCATTTTACAGGGGGCAAAATGAGGCACAGAGCAACTAAGTGATTTGCCCAAAGTCACACAGAAAGTCTGTGGCAAAGCAGGGAACTGAAGCCCAGGTCTCCTGAGTCCCACGCTAGCTCCCTAACCAGTAGACCATCCTTCCTCTCTAAAGGATGTGATTGCAGAGCCATTGGCCATTATCTTTGAAAACTCATGGCCATCGGGGGAGGTCCTGGACAACTAGAAAAAGGCTAATGTAGTGCCCATCTTTAAAAAAGGGAAGGAGGAGGATCCTGGGAACTACAGGCCAGTCAGCCGCACCTCAGTCCCTGGAAAAATCTTGGAGCAGGTCCTCAAGGAATCAATTCTGAAGCACTTAGAGGAAAGTGATCAGGAACAGTCAGCATTTATTCACCAAGGGCAAGTCATGCCTGACTAATCTAATTGCCTTCTGTGACGAGATAACTGGCTCTGTGGATGAGGGAAAAGCAGTGGACGTGTTGTTCCTTGACTTTAGCAAAGCTTTTGACACAGTCTCCCACAGTATTCTTGCCAGCCAGTTAAAGAAGTATGGGCTAGATGAATGGACTATAAGGTGGATAGAAAGCTGGCTAGATTGTCGGGCTCAACGGGTAGTGATCAATGGCTCCATGTCTAGTTGGCAGCCGATATCAAGCAGAGTGCCCCAAGGGTCGGTCCTCGGGCCGGTTTTGTTCAATATCTTCATAAATGATCTGGAGGATGGTGTGGATTGCACCCTCCGCAAGTTTGTAGATGACACTAAACTGGGAGGAGAGGTAGATACGCTGGAGGGTAGGGATAGGATACAGAGGGCCCTAGACAAATTAGAGGATTGGGCCAAAAGAAATCTGATGACGTTCAACAAGGACAAGTGCAGAGTCCTGCACTTAGGACGGAAGAATCTCATGCACCGCTACAGACTAGGGACCAAATGGCTAGGCAGCAGTTCTGTAGAAAAGGACCTAGGAGTTACAGGGGACGAGAAGCTGGATATGAGTCAACAGTGTGCCCTTTTTGCCAAGAAGGCCAATGGCATTTTGGGCTGTATAAGTAGGGGCATTGCCAGCAGATCAAGGGACGTGATCCTTCCCCTCTATTTGACATTTGTGAGGCCTCAACTGGAGTACTGTGTCCAGTTTTGGGCCCCACACTACAAGAAGGATGTGGAAAAATTGGAAAACGTCCAGCGGAGGGCAACAAAAATGATTAGGGGACTGGAACACATGACTTATGAGGAGAGGCTGAGGGAACTGGGACTGTTTAGTCTGCAGAAGAGAAGAATGAGGGGATTTGATAGCTGCTTTCAACTACCTGAAAGGGGGGTTCCAAAGAGGATGGATCTAGACTGTTCTCAGTGGTAGCAGATGACAGAATGAGGAGTAATGGTCTCAGGTTGCAGTGGGGTAGGTTTAGGTTGGATATTAGGAAAAACTTTTTCACTAGGAAGGTGATGAATCACTGGAATGCGTTACCTAGGGAGGTGGTAGAATCTCCTTCCTTAGGTATTTTTAAGGTCAGGCTTGACAAAGCCCTGGCTGGGATGATTTAGTTGGGGATTTGAGCAGGGGGTTGGACTGGATGATCTCCTGAAGTCCCTTCCAACCCTGATATTCTATTAAAGGGAGAGGAAACAGCCGAAGAGGGTAGCAGCAACATTACTTACATTACAAGCCAGAAAACTGCCATCAAGGAAGGTGGCCTCCCAGAGCGAGGTGGGCTGCCGGGAACTCTGCATGGAAGAGGATGTTCTGGCTGCAGAAGGGTCTTGGTAACACTGAGGGTCTGTCTACCTGGCAGTCAGAGCTGTGACATGTCGGTAACATGCACAAGCTAGCTTTGGTCTAGCTCAGGGGTGGGCAAACTTTTTGGCCTGAGGGCCATATCGGGGTTCCAAAACTGTATGGGGGGCCGCGTAGGAAAGTCTGTGCCTCCACAAACAGCCTGGCCCCCGCCCCCTGACTGCCCCCTTCGGAACCCCTGACCTATCCAACCCCTCCTGCTCCTTGTCCCCTGATTGCCCCCTCCCAGGACCCCCCCACCCCTAACTGCCCCCCTGGGACCCCACCCCCTATCCAATCCCCCCTGCTCCCTGTCCCCTGACTGCCCCGACCCCTATCCACACCCCAACCCCCTGACAGGCCCCCCGGGTCTCCCATACCTATCCAACCCCCCCGTACTCCTGACCCCTATCCGTACCCCTGACCGGCTCCCCGATACCCCACCCAACCCCGCCTGCTCCCTGTCCCCTGACTGCACCCCCACCCCCTGACAGGCCCCCCGGGACTCCCACACCTATCCAACCCCCCCGTTTCTCCCCTGAAACCTCCACCCCATCCAACTGCCCCCTGCCTCGACTGCCCCCTGGGATCCCTGCGCCTTATCCAACCCATCCCCCCGCTCCTCGCCCCCTTACCATGCCGCTCAGAGCACAAGGACTGGCAGCTGCGCCGCGCGGCTGGACCTTGCACCCCCGCCACCCAGGGCGCTGGCGGCCCAGCAAACTGAGGCTGCAGGGCTGGGGGACAGCAGGGGAGGGGCCGGGGCGAGCCTCCCCCGCCGGGAATCATAGAATCATAGAATCATAGAATATCAGGGTTGGAAGGGACCCCAGAAGGTCATCTAGTCCAACCCCCTGCGCAAAGCAGGACCAAGTCCCAGTTAAATCATCCCAGCCAGGGCTTTGTCAAGCCTGACCTTAAAAACCTCTAAGGAAGGAGATTCTACCACCTCCCTAGGTAACGCATTCCAGTGTTTCACCACCCTCTTAGTGAAAAAGTTTTTCCTAATATCCAATCTAAACCTCCCCCATTGCAACTTGAGACCATTACTCCTCGTTCTGTCATCTGCTACCATTGAGAACAGTCTAGAGCCATCCTCTTTGGAACCCCCTTTCAGGTAGTTGAAAGCAGCTATCAAATCCCCCCTCATTCTTCTCTTCTGCAGACTAAACAATCCCAGCTCCCTCAGCCTCTCCTCATAAGTCATGTGCTCTAGACCCCTAATCATTTTTGTTGCCCTTCGCTGGACTCTTTCCAATTTATCCACATCCTTCTTGTAGTGTGGGGCCCAAAACTGGACACAGTACTCCAGATGAGGCCTCACCAGTGTCGAATAGAGGGGAACGATCACGTCCCTCGATCTGCTCGCTATGCCCCTACTTATACATCCCAAAATGCCATTGGCCTTCTTGGCAACAAGGGCACACTGCTGACTCATATCCAGCTTCTCGTCCACTGTCACCCCTAGGTCCTTTTCCGCAGAACTGCTGCCTAGCCATTCGGTCCCTAGTCTGTAGCGGTGCATTGGGTTCTTCCGTCCTAAGTGCAGGACCCTGCACTTATCCTTATTGAACCTCATCAGATTTCTTTTGGCCCAATCCTCCAATTTGTCTAGGTCCTTCTGTATCCTATCCCTCCCCTCCAGCGTATCTACCACTCCTCCCAGTTTAGTATCATCCGCAAATTTGCTGAGAGTGCAATCCACACCATCCTCCAGATCATTTATGAAGATATTGAACAAAACCGGCCCCAGGACCGACCCCTGGGGCACTCCACTTGACACCGGCTGCCAACTAGACATGGAGCCATTGATCACTACCCGTTGAGCCCGACAATCTAGCCAGCTTTCTACCCACCTTATAGTGCATTCATCCAGCCCATACTTCCTTAACTTGCTGACAAGAATGCTGTGGGAGACCGTGTCAAAAGCTTTGCTAAAGTCAAGAAACAAAACATCCACTGCTTTCCCTTCATCCACAGAACCAGTAATCTCATCATAAAAGGCGATTAGATTAGTCAGGCATGACCTTCCCTTGGTGAATCCATGCTGACTGTTCCTGATCACTTTCCTCTCCTCTAAGTGCTTCAGGATTGATTCTTTGAGGACCTGCTCCATGATTTTTCCAGGGACTGAGGTGAGGCTGACTGGCCTGTAGTTCCCAGGATCCTCCTTCTTCCCTTTTTTAAAGATGGGCACTACATTAGCCTTTTTCCAGTCATCCGGGACTTCCCCCGTTCGCCACGAGTTTTCAAAGATAATGGCCAAGGGCTCTGCAATCACAGCCGCCAATTCCTTCAGCACTCTCGGATGCAATTCGTCCGGCCCCATGGACTTGTGCACGTCCAGCTTTTCTAAATAGTCCCTAACCACCTCTATCTCTACAGAGGGCTGGCCATCTCTTCCCCATTTTGTGATGCCCAGCGCAGCAGTCTGGGAGCTGACCTTGTTAGTGAAAACCGAGGCAAAAAAAGCATTGAGTACATTAGCTTTTTCCACATCCTCTGTCACTAGGTTGCCTCCCTCATTCAGTAAGGGGCCCACACTTTCCTTGGCTTTCTTCTTGTTGCCAACATACCTGAAGAAACCCTTCTTGTTACTCTTGACATCTCTTGCTAGCTGCAGCTCCAGGTGCGATTTGGCCCTCCTGATATCTTTCCTACATGCCCGAGCAATATTTTTATACTCTTCCCTGGTCATACGTCCAACCTTCCACTTCTTGTAAGCTTCTTTTTTATGTTTAAGATCCGCTAGGATTTCACCATTAAGCCAAGCCGGTCGCCTGCCATATTTACTATTCTTTCGACTCATCGGGATGGTTTGTCCCTGTAACCTCAACAGGGATTCCTTGAAATACAGCCAGCTCTCCTGGACTCCCTTCCCCTTCATGTTAGTCCCCCAGGGGAGCTCAAGGGCCGGGCAGGAGGGTGCTGCGGGCCACCCCACCTCTGGTCTAGCTAGATCGAATAACAATAACGGAGAAGCAGCAGCAGAGGGTAGCCAGTGGAGTGCCTACCCAGGTTTCTGGGTGGGGCCCCACAGCCAGGGCTGCCATGGCGTCACTGCGATGGTTACTGGAGCTAGCTAGAGCCAAGTTAGCTCCGGTATGGCGTCTGCATGTACTGCACCTCTCTGACTGCCGCGCAGGCATACCGAGACAGGGAGAAGGGCCGGTTAGAATCCCGATTTGCACCTACACAAGCACCGCACGCCGACGCCTGGCCCATCACGGTCCGGCCGTCCGCACGGACGCATCGCAGGCCTGGAAGACAGAGGAGCCTCAGCAGCTGCGGAAGGCGGGAGCTGGAGTTGCCAAGTTACCGCGCGATCAGCTCTGGGAGCACCCAAAGTTGTCTAACGCATCCAAAATTGGAGCCTGACCCTGCTCAGGTCTTCACCGTGGTAGGCCACACGGGCCCAGAGCAAGTCTGGTGAGTCACTGGAGCTGTGGGGAACTCTGCTAATGACTTCACACCACTCCAGCATGCAGCCTCCAGCTGGCAGAGTCAATGCAGACTGACCAGCATGAGCCAGAAGAGACTAAGGAGCACTGGGCTGGGCTGGCTTCATTTCCTCTGCGATTGAAGCTCTTGCACTAACACGTGGCAGAAACGCATAGCCAGGGACGCAGACAGGCTTTCCACTGGGCCCTTTTTAAAGCAAGTCACTACATTTGGATCCAGGCTTCAAAACACCCTCCCCACTCCGACAGGTCAGAGCTGGAGTTTTGGTTTGGCCCATTACAGAGCTCTGGGCCAGCTGCAAAATTCAGCTCCCAAGTTCTGGGGTGTTTGGCTCAGGGCCACCCTTAAATCAATCAGTTTTCAAGCATTCGGCATAGCCAGCTCCCACTCACCTGCAGGGCTTTTCACCAGGTGCTCCCCACACGGGCTGCACTGAAACGCCTCTGTGTCAAGGAACTGGCTGGGGCCACAGTTCCCTGGTGGGGTGGTGCTGCTCTCCGTTTGGGCAGAGCAGCAAAGAGGGTAAAGCAGCCAGGCAGAGAGCAAACAGTAGCCCGCTAAAAAGCGAGACATTTTTTCTGAGCTCCAGCAGACGTCTGCCGAGCTTCCTTCCAAAGCCCTTGGCCTCTTGCTGGCTGTATGTGTAGATAACAGCATCCATGGTTACCAGCACTGGCCACTGGTGTTACACAACAGAAAAACTGCTTCATTCAGCATGTACCTGGGGTAACTGAAAACACGGCTGAGACTTCCCTCTTCTGTGAGTGCAGACGTGGGGACGGGAGGCTGGGAGCTGGAACGACCCACTCAGGGACAATCAGATCTTTGGGCCGGGCAGGGAAGCAAATCGCGGCAGTGTAACTTGCACAGTTAAACAGGCACACAACCAGCACGACACCCTGGCACTAGGTGCCTGGGACAGATAAACAATGCAACAGCAGACTGCTATTGTGAGGACCTTAACAGGGTGGGGTGTTGTTTTTAATTTAATTTATTTATTTTACAGGAAATGGGTTTAGTAAAAAGGCAAATGTAAAATCTGTATCTGCCTTGCCCCTTCCTTAGAATCTTGCATTTGCTTGTAAAGTAGAGGAGAAGAATATCTCCTCTCTAAACAGTCTGTTCTCTGGCTTTAACCATTCAGTTACTTCACAGCTAGGGGGTTTATGTTTACGATTCCTCTCTGTAGGAAGAAATGTTGGAGGCTGCTGGAATATGACTATTAGAGCTAGTAGGGGACGTCAGCGGAAGTTGGGGGTGAGAAGAATATGGGTTATTCAGCTTGAGAATGGGACGGTTGCCTCTTTAAGAAGTCTGCCAGTCTGCAGAGACAGCAGCCAGTTTGTTCTCTCAACTGCAGCAGCTTGTTAGAGGTGGGGGGACACACACTGTACTCTCTCCTGGAGACTTTACTTTTGTTCTTCCTTGTTTTTATTAATCTAAGACTCAGGTCAGTTCTGAAGGAGGGTACATATTCTGCTCTCTGTGTATTGAGGCATGAGCGGAGAGGCAGGCGACAGTAGTGGAAGTGAAGCTTAAAGAACAGGGAAACAGGACAGTAATGCAGAGAGAAGGCCAGACAAAGGAAGAGAAATGCAGAGTGTTACCATGAGAAAGTGAAGGATCAGGAATAAACTCACTGATTCAGACTTGTTCTAGTGTACTCTGCCTTTATTGATCTATTCCATGAAGCGATAGCATTTACCGTATTAACACATCCTCCACGAGACTCTTAAATATGAAACATTTACAACCTAGAGAGCTTGAGACCACATCTGCCTGTCAAGGTTCTTCCCCTTGAAACCTCCCTTGGTTTTCAGTTAGACTCACTCAGCCTCACTGGCTGAAGGTAGGCTTATGGTCAATTTAGTATATAAGGGTCCCGAAGCCTCTCTCTTTACCAGATGCTGGGCCAAATTCACCCCTGCCATAACTCCGAATGAAGCCAGTGGCATGGTGCCAGATGTATAGTTGGCCCATTTAATGCAGTGTTGTCACTGCTGAATCAAATGAGGCACATTCGATGGGGTCCCAGCATTTGCCCAAAGCTGGAACGTAAGTGCATAGACATGCAATTCCCTCAGACGACACGTGGTGGGGCTACAAACCTATTAATATAGGACTGCTGCAAGAACAAGAGGATTAAAAGAGCAGCTCCACTCTCCTGCCCTCTGCCAGTAGGTTGGCCAGCAGCACGGCAGTGCTGTGGACGCTGGTTTTGCAGTTCAATATTTACCAGTGTCTTTGTGCTGAGCAAGTATTTCGCCAACAGGACACTGACGAAAAGGCTACCGGTGAAATAAAGGGGATGGCGCTAGCTCTCAGACATTGCTGTTGGGGGTCACTGGAGGCCTACAGAGTCACCCCCACTCCCACCCCAAACCTCAGTACAGTCTAAGTGGAGTTTCCCCAAAACTCTAAGGAAAGAAAGTGTGGCCCAGTGCCCACGGTACCCGAACGGGAGTCGGGAGATTTGGAATTTAGCTCTGGCTCTGCCCCGGATCCACTGCGGGGTCACCCGCATCACTGTGAAGTAGGGATCATCATAATCTAATGTTGGGATTATGGTAGTGCCAAGAGGGCCTGCCTGAGATCAGGGCCCCATGGTGCCAGACACTGCGCGCACACACCCTGTAAAAGACAGCGCCTGCCCTGAAGAGCTTGCAATCTAAATAGACAAGACAGATAACGGATGAGCGAAAGGCAGTCTTTTGATCCCCATTTTACAGCTGGAGAAACTGAGGCATAGAGCGATTTAGTGACATGCTCAAGGTCACACAGGGAGTCTGTGGCCGAGACAGGAACAGAACCCAGATCTTCTGACTCCCAGTCCAACCATCAGGATTTCCTACCTTTTGCAAAGTGCTTTGAAGATGTACAGATGAAACACCCACTATAAGTACAAAGTGTTGTAACAGGAAAGTGCTTTCCTGGAAAAGTTCCCTTTCCTGTTCACCACTGTGGGGAGCAGCAGGAGTAGGAGGGAGTACTACTAGGGATTTCTTACCCTTCCCTTCCCCACCCTCCCTCGCAGTGCAGAAGAAGAGGGGGAGATGGCAGTCCCCTTGAATGCAGAGTCAAACACTTATTTGATAACTGCCAGATCCAAGGGGATTGACACAGTGGAACTCATCCTAAAAGAGAGAGCCTGCGGTGTCAGTGGAGTGAAAGTACTTGGAAAGGCACTTGAAGAACGCAAATGACTGCTGATGAGTTTGTGACATAGGTAACTGCTAGGGATATGGGGGCAAATTCACTTTTTAACCCCAGGGAAGAATGTGGATCATAATTTGTACCAAGGATCTCAGAACACTTAAACACCCCTTTGCACTTTTAGTTAAGCCTCACTACACCCCGGGGCATGTTGAGTATTACTAAGCCTATTTTACAGAGGAGGAAACTGAGGCATGGGGCGGGTAAGTGACTTGATCCTGGTCACAGAGTGAATCAGTGGCAGAGATGGGAATAGAACCCAGGAGTTCCCAGCTCTTAATGCGCTGCTCTAAATCACTAGACTATACTTGGGATGGAGCAGAATTCCACTACCCCCCATCTGTGATCTAAGCCAACTAGGGGAGGAGGAATGGGGAAGTCACCTGATAAACCATCTATCCAATGCTTTTTCATCACCACGCCATAGATAGCTCACGGCCTCCTGTGGATTATGCTTTCCGCATTGTCCCTTTGCAAGGCGAGCAGGAGGGGCTGGTTCAGGGTATAGACGTATCTACTGTGGCAATGCTGCTCTCCATCTGGATAGCGAGATTGGCCTTTTCGGCCATCTTCTGGCAGTACTCGTACGTGGACTTCTTGATCCACTCGGCTGTGTTGCGCTCTGGCCGGAAGAGGATGACATAGCATTTGTAGAGGAACAAGGCGGCCAGGGAGCTGTAGGCGGATAACAGGATAACGACGCCTAGGACGACATTCACCATCTTCCTTCTCCTGGAGTGCAGGACAGGGGTGACGGCAAGCCAGGTGACGAAGAAAATCATCATGGCGTAGGCAATGGCTTGGGCATCGTTGAAGTTGGCTGGCAGGGACTGGCTTTTCATAGCACACGCCAGGGCACAGAAAGCGAGGAAACACAGGTACCCGTTAACAAAAGAGGAGCCCAGACCTGCATCTCCGTGGCATTCCAGGAGTATATGGGGCTCCCCCGCTGGGTAAACTCTCCTGGCATCCGGGGGATCTAGATAGACCCAAAGCATGCAGATGAGACACTGGATAAAGGGCCCCACTCCCATGATAATGAGATAGAGTCTCATCTGGAGCTTGCTTGGCCTCCCTACAGGACTTTCAAAGGAGCAGAGGTTCTGGACGGTCTTGGCAAGCACGCTGGAGAGGCAGAGAGCAAAGCTGATCCCAAACACTGGTTTCTGGAGTTTGCATTTCAGGCTAGTGGGTTCTCCTATGACCAAGAGGGTGCTGGAGAAAGCGCACAGGAAGCCTGCCATGTTGCAGTAGAATATGAACCCACCAGCAGTCTTGACAATGGGTGTGTCACCATGCCGGATGTACACGACCAGGACCGAGATGGTGAGCAGCATCCCCAGGGCAGCCAAGCTCGCCAGGGATATGCTGATGGGTTCCAACCAGGACAGGTAGACGCAGCTCTTTGGCCAGCATGACGTGCTTCCCCTTTCTGACCATTCGCTCAAAGGGCAGGGCCAACAGTTCTGAATGGCTGGAAAAAGACAAGACAAGTCTCTGTGACCTAGCAAGGGTTCCCTCTGTACTAGCTAAAAGATGGGGACACTGAAACAGGCCTGAAAAGGCTGACACCCCAAAGTCTCCTGCCGTCAAAGCAAACTGATGGACCCCGCTCTCATCTCAGCAGGGACTGACCCAAACCAAACTCTTTAGCCAAGCGATGGGACCTTGATCCTTCATTGTGGCCCCAAGTATGACTCTATCCATCAAGAGAAGGCCTATGGCACTATGACCTGGTGATATGACTCCTCTCCATCCCCCAAACCTGGTGACCAGTATCCATCAGCGCACATCAGCAGAGGCACTGTATGGGTAAGCACCGCTTCACCTTTACTCCTTGTGATATTACTGCAGTCCCAATACCTGTCCTTTTCTCCCCAGAACAAGCACGGTGGACTCTGCCAGTGATTCGTTAACAGGGAATTCCAGCCAGCAATTACCCTCTGAGAGGGAAAACATCCCAGCTCATCTACTTCTGCTGCTGTTCTTGACCCTCCTTATATTCTGACTTCTCCTTGGTGCAAGTGTCTTCTTCTCTGCAGCTTCTGCTTGCAGGAACCATCTCCCTATATCTCTTCTCCCCAGTAACTCTCCATCTTATTTCAAGGCACATCTGAGACCATTATCACCTTTTTCTGCACCTCTTAAATTTTTCTGCCCCTCTGTTCTTCTTTAACTCTAATTGCTCTGTTCAGCATTTTAAGAGACAAGTGCAAAAAAGGTGCATTACAGAAAGTAAAATTCTATTGGATTTATATTAATGGTTTAAATGTGGCAGGAGAAAAATAGAGAGCCCATTAAATATATAGGCGGGAAAAATCTCATCTATTGGAAACACAGGAATTAAGTAGGTACTTTGTCAGATCTGCGTGCCAAGGAACCTGGTATTACCCGAGCCGTTGCTGTAAGTCCCTGCTTCACACTTGTCACAGTCGTAGCAGCAGTTCAGAGGCAGAAAGTCATGGGGTTTCTTCCTCTGGCCAGGCTGACAGCTGCGCAGACAGGACGAGCTCAGCACCTGTGTGAGAAACAGACAGCCACGGGGCAGCCTGGGGCTCCTGTGATGTGCACAGATCCCTGTTTCCACCCACCAGTCCCAGGCACCCAGAGGGCAGCCTGTTTCTCTGAAGGTTTAATTAAGCCATTGGAATCATTGCTACGATGGGGCACAGAGCTGGGTGTTAACAGAGCTGAAGGGTCACCTGACAAATGCATAATCAGAGTGCACAGCGCACAGGATGAAATGGAATTACGTGCATTCCTTGGCTTGTCCCTGCAGAGCCAAGCACTTGAGTCCCTTTTTGCCCAGAAGGCTACTTGCACCCCCCTTCTATTTTAGCTGGCGCTAACTAGACCCACCTGCCAGCATGACTCAGCAGTCATCACCCTGCATCCCAAAGCCGGGGTTTAGCACCTGACTCAGCTGAAGAGCCCTTGGTTCCTATACAGGGTCTGACAGTCTGTCACCCAACACAGGGACCTGTGTGGCACCGGGCTGGAAAACAAACAGGCTTTCCTTGGCAAGTCTGGAGTAGAAAATACCACTGCCCCCTCACCTCCCTTTGGCTGGAGTGGCGCCAGCTGGTAGCATTCACTGCTTGGAGGGTCAGGACTCCATCTTCTGAGACAGTCCAGGAGAAAATGTCAAAAAGGTTCCAACTGGGCGGGATTAGAGGAGTGTAGTTGGAAAGAACAAATGCTTCAAACTAGAGTACAGAGGGGAAGGAAATCATAGAATCATAGAAGATTAGGGTCGGAAGGAACCTCAGGAGGTCATCTAGTCCAGCCCCCAATGATCAGACACGCCAGAACAGACCAGAACAATAGCAATATTCAGGAACCACAACTTCTGGGCAGGAAGGAAGGAAGGATTTTAAGCTTCAATCTGAGTTATGCATCTTGTTCCTCTGTAACACAGAGCAAGGCTTATGGGAATCGCATTTGGGTAAAAAACAACTAGAGCATCAGTTTAGTGTGTGAGCTGCTATGATATCTCAGCAATGGACACAAATGCAGATGGATTAGAAAGAAGATCTGGCTGGAAAATAATTCCAAACTTGAGATTTCACCTTTTTTTTTAATGGAGTTTCAAAGAAAAGGTTTTCATACTTCAACCCTTTCTTTGACCAACTCCGATAGAAAGATTGATCTTTTACCAGTGAACCATGTCCTGCCCTTGTAAACAGATATACCTGATGAGGTAATTGGTACAGGCTGGTCAAAAATGTTTAGTCCAAACCATTTTTCAATAAAAAATTCGTTTTTGATACAAGAAAAATTTTCACGAAAGCCACTGCTTTTCATGGAAAATTGTAACTGTTCATTGAAAAACTGAGCACCTGAAAACTGAAAAGTTTTTGGGTTTCAGCTGAAAAATGAAAAATTTTGATTTGGAAATGTCACCAAAAGAACCCCATGGGATCTGGCTGCATCACAGCCAGGGGCTCCAACGATGCACTGGAATGGCTCAGCAAGAGGGGATACTATGGTGCATCATGGGTGATGTAGTCCAGCGAGCAAGCCGAGCCCAGGCCATAGATAGGAAAGAGAAATCCAAACTAAAACCCCCATGAGATATCACAGAAACATTTACAAACTGAAATTTTTAACTTTTGGCTGAAAAATTCTAATTTTGATTTTTTGCTGAAAAGTCTACATTTTTCTGCGGAGAAAAAATAATCCACCCAGCTCTATTACTAGAGACTGGATACTCTGTGTTTCACCCTCTTCTGCTAATTTGAGTGGCTTTCTTCTGGCATGCTAGTCTGATTTATACATTGGTTTAGATCCCCATGGCTGAACAGACTTGCACTTATCCGAAGGGCTGGGCTTACGTATTTTTTAACTTCTTTATGCTGCTTAAAGAAAGCCTGAAAACTGTTCTACTTTAGAAATGCAGGTCTTGTTTAACCTCCTTTACCTGGAAGACTGTGGACAACTGGAGTGCAAGTAGGTTTATAACACTAGAGGCAGCCAGGTGAGGGAAACATGATTAAAGGAGATGGGAAGTGATTTTTATCCAGAGTATGACAGCTCTACAATGTTCAATGCCTTTTTAAACTGAAATGCTTGAGGGAAAAGTTCTCCTTGTTAAACAGCCAGTGCCCAGCCAATTGAAAAAGTTCCCAGTCAACATCCCTGACACATCCAAGGAACGATCGAGCAAAAACAAGGAAGACAGTCCTAATATTTCTAAACAAAAACCAGAAAATAAAAACTCATAGCAAAATAAAAAGTTTTTAAAACAACTCCATTTAAGTCTTCCCTCTACACAAACTAAACAAGGGGACACAATACACTTTTCCCATTGCAGGTCACCCGTAAACAATAACCTGTATTTACCTGGGATTTAAAAGCATTAGAGTTTCCTATGTGGGCACAGAGAATTTTGTTGTCTCTGCAAAAGGCATCAATGGCCAGCTGCAACTTGCTGAAGAAAGTGGCCAGCTGGTAGATTACATCATCTGATGCCAACCTATGAAGGCATGTAGCACATGCATTGATGGGCTCCTGAGTGCAGTTCTTTTCTTCAAAAGGAAGATGTACTTCCAGGAAGGGTAGATAGTTAAAGCAGATCTGGTGCTGCAGGGAGCTATTGACTTCACAGTGATAGCAAAGTTGTCTAAACATGTACTCAAGTGACTCCTCTCCAGAGTCCTGATGACCTAGTGTTTGCAAGTATTCCAGGAACCCAGGGATAGTCCTAGCTCTCTTGTGCAGGGACATAATGCCATCATAGTGGTGAGGTACAGTAAAGAGCAATGGAGCTTTGGACCAGAAGCAACACAAAATCACTTGCTTTCCAGGGACACTTTCCACAAGCGACTTCTTGCGAAAGTTACCGCTATAGTCAAAAATGACCGTCACGTTCCCCCTTGTCTTCATGATGCTGCTGTGCAAGGCCATTGCGTTTGCAGAGCCCTGCTCATGCATCTCAAGGCAGAACTCGTCCTTGTCCTTCTGGGTGAAATTTCTGGCTATGCCTAATATTTCCTTTTCATTGGTCTGGATGACACCGAGCACATTCCAGCCCAAGAACTGGACGAGCGTCGTCAAAGTCTCAACAGCCCCTTCGCCATCCAACTCAACCTCCTTGCTGTAAATTATCAACTGGTCATGAAGAACGAAGACCTGCAACACAAGGGCCATTCTGCTTTAAGCGTGGCATATCCCTCACCTGGGTGTTCTTTCATGACTAAAGCCAATAGGAGACCTGATCCTGGGAAGCACAGGAGGGCCTAGTCCTGCTTAGTTTATGAGATCTGATAAGATCACAGCCTGAGGTACAGTGGTACGGTTGCAAAGCCAAACATCCTTGGTGGAGCGCCATTAAAGTCAATGGATTGCCACCAGGGAAGTGGCCCAAACATCACTGCTTTTTTTCCAGCCAGAACAATTTATAAATTGTGACTGCTCACAAACAGGCATGCACACACACACACACCCCTGACACAAACAGGACTGCGTACATGCGGGCACACCCATCCACACACCCCGACACATACATGCACACACTGCCATGCGCTTGCAAGCTTACCGTTGGCAAATATTCTGTAAAAAATGAGACATTCCACTTATATCTCATGTTGTAAGTGGTGATGAGGGTGATGATTTGCTCCACTCCATTTTCATGGTTGGTCCAGATATGTTTGAGGTGGAAAAAGCTGCACGTGGGAGGCATTTCACAATGAGTAACAATTTTATAGCCCACACGGAGGTTGCTATCCGGAAACTGTATCCTGGTTTGCAGAGCAAACCTTATTAACTGGGCCCAGATTAAGTCTTCCAAGCTGGGAAGAGAGAAAACAATCAAGACAACATGGCACGCTATGGACTATGTACTAGATGCATCATGATGGAATTGCATTGCACAGGTGCAAACAAATGGATCTGGGGCAAAAACTCAATCATGTGCTTCGCTATCTGCAGCCCATTCAGCATCATTACTAACCAGCTATGAACATCCAAGCACACAGGATCTGCTCAATCCCATTTCTCTCTAGGCCATGGGGGGAGAATGATATGTTAACACTGGCATGAGAAGGCATGGAAAATTATCATTTATTATGGTTTGTATTGCAGTAGTACATAGGAGTTGTGGTCACAGATCAAGACTGCATTACGGTAGATGCTGTACAAACGGAACAAAAAAACAATCCCTGCCCCAAAAGGCTTCCAATCTAAGGATTTAACAGGATTTCTGCGTCATAGCCATGCTGTTGGTCTCTATTAGTCGTCCCATTATTAACCCTTGCTTGTGGGTGTTATGAGATCGGCTGCAAAAGGTCAATCCAAGACAAAGACACAGACGGTTTCCAGATGACACGTAGGAGCCATTGCTAAAATGTAAAGATTATTTAACCCTACTTATTTTGAATAAAAAGCTAGTAACAGTTTTGTTTAAAGGGCATCTGACACTATTCAGCAAGTCATTCTCGAGGGCTAAGAATGGGGGAGTGCATTGGATGGAGATAGTACTGCGGTGGCAGGAACATATCCATTCCAACAGCATACAAACTGGATTCCCTCCTGCCTGTATGCTATTGGGACATGCTGTACAGCTAAGACAACCCTAGAGTAGCACTAAACTCATCAGCCAAAGAGAAAAATCTTGTAGATAAAACGGAGCTGGGAGACAAGCAAATGCAACGGATTAAACAACAACCTAACCGGCACTTTACCTGACATAGGAAGAGAAACAGACTTCAAATATCCCCAAGACATAGACGTCTCCCTCCTGTTCCCAGATTCCGTCGCAATCTTGGACGGACTCTTGAGCAGAAACCAGGTGTGTGACAGCTAGCAGCAGAGCCCAGCCAGCGATGGACATCTTGCAAAGTGTCCTCTGCCAGATTCTCTCCTGGAGGCTACACAAGTAGGGACCTCTGGCCCACAAGCCACAGAATTTAAATAAAGCACCTGACTCTTCCCACACGCTCTCATCCGTCACCCCAGATGGTCCCAATGCTGGAGGCTTCAGTGGAAAAGATTTTTTAAAACTCCATAATGTTCTTAGTTCGGCGTAAATTCCCGACCTGCCCAGCTGGCGATTGTTGTGTGTTGAGGCATTAAAACGTGTAGCTAGCTAGAATAGCTGCAGATTCATAGATTCTGAGGCCAACCCCCCCCCGCTGCAAACAGTCCATGTCTGGGTTGCAGAATTCGACTCTGGGAAACCAAATTGGAAGCAAAACGTCGGTAGAAAACCCTGCTAGAAAACGCCTCTCTCGGCAGTCGAGGGGGCACAGTGCAGTGGTTGAGCCCCACTCATGCATACCAAACTCCCACCCCACCTTTACCCTGCATTCTGCACGTTTTGTAGTTTATGCAAACAGGAAACATCCTGTTCCGGAGCGATCTCCTCCTGGTTCAAACGACCTGTAGCCTTCAGGCCATGCAAAAGAGTTGGGGAGGTGGTGGGAGAGCCATGATGCGGCCAGGGAGCGGAATAGCTCATCCCGAGCCATTTGCAAAAGGACACAATTAGCAAAAAGGCAAATTCTGCGTTTAGCATTTTCAAAACAAAAATCTCTTCTCTGGATAGGTGCTGCTTCCAGAGAGGAACCTGCCTCCCCTGGTGCCCGCCTGCCCCAGATAGGGGAGGGAAGATGAGTATTCATCACAGAGAGAGGGACCCCAGTGTATCTAAACCTTCCGTCTCCTCCATGTGTGCATGGAACCTGCAGGATGATTCTGCTGGGCTCCTGTGTCCTTCCCCTGCCCAGCAGTGGCCGCATCTTACGCCTGAACACTTCACTCTCCCTCCCACCCAACACACTGAGACTCATCTCCCTCGGCCTGAGCGCCAAGCTAGAAGGCCTCATCTCCTCTCCCACCAAGCTGGGATCTTCATGTGCTCAGCTCACCTCTTCCTCAGCACCAGCCCCACATCCGAGCATGGCACCTGTTCACCGGGGGCCTGACCTGAGAACCTCCTATCAAGCCTTCAGGAGCTGGCCTTTCCTTAATGGGATTCACACCTTAGCACCCACCAGGACCCAAAGGGTTAATTGAAACATTCCTTGAATGAAGCAGACCGGACCAGGCATATAACCAAGACATGCTTATTGGGTTCTAATGCAAAGCCACCAGATTCATAGATATTAAGGTCAGAAGGGACCATTATGATCATCTAGTCTGACCTCCTGCACAATGCAGGCCACCAAATCTCACCCACCCACTCCTGCGATAAACCTCTCACCTATATCTGAGCTACTGAAGTCCTCAAATCATGGTTTAAAGACTTCAAGGTGCAGAGAATCCTCCAGCAAGTGACCCATGCCCCATGCTACAGAGGAAGGTGAAAAACCCCCAGGGCCTCTTCCAATCTGCCCTGGAGGAAAATTCCTTCCCGACCCCAAATATGGCGATCAGCTGAGCCCTGAGCATGTGGGCAAGATTCACCAGCCAGATACCCAGGAAAGAATTCTCTGTAGTAACTCAGATCCCACCCCATCTAACATCCCATTACAGGCCATTGGGCCTATTTACCATGAATAGTTAAAGATCAATTAATTGCCAAAATCACAGCACAGTCAGTTGGTTGGCTTCACCATGTACAAGGTGCCTGACGTCAAGCTCCCTCACCACAATGTTATGTAAGAACAGCCCATTGGCCGACCTGAGCAGTTCAGTGTACCCCGATTCATTTATGTCAGACTGTATGTGACACGGGTCATGTACGGTTTCATTGGCAAACTACCACCACATTGGTCATTAATATTTTTGCGTGGCGTGTGTACGGGAACTGCCCAAGAGACCACACAAATATGAAGAAAATGTGATGCTCAAATGTGTTTACCAGACAAAGGACAGGCCGTTGCCTCCAGCCAGGTGCCATCAAAGTCAACTAGCAATCACACATCCAGTGGCCATTCGTTTGCATTTTAGCAAACACCAGCCAGGGAAGGAACTTGCATGGAATTTCCTTCACCAGCAGACTTCATGTCTCCTGTCTCATGGCCTCAATGAACTTTACTTTTGGGGGAAACCTTGAGAGCAATCTGTGAAAGGTTCCCCCCAGGGTGCCACTGAGCTCACCTGATCCACCAGCCTGGGTTCTCTTTGCACTGTGTTGCTGTGACAGGTTCTCAAGCCCCCTTCGAGCACACACACAGGTAGGGACACACCCAGCGGCAATTTCACACAGAGGCTGAGATCACCTCTGCATGGGAAAGCTCAGCTAGGGAACTGCCCAGCACTCAAGCACACACCCCCTCTGGAGTGTAAACCCAAAATTATATAGTCTTGCACTGGCCAGAGAACTATACAGTGTAAGCTCATAAAATTTGCTCCCTCCCTCAATGGGGAGGAAGTTCTGCACAGCTTTTTGCCCCCACAGTTATGAATTCCACAAAATGGTTTTAGAGAAAACAAAAACAAGTTTATTAACTAAAAAAAGATAGATTTTAAGTGATTATAAGGGATAGCAAACAGATTAAAGCAGATTACCTAGCAAATAAAACAAAAACGCAATATAAGCTTAAGATACTACAGAAACTGGTTAGTTTCTCACCCTAAATGTTGTTTTAGGCAGATTGCAGAGGTTCTTGAAGGCAAGCTGCTCTTGCTTGCAGCTTAAACTCCACATATTTCCTTCACAGGCCAGACACCTTCCCAGCCTGGGCTCAGTCCTTCTCCCGCCCCATCCCCCTTGGTCTTTATCTAGATGTTCACAACAGTCATCTTGGGCGGGGATTCAGTGAAGAACAAACCCTGATTATGTGACTCCCCTGCCTTAAATAGGTTTTACATATGTCAGGAATCTTGTTTTCCAGTGTGGTTCCCCTCCCCACAGTGGAAAAATACATGATCACATGACCCTGCAGTGTCAAAGCAGCCATGAGTCCAAGCCCATTTATAGCATCCCAGGAAGGTGGGAGATTAGCATCTTCAAAGACCTATTGTTCTCCCTAATGGTCCACTGACTTGTTCCCAGCTAGCCAGCCAGACTGACTGCATTCTGTCTGATAGGTGTCTCCCAGGTGTAAACACTTTTGTAGTACAGCTGTATAGTCAATAGTCCTACCTTTAGATACAAAAATGATACATGCATACAAATAGGATAATCATATTCAGCAAATCATAACCTTTCCAATGATATCTCACGTGCCTTCTCTTGCATAAAACATATAAGTATGCTATAATCATATTATAACAATATTTCTATAAAGAATATGGGGTGTAGTGTCACAGAATCAATTTCAAAGGTTCATTGGACTATAAAAGAGAGGGGCAAAGAACCCCAAGGTACTGTTCACCTAGAACAAAGGAACTGAGCACTTTGGACATGGTGGGAGGTCCCGCCCAAGGAGGTGGTCCGCCCTCTTGCTGGAAGGCATGCAATAAGAATCTGCCCTTGAACCAAGACTGTGGTTTTGTAAAGCTTTGGTCTTTAGAAAAGTTTTGCACTTTGATTTGATTGTAACCATTTCTAGCTCTATCCTTCATACCTGAACTCACTTAAAACCCTCTCTCCTTGTGCTAATAAACTTGTTTTACTTCTAATATAAACCGACCCGGTGCTGTGTTTGAACATTTAACCCCAGTTAAAGTGCTAAGCTGAGCAGCTGCTCTCTTTAGAGGAGCTAATGAACCTTATCGTTCCTCTGAACAATCCAGGAGAGGGCTGGACATTGCAGAGCACATGGTTTGGGGGGAAATTCAGGGCTGGGAAGCACTGGGGGAGACCAGAGTGTGGCTGTGGTGAAACAAGCAGGCTGCTGGATCCAGAGCTGTTGTCCAGGGTTGCTTATCACATAGCTACTCAGTGCAGGCTCGTTTGGTGGATAGGAGCATCCAGGCAAGGGAGCTGCAGCAGCTGAGCATTTTAAGGCACCCAGAGGTACAGGGCAGGCGTTGACACCACCTCTCACTGGTCTGGACTGCACCCCAGAATGTGGCAAGGAGCTTGAAGCCTTGGCACTTTCGGGAAAAAACCTACTTCCCTTGTCAAGTGAGCACTTTTAATAAGGAATCACTGAGACACAATAAATATGGAAGCCAGGATGCCAGTGGTACAGTCACTTGGCAAGGTAGAGACACGTGTTAAGGAGCAAAATGGAGACCCCGTTTCAGAACTGGCTCAGTTATAGTCAATATAAACAAACCCCTCGCGATTATTCTGCAACCCAGTGAGCTTTCCGTCTGTACCACCCTCGTGCGTACAATCCCCAGCCACAGAAATCTATGTTTTCTTGTCGGGGCAACCCAAAACACACTAGACTGCATCTGCGGAGAGCTCTTCTCTTCCGCCATTGAGTGAACTTTCCACTGCATCTCGCAGCCTGGTTTCCACCGTTGCTTCCCCCTTTAAGCTCCCTGCCTTTGTACAACACATTTTCTCATAAGCAAAAGGCCAAATAAGTGCCTATGCCCATGAGACTGCCCCACTGCAGGTCAGACCATAAAGGGCTAACGTGTGGCAAATCACTATGATTTAAATGAGCTGGTCCTATGAAGGTTGCGTCTTAACCCGCGAGTGAATTTAGTGATCAGCTGGCCGTTTGCACTGGATTGTACAGCAGGGACTTAATCAAACAGTGACTTGTGACCCCAACTCCAGTGGTTCTCAATCAGGGGTATGTGTACCCCTAGGAGTACACAAAGATCTTCCAGAGGGCACATCAACTCATCTAGATATTTGCCTAGTTTTACAACTGGCTACATGAAAAGCACGAGCAAAGTGAGTACAAACTAAAATTTCATACAGATAAAATGAGAAAGTCAGCTATTTTTCAGTACTAGTGTGGCTGTGACACTTTTGTCTTTTTGTGGCTAATTTTGTAAACAAGTAATTTTTAAGTGAGGTAAAACTTGGGGGCACGCAAGACAAATCAGACTCCTGAAAGGGGTACAGGAGTCTGGACAGGTTGAGAATCACTGCACTACACTACCAGTTCTCAACAAACGCCTCCTGTGACGAAGCGGGAAGTTTCTGGAATATGTTTATGAGGCCTGTAGGTGCCTCAGTTTCCCGCTGCACTTTGCTTTCTTAAAAGTGTTAAGTCTGCTCTTGGGGGCAGCACAGGTCACGAGATGGGGGTGTTGTCTGGCTATCTGGGCCGCAGTGAGCAGGGTGGTTAAGGAACCTGCTGAAAGCAACCCATATCAATGCAGAATCCCAGCGAGACAATGGAAAAGCCCCAATGACCAAACATTAACACCTAAGAAACAACCAGGAAGGAGGTTCTCCCCGCAACCCCCAGCAGGGAAGCTGAGCAAAGACCACAGCTCAGGAACGAAGGAGTGAGACGTGACCAGCAGAGGATAAAGGGTGGGTTTCCGGAGGAAGCAGATCTTTCCTGGGACTCACTAAGGAGGTCAGAGAGAGACAGCCGGAACTAGAGTTCGCTACAGCTTGGCTGGTGACTTGTGCTGGCTTTTATTTCTCTGCTAACCTAAAGACTTCCCGTGCTGTGTTCCACTTGACTAATAAACCCTCCTCTCTTTTGAAAAGGGTGTCTGGGGGCGCTGCAAACGTTGGCTGGAGTGCATTAGTCCCTGAATAATGGGCAAGTCTCTGCCAGGAGTCTATTCCAGTTGGACATGCTGGGCAGTGCTCAGGGTGTGAAGCAGGAGTGTTAGAGCTCAAGAGCTCAGCCTAGGAGGGGGTGAGGCTGTGGGGCCTACCCTGAAATTAGAGACACTCCTTGGGGGTCTGCACATGGCAGGGGTTCCTCCAAGAGACTGTTTACAAGCTAGAGGGGGGTGGGTGGCACAGATCCTGTGGATCCGTGACACCGCCCACCCCCAAACCTTCAACTATATTCAGTAGCCATGGCACTGAATCAACCCCATGGGTGCAAACAGCCTTGAACATTGGTGGATTTGTTATTATTTGCAACACCACCCACAGTCTCCAAACCAGGTAGGACCCTCACTGCGCTAGGTCCTGTACCCTGCGAGAGCCAACAAATCCCTGCCTCAGCACACTGACAGTCTAACCACGGAAGACAGACAAACGGTGAGAGAAAGGAAATACAGATGGGAAACTGAGGCACGGAGAGACGAAGTGACTTGCCCAAAGTCACACAGCAAGAAGAAACCTGCATCAGCCAGTCACAGAGTCCGGGGCTCCAGTCTGAGCCCAAACAGCAAGGGTAGATTAAGGCAAGAGCAAGTAAGAGGCTGGCCTGAGGGACAAGCTCTGAAGGGGTTGGCTCCAAAATTTTCTATAGGGGCCTCCAAAATTTGTAAGCCCATTTTTCTCTCCCCCTCCCCTTGCTTTGGGGCTTGATGGATTTATTTGGTTTGGACCTGGCTTTGCCTGAACCCAGCCCTGCAGGGGCCTTTACACAGCAAAAGCAAGCAGAATTACAAACAATTTGAGCAATTAACACCCAGCATCCCCACGTTCATTCCACCACCACCCCTTAGGCAGACATGTCCGTGGTGGCGGTGCTGCGGTCCAGTTGGATGCTCAGATTGGCTTTGCTAGCAACCTTTTGGCAGTACACGTACGTGGTTTTCTTGATCCACTCTGTAGTATTGCGATGGGGTCTGAACAACATAACATAGCATCTCTTGAAAAACAGAAAGGCCAGGCCGCTGTAGGAAGACAGCAGGATAGACACAACGGCCACCATATCAACCATTCGCTCCTTTCCCGACTCCAGAGCTGGCATCACGGAGAGCCAGACAGCAAAGAAAGTCACCATCATTAAGGAGATGCCCTGGGAGTCACTGAAAATCTTAGGCAGAGAGTGGGTTTTGATGGCAGCCGTGAGGCAGCAGAAGGCCAGGGCAGAGAGATACCCCATGCTGAAGGAGAAGCCGATGCCTGTTTCATTGAAGCACTCGATGACCAGGTAGTCTGCCTTCCTGGGGTAGGAACGCCTGACCCCAGGAGAGTCAAGGAGGAGCCACAGAAAGCAGATGATGCACTGCAGAGTGGGGAGGATGCCCAGAACAATCAGATAAAGGCTTGTCTGCAGCTTTGTCGGCCTTCCCACGGGAGTGGCGAAGGCAGCCAGAATCCGGACGCATTTGGCCAGGATGCTGGCGAGGCAGAGCGTGAAGCTCACCCCGAAGGCCGGCCGGCGAAGTTTGCACTTCCAACCCGTTGGCTCCCCAACGAAGAGGAACACGCTGGCAAAGGAACCCAGCAGGCTGGCCATGTGGCAGTAAAATATGGGCCCCCCGGCAGCTTTGCCAATAGGGGTGTCTATGTGCTTCACATACAACGCCGTGACAGAAACAGTGAGGGCCATCCCCACTAGCGTTAGCATGATCAGCACGACGCTGGTGGGCTCGGACCAGAACAGGTACACCACAGCCTTCTTCCAGCAGGAGGCCTGGCCCCCGTGAGACCACTCATCCTGGGGACAAGACCAGCAGCTCTCCAAGGCTGGAACGCAAAACGACAAGCTGTTGAGGAGGCATGTTTTCCATGCACTACTTAGACGACTCTTCCAGTTCTTTATTACAATCACTGCCACTTATGCTCGCTCCCTGGGAGTCCTATGTCCCATCATCCTTCCAGCTAGAAGGAATTCTCTCTGCAAGCCGGTGGGGTATCTCTAAAACAAAGGCCCCGAGACTTTTAAAACTAGGAGGCTCTTTAAGTCCATATTGAAACATCTAAATCAGTGGCCTGAGCTTAGGCTGACCAGACAGCAAGTGTGAAAAATCGGTACAGGGAGTGGGGGGTAATAGGAGCCTATATAAGAAAAAGCCCCAAATATCAGGACTGTCCCTATCAAATTGGGACATCTGGTCACCCTACCTGAGCTACTGAAAACTGCTGAGCCCCCAGCCACTCCCATTCGCCTCAGTTGCACCAAGACAATTGTGCAGTGCAGTGAGTGAAAAGCGGCCTTCCAGACCCCCGGAAAGGAGCAACTCGTATCCTGGAGCATGAGATCTGATCATCTGCACCTGCCAGTGTTTAGAATGGCTGTAGAATTACCCAGCCCTTTCACAAGCTAGCCAGCTTCTCGGCATCTGGCAGGGCTCCAGGTTGCTCCTCAGCTCAGGTGGGTGCCCACTGGGCCAGCCAGATAGACTCACCTGATCCGTTGCTGTATGTCCCAGGGCTGCAAACCTCACATGCATAACAGCAGTGCTGAGGCAAATCCGGGTGTAGCTTTTGCACTTCCCCTTGGCCACAGCCTCGGGAACAATGAGAGGGCAGGATCTGCAATTCAAACACAGACAGGGTTGTGGGCAAAGGCTACTGGGAAACAACAGAGAGGCCTATTGCCGTCTTGATGCAGGAGGATTTTCATTGACAGTATCAGGAACTGTACATCCAAACCCACCAGCCCCTCTGGGGAACAGTTACCCCTTAGCCCGTCCAAGGGAGAGGTGGGAGCAACTGCCAGAGATGGGTCGGCATCAGGAATCAGGGTGTGCGGCGGAGCCAGTCTCCAGGCAGCCAGACGAGCGCAGCTGGCCTGTAGCAGGCTGCCTGATTGGTAAGAAGAGGCAGCAGACTGGCTCTTAAGCTCAGCAGCAGTTTGGCAGCTGCTCAAAGCATTTGCCCCCAGCTGAGAATGTGTGTATGCTTGTTCCCTGCCTTGCCCCAGTCCAGCTCCTGCTCTGGACACAGCCTTGTCTCCTGGATCCACCCTCTCCCTGCCCCAGGCCCCCTCACAGGGCTATATACCCAGCCGCTTGATGCTGCCCAGCTGAGTCAGACAATTTCCCACACTTGTCTGCCTGGCTCCTACAAGTTTCCTCCTTCCCCTCACTCCCCCTCTCTGAGTGGGACCTCCCAGGAGAATGCCCAGTTCCAGTCTCTGGATCCAGCGCAGGTCTCCTACCTCCCATGTTTGCTCTCTGCGTGGAGGGAGCTGGGAGAGTGGGAGGCAGTGGCGAGGGGCTGGGATGTGGAGTCAGGATGGACGGGTTCCATCGCAGGCCCTGTCACTTTGGTGAAGTCACTTCAAACTCTCTGGGCTGTAAGTTTCCCTGTCTGTGAAAGGTGGGTGAGGACCCTGACTCTCTCTTCGTGAGGAACATTGAAATCCTTCTACGAAAGGCTCACGCAGTGGCCTTTATTGTCACAGGTGTGAGAGCAGCTTCACTCACCCAGATGGCTCCCCCGCCCCCCAGGCCCACAGTCCTCGCCACAGGGTCGTAGCTGTCGGAGGCCGCTCTCTGCACGTCTACGTCCAGCTGGGGGAGCTTCACTTCTCCGTCATCAGTGACGTTCCAGTAGAAGACCTCAAAGGGGTTTGGATTGATGGGCAGGAGGGGGGAATAGTGATCGATGAGAAACTGCTCCAACTGAAAGAGAGACAGAAGTGAGAGCAGCTTGGACACCAGCTGCGCAAACCAAACAGAGCCAGAAGACACATCTGTGTGAACCAAAGATGCTACTGCAAGCAGAGGGAAACCTGCTGGTTTGCTGCTCCTGCTAGTATTAGGGGATGTAAAGAATCAATGATCTTGAAGCATGGGCGTGGCCATTTAATTCCAGTGGCATCTCTGAGACTGCTTTGGTTGAAATACAGTCACAGCGGCCCAATTCGCTGGACATTCTTGTTTGCCACATTCACTAATCTGACCCAATTAGTTTTACTGGGTTAGATTTATAACAAGCAGCAGCATCTGCAGTTTAGCACAGACGCTGCCATTGGGCTCAGAATCGGCACTCTCAGTTGGCTGTTCCATGGCGTGGCTAAGGAACCAATTGTTAAAGGTTGTTTTGCAGCGTGAAATGGTACCTGTTCTCCATTGAAGTCAGAGCTGTTCTGTGGCTGGGATGGCGGGTAGTTCTGAGATCGTTCTTCTATTGCTCTCGCTAGCTTTTGCGTGAACAAATCCATGATGAAGATGACATCCAGATAGGCTAAGCGGTCCAGGCACAAATTGCACATGTTAATAACTGGAGCTCCAAGGCAAATGTCTTCCTCATGGTGGCTTAAACGTACAGCACTGGTGTTGACTGGCACAGGGTTATTGAAGTTCCTGCAGGGGCGCTCTGAGCTGGGGTTGGCTGTGCACTGGTGACACACCTTGCGGAACAGATACCCGACGGTTGCATTTGCAGATCGGTGTGTATTCGTGTCCAGCAAATAGTCAAGAAACCCAGGAACCAGGCGAGGCCTCTGGTGCAGAGACCACACTCCCCGGAAAACTTTATACTCTAACCCAGCAAGTCCAAAAGTGACCCCGTAGCAGCAGTGAATGATGTGTTTCTCCATGGTACGGTTTTCCTCTTGCCCTGCCCTTGACATGTAATACAGAGCAGATTCGTCCATCACCAGTGTGACGTTTGATTTTGAGGAGGAAATCTTATCTAGCAGTTTCCGACCATCAAAGACGCTCTGCTCTGTAAATTCGATGCATATCTCCCCTCGGTCGCTCTGTTCAAGGCCAGCAATGACATCCCTGAACTCTAACTCATACTGATGAATGAAGCCAACCATGTTCCACTGGAAAGCTTTCAGCAGTCCCAGGATGCTTGGCAAGGCGCCTCTGAAATTCATCTTTAGCCTGGAGTGGTGGATTCGAATCTGGGAAAGGTTAATTTCCACCTTAAAATAAAAAAAGCCTTGCATCAGTCGGACACTGAATTACAGCAACGCTTCCGCTTCTCAAACTGGAGGCACCGTGTCTGGCAAGAGGGGAGAGCGAGAGGAGGCTGTGGCTACATAACCCACCATACACTGAAGGAGCCTAACCGTGGGGTATGATCCATGGCTCTGCATTGCACAGCACACTGCAGATGTGAACAGACCCGGTCTTTCCACGCTGCCATCCAGTGCTTAATTTGTAATGGAAGAGGTGCTGGGGCTCAAGAAAATTTTTTTTTTAAACTTTCATATGCCAAGCCCACAGGTGCCGGGGCTATGAACTGCCAAGCCCTGGCACAAATTAAGCACTGCCACCATCAAACTTCCCACTTTTTCTCTTAAATTTACCAGTGCTGCCCTGGAGAAGCTGAGGGCTGTCAGAGCATGCTGGGTACCACCTTGCAGACAAAGTCTCTCAGCGAGAGTAAAAGTCTCTCTGGCTTAAAAGGGTGGGACTACAGAAATCATTAACTGGTTGATCATGGACCTCCCTTGTTCTCGGCAGAGTGGCAGAAGTTATGGTGATGGGACTTGATTGTTGTGAAGTTATGGTGATTAATGGATAGAGAGATTGTGACAGAGAGGAGCAGGGCTGATCCAACAGCCATAAATCTGACAAGGTTTTTAAAGACAAAGCCATCTAGAGTCACTTTCATTATAAATACTCAGGACCCCCTGACACAGGAGCACTGGGAAGTTCTTAATAGCAGTATTAGAGTTGCAGAATAAACTCCGCAGAGCCTGGAGACAGGGCATTCATTTTGTCCCACAGGAGAGGAAAGCTGGGGCAGACCACCATTCCCTGCTCTCAGGTTGTAAGTAATAGAGCTGGCATGTGCTCTGTAATTAACCTCTGGTGTTTAGTGGCTGAACATTAGAACTTGAGAACTTTATTGGCGCTCTTAAACTAATTACAGTAAAATCAGAATTAACACTGTGCAAGAGAGAAGCACCAGTGGGTGGAAGGGACTGTGGTAGGGGCAGGGGGGAGAAGGAGGGTATCATCCCTCCCAGTATCTGCTTGGCATGCTTTCCTTCCTCTACCTGCCATTAATTGGCAGAGGCCACCACTCACCTGCAGCACGTTAACGAAGAGCGAGCGTGCTGGCTCCGTGCCTGCGTAGAAGATAGTCACAATGGTTTGTGCTCCTTCCCTGTGAGCCCTGTCCATTTCGTCGAGGATCTTCTCAGGGCAGCCCGGGGGCTGCTCGCAGTACGTAACCAGCTTATACCCCAAGGAGCCAGCCCCATCTGGGCTGGCATGCTGCACGACAAACCTGAATGCCTGGGCAAGGACGTACAGCTGGAGACTGGTAATCAAAGCAAAACAGGCCACTGTGTAAGGCTGCGTAAAATCCATGCTGCGAGTGACCTGGCAAATCTCATGGGGCGTGATTTCCACTGGTAAATACAGGCTTCCTAATACAGGACTCCTACTGATCTCTCCTTAAGAAGCTTTTCTTTTTCTTTCACAGGGCTGGTGTCACTGGGTCTTAGCATCTAGCAAGTAACTTGCTTAGAGGGGAACCCTGATTCTGTACCAATCTCCCCCTGCAAGGAAATTTAACATACAGTACTAGAGATGCTATAAGGCACATGTCTCTGGGACGCCTTGCCCTGTATGACTGTTAATAGCTAAACCAACATGATGCCTCCAATAAGGCCACCAGAGACAGGCAAACAGGAGAGTAATAATTATATTTTAGATGCAACTTTCATGTAAATGGAGCCTATACACACAAGGGAATGTCATCATACACCATGGAAATGCAGCTACTTCTGGGGTGGAAAGCGATAAAGCAGCAGCCAGCTGGTACATATCACATTAGGTAACAGGACGGGCAGGTGGCAGTTTTGGCCAAGGACAGCTGGGGAACTCCTATGTATATGGAAAAACTTCACAGGTTCATTGCTATCCACACAGACTAGGCAGGATTTGGGTTTGTAAGGTCTCATCTGAAATACTCAGCATGTCTGCTTCAGCAGAACAAAGAGCCAGGTTGTTCCCCAATGGGATTTGGACCTGCAGCTCCAGGGCACCTAGAGGTGGCAAACCAGATGGGTTGGGCCACTCCCTGGTGGCCATCGCTTAAATAGTCAAGGGTTAAAAGTCGCCAGCAGAGTTCATTGACAGCTTCATTGAGAGGAGGAGAGAAATCACAGAACTGGGCACTTGACTTTTCATCCCCTGCTGAATTGTCTTTCCCCAGAGCAGTTGGACAATCAGAGTTAGCCCAAAGCAGGGATCCCCCAAAACCCAGCCATGCACCTTCCCCTGACTGGAAACCCCCAGCTGGCCCATCTGCCTTAGCCCAGCTACCTGGCTTATTGTCCTCATCTTGCTTACTTCCCACTACCCCACCGCACATCCCCAGCAAAGACAGGGCTAGGTTAGAGAGCTCGGAGACTCCACGGCGTCTTACTCAAAACTCTCCATCTCGGTGTCGCAGACTCTGAACAGCCCCAGCGCGTACAGGTCTCCCTCCTTCGCCACGAGGGGCTCACACTCCTCTCCAGCAGCCCGGGTGGGGGTCAGTGGCAACTGCATAACCCCCAGGGCCAGCACCGCCAGCAGCTTGCAAAGCCCTAAGAGCGGCATGTTCAGTTTCTTGCTTTCAGCCGGTGCCCAGGGGCGGTGTGCAGGGAAAGGTCATTTATGGGAGAGGAACCACAGCATTTCAATAGAGGGCAGAGCACAGGGAGAGACTGAACTCAACAGGCAGGCGCTCCCCCCCGCCTAGGCTTGTGTACTGAACGCATCCCATCTTATTCAAAGGGCTGAAAGGTCACAGGGGCGAGGGAAGCAGGCCAAGTTCCCACCAAAAGGGGGTAGGGTTAGGAACTACCGTTAGAAAGTCTATAGCTGGGGTTTTACAATATCATTCTCAAGGGGGAAGACCCCTTACCCCTGCTGGTCACAGCCACTGTACTGTGAACAATTGTGTTGTGCAAAGAGTTTCTAGTCATGTCCTGCCGATGCTACAAATATAACTGCCTCAGGGAATAGCATAGCTAGATTGCAGTGCAGATGGGACCTAAGCATATTGTTACCTGGTCCCTGGACCAAGCTAAAGTCAGACAAATCAGGGGACTATTGTACTGTGGGGGAACCGGACCTCCCTGACAGTTCTACTGAGCACAGCACAGACAATCTCCTGTTGTTTTCCCCCTAGGGGAAAAAACATCCCCCCCCCTTTGCTGTACAAGATTTCTCTCTAGTGCAAAAAGCATCTTCAATTTCCAACATTTCTTAATACTGTTGATTTGAATGAGCGGAACAGGAAAATGGACCCAGAACTTTGAAAGTTACCAAATATCTAGCTTCCCTTCTCAATTTGCGCCTCTCCCACTGTGTGCCAGGGACAAAATAGAGCCAAGATTAGTGTCTCACTTTAGAAAGCGAGGGCCCTCTATCAAATGCGTGGCTACGCATCCTTGAGCAAGTCAGTTATATGGAAAAGAAGGTGGTCTCAAGCGGAAGCTCCGCTGGTGTTCAGATGAAGTCCAACTGTCTGGCCCCACGGTCAAAGTGAGAAGCAGAATTCTAGGCAGCCCATATGTTTACACATGGTTTCAGCCTTAGCAGCGTGGCCCAGGGAAAGATCTAGGCCCACATCCACTGAAAGCAATGGAAAGACTCTCATCCACTTCAATGGGTTTTGAAACTTGCTTCCCGTGCCCGGGAAAGTGATACCAGGGCAGCTGCTGTCTGGAAGAGCTGGGGCATTTCCTGTACAAAATATAGTAGCCAGCAAATATTGGACTGTGGCTCCTTAAACAAACCGTCACGTCTATCCAGACAGGCTTCCGAACAACTGACCAGTTTCTGGAGGAAGCCGACTGCCCCGAAGCAGAACCGAGCTCTTGGTTACATACACACTGTGCTGTAGAAATGGGATCAGTGTGTCCATGCCACTGCCATGCCATGCACCACGTGACTCGGGGGGCGTGTCAGGAGCTGAAAGTCACACGAGCAGTGGAGTGGATCAGCTAACAATGCACAGATATTGGAAGACAGAGCCTGCCTCTCAGACTGATCCATCTTTTTCCATATTGGCCATCCGCAGAGTGGAAAACCAAGCTGCTCTCCACTCTCATGCTGGATGACAGAGGTTTTAAAAAGACACACGGACTTTCTTATAGAGCATGGATTGGTGTCTGCTGTGAAGTGGTGAGTAACCAATCAGTGATCAGCAATAAAAGGCATGATCTGTCACACTGTGTTCTCTCACATCTGCATTTGCCTATTTTTGAACAGTAATCAGACCGTGGCCAAATTTCTCCAAGTAGAAAATCCTATAAAATGTCCAAGCAAGGGTGCAAGTCGATCTGTTCCCCGGCTTCCCCAACTGTGAAATATAGATAGTGCCCGACTGTGGCAGCTCTTTGTTATTCTCCTTATAATTATTTCCGGTCATCCTTAATGTGAGACAGCACAAATCAGTCCTAGAAATGCCACAGAACTCCAGGGACTCCGACTGGAACGTGGTCTGCTCTTCAGCAGTGAGGTACTCAGGACACTGCAGACAGCTTTGAGGCCCTGATACGGCTCAGACAGGGTCTTGTCTACATGACAGGTACAACACCACCACAAGGTGAAGGCGTGGCTGCAGCGAGACCAGGCAAACCCACAGGAGCTGCAGTTTAGGTCCTAATGAGGGTCTGGCCATGCTGGCTTCAGTGAGGGCTAGCTGCCCTGTACAAGCCTGCCCGGGAGCCTGGCTGAGTACTCCAGTTGCTAGGCCATGCTGGGTCCATGCTGCTGCACCTGCACTGCGATTGTTACCCGTTGCTGGCTAGTGTGGGTACCCCTGCCTGCACGGCAACCAGACCTTCATCTGCAGGGTGGACGTACCCTAGCCAGGGTTTGGCAGCATGGCTAGTCCAGTAAAACCTCATTGTGGAGGCACAACTTATTCTAGCAAAAGTTATTTTGCCGGTATGACTTATTACTAGTTCCGTGAACAAAATAATCAATAAGGAGGCAGGCTGGTTTAGTGGCTAGAACACCAGACTGGAATGCAGGAAACCTGGGATCTATACCTGGCTCTTTCACTGGCCTGTTGGGTAAGTTACATCTTGGCACCTGAGTTTCCCCATATTTATGGGGGTTAATGATATTGATCTTCTTTGTCAAGTGCTATGAGATCTACCAAAGACAAGGGCTGGAGGAGCCAGGGATTATTAACCGGCCAAAGGCCTTTTTTTCACAGCAAAACTAGGGCTTTTGCTGGCAGAGCTACAGGAGATTTTTGCACACTCCGAACAGACGTAGTTATGCCGGCAAAAACTTTTAAGTGTAAACCAGGCCTTTACGCACATATAAGAACGGCCATACTGGGTCAAGCCAAAGGTCCATCTAGCCCAGTACCCTGTTGTCCGACAGTGGCTAATGCCAGGTGCTCTAGAGGGAATGAACAGAACAAGTAATCATCAAATGATCCATCCCACATTGCCCATTCCCAGCTTCTGGCAAACAGAGACTAGGGACACCATCCCTGCCCACCCTGGCTAATAGACATTGATGGACCTATCCTCCATGAACTTACCTAGTTCTTTTTTGAATCCTGTGATAGTCTTGGCCTTCACAATATCCTCTGACAAGGAGTTCCACAGGTTGACTGTGTGTTGTGTGAAAAAAATACTTCCTTTTGTTTTAAACCTGCTGCTGCCTTTTAATTTCATTTGGTGACCCTTAGTTCTTGTGTTATGAGTAAATAACACTTCCTTATTTACTTTCTCCACACTGGTCATGATTTTATAGACCTTTATCATATCCCCCTTTAGCCATCTCTTTTCTAAGCTGAGAAGTCCCAGTCGTATTAATCTCTCCTCGTATGGCAGCTGTTCCATACCCCTTATTTTTGTTGCCCTTTTCTGAACCTTTTCCAATTCCAATATATCTTTTTTGAGATGGGGTGATCACAGCTGCACGTAGTATTCAAGATGGGGGTGTACCATGGATTTATATAGAGGCAGTATGATATTTTCTGTTTTATTATCAATCCCTTTCTTAATGATTCCCAACATTGTTTGCTTTTTTGACTGCCGCTGCACATTGAGTGGATGTTTTCAGAGAACTATCCACAATGACTCCAAGATCTCTTTCCTGAGCGGTAATAGCTAATTTAGACCCCATCATTTTATATGTATAGTTGGGTGGTGCCATTGACATCCTTGGTCACCGTCTGCGCTGATGTAGTCCTCAAGTGCCTAAAATTAAGCATATGAGGAAGTTTTTTCACCAGCATCACGAAGAACAGAGAGTATTGGGGGTCTGAGTTGAAAATGAGACACGTGATCCCCCACATTGTGTGGTTAAAACTACCTCGCCTGACGCGTTACCAGTCAGCCCTGTCAACACTAGGAAGCTGACTCATTGCTGAGAATAATTAGCAACAATAGTTCTCCTTGAATACATGCTGAGATCTGTTTAATGGAAGAGTCAGGGCAAGCCAGGTGCTAGCCCCTTGCAGGAAGCATTTTCCCAAGTCTCACATCCTACACCAGTGGTGTGGGCAAGGGGTTTGTCCCATCGACCCTAGCCCCGAACAGTTTTCAGCTCCAGTTTGACGAACATATTGCTGACATCTGTGATGACGCATGGGTAAGTCTCCTACTGGCTGAGGTGTTTAATGACACCAGCTCAAACCACTTTCACTAACGTGCTAAATTTTGCTCAGGTTCGCAGTGGGCAGATGCAATTCTAGTACTGGTGAAAGGAGCTGGCTTGACAACTCTATTGTACACGTCACCTATCCATGGAGCAGGGCTGCAGACTTTTCCCTAGCCTGTCCTCCCAACACACCTTGGAGGAACCAATTCTAAGGGGAGAGGTTAGTTTAGTCTCAATAGCCCATAACTCTCTGCAGAGACTGCCGGCAGCCATGCGGCTTGTGGGTGCAACGTTGGGGTTACGGACACCCATCCAGCAGGAAATGGTCCAAGAACAACTTGTTTCACACTAGTCACTGAATAGCTGACAAAAAGGGAGGAGACTTGGCCAGTACCCACCAGTCAGGCTAGATTTGAACCAGTGACCTAGAAGTGCAGAACTTCTGTTCCCATTGGAAACCATTTTCCTCCTGCCCACTCCCTCAGGAAATATTTTATAGCCCCACCATTCAGAGAAGAGGACAAGTTGCATCAGGTGTCGGGGCCCATGTTCACACATGGTGGTAGCTGGGGACTGTGGTGGGGACTTAAGCCTGGGGACTGAGATGACTTACAAAGGAAATCTTGTGCTCAGTTTTGTTCGAGCCAATTGTATATGCAAAGCATCATCTGGGAACTGATTTTACTGGCAAGGACAATTACCATTTTTACAGGCAGAGGGAGAGGCGGCAGATGTATGGAAACGATATGGAAATAGGTTTGCAAGGCTAGTTTTGCAGATTATTCCCCACATGGATACAGGAGTTTTAAACAAGCTTCCTGGGTTAGATTTGCTAAACGGCAGGGGGAATATGAGAGTTAAAGCCCATTATTCAAAGGAAATTCTTTTTATATCTTAACATTGAATAATTGCTGTTTAAAATACAGCAAAGTGAAATGTCCTGGCGCTTCTACAGAATGCCGTCTCCATGGTGGGATCTTCAGGCCATTCGCAAAAAGACTCAGTGCAGGGGAAAAATAAATCGGGCTTTGCTGCCTCGACAGCTCCAGGGCAAATGCTCATGCTTTCAAAAGGTGCAACAACATTATCGTTTGTAAAAAGCAGGTGAGCACAAGGAGGAGCGAGGACGACGACTGAATGGAATGAGATGGGGGGAAATATTGCAAATAATCAGATGGGGAAAAGGTGGGGAGAATGGGGACATTGCTTCTGCATGCACTGACATTGCTACAAAACCCAAAACGCTCACCGCGCTTAATATACAGTGATGTGCTCAATGTAAAAGTTGATTGGGAGTGTGGGGAAGGGGGGTTTAAAGACCATTTATTCTAATCCCTCACCACAGTCCAAAACAGGAATGCATAATTTAACCCCCTCGGTCTTCAGGCTTAAAATAGTCTCAAAAAAATCCTTAAACCAAGATCCCTTGGGAAATCAAGTCACATGATCCCAGTACAACACATCAATTGTCTAACAATCACCCTCAGCCCATGATATGGCAGTAACAATGTTAAATACAGTGTCAAAGTCAAACTCAGACCAAATAAATATATATATATAATTATATTTATATAAAGAGTAAAATACAGCATTTGGAACCCCAATGGAAGCAAACATTCTGTAACGTGGGGCAATACATTTAAACATTTTCTTTGCATTTGCATACAATTTTTTTTAATTTTATATTTTTTAGAAAAAATACACGTGCAAACAACATGTTTTCACTGCTAAACTTTTCTAGTGTTGGAAGAAAACAGCAGAATTCAGGAAAGAAAAAATGAGAGAGACAGACAGATTGAGATCAGACATACTGTACGCTACACTTTGACGACCATCAACTACCAGCCAACTGCTGGAGCTGCCCCTATGTCCATCAACCCACCAATAAGCAGAATAAAATTCTAAGTGCAAGCTACATTCCTATAGCAGTGATTTCTCCCCAAACAATACAATTCTAGGCTAATACATCCCATACCAGCAATCCTTGGGAAAGCAACCCCCTCACTAAATTTCAGTTAGGTGATGCAACCTTCCAATTCATCCCCTTTGGGAACCAGGACGGAGCAGCGCGCGCGCTCCAGTTCTCTTTGGCCTGGCTTTGCCCCAAGTTCAGTACCACTTCTGCACAATTACGGATAAACACATCCCACAGGAGTCCGCCCGGGGGTTAGGTACCAGAAGTAATGTGTACAATTGAGATGCTTGGCCATGCTACACACTTCAGAACGAGGGGTTCAACCGCAGTGTATTTGCACAGATTGGAACCCTTCTCATTCCACCTCGGAGGTCTGCAATCATTCCTCGTGTGTCTCAAGAGATCTCAAAAGGGAAAAACAGGCCAATTTGTCAAACTCTCTCTCCCAGGCTGAGTGCTGTCTTGGGATGCTGGTCATCTCGGCTGGGGGCTACTTTCCCTGATAGACTAGTGGGCCTTCATCTCTTCTACTGCATCTCCAGGGTGAAATCTAAAACCAACCTGCACGGCTTGGGCAGCACAAACCTGAAACTGACTTTGCCAAAGCCCTTTCTCCATGCGGCACAGAGGGGATTTTAGAATGGATCTCACCACAGCCCCATCCCCCACTCATCACCGCATTTACTCTAGCTCAGAAACGCAAGACTCAGCCTATGCCCGAGACACTGACACACACCAAAGTCAACTCATTTTTACTTGGATCTGGAGGGTAGCGTTGGGGCACCTGGGGAAAGAAAAGCTCATTTCTGAAGCCTTAAGGCTGTCACAGTTTGTTTGTTTTTTTAAACAGGTGCTGCAGTTCCCAAGGCCGGTAATCACGGGGAGGGTTTGACTCAGCAGCTCCTTGCTATGGAGATGAGTCTCGTGACATTAAAATCCTCATTGCTCCATGACCTTGCATGGTGCTGAGGGGCAGGAGGTTACCCCCCAAGACACAGCTTTGAAGAAGAATGGGGTTAAAGTTCATAAACTAAAACAATGGATGGGAAAGGTTATTGGGGCTGGGGGCTCTGAGCCAGTCAAGTGCTTTTGTACATATGCGTGCAACTTTAATCACGTGATGTCAGCAGGTCTAGTCACATGCTTAAAGTTTCGCATATGGCTTGAGTGCGTCGCTGGCCCTGGCTAGTGGAGTCAAGATCTCTCTCCAAACCGGCTAGCTGGTCTGCAGACAATGGTCTCCTAACTTAACTTCAGCAAGGAACCAAGCCTCTCTTCCAGCAGAGCACTCTGGAGATCCTGGAGCAGAGGTGTCCACTCCCAATCCAACAGCAAGCAAGGAGCTGACCTTTGCGTCCATACGCTGGACAGCCACAGGAGAGGAGATACAGCCCCATGAGTCAGGCTGGCCATCTGTCATGGATGGCTGCTGGATTGGGGGTGTCTGCCTCTTTTCCAAGTGGGGACAAGGACCCTACAAGGCTGGCATGACTCCCCTCCTACCTCCTCCTTGGGTGTCTCCGAGAGAGAGGGGTTATTGGGAAGCATCTGCCAAGCTTTCTGGGAGCCTGACTGCCCCAGCTCTCCCGCATTCCACAGGGGAGGGGAGTCTCAGGAGCCCCGCAAGAGAGCAGTGATCAGGGCCCTGTATTCCCCGGAGGTGTACTTGGCACGAAGCAGCTCTGACCTGAAAGGGCTGAGGTAGGGGATTGTGAGAGTGGGCGAGTGCACTTGGCAACTGGGCTGTGGGTGTCAAGGGCATTAGCTAGATAGCATGGGCAAAGAGAGGTGACTCTGGGAGGCGTGGGGAACACAGAGGGTTTTACTGTCTTGTGCTACTCAGCTGTTCCCACTTAATATTGCAAAAAAACCCCTAAAGCACGTTCTCCTTAGACTGCTCTGGGATCTCTCTCATTTGCACTTAGTCGTGGTTTCTGCCTTTTAACCCAGGACCGAAGCATGGACTTCTATTAACACCATGACGAACAACAAGTCTTAGTAGTAAGTAACTGACGACAACATGGACCCATCAAAACTGGCATGGATCAGAAGAGGCAGTTCGACTGCATTTGCAATCGGCAGGAACAGGATCGCCCATCCCAGAGCTCACGAACACAATATTTGGTCACATACCCAACACCAAATGCCGCTGCTTCCGACACTCCAAGGAGACTTTAGCACTTTTACAAACATCTATGTAGGACGTTTTTTCATTTCCCGAGCATCAGTCTAGGATTACTGGCTTGCTTTGGGGGCTAGGAATAATCACACAGCACACTTAAAAATCTCAACATGACTGGGAATATTCGCAGAGAGGTTACTCGCGATGTTAAATACCATTCTATAGATTTAGGAAGTAACACTGCAGGGCCAACAAGTCAAGCGGCTGCAATAAAACAAACCTGCAACACTATGAATCTTACAGTACGTAACTGATGCACAGAGCAGCCCTGGACAAACATCCCTTGAAACGCAGGCTCATGTAAACACAGAAGTCAGCGACGGTAATACTTTTGAAGAGAGACGAAGCATTGAACACACACAGCAAGAGTCACCTGAACACCACAACACAAGCAGCATTTCATTTTCTGGAGTAGACAACTGCACGATTTCTATTGGAAATTAGCGTGTGCTAGGCTGTAAATTCTTATTTGACAGCCACAGAACATGTGACGGGGCTCACAGCTTGCCTGACTTTGGCATGTCTCTGTGCCGTGCTCCACAGCCTTTAACACGGGCTTCCGACATGCCTTATTTTCCCAAGGGAGAAGCAAACCCATTTCCCTTGCATAAGGCTTTTCTAGACAAAATTCCAGCATTGATCTCTAAAGTCCCTGAGTTTTGCTACAAGTTTCCCATTTTTATCTAGCCATCTGCCCCTACCAAAAAAAAAAAAAAAAAAAAAAAAGTTTATATAGTAAAGTCTGTGACCTCTTTTAAAGTCACTGGTATTATACCTAGATAATTCTAGTCACTCCATCCCTCTCTCAACACTTGACACCCAAGATTCACTGACACACACTGCATGCCACACTGGTAACAAGGGACCCAGAAAGAAATGAAAGTCTGTACTCTGCTCTACTGATTACAATATATCCAGGGAGGCTGGAGTCACTCAAGGCCAGGAACAAAATGAGTATTTACACAAGGCCATTTCAGGATGGCTCATGAAGCTGATTGGTACGGGAGGGGTCAGGAAGGAGCACTGAGGATGATTAGATTTGTGGGAAAATAATAAGATTAATATTTCGTTTCCACTTGGAACAAGAACAGCACGATCTGTATCATGGCACTGAGAAAGCCCAGAGGCCGAGTGACTCACTCGCACCCCGGAGGCGTGCAGGTTGCACCTGAACGGGACGTGTTATTTAAAAGTACAGACAGACATGCAGCAGTCTGGTCTGGTACGTCTGGAAGACCGGTGGCTGGAAGCGGTGGTTAACAGGAAAATTAACCCGGATTTCTTTTGTATTAGGGAAAGTCACAAGGACACACCATGCTCCAATCATTTTTGGGTTGCCTCCTGACCCAGAGTTCCTCCCCCACCTGGGGGCCAGACTCTCACATCCCATATATTTCCATGTCCCAGCCTTGAACTACACTCCCCAGCTCCACCAAGCAAACCGACATGGGGTGAAGCTCTGGGGAAGAGGGTAGCTGCCATTGCTGAGCAGCTCCCAGTGGGAAGGCGCCACCTGGAGGATTTTCAGAATTTAAAATCTGCAAGAGGAAAGGCAGAAGGGAGAAGGTCGTCCTGCTGCAGCTTTACCTTCTCTACCGACAGAACCCAAGCAAAGCAACCCCTCTCCTCCTCTCTCCAGCTGACGGACCACTACAGCTTCCCCCGAACAAGGCTGCCACCAGTCTATCCAGCGTACTAAGGAAGTTCCTTTATTTGCCCTCACACTGAGATGTACAAACGTCACCCGCGTTCCTTTGAAGCAAATACAGTAAAGTTCTCAAAGGGTCACCTTGGAAGAATCTTCGTATTAAAGGAGGGGGCTAGCTAGCCAGATACTGCGTTTCTCTGACTGCAGCAGAGAGATCTGCATGAATTTCTGTATGCCTGCTTATCTCCCAGACCAAGAGGGACGTTTTCAGATAGATAATGAAATGCACTTTGACACAAAATCAGACTACCGACATCAAAGACGCTGCAGCGGCTCCGAGATCAGTCTCCTACCCTTTACCAGAGTGGTCCCATCTGCCCAGATTTTGTCACTAAAGAATTCTCTCCCTCTCTAGCCCCAATAACGGAGGCAATCAACGTTTCCTTTTGGAAGGGCTGTACAAACTGCAAGGGCCTCAGCCCATCTCACTGCAGAACGGCAGGTCAAACCAGAAGATGGGACAGATCGCTCTGATCTCAAGGCTGGTTCCTATTGCAGCAGCTGCTAATCTGCCAGAGCAAAAGGCATGGTGCAGCTGTCGTGGATAAACTTTCAATGCACGACGCACCACAAGGAGGACACAGCTCTTGATCTCGGAGCTGGGGGCCTTGAAGTCCTGTTTTCACCTGGATTAGCCACTGGGTACCAACCTTCTAAAGTAACAAGCCCATAGTGCTACCATTTTATTCCCTCCCTTTACACCCAACCCCCCACCCTGCCTACAGTATCTTTTGACCTCATCCGCTGTTGGCTACTGCAGCAGTCACATCAGGAAACAGTTTTCAGCAGCATGGCCAGTGCAAGGCACCTCCTTGGAGCCTGGGATACAGCAATCCTGCCCTTCCCCCGAGCCCACATAAACACACAGGGATCTTGAGCAGTTACTCCATTTTACAGACAAAAACACCTCTTGGAATATTCAACTCGGACAATGTGACGGGGCTCTGGGATGACGGAGCATCTGAAAAGGGCTGCTTTTGTTGAGCTCCTATTTCTACGGGCTGCACGGTGCAGCGCTAAGGTTTGCTGACAATCATGCAGGTTTATTGCGGTGGTTCTACGTAGCCCATCTTCAGTTGCGGGTGGTCTCGGAGAAGTCCTCCCACTCCGCACCCACACCCACTGCCGCGCCTCTCCGCCTCGCTCCAAACGCCGGACACAGGCCAGATGGCTATTCGGCAGCCATTTGCTCAATGTGATCACTAAGCAGCTTGTTTTGCTCTGCAATGCAAAGAGAAAATGCGCTTGTGACGCCACGGTTTATCGTTCCGATAAGATGAAAGGAGAGGGAGAGCGGGTCGCACATGTGGGGCAGATGCTTATTTGGGGCTCTGGGGGCTCTTTAAATAAATCAAGGCAGTGACACAACTGGCAAGGTAGCAACATTTTTGTTTTTTATTTGGTTCAGAAACTACCGGATGGGGAGTTCCCCCACGTGAGTCTTGAACTGTAAACAAACCAATGATCCACACAGCTAGATTGGGAGCTGGTGTGAAGTGGCATCTCTCCACTGTAATCGCCCCGAGCTACATTAATAGACCCCAGCTGGGGCTCCAACCCCATTGAAATCAATGGCAACGTGCCCATTTGCACCAGCTGTGGATCTGGCCCTATTTACTCCAACGAAGCTGCAGCAGTTCACACCAGTAGGGAATCTGGGGCCATTAACTTCACTGGCGCTATAGCAATTGACCCCATCTGGGGGTCTGGCCCCATTGACTCCAATGGAGCTGCACTCCGAATCGGACCCATCCGGTACATTAAGAAACATGCCAAGCATTTCAGAAAGCATCAGTGAAAATACGGTGAAATATTTGGAGTTTGCCATAGATTAGGAGGAGCCAGTGCTGGGAATGGAAGCCATCTTGGAATTCAATTACTTCCCCACCTCCTCCCCACCAGTCACGTTCCCTTCCCTCCAGGAGGTGGTGCTGGGCTCCCGCGCACAGCCCCCGTGCCTGCCCTACCTTCATCCAGGTTGCCGATCACAGCCTGCTTCTTCAGGAAGTCGTTGCAGAGCTTCTTGCTCAGGCCAAACGCCAACATGTTGTGAGTGAAGGTGCTGGGGAAAAGGCGAGACACATGGCACGGGCACTGCAAAGAGTCCCCAATCCTTCTCTCACGGGAAACCCCAGCAGGACTGCACCATTCCCCACATTAGCCAGCAGGGCCGGCCCCAACCGCAGAACTCAGCTCTGGGACTCCCCGAAAGGCAGTGGTGTTGTGATCGGACACCCGTACAGTCCAGGGGTTGGAACAGGAGTCGCAGGGGGAGGGGGTTTGGGCATACCCTGCCCTTCCCGTATTGTTACACGGGGCAAGGGTCCTGGTCTGGAATAGGTGAAGCCCCCTGCTCTAGAGTCCAGCGTACACCCCCTGATGGCTGCAAAGAGCCTCTCGCCTTCTCCACCAATCTGGGGGTGTCTGTTGAACTCTCCCCCTTTCCCCCACCCGCTGCAGCCATCAAGGTAACCCCCCATTTCAGCCCCCACCTGACAAGAGCGACAAGGGCAAAGGGGAGGGTTCTTCCAATCCCAGCCCAAGCCACGGGCGAGAGGAACTTAGTGGATTTCTTCCTATCAAGGCTGGAGAATCCTCGTGTTTGCTCTTAGGAAGGAGTAGACATGAGGAAGAGGGGCTGGAAAACCCTGGACACTAGAATCCTGGTTCTGAGTATCTTTATATAGATTTTAAAAAAAC
Organism: Chelonia mydas; assembly: GCF_015237465.2. Classification (NCBI taxonomy): domain Eukaryota; kingdom Metazoa; phylum Chordata; order Testudines; family Cheloniidae; genus Chelonia; species Chelonia mydas. Next base: position 36,382,924 of record NC_051252.2, read on the forward strand.
CACTACAGTGTTTTCCATGAATGGACAGTCTCAATACAGGAGTGACAGCATTCGGCTCCACCACCAAAGCTGTTTAATCAAGGAAGGAAACACCAATGGCCCAGCAACCCCTTCACTTCGGCATCAGTCTGTTCATCCCCTCGGGTAGACTGAATTTCCGGTCTTTGTTATCAGAAAGAGACCCGACCCAAAGCCCTGAACCTGAATGCTCGGGCCCCGATCCAAGCTTCGCAGCTCTGTTCCCATCCATTTTTATTGAGATTTTTCCCATGACGACAACAGACAGGCTCCTTCTAGCCACCCAGATGCAGGCGTTATCAGTCAATTAGCGCGTGCCTTACCCAAGCTGCCCAAAAGTGATGTTCTCGTTAAACCGTAGGCTGTCGTCACGCTCCTCCTGGGTCATGTGACACCACTTCTCCCTGCAACCACAGGAAGAGATCTTATAGCGGGAAGTCACCGTGCAGCCTTCCCTCCCCACCCTCACATCCATCCAAACCCTGCGGGCTGCTGAGACCCTTGTAGGAACTGTGGAGCCGATGAAGATGAAGAATAGATCACAGCAGCCTGGAGGAGATTACATGTGCAGAACACCTACCTCCTTGCCGTGCTCTCTCTCTTCTGGGCAAACGGCTGAACCCTCCCCTAAGCTGGAGTTGGCAGACACTGTAGGTATTTACTGCAGTTGCGAGGGAAATCTGCACGACCTTGCTTTATTGTACACGAAAACGAGTCCCTACACCGATGGCAAAAGGGTGAGCTTGAGAGCAGGGACACATCAGCACGCAGCTCTGAAATCTGCCTTTAATGCCACTGTTACTGGGAAGGGGGTGGGTGCTGGGGGTTTACCGTCTGGGAGCTGCAGTCCCTGAAAGCAGGAGCCCCGAAGGTAAAGTATTCACCCACATCTCAGGCCTAGTCTACATTCAAGCCTGCGCTAGTTTAAAGGGGGCGGGGGGTTTCATGGATTCAGTTAATTTGGTGTAACATCTGTGTTTAGGCCGGGTCGGTGTCTAAAAATTAGATCCACTCAGCTACATGGCTCGGGGCTGTGAAAAATGTCACGCCCTGTGTGTCAGAGCTAGTTTGCCTTCGCCCCCGCTGTTGATGTCGCTACCACCTCTTGCGAAGGTCGATTAACTACACTGCTGGAAAAAACCCCTTCTGTGGACGCAGGAAGCGTCTACACTCCAGTGCCATGGCTGTGCTGCTGTGGTACAGACAGGGGCTTAGAGCAGGACTCAGTCAAGGTTCCCCCCACTCCCCCCCCAAAAAACAAGATGCAGAGAGATCTGGACTCCTGGATAACAAAAAAATAAACAAGGAAAAAGGCATCGGTTATGCCTCTTTTTCCATGGGCAGTCACACGACTCAGTTGGGCAACTACCTCGCTTACGATGCTGCGCTCTGCACTCCAGATCAGGCTGCACGCATGTCACACCGGGCCACTGCGGGCGAGGTCCGACAGGCTTTGTGGACCGGCAATCATCAGATAGAAGGGAGCTAACGAATCAATGGAGTTTGATTCGAGGGCGTTTGAAATGAGACGCAAGAGCCCTCCCCATGAGGATTACCGAGGGCTCAGTATGCAACGCTAGCCATGTAGCCCGCGTTCGCCGAGGAATATTTTGAGCTAGATGATGCAGTCTCAGTTCGTCTCTGGCAACTTCACCTTCAAAATAGTAAAGCTTTAAAACAATCTACGTGTGCTGAATTGGGGTCCCATTTGGGGGAACTGACAAAGCCTTGAAATAATGACAGGTTTCAGAGTAGCTGCCGTGTTAGTGTGTATCCGCAAAAAGAACAGGAGGACTTGTGGCACCTTAGAGACTAACCAATTTATTTGAGCATAAGCTTTCGTGGGCTACCGCTCACTTCATCGGATGCATAATCCTTTGAAGTGCAAGCGCCAGGGGGATGATACCCAACAGCACTGGCGGATCAGCACCTTTTGGACTGTATTTTGAGCTCTTTACCCAACAAGTCTGCATCCACTCCCTTCTCTCGTTAGTGAGAAGCGCAGAGAAAAACTGAGTGGATTGCCAGATGCAATTACCTAGAATACACACAGCATTTGTGTTCTTGCCGAGCATTTCATTACTGGAGAACGTTACATTATTCCCAGGAGCTAGGTGCTAGTCCATCTAGACATGTTTGATCAAATACAAACCAGCCTATTGTATTTCGGTCATAGCCAGCACCGTTTTTGTATGCTCCCGCTCACACACTGCCGTGAAAGATTACTGTGTGCATTCAAAACTAACCAACAGTAGGAGGTTGTGGGGCTCCCCATACAGATGTTTTACAAGTAGCTCTTCCACAAAGCCACGATCATGCCAGGACACGAGTCATTCTAGGTATGTTCATTACACTCATGTAATACATGCATATGGGGAAGCCCGGAGGTCAGGGTTTCAGACAGCCCTCTACTGAACAGAAGTCCGGTGGGAAGTTACATACAAGGCTCAGAAGAGGATCAAGAAAAGGGAAGGAAAAAGGAACAGGAAGAAGAAATAACAGAGGAGAGACAAAAGGAGAATAAAAGGAACAGCACACAAACGTCCACCGCACATTTAACTCTCCTGCACCCTACCTGGAGTTGGAGGCGCTGCTTCAATTGGAAATAGATGGTGGCACTTGGGTACCTTTTCAGCAAATTCCACTGGGTCACCCTAACTAGAACAAGTGTTGATTCCTGCTAGGACTGGTGAATAGCCACAGTTATCTCAGACTGCTCCCAGGTAGGGCCCAATCCAGCAAGCCCTGCCCTCACATGTTCACTTCTTGTGAGACAGCTTTGCAAGATTGGGCCTATAAACTGCAAGGGATTTAGCTGCTTCAGTGGAGTTTGCATGGCCAAATTCTGTGCCATACTAGAATGTTTAGGTATATGTTTAAAAGCACAAAGTCTGTCAGGGTCAGGTTTACGATAGCAACCAAAATATCCACCTCAATTTGAAGGCTGCCAGGGGGTGGGGAGAGAAGAAAATCAGCAAGGTGCTTTGAACGCTGGAAGCAAAACTTGACAAATCTCATTGTCCCAGTTACAGAGGAAGCGTATTTAGGTTTTTCTGCCCTCCTTGTATATTCTTGCTGAGAGAAAACAAGATCAAAGTGACCAAGGGAGATTCATGATACTTCTAGGTCTAGGGTTAGGAATAACATGTTTGCAAAGGAAAAAATATGTCTCTACTTAAGTACATGGATCTTTATACTGGCACAAAAGGCCACTGTAAAGATCCATTTGTTTCTTCACTTAATCCCTATTAGAAGGGCATGTGGATTAGAGATTTGACTATATTATTTAAAATGTACTAGGGAAAGGATATTTCTGCAAAATGAGCTTCGAATATTATAGCTCCTCAGCAGGGAAATGCACCAGCAAGCTCAGGATGTTGGACTACCGAGAACTCCAGGTCTCAGCAGGTGCACGTCCAATTCTGGTCAGCAGTATGATTTGTGATGTACGAGGGTTGAAGTTCACCCCACTCTGCATGCAGATAAAATGTACAAGGCCCTTTGCATCAGTAAAGTCCCATTTAATCTCGGCCTGTGCATGGGTAAATTTCACAACAGGCAACTAATCTGAGCAGTGCTCTGCTTACACAAATCGAGTCAATTTCCTTCCCCTAACAGACACTAGCTGCGCTTTCAAGAACTTATCTGTGAACTCCAAACAGTCCTTTTTTCAGGTAGGCTTTTTCTGTTGTCACTTAAAATGATTCGTTCCAGGATCAGACATCAAGATCTAAAATTTCTTTTTAAATCAAAAAATCTCTCCCCAGCCCCAAATTCCAGTCTGTTCTTGACTCTGATCCCCAGTAGATCGTTTCTTGAACTTGTAAAGCTCAACAACATAACTCTCAATGCAACTTGCTAGCTTCCCCTCATGGGCACTTTAAAACAAAAAAAAAAACACAAAAAAACCCCCATAAGTCACGATTTAAAGAAAAAATAAAATAAATAAAAAGGCAAGATTTCAAACCAGCAAAACATCTTCACAACCTCAAAGCAACAGCAGTGTTGGAAACGCACTAAGGCAGGGGATCGAATATACCTTGATTCAGAACCGCACAGGCGTCAGGAACTGAACGCGAAAAAAGCAACGCTCACCAGACCACACCATTTCACAGAGTCAGTAGCAAAGGAAAAAATAAAATAAGGAAGAGAGGATAGAATGACATTCCCCGTCTATGCTAGGAGACTCAGTTTGTGTCCAAAAACTGCCCATGAAACTGGAGCATCACACAGTTGCCAGTGTATGAAATGGCACAAGAGAACAGAAGTACAAACCATCAACTGCTATATCCATCACGGACCTAGTTCATTGCCGAGACACCTCAATGCAGCGGCCTGTGATTAAATTTTGTTTTAAAATCGACCACATCTGAGGATTCTGCATATAATTGTTTCCAGACAGTTTTCTTTTAGTCTCACTGCTAGCCCGGTCCCCATTTCCTGCAGGTAGAGCCAGATCTGAATTTGTGCCCATTTCTCATTGGAGCAGGTGGCATTTCTGAGCCCAACCTGCACCCGTGACATTTTACCATGGTGGCAAAGTTTGGACCTGAAGCGAGTCAATGCTACTGTAAAAATGCAACAAAGTAATGCGGACAGACACACCTCTTTTCCTCTTCCTCTCCAGTGTTCCCTCTGGAGTGGCAGCAGAAACAGGGTCAACAAAGGTTACATGTTAAAGATCATGCAAGATATATGGATGGAGAAAAAGAGAAGAACAGATGAAAGAAAGAAAAGTCATTATAGGCAGAGAGAAGAAAAAAGGATTTTTGTTATTTTTCTTTCCCCCTTGCAGGAAAATCGCCTTCCCGGTTATCTCAACTCTGCTCCTGTTCTTCCAAAGCAATTACCAAGTATGAAACCAAACATTCCTGCTACATGCCCCCAGCAGCCCTGGGGAAGGACTTTAGGCAGTTGTTGCTTTAGGGGTTTTCCTCCCCCAGAGGGCTGCGAACTGAGAGATACAAACCCAGCCTGGTGAGAAAAGGCGTTCACAAAAGCAGACTATCCCCTGGAGGCCTTTAAGAAAAGGAAGGTCAGGGGAAAGTGTCTCACTGCAGGGACCCAGTCTGTCGTTCTAGCCTGGTCAGAGGGGATCAGTGACTGCTGTGCACACTCAATGATCTCTCACCTCCAAGACTGCATCTCCGGAGCAGGTGAACAGTTCAAAGGGAAGCTCCCATTTATAATGCAAGACTTTGGAGTCGAACACCGAAAGGGACCAGTCTCTGGACAGAAGATGTTTTTCTCCTCACCTTAAATCCCCAAGGGCCAAACGCCAAGGTCCTTAACTCAGACAAACTCCCATCAGCTTCAATGAGAGTCTGCTGCAGGGTACGTCTACACTTGGAGGCGGAAGCGTGATTCCCAGCTTGAGGAGACATACTCATGCTATCCGGATGTGTGGAGTTGCAGCGGCACGAGCTGCGGGATGAGCTAGCCAGCTCGAGTACGTACCTAGGGTCTCTGATGGGCACGTACTTGCAGTGGCTAACCCATCCCATTGCTCATGCTGCCATGGCTACCTTCTATTTTTAGCACGGTAGCTTGGCGAGAGCTAGTGTGAGTTTATCTCCTCAAGCTGAGAATTGCAACCCCAGCTGCATGTATAGACACACCCTCAGTCAGGACTTCAGAGTAGGCCAGACCCTAGGGAGTAACCAGGAGACCAGAACCCAGTCTGAACCAATGCCTGAGAAAATGAACGACATCAAGATCGCGCCTTTTCTTTGCCGAGCCAAACCTTAACTGAGGCACCGACACTGTCGCTACCGAGGAATGCAATGGGCTAGTTTAAGCCCTTTTCATGTTATGCACTGGAGACCATACAAGGAACTATATAATGTGGTGACAGACTCTTGGTCTGAGTACTGGACTGGGAGCCAGGAGCTTGCAGGTTCTAATCCCGTCCCTGACACAATCACTTCCCTCCGCCTCAGTCTCCCAACCTGTACCACGGGGATGAGAATGCTTGTCTGCCTCCCAGGGATCTGCAAAGATTAATGTTTGTAAAATGCTTTGAGAATGAAGAGCCCAAGGTGTAATAAGATGAATCTCGTAGTGCCTACAGAAATGCTGCTGTGATCTTTAAAGCACAGAGATCTTTAGAAACAGACACCCACACCACGGGCCAGGCCAGAAGGGCTGTAAATCCTGAAGGGGTTTTACATCTGCATGTGACTTTTGCATGAAGCCCCTCTATAGCTCCGGGGAAAAGGACAGAAGGCCAGGGCCTGCTTTGATTGCTCAGATTCAATCCTCCATCACAATTATATGAAAGGAAGCTGCAGCCTCACTGTGTCACAATTCCCTTTACAATCCATTGCACACGTGAGATGCCGGAGGCATTCAATCCCGTAGGAGAAACCCTGAAATAGGTACATGCTCCTGCATTAATGATCACGGCTGGAAGACACTGCAGGTTCCTAGAACCGGTATTCTGAATGTATCAATCACTGGTTGCTATGCTAAGAAGCTGCTGGTGAATCTCTTCTTGTGCCATTCAGAGGTAACTCACCCTATTTTCATCTCATTCCTCTCTGTGAAGCAGTGAATGCCATGTCCGCATGCCACCTTACCTTGCATCCACATGGAGCAGGCAGAGCCGGAACCAAGCCTCTTGCTTCGCTCCCTGATTTCTAACTTAAAAGGACTTGCAGTGGTTTTATTTTAGTTGCAGAGACCGTGCCGTCCCTGTCTGAAGGGCTGCGATTGGCAGATCTGGCTGTCTCCGACCCCTGCCAGGACCAAGGCGTCTCAGCAGTTTGCATGCTAAATTTTGGGAACTGTGGCCATGTGCAATGTGATCCTGGCAACCACTTGTCTTTGCCTGGCGTTCATCAGCCAACTGCACATCTGCAGCATGTTTACAGTCAACTACAGAAGTGCCTGGATAGAGAATGGGATCCAATTAGGAACATACAATATTCTTTTCCAAGACCAGAAACTCACGTGCAATGCTCAGACTGCTGCACGTCTGCAGAGTTCACCTGTTGGGGGGTTTGGATCTCAAATGAATTCTTTTCTTTTTGAAAAGAAGAAAATCCGGCTTGTCAGCTTTTATATTTTAACTATATTCATGGATTCATAGATTTTAAGGCCAGACAGGACAGGACAGGATCATCTAGCCTGATCTGCTCATATCGCAGGCTATTCAATTTCACCCAGTTAAGCTTGTGTTCTACCAAACAACTGGCATTTGGCTAAAGCTTACCCTCCGGAAAGGTATCCACTGTTCACTGGAAGACACCGAGAGATGCAGAAACCATCACTTCCCTTGGTAGTTTGTTCCCATAGTAAATCACCCTCACTTTTAAAAATTTGTGCCTAATTCCCATTTTGCATTGGTCTGGCTGCAGCTTCCTTAGGCCTTTCTCTACTGGATTAACGAGCCCTTTGGCACCCAGGAAGGCATTTATACACTGTCATCAAGTCATCTTTCAATCTTCTTTGTGATCAGCTAGACAGACTGACCTCGAAGTCTCTTATGGCAAGGCATTTTCTTCAGCCGTTGATTCCTTTTTGAAATGGTTCTCTGCACCCTCTCCAATTTTTTCAACATCTTTTTTAAAATGTGATCACAATTGTGTGCAGTGTTCCAGTATCGGTCTCATCAGTGCCAGATACAGAGATAAAATCACATCCCCAGAGCTACTCCCCTGTTTATACATTCATGGATAGCACCAGCCCTTTTGGCCAGAGCCTTGCACTGGGAACTCCTGTTCAGTGCTTGTCCACTCTGACCCAGAAACCCTTTTCTGAGTCACTGCTTTCCGGGATACACTTGCCCATTCCGCAGGTCTGGCCCTCGTTCCTTGTTCCTAGACTTTGCATTTGGCTGTATTAAAACACACTTTGCTTGAATGGGTCCAGTTTACCGACCGATCCACATCTCTCTGTATAACTTCCCTCTCCTCATCTGTATTTGCCAATCTTTCTGTCATCTGAAAATTTTATCAAAAGCAATTGGATATTTACTGCTAGATCATTGATAAAAATGTTGAATAGTGTCAAGCCTAGTACCGCTGCCTGAGGAATCCCACTAGAAACACACCTTCTCAATGATTCATCGCTGACAGCTGGTTTATGAGATCTGTCAGTCAGTTCTTAATCTATTTAATGTGCGCTTCATTGATATTCTATAGTGCTAATTTATTAATCAGAATATCATGCAGTACCACATCAAAGGCCTTACAAAAGCCTAAATGTATTATTATCTACGCAGTAATCTTTATCAACCAAATTTGTAATCTCAAAGAATTAAATCAGGTTTGTTTGACAAGATCTATTTCCCATGAAAGCCTGCTGACTCGCATTAATTATATTCCTATCCTTTAATTCAATTCCATATCAACTTTTACATTATTTTGTCCAGGACGGATACCAGGTTAATTGGCCTGACCTGGGTCTTCGTGCTTGCCCTTTTTGAATACTGCCACAACATTAGTATTCTCTCAATCTTTTGGAATTTCCCTGATATTACAATGTTTATTAAATATCTAACATCAACAGCCCAGAAAATCTCCTCAGCCAACTCTTTTAGGACTCTTGGGTGAAGTTATCTGGACCTGCTAATTGAAATATGTTTATGCCTCATAGATTATGTTTAACATCCTCCTAAGTCACTAATGGAGAGGAAATAACTTTATCCTGCTGTCTGTCTGATTTGGGAATTTTCTTTGATCAGCCTAGGACTTATCTTGAAGTTTTCAGTGACAAAACTACTGCCCAGAGCTATAACCATAGGGTATGTTTACAGCATACCAAAGCTGCTTATGTTCACCCGGCGAATCTCAGTCCCCAGGAGGTGTGTGTAACACTAGAAGGTTCCTTACAGCAAAGTTTCGGTAGCAGAGTTTAGCATAGCATTTACAGAGCAGTAAGAATGAAGAGCTGGGTCCCCCAAGTGGTTACTAAGTTAATTCCAATAGGGGGATGACCTTTCCACTGGGGGAAAATTAACAAGGACTGCTGAGAAGCAACCGCTTTTAAAAAAAACTATGGGGACAAAGTAAGATGACTAAGCACAGCAGAGAAGAGTTTCCAAGGAGATTTAGTCTCAAGATTCAACCCATTACCTCTGGATTCCTGTCTACAAACAGGAATGAGTGTCAAATGCACCTCTGGTGTAAGCAGGTGTAATGCATTCCCATCAAGTACCGCACCTACAAACGTTAGGGCTCAATTTTGGCTTGAGTACTACAAAAAGGGCCTTCACGCTATCACTTATGTCTTGGACAGTCTCTAACCAATACCACAAATTAGGCTAAGTCATTCCTGCCTTACCCCGAGTTGGCAATGTACCCTGCTTTCTTATACCCCGTAGGAGTCTCTGAATGACGCCCTAGCCCATGCTGGAAAGCACACATCCCTGCATAGCTGCTGAAACCCTGGAGACCCTTCATCAGAGTTGTGTGCAGGGGGGAGCGAGATGGTAGTGTTAACAGAACGCTACAAAGCTGTAGTGGGAATTAGCCCAGTTTGAGGCTTAATGACGCCACAAAAAGCCTTGGTGCCATACATACCAAGAGTGCAACTTATATCCTTCCCCACAACAGAAGGGAAGGGAAATAGGGTGTGTGTGTGTGTCTGTCTGTCTTAAGGTACCAGTGACAGCACACATGCAAACACCCCACAGTACCCAGGCACTGACTGACTGGGAGCAGAGTTTATGGCCCACCTTCCAGTTGCCTTCTGACAAAGGTCAGTCACTAAAATACTGTGTCCATTTCTTAACATTTGACTTCTACAGTAGCCTGAGCCCTTCATCCCTCAGGAAGGGGAAACGCTTTGCAAACTAGACGCGTGCGCCAGAGAAATGCATGCAGCTCTGGGGTGGGCACAACACGCTGCATAACAGCATGGGGAGATGTACCAGTAGGGGCCATTCGGGCTAAGACAGTAGGACAAACCATTCCTCTCCCATGAATTAGCGTCCTGCCTGTGGGGCGTGGACACAGGGGGTTAAGGTCTCATTCCCAATCAGCATAGCCCTCACTGTACATGTGCCATGAAAGAATGAACAAGAGTTGAAACTGCAGTTCCAGGGGGAATCTTGGAATTGCCAGCCTGAGGCTTAGATTCCCGAGCTACCGCCCCTCAAGCCAGGGCGACCATAGTTTGTCAAACACAGTAAGGTTTAGCCTTACAGGTCAGCTTGCTGCACAAGCAGCCATGGACGAAGATCCAGAAATGCCTTTGTGAATAACACCCTTGGGTCTAGCTGGGATACTCAAAGCCCCTTTTGTAGAAACTTGACTCTACCATGGCCAATCACCCACTGGGTACCAGGTTTGAACGAAGGGATATTGATACAGAAGGGCTCAAACTGACGCAGAATGTTACTCTCAGTCTAGAGGGCTTCCCCTTGGCCTTCCTTGGAGCTGCTATAACAAAACCACAGCAATGCTTTCTGTTGATTTCGGACTGTCCTTTAATTAAAGCTAAAAGGTAAGCCACTGAATCTGATATTGTTACAGTGTCCCAAAGTGAGTTGCAGGACGCTGCTCATTTTAAATCTGCTCTCCCTGCTAGGATTTATATTTTCATTCAACAAGCCGTGCAAAGGCTCACATTACGCTGCTGGCCGTTCCTACCTTCCCAGAGGTGCCACATGAGACGATGCAGCTTTTCAAAACCTCAGCAATATTTGCAATACCCCTGGCCACAGCTCAGAAAACGTATGAATTACAAATATGTTTTGTTTTTGCCGACAAGGAAAATCAGCCATCCGGTTAGCTCAGAAAGGCATTCTCATCACACAGCAGCTGCCAAAGGTACATGACCTTGCGAGACATTCGCTGCTGCTAATTTCATGCTTCATAAATGCAAGTTGTATTAATGTTCAGTAGGATCTTTCATGGGTCTGTGTTTAAAAAGTACTGAAAACATGCAAGTCTTTTCCAGTCCATCAGGGCACTTCATATCTGGTAAGTAGCTGAGTCCTAGATTGCAACACTTGGCATTCTTCAACCACAGATCTCAAAGCACTCTACAAAGGTAAGGAAGCATTGTCCCCGTTTCACAGGTATGGAAATTGTGGCAAAGACCTGCTTCACCCAAGGTCACACACTGAGTCAGTGGAAGAGCAGGAACAGAAGCCAGGTCTCCGGACTCCCAATCCAGTGCCTTATGCACATCACCATGCTATCTTTCTTAAAGGGACATTGTCAGGTTAAAAAAAATTTCTTTTAAAGTAAGTGACCCCACCTTCTGTTATAAGCAACATTTCAGAAGACTAAGTCAGAGAGAATTTTAAAAAACAAATTGATTCCTCACCATTTATGAAGCTGATTTCAACATTTAATTGAGTAACTTGAAAGGCGAATTTCACTTCTCTTCTGAGTCGATTTCATTTCTACTTCTCCTCTGCCTGTACCATGCCGCCACTGCCCTTTCCCAACACTACAGAGGATTTTGCAATCCTAGCAACGAAACCTCCCATATAATTTTATCATTTCCCTGAAAGGTCTCTATTAACAGAGCTCTTGTAAGACTTGCATTTAAAAAAGTAAATAAAACAGACAAAAAAACCTTACTAGATTTTGGACCCAAGCTCTGCAACTGTGTCCCTTTACAAGCAATTAAAAACAAGAAAACTTCTGAGATCCCAAATCCTCAACAGGATAAATGTTTAGACTTAAATTACACATGTATCTATATTCAAAAAGAACACTGGAAAATGTATTATTTCCTTGGCTTAGCTGCCTAGACTCAAGCTCAGGGTTCTACTTCCACAGCAGTCTTGTAATCAAACACGTAAGGCAGAGCATTTCCCTGCAATCTGCTTCTGTTTCGGTAGATCAGGTCAACAGTGGCAGGGCGAAAGCAGGACCTTGGGTTCAGGTCTTGGCAGGTAAGTAAAAAGAGACTGATCATGATCTATTTGCTATACAAACGTAGCTGTTTTGGAGAGATGATTTCAATGGATTTCTCCTGTCCCAAAGGCACATGGCCTCTGTAACAGCCATGGGAACTGCACAGCTGAACCCATCTAAGCCTATGGTAACCAAGCCCCTCTATGCTCTGCGCCAAGTACAGAGAAAGGGCCTTCAGAAAGAACGCCTGGAGGAGGGGGCAGGCTCCTTTCACTGTACTCCTCCCCCCTAACGCTCCACCCGGGATTCCAAGCACCTCGGACCTTCATGCAGTTAATTTCTAGCATTAGCCATGGCAACTGCCTTCGCAGTGCAGCAGGATTTAAACAGCTATCCGCTGGGTGGACTTCTCAGCAAACAGCTGCAGCGGGAAGGGTCTAACCTGTCATCTCCACTGTTGGTGGGGCTGGGGAGTTTGAGAGTGAAACATGGGCAGTTTTCCCCCTGCCTTCCAGCTCTCCCTTGCCAAGGGCAGCCAGGATTTAATGTTCACGCCCTACCTGGTGGTGGGAGATCTCTTCCTCCTCTCGCAATGGACAGCATCGAAAAAGGCTGCATTCCAAAATCTCAGGGTGTGCCTAGAAAACAGGGAGAAGGCGTTGGAGACCGCGTGTTGCATGGGAGAACATGACCGCACCCCAGCGCACCTCCGAGCGACCGCGGGGCATTCGTACGCGGGGTCCTGCCGAAGTGCCTTCCACACAGATTCAGCCTTTGGCTTCTACGCACACGGCATGCTGCAAAGAGAAGTCAGCTTTACTGAGCTGTTAATTCCTGGTTTTGCGGGGTTTTGGTCAGTGGCTGCATTGACAGATCTCATTGTTTTGGCGGTAGGGGAAAGGCAAAGTCAACTTTGCATGCGTGAAGAGTAGAATACTTGGATCAGGCACATGGCTGAGTTATGGGGAACGGCAGCATGTCACTCAGCCAGCATGGCAGGACCAGCGCTGGGCACTGCGCTCTGAGCAGCACAGGGCCTGGGTTCCCCCTCATACTGCTGGTGCTGTGCAAGTGGATGCTAATGCCAGCTGACTCAGAGGTACCAGGCACAGTGCTCCAGCTGAAGGTGGATAACCAGTCTTTACCAGATAGGCTGCTGCTTCAGATGCATATATAAATAGATCTTCTCTCCCTTCTTCTCCTCTTCCTCCTCCTCGGGGCTGTACAAGGAAACTGTCGGGAAGCAGAGTTGCACACCAAGGCTGTGAGGAGGCTGAGCTGTACGAACACAAATTTAGTACTGCTCAGCTACTCACCCCACCCCCCAAGCAGTCACCCCGAGGTATCGAGGGAAAAAAAAAATCCACTCAGACCATCCCTAACGGTCTTTGTTTTTCAACCTCATGGCTGCTACTTGAGCTAAAGGAGCAGGTCCATTAGCTCAGGGGCAGTAACAGACTCAAACCTCTATATGGGGATGCACCACACTGTGTGTGTGTGCAGGTTACATTCAGCACCACAAAGCACCACACTGCGTGAGTGCAGGTTACATTCAGCATCCAAAGGATGCTACTGTGGAACGGGAGATGCTACTGCGCTGAACAATGGATTGGAAAAACTTCCTCTGGTTTCTCTGCAGCTTCCTGAAGTGCCTCTGCAAACCGCACTGAGAAGTTGTGAGTCATTCCCCATGGCAATTTCACTCTCCCGGTCACTTTACATGACGCTGGCTGTGCCAGGGCCTTTCATACCATGTCTGCGCCCCACCCTAAGGTCCTGGGGATCCCTTTGCTAAAGCCATTGGTTTGCGGCCGCGCTGCTTACCTGTCTTCCGCAGCTTCTCCTTCGGTTTGTCTTCCCCCTCCCTACAGCAAAGAAACCGTGCCAGTCAGCTCCGCCCTCTCAGAAACCGATGCCCTACAGCAGCCAGCTCCCCCTCCTATCAGCCCACATAACTAACCCATTCAGCCTGCTGGCATCCACCTCCCCCATCACAGCCACTGGGGCGAGACGCAGTGGTGAGACAAGAGACTGACTGAGAGGTGCTAGCCATGGCCAAAGTACACTGGAGCCCTTGGGAGAGTTTCTCTCAGGAACTTCATGCCCAAGCAGGCTATTCCCCAGAATGTCTCCCAGCACTTTGCAGCCCCACTTGCCTCTCTGAAGTAGGCAAGCATACTATCCCCATTCTGCAGATTGGAAAACCAAGGCACAGGGAGGCTGGCTGATTTGCCCAAGGTCACCCAGGGAGTCCGTGGCAGAGCCAGGAATGCAATCCAGCTCTCCTGACTTCCGGTCCCATGACTAACCATTGGAGAACACTCTGGCATCACCACCCTTGCAGAGTTGGGGCGATCAGTCAGAAAGCCCCTGGAAGGTTGTTACCCTTCTCTCCGTGTTGGGCGTTCTCACACTTTCATAGAATCATAGAATATCAGGGTTGGAAGGGACCTCAAGAGGTCATCTAGTCCAACCCCCTGCTCAAAGCAGGACCAATCCCCAATTTTTGGCCCAGATCCCTAAATGGCCCCCTCAAGGATTGAACTCACAACCCTGTGTTTAGCAGGCCAATGCTCAAACCACTGAGCTATCCCTCCCCACACTGAGGGAGTCACATCTAAATGGAGAGGGTGTCTTGGGGACACCTGCATGCCTATTCGTGATCACATGGGCCTCCTTCCTCCGCTCCCATTGGTGGTCAAACATCACCTCGCTGGCGTTTAGTGCATTTGTAGTTTAAGGAACTTTACGGGCTGGAAATGAGGCACAGCACGTGGCCTGCCAAATCTCTTCCGCACACTGGCACGTTCTTCTCTGGGCTGTTGATGGTCCACAGAGCAGTTTGCGAACCACTGCTCTACACCCAAAGAAATCCATCTCCAGAGCCCACCTGTCTCAGCACACAGATAAGGACAGACATCCAGGTCTCACTCCAGAGAAGCCCATGTAATGTTAAGAGCTACAACTGGGGAGCCTGAATTAGGAGCTCTCACAGATCTAGGGCCCTTGTGCTGGATGGAAGCATACCTATCCATGTGTCTGTCTCAGGCTCTAGTGACTGCACAGCTCGGTGAACATGGTAGAGGGAAGATAAAGCCCTGACAGGTAACCGAGGTCCTCCTTTAGCCAGCTGAGTGGAGGCACCTGCTTTCAGGGCAGGAGGTCGCCTGTCCTATCCCAGATAGCATGCGCATGAGTCTGGCTGACGGCCATGCGGTTGGCACGTCCTGTTTGTCCAGCCCACAACACCCGTCCCCTACGCAGGGCGTTCGAGCACTGATGCAGCAAAACTCACTCGCTTTTTTTGCCCATGGGTCCCTTGAGCTTGGTTTCCAGCCCCCCGAAGAAGCCCTTCACATTCTCAGTCTTCGCTGACGTGTTCTTCAAGAGTCGCTCTGCAATGTCTTTTTTCTCAGCCAGCCAGCTGTTTGCGGACTTCAGGTACGAGTCGATACTCCCCATGGGCTTCTCCTTCGCCTCTGAGGGCAGCACCTGGGCTTTACCTACAGGAGAAACGGGAGGTTTCGAGAAATGGCTCTTTTAAGGGATCCCAGGAGAACCCAATCTAGGCTGCTCCCTACTGCAAAGGTGAGTGCACAGCTTTAGCTACAAGTGCCTCAAGTCCTTACTCCCAGAAAGGGGACAAAGAGGCCAAGTTTTTAGCCACATGGAGACTAAACCAACAAGGCAAATCCCCCGTGTCAGCATCTCCGCCTCGCCGGGATGCATCCTTCGCTTTAAAGCCAACAGCGTGTGTATGATGGCCAGCATCTCCTGAACCAACAGGTGGTGCAAGACAGATGGCCGAGGGGTTTGGCATCCTCATAGCTAGAGAGCAGAGAGATTCTCTTGGCTGCTGCAAGAACAGTCAGAGGGGGAACAGCCGCACGATTTGCAGCGGAGGCTCTGGGGGTGCTGGGACATCACTGGTCTGAGATCTAGCGCAGTGGTTCCAGATGACTGTGCCCCTTTCAGGAGTCTGATTTGTCTTGCGTACCCCCAAGTTCCACCACACGTAAAATCTTGGGCTTCAGCTCTGAGTGGTGGGGCTCGGGCTTTGGCTTTCTGCCCTGGGCCCCAGCAAGTCTAACACTGGCCCTGGAGACCCCATTAAAACGAACTCGCCCACAGTTGGAGAACTGCTGATATAGTATATACAGCAGTATAAACAAGTCTTTGTCTGTATGAAATTTTAGTTTGTGCTGACTTCACCAGTGCTTTTTAGGGAGCCTGTTGTAAAGCTAGGCAAATATCTAGATGAGATGATGTGCCCCCTGGAAGACGTCTGCATGCCCCCAGGGGTACATGTACCCCTCGTTGAGAACCACTGATCTAGAGGAACATTCCTTCCAGCAACCCACTGGATATTTTATGAATGCCATTTCCCCTCTCCTCCACATTCTCCACACAGAGATAAGCCCCTCACTCTCCAGCCCCCACATGGCTCAGGGTCTCCCAATAGGTTCCCCATCTATTTCCTTTAGGACAAACTAATCACCATCTCACTGTGCTACAAGGCCGCATGAGCCCATCTCCACTCTCTAGGACAGTTTAATAGTATTCTCTAGCTGGCAGAGAGACAGGAACAGCGATTCAGAGAAACTCAGCAATTACAGGTTTCAGAGTAACAGCCGTGTTAGTCTGTATTCGCAAAAAGAAAAGGAGGACTTGTGGCACCTTAGAGACTAACCAATTTATTTGAGCATAAGCTTTCGTGAGCTACAGCTCACTTCATCGGATGCATACTGTGGAAAGTGTAGAAGATCTTATTATATACACATAAAGCATGAAAAGATACCTCCTCCCACCCCACTCTCCTGCTGGTATCATACACATTGTAAGGAGAGTGATCACTTTAGATAAGCTATTACCAGCAGGAGAGTGGGGTGGGAGGAGGTATTTTTTCATGCTTTATGTGTATATAATAAGATCTTCTACACTTTCCACAGTATGCATCCGATGAAGTGAGCTGTAGCTCACGAAAGCTTATGCTCAAATAAATTGGTTAGTCTCTAAGGTGCCACAAGTCATCCTTTTCTTTCAGCAATTACAAGAAGCTGGCCCCAGTCATGGGAAAAAAAAAAAAAAAAAAAAAGCTGTCACTGGACACTGATTTCTTATTTGAAAAGCGCCAAGCTCAGCAGAATCAGAGGAGCCTGGGATGCTAACAGGGGGAATCGTTGAGCCTCACGAGTCCGTTTTAACCTGCGCTCGCAAACTTTGAAACGGAGCAAACTCAATCGCGCAGCACTGCCATGACCCCATCACGCTGCGCTGAGCTGATGACACTGGCCTTAGAATGTGTGTGTTTCCTGGCCAAACACACAGGAACGGGGACCCTCTTATAACAAAGGAGAGATGTTTACAACAGTCGGATTCCCCTTCTACTGCGGGTAGAGAAAGCTTGCGCCGCAGACCCAGGTTTCAATATTTATCTGTCATGGCTCCCAGCGTCCCAACAGCCAAGCACTGCTGTAATACCAGATGACATCTCTTCTGTTGAATGGACAAGGACACACTGGAGTTTCTCCCCCCTTGGGCATTTGTGGTAAGACACTGAGCACCAAGGGGTTTAAAGCAGCCGTGAGCTGCCAGACTGGGACATCTGGAGCACACACGATACACTGAGAAACATGCTCCCCTCTCTCTGCATATGCATAACTCACAGTAGCATTCATGACAGTCATGCACAGGAAGAGAGGGAAGACCCCCTCAATGCCATAACAACACCAGGCTCCCAAACACCGCTCTGCTCAGGCCAGTGACTGCGATACCAATTCCACCTCCGCGCTGGGCATTCGGGGCAGGAGCAGCACACGCAGCCAGAGGAACATGGACAAGGAGAGAGAGAAGCGAGGAAGCTCCTGTTTTTTAAATGGACACAATTTTCTGTTGAAAATAGCTCCGAAGGCTGAAGAGTTCCCTGTTTAACAGTGCGTTGGATTTAGATCAAGATTTTCAGAAGTGACTAGTGATTGGGGGTGCCTCAGTTTCTGGGCATCCAACCAGAGACCCAGGAAGGAGGCCTGATTTCAAGGAGGTCCTGAGGCCCCCCCGACTCTGAAAAATCAAGCCGCTGAAGTGTCTCAAATTTGCTACCCACAAATCACTAGTTAATTTTGAAAACTTTGACCTTTAGTTTTTTTAAACTTTAGTTCGAAAATTCAGCAGATACCATTCTCAGTGACCGCCTCCCAATCTCAAATCAAGCAGATGTTTCCCCTTGGGATTAGGGACGTCATCCTAGAGCCAGCTGTGCCCCTCCGAGTGAATACATATCTGTTCTAACACCACACCCTCACACTTATTCTGGAAATCATTTCAAGTCCCCGCTCCTTCAGCCAAAATGAGAAAGACATCCATGCGCACAA
This sequence comes from Chelonia mydas, assembly GCF_015237465.2. NCBI lineage: Eukaryota > Metazoa > Chordata > Testudines > Cheloniidae > Chelonia > Chelonia mydas. The sequence continues at coordinate 36,401,129 of NC_051252.2, forward strand.
GCCGCTTACCGATGTGATAGTAAGTGAAACACATGGTCATTAGATTTTTGGCAGGACCAAAGTCATCCATTTGGTGACACCTGAAATGGGTGGAGGAAGAGAGACACAGGGAATTAGCAGCCACATCTATAGCAGCTTAGCAGAACTGGCAGATACCCAGAGGTACTAGATGTTTTGGTACCAGGCCACCTCTGCCATAGTGTCCGCTTAACCATACTCACCATCCCCTTACTGTAGATCCCATTTGGGAAATGTCAGACTGACTGCATCCCATCTGTTCAGAGCCCCACCCACCCCAGCATTACCTTCCCTAAATCCTCCTACTGACCAAGGACCAGCTCCCCCCACTGCTTTACACTAAATCAGACACTCTGCTTCCAAGCAGCACCGTGCATTCACACTGGAGATGCTGCCAACTGACACGTGGCCCTCAAAGCAATTTTGGTGCAATACAGCTGGGTCAAAAGGTGCTTCCAGAGACGTTGCTCTGCAGTTCAACTGGGGACAGACAGCTATTCAGTTAGCGCCGGTTGCTTTCTATTTAGCTGAGGCTGGTCTCCTGGAACTAGGTGGCATGGAAGCAAAGCGTCCCTCTGATGGCTCGGTGAGCAGATTACAAGAGGGCTCAGTTGTGAAAAAGGAAAATCAACTCTGCTTTGATATCTGCCATTACTTACTCGAACAGCACCACCGCGAAGGACTGCACCAGCCGATAGAAAGTCTGCTCCGAGACGCACTTGGAGTTACAGCGCTGCAAAGACAAACGAAGCCGACAAACACCAGTGTTAGCGCTGCTTCCTCTCCGTTGCTACTGAGAGAGCAAGCTCCGAAGAACTGACGTGAGCGCTCCCAGAGAATTCGCCACAGTGGGGCTGGGCCACTGGATACTAGTTTGACTGCGTGGAATTTTACTTAGGAGCTGGGAGGGGTTTTGATGAGTTATTTTGATTTTTTTTTTTAAATGAAACTGACGGCTTCTCTCTAACATTCCACTGCCCAGTGATTGATACAGTCGCATTTTTAATGCAATTCAAAACATACATCTCTTTGCCCCCAGCTCTCCCCACTGAGATTAGGCACATTCTCCAAACACACCACTATGCTGTTCTAACAGATGTCCAGGTGACCCACCCTCCTGCACAAACTGTCCCCATCACCAGAGCCAGGCACCCTCAACTGCTTTGACACAGAGGAGTTAGCATCCGGCAGCTGTTATCCCCTGCTCACCTGAGCACTGACATATCTTGCAAACCACTCCCTGCCTTTTCCGTTCTCTCCGCTGCACAGCTCCCCAAACTTGGCCTTCTCTTCTTGGTCCAGGTCCTCCCTGGAACAGACAAAAAAAAAAATCAAACACACTTTAAATTTCCTTCCCATGCTGAGCTGCTCAGAAAATCCCTGTAGCCTGTGAAAAAAGCAGAGGTATTCGGAGAGCCAGGAGCAGACCCTTGCGGGAAAGGATCCACGAGTTCTATCAAGGACACGATCAATCAGTGACACAGCTGTATCAGCAGGGCTACATGTATTTACAGGACACATCTGTATTGTCACGCACGTACCTGCTGCTCAGGCTGCCTCTTGGCCTCTCCATTCTGCTCCTGGTCTTCACTAATAGATGCAATACGCCTTGCGGGGGGGGGGGGGGGGGGCAATTTTTTTGTTCAGTGTATCACAAATCACCGAGGGTATGTCTACACTGCAACATGAGCCCAAGCTTAAATCTAATCCCCCTTGAGACTATGCTGCAATTGCTCTAACTCAGGGCTCAGACTCAGGGTCCCAGGACCCTGCGGGGCTGGAGGGTCCGAGCTCGAGTTAAGCCGGGACCCAGGGTCCGAGCCCTATTGCTTCGCAGTGTAGACTTAGCCCCGCTTGACTCCGGTCCTGGGAGTCAGCCGGAAGTATCCCACAATTCCGTGGGACAGATTCCTTAGTCCTCTCTATCCCAACAATCTGCAATGCACTCTACTGAAAACGGAAGCCACCCCCCGTGCTTTGCACATGGCAGCAGCTCAGGTTGGCATCGACCTGTTCTCTTCTGATCACCAATCTGCAAGCATGCTGCCAGAGAGCCGCCTGGGTTTGCAATGCAGAGCGAACCCATCGAGCCTTCTGCTGCTTCCTGGTAACATGCAGGGCAGGCAGTAAAGTCTTCCCACAGTGCACCACGTCCGAGGGCTAGGGCGGCCACATTTCGGTGGCTAGGGACTCAGACATGGTTACTTTAACTCAGGTCTGTGCACGTCAGTGTGGACACCAGAGCCCTAGGTTCGAGCACGGATTAGAAAAAATGTAGGGTGAAAATACAATATCGATGTTCAAGCCCATGGTTCCCTAACACAGGCCAGCTGACTCGAGTCCCACTAACCCTGGGCTAACATTGCAGTGTAGACATACCTGGAGTCACACATTTATCTTGCAGTAACCCCTAGAGGTCCCAATTATTGACTTTTGCTAAACCATGTACAAATACATGGTAAAGATACAGTCCAAGGAGGTTACTCTGCCAATACGGATTAATGACAAGACACGAGCGGGGGATGAATATTTCTCACCAATGCAGGGAAAGGAGGTATCGTGTGAGTATTACACTTATTGGTCTACCTGCTGAAAGACACCACGACTATTAATATAGCATGAGAGGCAGAACGTGGCATTTTACAGGAGTAGCAAGACATGCTGTCTGGCCAAGAACTCTTGGCCAACTCCTAAATCATTTCAAATGGGCACGTCACCTTCCTTAGCCAGGGAAGGGCTGAGAGAGGTACCAGAATTTCTATACACACCGTAAGCAGTGTATAAAGTGCTCTGTGGTGGAAGTAAGAGGCGAGACACCCCCGCGCAATACAGTGGCTGAAGCATAGGGAAGAAGCTGTTCATGAATATCAGGCAGGGGATAACCAACAGCAGCGTCTCTCGGTGTTTGGAACCGAGATGGCTGCACGGAAGAGGGGAGTGGGCAAAGCGGCATTGCTGAGTGGGAGTGTGATGCATTTTAATTGGGGCCTCTTTGGCGAACAGTTTTAATTTAGTTTTTAAAAAAACCCCAAAGCAAACAAAGTCATTGGGACTGTGAGGAGCCGACGTTTCTGCTCTGGGTTTGGATGATGCAGCATTGCAGTCCCCAGGCAATAGCACTTGTAAACGAGATAGAAACATTACAGATCTCAGGGGCTTCTCCATTGCCAAGAAAGCGTGTTTCTTAGTGAAAAGGATAGCCAGCACAGAGGCAGCCAAGTGGGTTTTCTCCTCTGACGAGTGCTCAGACTCGCCAGGAACCTTTTGAAAGTGAAACAAGAGCTCTGCTCTCAAGTGCTATTCACTCAGCTAGGGCAAAACCCTCACCGGAAACAGAAAGGGAGCTTCTCCCTGCATCGCAGGGACGAGGAACGCCTGCTCTCTCGGCCTCCCGGTTTGCACTCTTCACACACACAGTGCCTGGGGAGACTAGTGCATTGACCAGTGCTGCAGGAGTCGACTGGTTTGCTGGAACCTCAGGGTAGTGCGGATGTGAGTGAGAGTGCAAGGTGGTAACTGACCCGCACGCTAGCTGGAAACAGACTGACTGCACATTTAGAGTTTCTCCCCTCAGGAAGGGCACTGTGCCCGACCTCCATTGCCAAGTGCTACCTAGAGAGTTTTAGCTGGACTGTAGACTCAGACTCATAGACATTAAGGTCAAAAGGGACCATTATGATCATCTAGTCTGACCTCCTGCACAATGCAGGCCACCGAATCTCACGCACCCACTCCTGCAATAAACCTCTCACCTATGTCTGAGCTACTGAAGTCCTCAAATCATGGTTTAAAGCCTTCAAGGTGCAGAGACTCCTCCAGCAAGTGACCGTGCCCCATGCTGCAGAGGAAGGCGAAAAACCCCCAGAACCTCTTCCAATCTGCCCTGGAGGAAAATTCCTTCCCGACCCCAAATATGGCGATCAGCTGAGCCCTGGGCATGTGGGCAAGATTCACCAGCCAGAAACCCAGGAAAAAGAAAAGGAGTACTTGTGGCACCTTAGAGACTAACCAATTTATTTGAGCATAAGCTTTCGTGAGCTACAGTGAGTACTCCTTTTCTTTTTGCGAATACAGACTAACACGGCTGTTACTCTGATACCCAGGAAAGAATTCTCTGTAGTAACTCAGATCTCACACCATCTAACATCCCATCACAGGCCATTGGGCCTATTTACCATGAATAGTTAAAGATCAATTAATTGCCAAAATCATGTTACCCCATCATACCATCTCCTCCATAAACTTATTGAGTTTAATCTTGAAGCCAGATAGGTCTTTTCCCCCACTGCTTCCCTTGGAAGGCTGTTGCAGAACTTCACTCCTCTGATGGATTCTGCCCCTGCTAGATTCACAAAGTCACTCTGAGACCCTGGGTTTAGTAACCGCTGGTGCACTTTATTCTCAGGCTTGTTCCCACCACTGTTTCACCATGTACAAGTAACCCTTCACCATCTGCAGGCAACCGGAGGGGAGAGCTACCTCCCTGCTTCCATTCTCTGCCTTTTCTCTTTCCTGCTGCTCTCCCCTGGCTTCCTTCCCCTCAGACTTTTATGCAGCCCCAGGCTAATTAGCTAAGGTAGCAGCTGTCTCCGCCTCCCCAGTTAGGGTCAGGTTATCTCAAGACCACTCTAATTTGTTCACCTAACGAGGAGCAGGCATGACAGAGGGCTGAATCTGCAACCCTTTGCCCAGCACCCTGTCACAAGGACTCAAACCTTCCCTAGCTCCCATCACTCTTAAATTTTGTCGACACTACAGAAGTGAGCTGGGCGTGCCAGATGCAGCCTCAAGCTTTGGTTAAACAGGCAAAGGGGTCAATGTCCCTCGCCGCTAGACAGCTTCTAGGGCACAGTTACTGCACTGCTTGCTGCAATGGGCCTAGCCCCTCAACACCAGCAAGACAATCACGTTTAATCCGGTCCAAATTGGAGTTTATATTCTCCAGGCATATGCGCTCGCAGGAGCCCCTGGGTATTGGGGAAATGAAGAAAGATTCATGACATCAATACTAAAAATTCTGGTCAGTTTCCATTTGAGACAGACAGAGAGACAGTTCTCAGCTTGGATCTGGGACGTCTCTGCAAGGAGAGAGACCAACTTCTGTTGGTGGAAGACACAAGCTTCCGAGCTCCACAGAGCTCTTCTTCAGGTCTAGGAAAGGTAGTCCTAGCGTCCCAGTTAATACAAGGTGGAACAGATTGGTTAGCATAAATAGTTCACACATTGTCAAAGACCATTCAAGGTGCAGTGGCTCTGCAGTCACGGGTCTAAAAAAAAGGGGGGGGGGGAATTAGTGGGTTATCGATTGTTGCAATAAGCCATAAACCCAGTGTCTTTTTAGGACCACGATTTTTAGTGTCTAGCAAAGCAGGTTTCCTTTGAGGACAAGGACTGAGAGGTCAGACATGGAGTGACCGTTTTCTGGAAAGTGCTCACCCACAGGTGATAGAGTGTTTTTGTCTTATCATTTGTTGTTGTGAGAGGTCGTTCAAGTGTGTAGTGATTATTTGACTTAACCCACATAAATGTTATTGGGGCATTTAGTCCACTGGATGAGGTCCAGTGCATGTGACAGGCTTGCGCAGGACCTAGGGATCTCGAAAGGTGTTTTGTGGGCGGGTATGCACTCCATATCTGACCTCACTGTCCTCATCCCCAAAGGAAACCTGCACAACATCTTCAAAAGACGAGCCTGGGAGCTTAAGTAACTTTGCTAGGGCCTAAAATTGGATATCAGTAAGAAAGTTTTTCCTGTCTGCATAGTTAAGCTCTGGAATGGGCCTCCAAGGGACGTTGAGGAATCCCTGTCATTGGAGGTTTTTAAGAACAGGTTGGACAAACCCCTGCCAGGGAGGGTCTAGGTCCTGCCTCAGGGCAGGGGGTTGCACTAGACCGCTCAACATCCCTTTCAGCCCCACATTTCTATGATGAGAGGCTGGATGGCGTCTCCTGCACCAGCGGGCCTGAAGAAAACTCTAATCCCCACTAACTCTGATCTCTCCAGGACATTTGGCTCTTCCAAAAAAACTTGACAATGTTTCGGCAGTTGCAGTGCCCCAATCACTGCTTCTGACCAGTACTGTCCTCCTGGCACCTTGCATCTGCCCCCAGTCTGTCTGTTGCATCCATCTGCTGTCTGTCTTAAGCTATGGCTACACTAGCCCTTTTGTCGGTAAAATGTATATCGTTCAGGAGTGTGAAAAAACACCCCCCTGACCGACAGAAGTGCTGGTGTGGACAGGGCTATGTAGGGAGGTGGTTTAATTATGCAGACGGGAGAGCTCTCCCCTTTCGGCATAGAGTGGCTACACAGGACGCCTTACAATGGCACAGCCCCATCAGTACAGCTGTGCCGCTGTAAAGTCTCTAGTGTAGACACTGCCTTTTTGCCCTGTGTTTGTACAGCACCTAGCACAATGGGGCCTGGTCTAGGATTGGGGCTGCTAGATGCTACAGTAATGTAAACAAATAATAAAATGCTCCCTTCAACCACTTCATTACCTATCACCTTCGGGGAGCATCAGATAGAAAGGACAGGCCTCCGTGACCCCCTACAGTCTGGACCCCAAACGCCCTGTCCCATATACCTTTCAGGATTTATCTGCACTGAACACTACCTCCCCAGCCCAGAGGGATGCAGGAACTGGGCCAGTTTCTCCTGCACAATTGACACGATGGAGGAGGCTCCATCTGCCACCCCTGACCCCTCCGGCAGCTTCAATCCCCTGTCCAAGGAGCATTTTGTCCAAGACAGCCCCCTAGCTGTGCTCTGAATCCTTCCAGCTGCCCTACAGCAACTCCTCGCTCTCCCTTCCAGCCTGCATCCAGCTCAGAGGTTCAGCAAAGCTGCTTTGGCAGTCTCTTGTTACCACGCACCCCACATCCAGCACAATCCCCAGGTGCGGTAACCTCCCAGTTGGGCTGCTTTATGGCCGTGCTGACAGACTGCCCTGTTCCCTTTCCCTGCTTCGAGCTGCTCTTTTGCTCTCAAGATGAAGGAAGGAACCGAGTGCTGATTTCCAGAGCAGAAATTCCACAGCAACGACTGAATCACCCGAGCAAAACAATTAGCTCTGCCTATTGCTTCCCACCAGACGATCTGCTCAATCACACTGGATGCATTGAACCGGAATATTACACAGACCGAAACAAGTACGCCTTGCTGTCGTGATCAAAGGGCCAGAGGCATCTGTCGCTGACAAACAGCGAACAGACCCCCACATGCGTTGTATCCCCTGACATTTAGATTAGAGAGAAAGCCTATATCAGAGCCTGGGCAGCGCGGAGATCTGCAGCAGGGCGAGAATGGAGTGAGGTACACAGCCCCTCCGGCTTCAGACACAGACCCATCACAACTAGATGCAGAAAGCTCCCCCCGTTCCTCTCTGCCAACCCCCTTCACTCCCAGATCCTACACCAGGCTAAGTAGAGTGATTGAATCTGGCAGCCGTGCTCACAGTAAGTCAGCACCGCGGGCAGGCAATCAGAGGGGGACGTGCCATTCCAGGCATCACCATCTGATGAAGAGCCGCACGCGGGGGACACGCTCGATGCCGCAGCGGCTCCAGCGTACGACAAGACACGATGTCAAAGGCATGAGGGCATGCACCCCTAGGCCATGCAGCACAGAAAAAGGCCAGCACATGAGGGCAAGGAGGGGAAACAATAAGTCTGGTTAATTTCAGCCCTGTTGGAAGGAGGACGGGAACTTTCAGAACCTGATCTCCCTCTGCATGGCTACCGCCCTTTCCTTCGGAGGGTCTTCAAGCGCTTTACAAGCATGAGTGAATTTTGCCTCAATCTCTCATCCCCACTCGTGAGATAAGGAACTATCCCATTTTACAGAACGACGAAACGGAGGTACAGAGAAGGAAAGGGACTTGCCCCAGGTCACAGAGGGAGTCAGTGGCAGAAGCAGGAATAAGTTGATCTTGGCCTCCTGAATCCCAGTCTCTAGTTCCTCTAACACTGTGTGGAGGGGAAAAATCTACATTTGCCAAATGCAGAAGGGGGGAGAATTTAAGCTTTGAAAAAGGGCGAACAGAGAAAAGTCATGTCAGTGAAAGTTCCTCTGGAGGAGGGGGCAGCTTCATTATTCCCCACACCTTTCCAGCATGCACCTCTGCACAGGGCAACCCCCACCGGGACTGGCTCCTTCCATCCTGCCCCATCCCAGCATGCACCTCTGCAGAGGGCAACCCACACCGGGCCTGGCTCACTCACCCTCCACTGAAGATCTTCTCCACGTACTGTCTCATGAACTCCCGGCGCTCCACCATCACCTCGTCCTTGGCTGACTCCGTGCTCTGGTTGGACGAGAAGGACTCAATGGACGAGGAGCGGCGGTAGTTGTTCCAGCTGTGATGGCTGGGCGAATCCCCCATGTCGTTCTCACTGTCGGCCGACTCCGTGGTGTCACTCTCCTCTCCTACAGCCGCCGGGTCCCCCAGGTCCTCCAGTAACCCATTGCCACTGGAGGGTTGAGGGGGCAAGGGAGGGGACTCAGCGGGGACGGAGGCAGGGGGCTCAGAATCAAAATCAATGAGGTTCCCCACCGGAACGTCGGTGGCCTCCATGGCTTGTAGAGCGGGCGTGCAGGGGGCAGGTACCAGGGCAGGAGGCTGCTTTACTGTGACTTGATTTCCCTTTCGCCCATCAGTGAGATTTCGAGGCCATCTGCAGCTCAGTGTGTCAAAGACGCTCCTAGGATAAGCCGGCTAGAGCTGCAAGTCCCCTCAAGGTTCCAGGCTATGAGAAAGCATCTGAAAGGCAAGATACAACCATCACTGAAAGGACAGCCCAGGGAACTGGCATCATGGAGCCACTCGATGGGGTCATGACAGCCCCAGCCAGAGCAGCAGCGGGCCCAGAACCTTCTATCCCTCTTTCTCCTCCCAGTGACTGACACTTATTCAGCCAATTCCCACTCTCCTCCACCAACAGTGGTTACTAGCAGGACAGGGAGACTGACTGGCACCGGTGCTGGCTTTGCAGCATTTATTAATGACATCTAAACAAACAAACCAACCCACCTATCGGGCAGTTGCAGCTTTTCCCCTAATTAGCCCATTTCGCCTGTTAATTTAATTAGCTCAGGCACTGCTGGCTTTTTGCTGCGTTGCTGTATGCGTTGAATCACAGAATATCTGGGTTGGAAGAGACCTCAGGAGGTCATCTAGTCCAACCCCCTGCTCAAAGCAGGACCAACACCAACTAAATCATCCCAGCCAGGGCTTTGTCAAGCCGGGCCTCTAAGGATGGAGATTCCACCGCCTTCCTAGGTAACCCATTTTCCAGTGCTTCACCACCCTCCTAGTGAAATAGTGTTTCCTAATATCCAACCGAGACCTCCCCCACTGCAACTTGAGACCACTGCTCCTTGTTCTCTCATCTGCCACCACTGAGAACAGCTGAGCTCCAGCCTCTCTGGAACCCCCCTTCAGATAGCTGAAGGCTGCTATCAAATCCCCCCTCACTCTTCTCTTCTGCAGACTAAACAACCCCAGTTCCCCCAGCCTCTCCTCGTAAGTCATGTGCCCCAGCCCCTAATCATTTTCGTTGCCCTCCGCTGGACTCTCTCCAATTTGTCCACATCCCTTCTGTAGCGGGGGGACCAAAACTGGCCACAATACTCCAGGTGTGGCCTCACCAGGGCCTCCACCCCCAGACCGTTTATTGGGTTGCAACAGGCCATAAATGTTTACAAAGGGATCCTGAGCACGAAAAGGTTGAGAACCACTAAAATAAAACACATGACCCCTCCCATCTTCTCTCTCTACTACCCTGGGAATGACAACGACATGGCATAATAGCAAAGTAGGCAGATTTTACTCTCAATTAGCTTTCTCAGAACTGTATTTAGGGCACAGTGGGGTCTGATCCTGGAAGGTGCTCTGCACCAATGGTTCCCATTGACTCGTCTGAGAGCCAGGAGAGCTCAGCACCATACAAGCCCAGACCTTCTTTTGATGAGCCCAGGAAACAAGTCACTAACTTTGATTTGCTAAGGATAACAACGCAGCTGAGCGAAACCAGGCATGGCAAAAGTGCCAGAAGGGAGCCGGGGAAGGACACACTGACCTCTGTGGTGGTACACGGGGATCGGGAAGGAATACTGAGTAACTCACGTCTCAGTGTGCAGCACAGACAGACAGTGTTGGGAAAAGGAAAACAAGTCCTTGACTGGGACACAGGCTTTCACTGGTGAATTCGGGTCAGCGACAGAATCTGTGCCTGCTTCAGACACACAGGAACAGGGTCTGAATGATCAACTTCACGTACAGATTTATCAACATAAGGTTAATTTTTAGCACTGACTGATACAAGCCGGGTTGCCTTTGATCTTCATGGCGTTTCGCAGACATTGAACCAGTCCTCAGCTCTGCAGCAGGTATTCTAATCCCTGCTTTCCAGCCAGTGAAACCAAGGCACAGAGAGGTCATTTGACATGCCCGAGGCTGGACAGTGAGTCAGTGTCAGAGCTAAATTCAGTAGGGTGCTCATTCCCAGTCCTGCATCTGGCCTGCACACCTCTCCATCTACCATTGATTTCTGTCACAGGACCGGGGGAGGGGGGAAAACAGACTTTTAATTACCACCCTGGCTGACTCACTCACCTTAATTCTTGGACCCAAGGGGTTACTGCTAATTCTGATGGGCAGGGGGCGCTGGGGAAGACCGTTCAGGCAGCAGCAAAGGCTATTACAGCCAACCAGTACCTGTCCTGTGAGGAATGGAGCCCTCATCTAACCTAAACGGGGCTGGGCTGATCAGTGCCTGTCCCTCTTAGCAGGCTGCGAAAAGCCTCTCACTGAAATCTAAGGCCAAGGTGGGAAGGAGCGTCTTAGAGAGCTCCCGTCTCTTCGTAACACTTCTGGGGAGGGGCGGATGTGCTGGCCACACAGCACTTGGCTTTTCATTCTAAAGAGACAGTGAGGAGTGCTCCTCCTGGGTAAGGGCAGCTCCTGTACAAGGCCTCAGGAGCTCAGAAATACCCTGCTTGTCGCAGTCCCACACTCTACCAGCAGGCGTCACTGCATGGGGGCGGGGGGGAGATAATCCTAATCTGAGCAACACAAGCTTTACCAGTGAACCAATTGAGACTGAGGTCTTTATATAGGAATGTGGCACTGGTTCAACTTAAACCAGTTTTTAAACCAATTTAGTTAAACTGGTGCAGTTGATATGGACATTCCTGTTTTGGTTCAAGAGTGGCTTATTTCAGTTTAGCTTCACCTGTTCCCAGCTGATTTACGCTGACCTGGAAAAATTCACTTTCAAGCCCAAACGAGAGTGCATCTACACAGGGGTTTGAACCGGTTCAACTGAATCAGTGTAAATTCACACCTTAGGTTAAACTGGTGCAACCTTCTTCTGTAGACAAGACCTAAGCCTCCTGGAGCATTTGTTTTGGGATATGGGTGTGTGGCACCTCTCCGCATTTCTCCCTGAAACTCCTTGTCAATCCAACTCTCACCAACTCTTGGGAGTGTCTTCCCACTGACTGCAGCAGGCATTGGAGCAGACCCTTAAGGAGCAGTAAGGAGTAATGGCCCCTTAGAAAGATGATAGGTGAGGGGAGAATCCCTCCTGATGGCAGAAATGTCGCAGAGGCCTCAGCCCTTCCCTGGAGAGGCAGGGAGAAAGCAGGGCCACGTTATGCCTTCCTAGAGATGGATGAACCGCACAGCCAACCTGCCATCACCCCCCTATTGCAGAGACACAAGGAATCCCCCCTGAAAAATGAGGGAGACAAAGCTCTACCAGGATCAGAGATCTGAAAAACTCTACAGTCTCCCCTCTTCAAAGTGTTCGTCTCGGGCTCTCGCTCCCCTCCCAAACTGGGCACGTATGCACACACTCTCTCTAAAACTCCATCAGACAGCGGATGCTGAATGGACTAAGCAGAGCTTGTTCCCAGCAACGCACCAAGCGAAGGATTGCCCTGCAGACAGACCTTCCGCATCAGAGACAAAGTAGCAGCTTCATTCCCAAGGAGCTAGTTTGACCCAAAGGAGAGAAACAGACAGCAGAGAATGCGTTCTGACAAGCAAACCAAGTACGAACAGAAAAGCTGTAGCAGCGAGAGAGACAGGCCCCGCAACCCAGATCAACAGGAGCAAGTACGACCCACCCACCTCGATATACATCATGCGCAACATCACGCAGACCACGTGCAGAGCTAGAAAAGGCAATCTCAGAAACCCCTGCATGCCGGCCTCAGTCCAGACACACACACCCCCAATGCCCGCCAACCCCGAGAGAGTAAAAGCATTTATTTTTAAAAGTACTGTTGTTACTAATCCTGTGTATTGTGGGTAGCAACTAAGGACCAACCAAGAATGGGTCCCCCACTGTGCTAGGCGCTGCACAGATCCAAACTACGAGACAATCCCAATCCCTGCCCTGAACAGTTTACAATTGAAATAGACAAGGCAGAAGCAGCTAGGGGACTGGAGTATAACACACAAGCAGAGTGAATGACGTGATGGCAAATGGCATATTGGTGTCACAACTGTTCTCGGGGTAGGAACTAGTGGACCCAGGCGCACAACTGGAGCGCACATCACACTCTTTCACCGTTTTAACCCTGGCCTTACCACACTGTACTTCTCATCGCCTCTGTTCATCAGTATTACTTGCTGCATCCACCTAATTTAGATTAGTAAAACCAGAGTTGGACTGGGCTGATTGAACAAGATGGTACTTTCCCCTGGGGGATGAGTTTTGTATGCCAGAACCTCAGCTTTTGCTATAATTATAATATATATAATTATGAGATATTTTTCCAGAAGGTAACGAGAGGATTGAGCCACGCAACCCCTGTTAAAATAAATGGTTGTCTTTGAAAATCTCAACCTAAAGTCTCTAGCACGCATAGGTAAGGCGATGCTCTTGGATGGGTCACCGGCAATGAGGATCAAACCTTGGATCTCAGGATCTAAACACATGAGCCACTACTGCCAGAGCTAAAGAACCAGGCTCCTCAGTTCAAAGGCTGGAGCAGACGTGAACAGCTGGTCCCAAACTAGTCCCTCAAGGTATGCGTGCACAGCAGCTGGGAGCGTGCTGCTGAGCCCAGGTAGACAGACAGGTGCTAGCCCTGAAAATAGTGGTGTGGCCATGGCAGCAATCCCTCCCAATCCCCTGGATATGTCCTCGGGCAGCTAGCCCAAACCACCCTGGACACACTGCTATTTTTTAGTGTGCTTGCTCAAGCAGAGCCAGCGTGTCTGTCTTCCCATGCTGTGAAGCACCCTCTCGAGTGTGGTACAGAGAGACCCTAAGGGGAGAGGGGAGCACGCTGCACTATGTTAGAGCCCAGACCCAAAGATCATAGAATCATAGAATATCAGGGTTGGAAGGGACCTCAGGAGGTCATCTAGTCCAACCCCCTGCTCAAAGCAGGATCAATCCCCAACTAAATCATCCCAGCTAGGGCTTTGCCAAGCCTGACCTTAAAAACTTCTAAGGAAGGAGATTCCACCACCTCCCTAGGTAACGCATTCCAGTGCTTCACCACCCTCCTAGTGAAAAAGTTTTTCCTAATATCCAACCTAAACCTCCCCCACTGCAACTTGAGACTATTACTCCTTGTTCTGTCATCAGCTACCACTGAGAACAGTCTAGATCCATCCTCTTTGGAACCCCCTTTCAGGTAGTTGAAAGCAGCTATCAAATCCTCCCTCATTCTTCTCTTCCGCAGACTAAACAATCCCAGTTCCCTCAGCCTCTCCTCATAAGTCATGTGTTCCAGTCCCCTAATCATTTTTGTTGCCCTCCGCTGCACTCTTTCCAATTTTTCCACATCCTTCTTGTAGTGTGGGGCCCAAAACTGGACACAGTACTCCAGATGAGGCCTCACCAATGTCGAACAGAGGGGAACGATCACATCCCTCAACCTGCTGGCAATGCCCCTACTTATACATCCCAAAATGCCATTGGCCTTCTTGGCAACAAGGGCACACTGTTGACTCATATCCAGCTGCTCGTCCACTGTAACCCCTAGGTCCTTTTCTGCAGAACTGCTGCCGAGCCATTCGGTCCCTAGTCTGTAGCGGTGCATGGGATTCTTCCGTCCTAAGTGCAGGACTCTGCCCTTGTCCTTGTTGAACCTCATCGGATTTCTTTTGGCCCAATCCTCTAATTTGGCTAGGGTCCTCTGTATCCTATCTCTCCTCACAGTTTAGTGTCGTCTGCAAACTTGCTGAGGGTGCAATCCACACCATCCTCCAGATCACTTATGAAGATATTGAACAAAACCGGCCCAAGGACCGACCCTTGGGGAACTCCCCTTGATACCGGCTGCCACCTAGACATGGAGCCATTGATCACTACCCGTTGAGCCCGACAATCTAGCCAACTTTCTATCCACCTTATAGTCCATTCATCCAGCCCATACTTCTTTAACTTGCTGGAAAGAATACTGTGGGAGACCGTGTCAAAAGCTTTGCTAAATTCAAGGAACAACACGTCCACCACTTTCCCCTCATCCACAGAGCCAGTTATCTCGTCATAGAAGGCAATTAGATTAGTCAGGCATGTGACTTGCCCTTGGTGAATCCATGCTGACTGTTCCTGATCACTTTCCTCTCCTCTAAGATGAGCTCTGTGGAGTCTGAAAGCTGTCATGGAACCGACTATCTAATATCCTGGGACCGATACAGCTACAACACCACTGCAAACAACAACAAGGGGGCGTACATCTGCGCCATTCCCCCCACATCGGGCCCCAGGGGCAGGGATCTACCCTTTAACAGTCTCTGAAGTCGGGTCTGGCACGTATAAATAAAACAAATTACAGTAAGCAGCGTTAGCATCTGTGATTAGTTTGCAGCTACTGCAAGATCTCTTGGGAGTGTCTGTCTGAGGTACTTATACGGTCCCCATTACAGCTCACAAACTTGAACGCGTTTATCCTCACACACCTCTCTGAGGCAGGGCAGTGCTATCAGCCCCCTTGCACAGATGGAAAATAGGCACAGAGGAGCTAAGTGACTTGCCCAAGGTCACACAGAGAGTCTGTGGCAAGAGCATAGAATTGAACAGCCTGGGACTCCGGAGCCCCAGGCTAGCACCCTAACCACTGGGACCATCCTTCCTCTCTGTCATGTTGATATAAACTCCATTGAAGTTCCAGTAGCAGGAAGAACTTGCCGTTAAATACGTAGGGACTCTCACCGAGTCTTCCTTGCTCTGTTTTTCAGGGACCAGCTAACTCTGGCGAGCAGGTGCCATATAATGCATTAGTGCCACTCCCAGTAACCGCTAAACGCTTCCCACTCGGCAGAGGCACCTGTGTGAAGAGCCAATGTATTAAGAGCACTGATGATGCACCAGCAAGGTCACAGGCCAAAGCCCAGACTCTCTTGCAAATGTGGGGGAGGGAGGGCACCACATTCCCAATGACACAACTAACTGCCTGACCCTCCCCATGGGGCCAGGTCTGCCCACCTTGTCACCCGGAGTTACACAGGAAAAACGGCGCCACGAAACGTTGTCGTCTCCCAAATCAGCAAAGCCATTTTTTACCGAACTGCTGTGATTTGTTTTAGCTGATTGCTGGCAGGAGTGTGGAGTGGGGACTCCTACCTATTGACTGGGCTTGGGTCCTTCTCTGATCTGCCTTCTGCTGCAGAGGAAAGGGAAAACCGCTTGCTGGCGTCCCATCCCCAGAGGGTCCCGTCTCCAGGCGGTGGGAGAGACAGCCTTTAGGTGAATCCCTTTTCCTGCTGATCAGCCCCTGGCCCATCCCATTCCTTAACAGGGAAGAACAGGGACTTCTTCTTTTAAAGCTCCGGGGGTGGAGGAAAGATTCTCATACCTCTTTGCCAATGAGTAACATCAATCTGATCATCGTGATCAATTCCTGGCTCAAAGATGGCTGCCTCTCCCTTTCCATCATTAACCCAATGCAGCAGGCCACCACCTTAGCCACGCGCCTCATCTCGTCGGCTGAGGAGAAAGCTTCCAGATGTGGGGTTCTCTTTTGGCGTGCAGGACATCGCCATGAGTGAGAGCAGTACAAGGAGCAGACGGCGCCATCTCCTGCCCTCCATTCTTAACGGGCTCTCGTCATCGAGGCCACCAACTAACTCCAGTCACCTCCAGCGCGGACACTCCTGTCCACCTTGGTTAGGTTCCTCCTAAAGATTCCCCACACAGAAGGGGATTCCTCTCTGCCCCCCTTGACGCATTCCCTCCTCCTGCCTGCCCCGTTCTACACACCCGAACACTTCCCTGATCCAATCCGCAGCCCTGCCCTCGATATACACGGCATGTCTACACTGCAAGACGGGGGCGTTCTTAACTCAGGTTAACATAGCAGTGCAGACACGGCGGCAAATTAGCTTTTAACTTGGGTTAGCAGCTTGAGCTCAAGCCTACAGACTAGCCTGGGGTTGAATTTGAGTTGCTAACCTGAGTTAAAAGCCGAGTTGTCGCATCTTCACTGTTATTTTAATCCACGCTACCTAACCCTAGTGAAAAAACACACCTTTTTTACAGTGTGGACATAAACCAAAAGAGAGAGAGGACTCCAGGGGTAAGTTTTTAGTTGCCCTGCCTCCCAGTAGGATCCATCTGTGTACACACTGTTGCTATTAAATCAGGAGCAACAAAAAACCACTGGGGAGGAGAGAATTTCTGTTTCTTGGGCGCACAGACCAATCCAAGAAGCCCCAGCCAAAAGCACAAGAGACAGGCTATGGGGGAAGAAACTGACTACTTGCCCATTATAAACACCATTCTGTACACAGAGAGCCTTTGGTCCCACCCACTCAGCTACACCAGCTGCTCAGCGGCTACACCCAGTAATCTGCTAATTGCATGGCCAGCTGCAATCACCAATAATAAGCACCTTCAAAGTGCTGCTGTTTCAGGGGACATCAGACAGCAGCTGCTGGAGCCACCAAGATGGTCGTCCCCCGCACCCAATCCCTCTGCTTTAATGGTCTGCCCCAAACCCAGGACAGCTCCCCACCTGCTTCGACAAAGGCGGCTACAGCGGGCTCTCCTCTGAGCTAGGACAGCGCTGCTCCAACAGGCGGATTACCATCGGACACACACAAGGTCTCTCCACCAGCCTCAGAGACGCCGGGAGCGAGCCGCGGACTCAGACCTGGCCTTTCTGCATAGCAGTGCAGAGCCCGAGTTCTAGTCACGCCATTGAGCACTTCGTTTACCGTGGGCTGTTCCACACAATCCCACACTGTATTTTAACAGGCTCGGAGCATGTAACACATTAACTAGAGACAGGCCAGGATACAAACTCTAAACAGCCCCAAGCGTCGCACTTGAGTTCTGTGACTTATGCCCGTCTCTCCCCACAGAGATGTGCATTTTTTTACATGCTCAGGTCACATTATCAAAACCGGCTGTTTTTAATTTGCCCCCCGTCCCCCCCAAGTCACATGCAAACATTCCCACCAAAAAGGACACAGGAGGTAGCCCAGCGTAACACAAAGGACAATCTAAAGGCTGCAATTTGCTTTGTTTTATTAGATTTCTATTCCCCAGAATGGCACACTAGGAATTAAACTGACAAGGCAACCCGGCCATGAATAAAGCCAGGTTTTTTCCCTCCGACATGCACAGCATTCTCATACCACAAGCAAGGGCAGCGTTCAGTTGAGAGATATCCCCCACTCCACAAAAGGTTGTTTTACTTTGGAGATCCACTTTCCTGTACTGGGAAAAGCAAATATACCCTATTCACAGGTTAACTCCGCTCACCCGGCACACATTCCGTAGGCTTTCCAGACCTCATCTGCCCATTTCCAAAGACACTGGGCCAAGAGTTTCAGAAGCGACTACTGATTTTGGGTGCCCAGCTTGAGACCCCTGAAAGGGGCCTGACGTTCAATGAGCAGGAGCACAGCCAAAATTGCTAGATACCTACCAAAAGCAGAGTTCAAGGGTCAGTTTCCCCCCCTTCAGGAGCTAATGACTGAAAAGACCTACAATCAAGTGCAGAATCCAGGTAGAAGTTCTGCAGTAGGGTGTTAACAGCATCAACTGTTCTGGGGAAAGACTGAATTCTGAAAACAAGACTTGGAAACAGATTTGCAAACGTGTGTGTCCCGAGTAACCATATTCAGCCACTGAGCTAGGATATTATGCTCTCTTTTAAAAATATGCTTTTTATTTCAATCTTTAATGGAATAAAAGCTCTTGGAGAGCAACAGCATCTCTCCCCCAGTAAAAATAGATGGGCATTGGGCCACTCAATGAAAGCCAATAACTCACTAATTCAATTTAATATGTAGGAAACCTCCATGCAAAGGATCAACAAAAGTGCATTGCAGAACGCAGAGCCAAAGATGAAACCAAAGTTTATTCAGTATACATGCAAGACTGAGACATGGCCTCAGAGAGGTAGCTGCTTACTAAGGATGAGGTTAGAAAAGGAAGATCACAGCTATTTATTTAGGTTTTTAAAAACATCCATCCAACTCTGTTTTGCTCCCATTTAGCTGCACTTCCTGGAACACGACAGCTACACATTAAGAGCACTTCTCAATCTCAGCACAATTATTCTCAGACAGACTATTCTGCGGCCTGCGTTGTGCCGGAGGTCGGACTAGATGATCATAATGGTCCCTTCTGACCTAAATATCTATGAATAGGGTCTTCTGCACCAGCCTGCACTCGGAGTCCTATCAATCCTGTACGATGCAGATCAGAAAGGCATGCAAAGATTCCTAGCATTGAGCAAGTACAGCTTAGGGACAGAGAGAGTCAAGGTTTGGGAAGCTGAGCATTAAGTAAAAAAGAGCAAAGATCCCTCATTTTGACACTGTTCAGCTTTAAACCACTGAAAAGGTTCTTACCACATGGCTGGAAATGCACAACCAGTAGCCTAGCACTGTCCCCGTGCCATTCATCACTTACACACATGCACACACTCCCACTCTCACACTCCCACTCTCACGCGCACTCGCACACAGAATAGCAGGACTCTCCTCTTAAACAGCTCCCTATAACAAGCAGCTATGTAGAACACTTTCCTCAGAATTGGTTAATACAAAATCTCACTACATTAGACATCATTATCTGCTTCTCAGCAGGATAAAGGTCCTATGATGGTACCCTGGGCAGTGCCAGGCTTCTCCCTGGGAGAAGTCAGGCCTATAAAGAACCAAATGGATAATCTAGTGCAACACACTACATCTAATTCAAGTTTTCCTGCAAAACACTGTAACAGGCTAACAAACGTTCGTCTAGAACAGGGGTGGGCAAAATACAGTCCTCAGGCTGGATCTGGCCTGTCGAACATTTCTGTCCAGCCCACCAGGCTCTTTGGCTGCCCCCTCGTGATATTCAGGCTGCTAAAAGTCCCTCAGAGCAGCGGGGCGCTCAGGCAGGCTGCCTGCCTACGCCGCTCCTAGAAGTGGCCGGCTGCTGCTGGCATGTCTCTGTGCACCCCTGGCGGGGGGCGGGGGCGTGTGCACAGAGACATGCCCCTCACCTGCACCCCAACACTCTGCACCAGCCCGGAGCTTCCTCCTGTACCCAAACTCCCTCCCAGACCCCGCCCCCCCTCCATTAATACAGTAGAAACGTGCAGCCCGTGACACCTTACCAAAGTTGGTGGAATGGCCCCCTGTGAAAATTATTGCCCACTCCTGGTCTAGAACATACTTCCACACACCTCCTGTCAGATGGCGTTGATGTTATCTCCAGTGAATGGGCTAAGTTGGAATCTGCTGAATCAACTGAGGCAAGGTGGCTTGTTCCCCTGCCTAGACATAGAAGTGGAAGTGACCCTCTGGGGAGAAAGGATCTAGTGTGTGGGCTGGGCAGTCCTAAGGGAGGATCCATAGGAGCAATCAAGCCGGGAAAGAAGCCGGGGAAAAAAGGTTTGAGCTGAATATTGTTAAAACTGTGCATTAAGAAAAACAAACCTGTGGAGGACGGGGTGAATTTCTACCGTAAATAGCTTGCAGTCTCTGGGAGTAGGCTCAGAAAGGTACCTGCCCACAGAAAGCCAATAAAGATTTTTAATGGCTCACTGGGTATCTGACTATACTGTTCTTTCATAAAATGTCATTCAGCAACAAAAGAAGTTTTTCTACATTTCTAGCTGCTCTGAGTTTGTGCCTAAATCATGTTTTGAAAAAACAGACCATCCCAAACACTCGGGAAAGGTCCCTTCCTAGCACTGCTCAGCACTTTCATTGTAGGATCTTGAAGGACTTTACAAACATGAATTAAACCTTAGCACCCGCATAATGCAGGAAAGCACACCAGCTCCACAGATGAAAACAGAGGCAAAGAGAAGTGAATGAACGTGCTTCTATGAAGCACTGAAAGTCAGTGACAGAGCCAGGAATCGAAGTCAAGAGTCTTGTCTTCTATTTCCCTGCTCCTACCTTTAGGGTATGTTTCCCTCCTTCCCCCCCATCATCAATAATTCCATGGGCAAATTTAGATCAAATCAGACACGTTCCACAACTTCCAAAATACATCTGGGAACAGCAAAGCCTGTGGATTCAGAGGCACATGGTTCTTTTCAACTAGATTATGAATCCCATTCTGAGTTCAGTAGTGAACTGAAACGGAAAGGGACTTCCCAATTGGTTCATTTACAGGATTATGAAATAGATTCTTGGAGTTTATCGTATCTGTTAGGTACTGCAATTTCAGGGCTGCTTTCTAAACAAAAAAATTACACAGTTCCACTAGCTGAACAAGGTCAGTGGTACATATAGCTGGCTGCAAACCTGCTTGGGGAGCAAGCGAACACCCAGGAGTACATCTGCCTCCTCAGAGGCGGCGGAAAATTGGAATACATACGCTAATCAGCTTCTTCCCACTGAAAACCCAAGAGAGAAATAGCAGCAGCAGAGAAACAGTTGGCTGGAGCCGACTGTAAATTCAGCTGCCTTGGGTCTGTGGGTTTCACCACATAAGAGGATTTTCTAATCCCAGCTGACATTCTAAAACAGAGTCTGCTTTATTATTAGAGTACCCTGAAGGGGAAAGGAAATGGGAATCTTTTCCAAGTGCTTTCAGGTTCAGGTTGATGACTTTGCAATGCAGCAGTGCATGGTGGGCCTGACCTAACCGCTGTTAGTGGGCTAATGGAAGTTGCATCTTAACCCCTTACTATATAAATTAAAGTTAACAGGGAAGATGCAGCATTGGCATTCATCCATTTCTAGTTTAAAGGGACCCTCACTGTCTTAACCACTATTTTTTTTTTTAAACTGCCTTTGCTACCTTAATCACCTCAATTATCAAAACAGTAAAAACAATGGAAGCGGAATGACTTTTTATTGTTGACGCAGTTTATCTTTTTGCCCCTCTCAGCTTGGGCAATGGAAAGAGACAGGCTGTGGTCATTTACTGGACAATTACACTCCCTTTGGAGCATTGCGCCAGGGCAGGAGCAGGAGTACCAGGAGCGCCAGGCTGCTTAAACACATTCCAAGGGGAACGATGTACTTTTAAATATACTGATGCCAACCTTAAGGTTTGGGAATGGCCTAGTTCCATTAATCAGGCTAAGTCTGACCAGTGGTGGCCTTTTAAACCAAGCGGGATAAGTTAGCTCAACCTTTACATGCCCAGCTAACCACAGATATAGCCTGCCCGTCTTTAAGGGTCATCTCAGACAACACCACATCCAGGGGGCCAATGAAAAGCAAGCCACTGGAGCTGTCCAGTGTGCTGTTTCTCCATTTCAGTTTCCAGCACTCCCTCCCCCACGAGCCCCAGTCCAGGTTCCAGTCCACATGCCAATCAGTGACTAGCGACCAGGCCCTCATATTCTCTAGCGCTGAACACGCCCTGGGGAGCGAGATTACACCTGGCTCCCCCAACAGGGTCAATGGCGCACACTAGCTGCAAGGCCAGCGTAAGGTGTATGGGGAGAGGAGAAGATGCAGGGCCTTCTTCTGTGGATTCTACTTTTCCCAGCAATAGCTACTGGGCAAGCAGATGCAGTGCCACCTTCTCCACGTGATAGTGGGCCTCCCCCATCCCCTGGGAGGACAATTGTTAAGGTAAGTGGGTAGCTCAGTATCCACCACCAGTGAACCCTCTGCCAAGATTGCAACAACGGTGCTAATTCCGGTATACGACACAATTCCCCCCCACACCCATTTTAAAGACAAACAGCTGCACATGAACCCTGGGACGTGAACCAAATTTCATCCCAACATCTGATACCAGGGATCCTTCTCCATCTAAAAGGGTGTAATAAATATAAAGGGAAGGGTAAACACCTTTAAATCCCTCCTGGCCAGAGGAAAAACCCTTTCACCTGTAAAGGGTTAAGAAGCTAAAATAACCTCGCTGGCACCTGACCAAAATGACCAATGAGGAGACGATACTTTCAAAGCTGGAGGGGTGGGAGAACAAAGGGTTCTCTCTGTCTATGTGATGCTTTTGCCAGGACCAGAGCAGGCATGTAGGTCAGAACTCCTGTAAAGAGTTAGTAAGCAATCTAGTCAGATATGTGTTAGATTCTGTTTTGTTTAAATGGCTGATAAAATAAGTTGTGCTGAATGGAATGTATATTCCTGTTTTTGTGTCTTTTTGTAACTTAAGGTTTTGCCAAGAGGGATTCTCTATGTTTTGAATCTGATTACACCTTACCTGGTAAGGTGTTTACCATCCTGATTTTACAGAGGTGATTCTTTTACTTTTTCTTTAATTAAAATTCTTCTTTTAAGAACCTGATTGCTTTTCATTGTTCTTAAGATCCAAGGGTTTGGGTCTGTGTTCACCTATGCAAACTGGTGAGGATTTTTTAATCAAGCCTTCCCCAGGAAAGGGGGTGTAGTGCGTTTCCAAGTGGGCACTTCCCCGGTCATTATTGTTAGACACTTTGGTTTAACCTAAGCTGGTAAGAATAAGTTTAGGGGGTCTTTCATGCAGGTCCCCACATCTGCACCCTAGAGTTCAGAGTGGGGAAGGAACCTTGACAAAGGGCATCAAAGCTGTTTAATTCAGGTCATACCATTCCCCTCCCTAATGAGGGCTAACATTAAAACTTCTACTGCTCCGAGCCACCATGCAATTAAAACTTCTGGCTGCCTCCCATCTGCAGGCAGAAAACAATATAGCCAGAGGAGAATCTGCTCCCTTTAGAAGCTAGTAAAATCTAGAGAGGGGATATCGCAATAAAACCATGGGAGAAGAAGGGTTTTGAGTTACCCTGAAAGGCAGGCTTTGGGAGCAGAGAGCGCTTGAAAAGAATCCAAGTGAAGACAGACCAGGGAAGGAGACTCAGACTTCACAGATTCGTAGAGTATAAGGCCAGAAAGCACCATTAAATCATCTAGTCTGACCTCCTCTATATCACAGGCCATAGAATTTCACCCAGTACCCCTGTAAAACTTGTGTTTTATTCAAACGTCTCATCCAGAATTGGATATGAGTGGGAGCTTTTATATCCATTCTAACAAGGCCTACGCTACTGATCAATTGCTTTGCTGGCATAAGAACGTTAAGATCAGAGTTTACGGAGTAAATCTTGGTCGTTGAGAGCACAGAAAGCCAGAAGAACACCTGGCAGCTCTTTAGAGATGATGAAATTTCCAAAAGGCCAATGTTAGACCTGACGCATCCATTTGTCTACTGGTACACTGCTGGAGAGGAAATTGCATCAAAGAATGAAGAAAAGCTGCCACCATCTGTGGATTTCCTAATCAAGCGTGACATGAAGTTTACCCCAGCTCTCAGCAGCAGCTCGTAATAAGACTTTTGCTGATCCAACACCGCAGCTCACGGGCGGGGGAAGAGGGTGAAGTACAGTGTAATGCATGGCAGTGATGTTATAAATACAGGTGTTGCAATAACCCTGTGCATTTCGTGAGATTAAAGTATCGCCAGCTCTCAAATGCACAACGTTTGCCAAGTGCCTTATGCTGGAGTTGGTACCAAAAGATACAAACAAAGGTAGGTTTCTTTGTACAGTGCCTAGCACAACGGGGTCTTGCTCCATGAGTGGGGGTCCCCTAGGTGCTACTGCTATACAAACAGCAACAGGCTTTGCCCCCGGCAAAGTAGAGTCTAACAGACACGGAGAAGGTCAGATGTACTGGGTGACCCAGAAGAAGGGGTTAAGATAGAACATTACATTTGACTGACGAAGGGTTTGGTAGCATGGGCCACAGAGAGGAGAGTCACTCCAGGAGGATCTGACAGACAACAGGGTGTAGGCAGGCAAGCTGGAGTTGGAATGACTTCCCACAGCTAGTGGTTCAATGCAGGGATACACAGAAGAGAGAGCTGGGAAGGAAACAAAGGAGGCCTTGAGGCTGGTATCATTGCTGGGGCGGGGGGGCGGGGGGGGGGGGGGAGGAGCAGAAGCAGGGGGATGCAATGGGAAAGCAGATCTGAATCCAGCCCAGGCAGAGCTGTGCAAATCCTTGAGTGGGCAGGCAAAGGGAGTGAGCGAGTGGATGGGTTCAAAGAGCAGTGCTTAAATCAGAGCAACAGGCCAGAAGGTAATTTTATAAGTTTCACTTTGGATGGGCTGGAGCATGATGGCGACTTGGAATTTCCCGGCTCCCAATCCTGTGCTCAGTACATACTTTTCCAACGTAGACATGGCCTTTTCTGACACGGCCTTTGCAGTCAGACACTTTCACTCCCGCAGCTACACCAGACGGAATTACCCCCCTTGAAACTTTACAGATTGTGACTGAATCGCTCTGCGACAGCTGTGAGCAGGAGGAGAATTCTGGGCCTGCATATGCAAATGAGCAGGACACAGCCCAGTACCCCAAATGAAGACTGAGTCATTCATGAGGTACAGAACCAACTTTAACGTTATAACGAAAGAGAAAAGGGAACTGAACAAAAACAAGCTCATTCACTAGCCCAGCAGGAAGACAAAGAAACCAAGATTTAAAACCACTGGCTGGAAAACCATCGGAGGAGCAGGATTAGAGAGGAAAGTGATGCAGATGCCACGGTAATGCTAGCAACCAGGAGATTAAGTTCCTTTTAATTATCCTTTTCCCCCCAATGGAAGGAAGTGCAGCTTAGAAACTCATTTACAAAAACAGCACAATCCATTTTTAAAAAGTTAAAGGTCAAGGCTTCTTGGCCAATACATCAATTATAAAATGGAACCCAAGGCTCAGTCTCCGCAGATTAAATAAAAAAGGAGTTTAACAAGGGTGTTCAACTTAGTTACAGCAGCTTGGTCTGATCCGCGTAGGACAGGACACAACCTTAAAAAAGGATGTGTTTTAGCCCAGCTAGAGACGACTGGGTTTAACATCCGGGACTGAACTGTTTAGATTGCATAGAGAGGAAACCGAGTCACCCTGCCAAGGTCACACAGATCATGGACATCAGGTAACACATGAGAAAGCCAAAGGAAATCCTGCACAACAAGTGCTGGCAGCAGAGAAGTGGGTCTCCTGGGAGGACCAACACCCGCTGCAAGGTTCTGAGAGTAAGGAAATAAAACAATCACCAACATGACCTTCACACTCAACAAGAGCCTTCATACCTGGCTTGCACACAGAAGGTCAGCACCAGGCCTATGCACCACTTATCATTGACAGCCACAGTGTTAAATGGTGAACAGGCCTCATGCAGGCCCTTTGCGCAGGGTAGACTGAAGAACGACATTGAGGAGGTTTTTTTCCTGCAGCCCTCAGGTAAATGGATTAAGCCTCTCCAGAACTGGGTTAGAGGCTTTAGGCCTAGCAGCACACACAGCCAACTCAGGCATCTGCAAGCAGAAGATAACTTCAGGTGTAAGACCCTCCTTCCAGCCAGTGGGCCCAGAGAGAGTGGTCTGCACCTCTCAGCAACTTGCCGGTGGTGCTTTCCTAGCCATTGATCTCTCTCCCCACTAGGAATTTCTTCAGGTCCCTGCTGGATACTGAGTCAAAGCAAACAGCAGATCCATGTTAATATGCACCAGTGACAGCAGAAGTCCCTTTGTGAAGCCCTGAATTTTGTAAACCCACTACTGTAAGCGATGGAGAGTCAGGACTCCTGGGTTCCACTCCCAACTCTGCCAACAACTTGTTCTGCAACTTTGGGACAAATCCCTTATTCTCTGTGCTGCGTTTTAGCTGTCTGTAAAATGAGGATAAAGGCCCATATATTCAAGAGAAATTATGGTCCGTACACAGCCTTGACCCTTGTGCCCGAGTCAGGGCTGGTGTGCACTAACCCTAATTCTCTCGGCTTCAAGGATTGCTTTTGAAGATGCAAGACAACACTTCTGTACCTCGCTGGAGACTCTGTGTGGCTTAGCACAGCATTTTGCGATCCTCATATAAAGACGTTGCAGGAGCTCAGTGTATATTATTCTGAAGAGCTCTGGCACTACAATGGAAATACAAAGAGCAGAGCTGGGCACTGGATGCTTCATTGCCCTGGAACCTGAAACACACACTGTGCTACAGGTCGGTGCAAGGCAGGGAACTTGTGAAAGATTAGTGGGGCAGATTAACGCAGCCCAGCTGCAGAACTGTCAAACCCCACTACAGCGAGAGGTTGTATCAGCATCAGACAAGAGAGAAAACTGCTCCCGTCTCATCACAATTAGCATCTGTGATTAAAGCAGCTGCTTTTGCTCCCCATCTGCATTTGTTTAAAAGGCCACTTGACCCCGCCCACCAGTGTCCCTTCTTATCACTGGAATTATAAACTTGAGTCATCCCTTCTGTGCGGATGCAATTTGCATAATTATGACATTGGAACCCACGCTCACATCTGCAAGCTCCATGGAGACCACGTTCCAGCCCTGAAGCCAGAGGCTATTAAAAGCTGGAATTAAAATGAAGCAACCTGTCGCTGCTTTCTTCACACATACAAAACAGCCACAAGACCAGCTTGGACCCATGCTCTCCCCAACCACTGATGCAGCCAGCTGGCAATCTCCTGGCAAGTAAATATTCCTTCAGATATCTGCAGCGCTCCTCACTTTGCCTCTACGAGACGAGAAACACTAGCTTCTCCAGTTTACAGCAGATAGCAAGCAGATGCTCAATATGCAGGGATTTTCAGCATCGGGCGCATGCAAAAACGTGCATGCCCTCATGAGGGCAATTCCTGCAACTGCGCTAACAATTGCGGTAGACGTGCAAACAAGGAAAACATAGCGCATCATCAGGCCGAGCCCATTCAGCCCCGGCAGAACTCTGAATCATTCTGTTGCAAGTTTTCAGCACTGACTGGAGAGATGTGTCTCAGCACGGAAAGGGGCAGCGTGGTCTAGTGCAGTGTTTCTCCACACCCTGGCGCCGGTCCCTGAGCCCTCCCTGACACAGATTAGGAAGGCAGCAAGCCGGTCCCTGGTATTAAAAAACATTGTCTAAGCAGACTAAAAGCATGGACTAGCAGCCTGGATTCTACCACCAGCTCTGCCACTGATGCGTCGCCTCCCTGTGCCTCAGTTTCCAAATTGTAAAACGGGGACATTTACTTGCTTCACGGGAGGGCAATCTACGCTGTGCCACTGATTTTCTGTACTCTCGTTGCTGGTTACGAAGATCGGCTCGGGCCAGCTTTCTCCCTTGAAACACGCCTTCCCCTCCTACTGGGCCCGGCAGCGACGTCCGAATCCTAGAATCGGAGCAATTCCCTCTGGAGGGGGTCGCCATGTCACAGGACTCGCTGCCGGATCGGGCAAGAGGAGAACACGAACAGTTTAAGGCCTGATTCTCTACCTACAACTTAGGTCTATCTAGCTAAGTCGCTTGGGGGTGTGAAAAATTTCACACTCTGAGCACCACAGTTAGGTCGACCTAACTCCTCGCATAGAGATGGCTGGGTCAATGGACTCCTTCTGTCGACCTAGTTACCGCTTCTTGGAAAGCCAGATTACCTACGATGATGGAAAAACCGCTCGTGTCATTGGAGGAAGCCACCTTGCAGTGGCGCAGCTGCAGTATAGACATACCCACAGAACAAAGGGACGTCTTACGCCTGGCGGCATTTCTCTGCCTGTAACACAGTAACTTTTGGACGGAACTCTGCACCCGATCAGTTCCAAAATTCCAGGGAACGTTCTAGGCGAGGAAAATTGGTGAAAATCAGAAAACTGGCAAGGGGGAAATGAGGGACACATGGAGCTCCTGGCATTCGGTTAGCAGGCTCAGTAGTTTCAACCAGGTCTATAACCATCTACAGATCAAAGAACCGGTTGATGGCGCCATTCCAGCCTGGCGCGCTTCCCAGGACACAGTTTAACATGTTGACACCCTAAATGACTTACCTCCCAGACAGACGGACAGAAAAGAAAGAAGAATGGTGAGGCAAGGGGGGCACACAGAGCCCTCATACAGTGGGGAAATGGGAGACCAGTGTATGGGGGACGGGGATCCAGAACCCTTGCCATGGTAGGGAAGAAGGGAAGAGGAGGCCCGGGGATGGGAAGGGGGAATAAGGGGGCAGAGAGAGCTCTTGGCATGGAGGTTCAGTGGGAGACAATGGTATTGGGGGAGGAGGACATGGGGGACACAGAGCTCCCTCCATGGTGGGAAAGAGCGGGATGGGGGTACCCAGAGATCCTGCTATATAGGGGAGGGGGGACACTGAGCTCCTTGCAGGAGGAAGAAGGTGGGGGGTTGCAGGGAGTCCCTGACAGAGGGGGATTAGAGGTGGTGTCCAGGGAGCTTCAGAGGAGGGTGAGGAAGGGAGGGATTCAAGGAGCCCCAAGTGTGTGCAATGGGCCCAACCAACGGAAGCAACAAAGCGTGCGACCCTCTAGTAATGATATCATCTAACTCTGTGGGGCAAAGCAAGTCTTCATGCACGATGCTGACATGCAGGCAAAGCCAGGAGAGAGGGACATAAAAGGTTCACAATCCATTTAAACCCTGGTCTACATTTAAAAATCAGATTAGACCTAGCTACTTCGCTCCCTGAGCGCCGTAGTTAGGTCGCTCAACCCCCTGGTTTAGACACGGCTAGGTCAACAGAAGCACCATTCTGTCAACCTAGCTACTGCCTCTCGGAGAGATGAATTAACTTCATCAACACAGCAGCATCTACACTGCGGCACTACCGTAGCACCAGAACGGTGCTGCTGTAGTGTAGACATGGCCTAAAAGGTCCCCGTGCGACTTCCCCAAAGGGGTAGATCATCTCCAGGAGACCCAACATTTCCTTTCACTCTTGCTCTCATTAGCACCATCTGTGAATAAATCAGAGAGACATTAAACTGAATTCCTTTCTCCACAGGCACTCTCCCCTTCCCCACGTAATCGAATCATAGAATATCAGGGTTGGAAGGGACCTCAGGAGATCATCTAGTCCAACCCCCCCGCTCAAAGCAGGACCAATCTCCAATTTTTGCCACAGATCCCTAAATGGCCCCCGCAAGGATTGAACTCACAACTCTGGGTTTAGCAGGCCAATGCTCAAACCACTGAGTTATCCCTCCCCCTAATCTTCATTCCAAATCTACTGAACACACATTTTAATCATTTGAGAAACAGTTCTGCTCATACCTAATACTCCTGCAGCCCCCTGTGTGACTTACAGTACCCCCAAGTCCAACCATTCACCTCCCAGCAAAGCCCAATGAAAGCAGGAAGAGGGACCCCTCAGAAGCTAAGGCCTGGTCTACACTGAAGAGTTAGGTCAACAAAGCTACGTTGGTCACGGATGTGAAAAAGCTACACCCCTGACTGGCATAGTTATGCCGACCTAACCCCGAGTGCAGACACAGCTGTGTCGATGGAAAAATGCTTCCACGGATGTAGCCACAGTCCTTTGGGGAGGTGGTGTTCCTACAGAGATAGAAAAGCCCCTTCCTCCATTCCAGACTGTCTCCTCTATGGGCTTATGCCAACGTAGCTATGCCTATATAGTCTCCGCAGACCAGAGACAGCCTAAATAGTTGCAGAAAAGACAGTATAGCATCTCCCCCAGCTGCATCAGAACCACCCTGCCTCATTCCTCCTGCATCCCATCAACCCCTCTTCCTTTCCTGCATCACACCTCATTGCAAGTAATTGCATCCCTTAGGGTAAAGGGAGGAACAAACAGAGCCTGAGACACAGAGGCAAGAGCCAATTATGTCAATGACCTGCCATCATTTACTTCTGACAAGTAAAACTCTCTGAATTGCAAAGGAAATCAACCGTCTGTCACCAGTCAGTCGCAGGCCCTAGTAGCCATTAAAAGACACATATTTAGTCTTTCTGCCGTGATGAGCTATATCCCCATCTAAGCTAGAAAGGGAAACGTTTAAGGGATGTGATCAGGCTCAACATTGGGAACCAAATTCTGCTTGTACACCAGTGTAAATCTGGAGTAACTCCATTGGCTCCTGCAGGTTTATACTGGTGTGAGCCCACAGAATTTGGCCCAACGCCCCAATAACCTTGTCTATGTCACCAACAGCCCTCTAAATCATTAAAACTGGAAGGCTTCATATGCTAACTTACTTGTCTCTATTAATGCTGTTTGCTGACGCTTGCTCTCAGACAATAAAATAGAAATTCAATCAATTCCGGTTTGTTTTTTGGTCTATTTCCCCACTACCAACATATGGCTGCAATGCTTGGGTTGCAGACACTACAGAGATCCTTTACTTAAAAAAAAAAAAAAAATTGCTTCCACTGGAGTTAAAAAAATAAATAAAATGATGAAGGTTTTATAAAACCCTTCCCTCAAAACTTTGGGGCTGAACCGAACCTGAAAGCAACTGTTTAAATAAATGTACCTACATAATATAATCTACATACAAAACACCAAATAATTTTTCACACAATGTTTAAAAATTACAGAACCCGTCACTATTTCATAACTGTGCTAGTACGCCTGCAGGAAGATGCTATTTTGATATTTCACAGGCCTGGGAAGTGCAGGAAGACATTGGCAACCCAGCTCACCACTGGCATGCAAAAGGGGAAGTGGCAACAGCAGTAAGAATTCCGAGCTCTTATCTCGCGCTTTCCATGAGTAGACCCCAAAGCACTTCACAAAGAAGGTCACAGTATCATTGTCTCCATTTCACAGATGGGGAAACTGAAGCCCGGGCAGACTAATTACTGTTCACTGTAAACTAAACTCTATTCATTTGCTTTTTAAGGGTGACCCAGTCCACCCCTTTTCTTTTAAAGACATGGCTAATTCAACCTTGAAAATTAAAGCGGATTTGATTTTTTAAAGAAGGGAGCTATCCTGCAATTCTCCAAGTCTCTTGCTTTTCTTGTGCATCCCAACCGCATCGTTTCCGTTATGTCAACACCAGATATCAGACGCCAGCTTATTTTATTATATTAAAAAAACACAAATTAAACATCTCTTAAAGGGACAGGCTCTTCAAGAGCACCATTTAGACCACCTTTTCCACTGCACTGAAAGTTTCCCCTTTCAAATTCCTTCCAGCAGGACACATTTTTCAGCATTCAGAGGAGCTATTAGACGAAGCCAGATATTTGTGGTACCTTTTTTGGGGGGAGCGGGGGGGAGGGAGAGACAGGAGCCCAGGTTGACCTCGCTAAGCCATTTGATGACCCAGCTACTTTAATAGCTGCAGCCCCTTAAATGAAAATATTTTTAACAAGCTTTTAACGCACTAGAGCTCTCAGAAGTAAGCTCAGGCATTGACTAATCTGAATGGCTGCCTCCAGCCTTTTATTGAGTTACTGGGATATTACTCCAAGAAGCTGATCAGCAAAGCTGAAAGCCTGTCACTGAAGCACAATTCTGCCAGTGCCTCGGGATAAGATTTCAGATCATGAGTTTCCCACACCTGGCCTGTCCGTGCACAAAAGTACCTCTCAGCCAGGGAGAGGAGAGAGAGAGAAGCTGTAATGGACTGCTCCACACTGCACCAATGGGGTTTGAAGGGAGTGCAATCCAGCCATCTGCAGCCCATTGCATTAGTACAATGAGAAGATTTTAAAGGGACCAGGATGTTTTGCAAGGGGGATCCCCAGTGGAAAGAGAACAGAGGAAAATCTCACACATACCCTGAACCAAATAATTCAGACCAATCTGCAAATGCTGCGCTTCTCAGGTGAAAACCAAGATCTCTACAGTTCCAGACTGTCCCCCATGCGCCAGGCTCTAAGGCAGAGGCTGCCCCTGCTTTGGCACTGAGTCATTTCCCTTCCTTATCACCTCACCTAGATTTTACCTGTGGTGAATAAGTCTCAAAGCGCCTTTGTTCCCTGGGCTGTTCTGCTTGTTCAGTGACAGGTTATTAGCACACAGAGAGGCTCTTATCTGACTTCACAGGAGCAACGGGGGACTTGGGAACAAGCCGTGGAACACCATGGATAATCTTGAAGAAGCTGCAATCCCTCTCTCAGGAGCTCATATGCACCTAATTCCCCCCCCCCACACACACACACCCCTCTCATCTCCTTTCCCCAGGCCTGCCCAGCGCTCATTGCATGTCAGCTCAAAGAGGAAGGAAGGTGTATGGGGTGGGTGGGGAAGAACAGGGCGAGGGGGGGGAACGTTGTGCAATTTTGACAGGGTTCACGTCAGTGGGTTTCTGTTCCCAAGCACAGCACACTCCAGACAACAATGCAACTAAACTCCCCAACCTCAAACCTCAAAGAGAGCAAAACACAAAGCAGGGGCATTGCCTCTCTGCAAAACTAACCAAGCTACACTGGTCAGAATCAGCAGCGGTTCACCTCTTCCACTCAGGAGTCTGAGAACCGAAGCAATATACTTATAGGGCATCATCTCGCACGCTGGGCTTAGATGGTGTACTGATGGACAGCATGCCAACCCTTAAACCAGACAGATAGTCCAACTACGAATAAAGCATTTCATACATCTTTAAGTTTAGCAAAGTTAAAATAAATATCTCTGGTGATCTCGTTTGAAAGCAATGCAATTACTGTAACTACCGTGGGTCATAAATTACCTGCTTTGCCACTTGCCT
The DNA here is from genome assembly GCF_015237465.2 of Chelonia mydas. Classification (NCBI taxonomy): domain Eukaryota; kingdom Metazoa; phylum Chordata; order Testudines; family Cheloniidae; genus Chelonia; species Chelonia mydas. Next base: position 36,433,986 of record NC_051252.2, read on the forward strand.
GGTGATCCGCTTCAGGAAAATGAAGAAGAGGAGACAGGGAGTAACGTCTAACTCTAGGCAGCTGTTGAGAGGGGGGGAGGGAACAATCCAACAGCAAGGGGTAGATGCTCAGCGCAGTGCGCAAAGCAATTCAGCACGCACCATCCAGCAGCCTCCAGAGCTGCGTGTGTCTGTGAATCCTCGTGCACCCGTCTCCATATCAGCCACACGCGTGCACACCCATGCGCACCCTGTTGATCATGATAGGCTCTTGTCAGTTTCCCCACCCCCTGCGTTCCAATTAGCAAGTGGCACACAACATATTCACTGACTCAGCTAATAATTTCTCTCTTTCACTTAAAGGTCAAACGCCGAGGGATTTTTTTTTATAATGCCGTTTTCTGAGCAGAGAACGAGCAGCACGTCCCAGAGTCACCAAAAGGCTTTGACATTTTAATTCCATCAAAGCAGTAAATGGGGGGATGTCAAGGGGTCTGAAAGCATTCCTCCACCCCCAGCAAGGGGCTATGTGAATTGTGCGTCACTAACAAGCCGGGAACCCACCCCACCATCCTCCGCAAAGCACTAAAGTGAGAGGTTAGCAGACAGAGAGTTTTATTGTTCCCTCTACAGCACTTGCACCTCCCTGTGGGGGGGGTGGAGGTGGAAAGTGGATTCAGAAGAGCAAGTGAGAGGGTGGGACCCTTGAAAAGGGCAGAAACGGCGCATCCAGAGTTTGAAATGTTGAGTTTTTTCTTTGAAAAAATCACCACTCTTCCCAGCCCGCTGTAGAAACAATCGGTGCCGAGTAGTTTCACAGCAGGGGTATGCGACCACTCTGCCCTTCCTACCCCATGCAGCAGGGAAGAGGCCCTAGAAAGGAGAAGGCTGAGAATCTCTGCAACGGGGCAAACCCTCCATCTGACAGAAGCGACACTGCACCATCTAGGAGCCTGTTTTATTGTATTTATAAAGAAGCAGGACATCAGGGAGGCTTTACTGATGAAGCACCACTTAGCTAGCCCCTTCACTTCCATTTTTTATTCTAGCATCTTCCTTCTCTTTCTATTGGTATTCTTTGCTCTCTATTCCCACAGAACAGTACAGCAGCTACTCAGAGTTTTGTGGTCACTAGCAAGCCATAAACATGGCTACTGAACTGACTTCACAGATCTCCGCAAAAGCCCCACTCTACCACCAGCTCCTGTTACAAGGGAGAACCTCTTCTCTCGCCACAGGATTAGGACTTTGTACTAATTAGAGCTGCAGCCACTAGAGGGCGACACAAACACGACCCAATCGAGGGCAGCGAACCGTGTAGCACTAACGAGTTCCGTCCTCGTGCTTGGAGAGTCATCTCGAGCCCTGTCCTCACTGAGAGTAAAATCATGCTCGCTGTGCCTGTGTGTAAAGTAGTACCATTCTTCTCCCAGGGCAGACAGAGACTGAGGACAGCACGTATTCCTCAGCCCTGGCAGATGAATCCCAACACGGGAGCAGCTGGGACATTTGTAACTCCTCCTTCTAGAGTAAAATTCTGGAAGTCTCCCAAGAGGTAGAGAGCGAAAGCAGCACAACTCCCAACCCCCATCTCGCAGGCACCGGACAGGACACTATGCCGAATCCCAGATCTAAAGGCCATCGGACTATCCACTCAACCAAGGGATCCGGTGGGAGAACTGTTCACGAGCTATAAATACATTTGATCAAAATCACCGGGGGAGACACGCCTAGGCCCTGTTGGTCGAGTTAGATTTCCTTAGAAATTTCCTACAGATCCTCAGCAACCAGCTGTGCTTTAAAGCGCATTGCTCCCTTAGCAGCCTGCTCAGCACGGCTGCTCTCAGCTGTCCCAGAGCTTAGCCTCGAGGCGGGAGAGAGGACTCACTATCAAGCCCAGGATCTTACATACACACCGATGTATGTAAGCCACTTGTTAGGGCACCTTATACTTCCCCCTCTCTGTATCTGATCCACGGAGGATGCCAGTCTGGTACAGCCTCCGGGCTCTTCCGCTCAAGCGGTAGACGCTCCTGCTTTCAGCTGTGGTAGCTCCCGGTGTCAAACAAGATGGCAGCTGTCATGGAAGCACTGCAAAAGGCCACAGCCCTGTTTAATACACCTTCTGCCAAAGCCTCATCCTTGAAGTAGAGGGCATTCAGCACTGCAATTAGCATCACTCTCATGATGGAGGGCCTCTCACTGCCACCCAGCCCCACATCACAGCAAATACGATCCTCTATAAGGCTTTCCAGTACTTTTCAGTAATCCTGTGCATTGAACTCCAGCATCAGGGAACCTCTGTTCTGAGAGCTCAGACACCCCTCTAATGCATGGTTTTAAAAGGCACCTTGCTGCTGTACATGGTGCAGCATGGGGCTTGAAGTTACCGATCCAGAGATACATATTTTTCCACCCTAAAATGCTTTTTTAAAAAGAAATATCACACACGTGAACGTGGCCAGTAGTTCCGAGCAGAAAACCAAATGTGTCAGTAATTTACTACTTTCCACTGATTAAAATGATCATTAACTTGTCCATTGCAAAGACCATTTAAAAAAATTATCCAAACCCAAAGCTTTTATATAACAAAGGTATGCAACCACACCTTATCTTAGTTACACCCCATCCCACTTTTGTCTGTGATCACTTGTTTTCAGGTCTTAACTTTCATTGTAAGATATTAGATGCCCAGATAGCAGATCCCAGTTTAATCTCAGTTCTGCTGCTGTAAATCCACAGTAACTTAAATCGAGTGACCCCAGATTTGCATCAGAGTCACACAGATCAGAGACTGGCCCCATGTCTTATTTGTTCTGTGAACTGCTATTCATGTTCAAGGCACTGTATCAGTGCACACATCAATCCATCTGTGTTCTCTCTCCATGACACTGCAGAGCCACCAGCCAGGAGCAGAAGGAACAATGGTATTTATTTCAACAAAGGGTATTTCAATCACTTCTCCCCCGCCCCCGCAACTTTGACATTTCATCCCTAAAATCACTAGTTTCTTCCAAAATGGAAATAAAGAGCCAACAGCCTAGTCAACCTAATGTCCCATGCATACCTGCAGGAACAGGTGAGGAACCTGAGCTGTCCATCTCTACTGTGTATCAAGCTTGGTTATTAGTACAGAGATAGAAGAGATTCCATAGCGAGTTACAGAAATATATCTACAGCCAGAAGTTCCCCTCCCAATTCCTTCTCACGTTAAGCCTTACCTTGAAAACAACTGCCTGGAAAACAAAACAGACTTACCTGCCTTTTGCTAATCCGCGGTGTATTTGAATCCAGAGGATTACTCAACATCTGACAGCCCCGGCAACTATAAACTCACTGGGGCATGTGGGAGATTATTTCTGGTAATGTTTTCTTCCCCCGCCTCCTCCCCAAACTCTGAAGTAGGCTCACGAAGGGGGCAGGCAGCAAAAGAGAAAAATCCCAAACCATGCCAGATCGCAGAAACTAAGATGTGATTCTGTGAGACAGTACAGCTAACATTCCAATTCTCCAGCATTGCTGGATGTGCCAGAAGGAACTAGACAATGGAAGGAACACTAATTTCATACTAGACGTCCTCGGAAGGAACAACATGGACCTATGATATCTTCCGATAAAAACCAAGATGTATTTTTTATTCCAGGCTTGTTACAACTTGTACACCCTTCCTGCTAAAAAAAAACAGTCACAGGAAGAGTGCCCCTCAGGCCCTTTGCAGCATCTTGCAGAGTCGCGTCATCTTCGTTGTCTTATTTCCATAAGAGGATCAGTTACTTTTCTGCTATTAAATAGGCTGCACCACACAAAGAAAATTCAAGGTTCACAGTGCCTGTCAGTCCAAAGTTACTGAACAAACTATACACATAGGAATCCCTTGCAGCCACTTCCAGGGTAGAACATTACAGCAGTTTCACAGCACACAAGAACACTCCATGAGTGTTTCAGGCCGGAAATGAAGGGTACTTTGGCAGTTTGTATTTACCCACATTGGAATTTGGTCAAGGGCACTGGGGATAACCCCCAGTTCTTGCCAAAAAAGACCCTGGGGACTTCAGCTCCAGCCAGCGTACAGGACTTTGGCTTTGATGATGCCTCCAAAACAGCAGCAGCAGCCCAGGCATCAGAGCGCCGAGAGAAGAGTAACACCTAGAGAATGAACCAGCTCCTCTTCCCGAGTCTCCCATCCAAGTACCAGCCCAGCCCGATCAGGCTCAGGGTAGGAGATCTGAGGTGGTCACCAGTGGCGAGGTGCAATTCTGCAGTGAAAGTCCTTTTCAGTTAGGCGCAAGACAAGCCATCAAGACGTCACAACAAGGCCCAATGAGCCATGACAGACAAGCTTTTCCTAAACTCTAAACTCAAACAATTATGGCACTGTCCTAATGAGTCCTGGTGGGATAAGTGCAGCATTTGAGCCTACTCCATGGAATGGGACACAACTGGATGACCACAGAAGACCCTTCCAACTCAATCATCTAGGAGCTGAAGAGCCCTCCAAATGGGATTGGTAATCAGCTAAGTGACGGAGCTGATCATCTCTAGGTGACTCATTCAAATACAGCCTGCGTTAGTAATAACTAGACACATTTGCTGGTCAATGGCCGGCCGGAGGACTTTGTGAAATGAATTAGTCATCTAAATTCACTGCCCAATGGGCAAATCTCACACATCACCACCACCACCAGGCACCTTCACTCACAACTCAACAAAGAGCACAACCATTTGCATGGGCCTGGAGACCTCATCATCGTTAGAGCTGGTCATCCCATGCATGAGATTGAGGCACGTCACAGTACGCTGCATGAGGAAGCTTGCACGGCTGCCATCGGCTATGCGCACACATTTTAGGGGGTTCACGGAAAGCTCCAGTTTCCAGGGCCAACAATACAGTGGTTAAGTTAGTTTGTTTTTCTGTGTGTTCACAATTAATACATAAGGAGAAGAGAGGAAAGTCCCCCTCTGCTACAACTGTGCTTTTGACAGCAGAACAAGAGAGTCTTCAGCATCCAAACAGATTCATGTGTATATTTTACACTTCGTTTTGTTGCCTCTATAGGCTGCTCGCTAATGAAGATTCTGGGGGTGGATTTAGTCTGTCATACTCAATAAGCAACCTATGTTTTTTGTACAGTGACAGCAAGGAAGAGTTCCAAGAATAGGCATGATCCAAGTCTGCCTTCAATGGCCAAGTTCACATCTTCCAAAGCTGGTTCGAGAACACAGGGCGGGAGAGAAAGAGGAGGAACTGATTGAGAGCAGCCAGAACAGCCAGATGCACTTCAGTTGCCCAGGAGGCAGCTAGTAGGGGATTTGCACAGGACCTCTTCCACAGAAGTTACCCTAAGCATTGCTAATTCAGGTCTCATGCCCCCTAGCAGAATGAGAAGCATATTACACACTGCTTATTACACACTGCCTCACTGCAAGGTGAGAGCGGCTTCGGGACAGCCTGCCCCATGAAACATCAGGATTTCCAAGTGAAAGATGTGACACAAACTCCTGTTGCAACAAACTGCAAGCGATACAAAAGGGCAAAATACCCAGGAGTCTGCATCACTGGATTTTGTAAAATCCATATCCCCCCTCTGCTCAATATTTCACCCGGCTCGACAGTGAACAACTGAGTGCTTCAATAAAGGACTGAAAAACGGGCCTGAGCTGAAGAGGCCAATGTTGCCTGGGCTGACCCCAGCACGTCTCCAAAGAGAAAGTCTAGCTACACCAAAGTGGAGCTGCTCTGAGTTCTGAGTTCTGAACCCAGTTGTCTGCAGGTGTGGTTTGGTTTTAGCACAGATAACCCTTAAGCGGCAAGGGCCCTGGACAGCTCCAAATCTGCACAGGGCTGAACACACCAATGGCATCCGAACATAATGCTGAGAACCTGCACATGCTGGCTGCTGCATCACTGCAGGACCCTTGGCTCAACTTGGGTTCATTAACTGACTGCTCAATACATAATTTTGTAAAGTGACAGCATCAAGTTAAGCACCAAATTATACTCACCCTACAGTCCAGGAGACTTTTTTAGAAGTAAAAGAGAAAGGAACGTGTTCCTCTTTCTACACATTCCACTTCATGGAGAGTTTTAAAGGAAACAAAATATTTGGCAGTACCACCCTTATGGATTAAAACCATCTGGAGATGACAAGCCCTGACTCCACATTGGAAAGCTATCATCAGATCCATTGATCTCTAATGTGCCCATCCCTGTGGTATTCCAGATGCCAATTTAACACCTCCCAGGCTATATGCAAACATACATAAACACCCATTGCAATAGTGTGTTACAATGTGATTACACTGCCAGTCAGGAGGGGCACTCTTAAAAAAAATAATCAAGATATGTCATTGTTCCACCACATCCCTCCAGAAAACTCTCCTAATCCAAAGTATGTCCGCGGAATTAAGCTGGCATCTCCCTCACCAAATGTCCCTGGTTACATAGACTCACTGTGAGGCCTTAGGAAAGTCCCTTAGCTTAGCTTCCTTCTATCGCTGTTTTGACATCTTTTAAGTGGGGAAACAGCACTTCCCTGTACCAGAGAGATTTGTGGAGGCATTAATTAAAATCGTTAAAGCCCACAGATTCTTGGAAGAAGGTGTTACAGAAATGTTGCCATGCATGACAGTCAATTGCATCATCTTGCCAGCCGACTACAGTGTCTTGCACTGCGGGTTCGTGGGGTTTGAAATGAGAATGATGTGATACATGGACAGCAAGAGTAATACAAAAGGTGTTTTGGTACCTGCCACTCCTGGAAAGACTATTTGGGTGGTAGGGAAGTAGTGAAAACCTCAAGCAGCAAACTGCCGACAGTACTCTACTAGCATTTGTGAACACAGCCATATTGTACGCATGGCGCTTAGGAAAATGGCTAGCATCTTTCTGCCACTCCCATGCTCCTCACCCACATTATGCCCGTATGTGTGGCAGAGTTTATTTTTGAATTCGGATATGCAGAACCAAATAATAAATTAGATCCCACCTAGTGCATTGTTCAGTCAGTGCAACCTTCTTCTCGACTGTATGTTTTGACCAGAGTCTGGAATCATTTTAAAGTGTGCCAAGCAATGGAGCTTCCATCACTTCTCATGGGAGGTTAGCTCACAAACTAATACATCTCACCACCAAGGAAGCTCTTCTTGATAGTTTGTAAATTTCCCTTTTCTTAAATGTACTCCTAGTTGTTCTTCCTTTTATCATGGCAAATTCCTCTCTCTGGGATTCTCAGCCCTTTCAAGATTTTCATTCTTCTACCCTGAGATCTCTGCCCCCAGATTGCTGTCCGTTGTGCACACAACTACCAGACTGATGTGTAATTGCACACACAAGTTAGGTATTGGGTATGCATTGTGTGCACCTTAACTGTTTGAAAGCCAGGCTCCTGGATCAGTGCTGGAACTAGGGGTGCTACCACATCCCCAAGCTTGAAGTGGTTTCCATCATATACAGGGTTTACAGTTTGGTTCAATGGCTCTCAGTACCCCCACTATACAAGTTGTTCCAGCATCCCTAGGCTCATGCTAGATAGTCAACTATGCAAAACCACCTCCAGCCTTTGCAAAGAAAAGTTACATACACACACACACACACACAGAATGATACATAGAAAGCGCACATATTTATTCAAGTGCTAGTATTCTTGTAATATTAACTGCTTTACAAAGGAGAACTTTCCCCATTACCAAAGGTTTTTCTCTATTATGGACAGCTGTCGCACAGCATGCATGAAAAGATCAGCAAGTGACTCATCCGCCTTAATCAAGTTAGGATGAAAGCGTTACATTTACCATCAGCCTCCACACAATCTGCAGAGTGCAAAAGTTATACTAAACAAGTGGGAAATGGCTAATTCCATTCATAACACATTTTGGTAGACGTACGCAAAGTTGCTTAGATGTCGTCTAACACAACAACGTACTCATGATTTTAATCAGATGCCAAATTTAAGACACTCATCACATGTTGCATTTACATTGTAAATCAGATCACATCAATTCCTCTATCTAGGTTGCTTTTTTGTACATCAACATTACCTTCCTCTCTATTTGCAACATGCAGAATCTGTAGATGCCTTCGTCCAAGTCAACAGCAGCCATTCCCACAGCCCAAAACCAACTGTCCAGGCTAACTGAGTTGGAAAGATGCATCTCAGCGCTAAGAATTCAGCACACGTTGGAAGTCTGTGGCAATAATTAAAATCAGGAGAAACACAAAAGCTGCTCTTCTGTCTCTTCCTTGCACTAACATATCAGTTACCTCTCCCAGAAGCTGTTCCATTTGCTAATGGACTCAGACGCTTCAACTTGAATGAAAGTCAGGACAGTGAGGTGGGAAGGGGGAAGAGAATGTAACAAACGAGAAAGCTTGGGATAGGATCGTGACGCTGGCAGACCAGGTGCCAGCTTATGCCAAGACTCTCAGGGCTCACTGAAGACTGACAAATGCTCAGCTAGAAAGCAGTCTGGCTCCCCGTGAGTTAGCATTGTTAAAACAGATGTTAAGTTTACAAGAATGTGTTGAATGTTTAGACTTTATGAAATGCTTGTAAATTCCTGCATGCGTTATCTTACAATATCTGTATCTTATGTTATAAGGTAAGATTTCAGTGTTTGCTCTGAAACTGGAAAACGCCCCGCCCAGTCAGGAGAGAAGCATTACCAAGTGTGAAATACTAGTTTACGACATGAGATGTCATCTTCCGCCCAACAAAACAAGGCCTACACACATCAGACAAGCCACTGTGGAACATCAGTGGGCAGAAGACTTTGATTGCTTTCCCCACACCATGAAGAGGGGACGTGCACAAAAGCTCGTCCCATCACAGTTTGAACTCAAAAGGAAGGGAATAAAAATTCCTGTCAAGGAGAAATCATCATCACTGGGCCGCTTGGAATTCGGCGAGGGCAAAATTTTAAGCATAAGCAAGGGATCCCCAAGCTGCTTGGCTTTAGCTAGCTCTAAAGGGCACACAGAGCTTGCGTATCATAGCAGCTATTACATTTTTGGAACCTAAGACTGTAGCTCATTTTTGTGGATAGGTTTACCTGCTTTAACCTTGTAAATAACTCACTTCTTTTTCCTACTTAATAAATCTTTAGTTAGTTTATTACAGACTGGCTACAAGTGTTGTCTTTGGTGAGAGATCTAAGGTACAATTTCCTGGGGAAAGTGACTGGTCCTTTGGGACTGGGAGTGACCTGAATCTTGCTGTGGTTTTCGGCGTAAGGGACAATGTATCACCAAGGCAAGCTTGCCTGGGTGGCAAGATAGACTGGAGTGCCCAAGGGGACCGTCTGTGACTCCATGTTAAGGCTTGAGGAATTCACATTTGATACTTGGTTGCTGAAATCTAAGTCTAGACCACACAACCAGTTTGGAGATGGTGCCCTGTTTCTCGACAGTCTGCCCTGAGGTTGGAACCCACGGTCGAGAGTCACTGCAAACTGTTTAACAAGGATCTCCCACCATCCTTAATTCATCCCTGTTTTTGCTACAGGTATTCCAGGTGCCTGAGAAGAGCAGATAAGCTTGTATATCAATGTGCTTGACACAAGAGAGCATGCTAACCACTTACCGGCAGTGCTGAAATGACAAGACTAGAAGCTTTTTGGGGCAGGAACGATCTTTCTGTTCTGCGTTTGTACAGCATCTAGCACAATGAGTTCCTGGCCCACGACTGGCCTTCCCTGCAGTGCTACCACAATACAAAAAAAAAAGGATAAAAGCAGGGGATTTGAGTGTTTCTATTCTAGGAGAGCATGGGGGTGTAATTAATTCTCTTTTGCTGTGGAAGCAAATGATGCCACAATCAAAATTATGGCTTCAGGAGGCAAAAGCAGCAAGTGGGGCACAAGTGGGGTATGTAGCAACAAACCTGGTTTCCATGTGTGGGGTCTCAGTGATATCACAACGGCAGAGAAATGCAGGAACTAGGAAACATTAGCAGGGCTGTTTCTCAGCAAAGCTTTCTTTGAAGCAATCTAAGAAGTATCAGTAGCTCCTTAGCAATAAGGAGCTTCCCTCTGAAAGCTTTAGACAGGGATATGCAGTGCAGTCGTAGCCATGTCAGTGAGATCATATCTTTTATTGGAACAGCTACTGTTGGAGAGAGAGAGAGAGAGAGAGACAAGCTTTTGAAGCACACACAGATCTTTCTCTCTCACCAACAGAAGCTGGTCCAGTACAAGATAATACTTCACTCAACTTGCGTCTCTGAGAGGCAGCAAACCATGCAGCAAATGTGCAATGAGATTTAGTTACTGGGCATCAACAGCAAATTCAGGGAAAGAAATGAAGCCAACTTTGATCCATATAAAACTTTGACAGCTGAGATGGCCCTGCCTGTCAAAGAGATACCTAGGAAAAGCAGGCAGCTAACTGCCTAATTAAATGCATGGAGTAGCTGTGTGCTAAAGCGTAAGGGTTGCACTGGCAAGTGACAACTTATCCTTATCTTACTGCTGCTTGTCACAGAGACAGGTCTCACTCCATTGGTTACAAAGACATTAAATGAGGTCTCTAGATGCTGTATCTTAGCCTTTCAACTGTCAAAAAAGGCCTCACTTAAATATAACTCTCCAGAGGGGAGGCGAGTATGAGGTTTAAGTACGGTTTGTACAGACCCTCCAAGTTCCTTGAATGAAGGGTGCTATATAAAGTATTATTAATCATCCTTTATCACTTAATATTATAAAGGCAGGAAAACATGGCCACAGCAAGGGGAAATACACTCAGATTGTCTAACCAAGTGGCTCTCAACCAGGGGTACGCGTACCCCTGTGGGGTACGCAGAGGTCTTCCAGGGGGTCCATCAACTCATCAAGATATTTGCCTAGTTTTACAACAGGCTACATAAAAAGCACATGCAAAGTCAGTACAAAGAAAAATTTCCTACAGACAATGACTTGTTTATACTGCTCTATACACTGAAATGTAAGTACAATATTTATAGTCCAATTGTTTTATTTTATAATTATATGGAAAAATGAGAAAGTCAGCCATTTTTCAGTCATAGTATGCTGTGGCATTTTTATATCTGATTTTGTAAGCAAGTCGTTAAGCGAGGTGAGACTTGGGGGTACGTGAGACAAATCAGACTCCTGAAAGGGACACAGTAATCTGGAGAGGTTGAGAGCCACTGGTTTAACCCACTATTTCTTAACCAGAGGGATGCAACACTCGGGGATGAAGGGTCACATAAGATGGGGGGAGCGGGGAGGGTTTGCAAGGATTTTATTACACGCTAAAGCAAAGAGACTCACTCCCTGTACACCCTGACCTTTCAAGGTCAAGTATTCTCAGTCAACCTCTCCAAACACACGTGCAAATAAATTATACAGGCATATCACTGTTAATATTGATAACATTTTTTACTCTTAAAGTAAATGTAAGAGGATGACAAACATTGTACTTACAGAAAGGGTTGCCATCTGAAAAGGCTGAGAAACAGTGGTCTACACTATGGCACTGATGCTATTCTTCCAAATAATATAGTGCTAGGGGCTAAACCCTCTAACAGGCACATTAAAATGGAGACAGACAGGCTAGGTAGTATATGACAGTGGTGTCCAGGACCTGATTTTCAGAAGTGTTGAGCATCTATAGTTTCAATGGGGGTTGTGGGTGCTCAGCACCTATGAAAAATATCAGGCCTTGCATCATTACCTAGCTGTTATATGACAGAAGCAGATGGTAGGAGCAGAATCTATCAGTGGGTTAGTATGCTGGGCTCCTTGGGGTAGAGAACTTCTACATCTGTAAAGCTAAACCACACAAAAATTAAGCTCTTCTTCATGAGTTACAGTACATGGCATATAAATATGTAGAAAAGGGAATTTAATTTACAATTACCTTAAGCAATCTCTGTGCACAGACTGGAAGGAAAAAATCCCTTTTCTTTCCATAAATATGAAGACATTTCTGAAAATTATTAAGCAAGTTACTTTTGCTCATTTCATTCCATTTTTATTCAGTAAGGAGTTGTTTTGTTTTGGGCTTTTTTGGCCAAAACACGAACACAAAACAAGGAAGTCGGACTTAATACCAAAAAGCTACACACTACTAATTAGGCGCAGGCAATGGATCAATAATGTAATGCTGCACTTGGACGTTCTTAAAATGCTTTACAAAAATGGCTTGGAACTACCTCTCTTTTACAAAGGTGGAAAGTGAAGCAGAGAGTTGAAATGACTTTTCCAAGGTCACATGATGAGTTAGTGACAGAGCTTGGACTGGGACCCAGGTCTCATATCTTCAACCCCAGGACAACACTACCTCTCTAGTGTATTACATCCTGGACTCAACTCCTGTTTAGATCAGAACGACAACACATACAAAAGCAAAAATGAGATAGGTGGCACTAACCCGGTCTCTGTTCAGCCAAACTACAGAAGCATCGTACAATTTGACGCAAGTAGGGTACATGCTCAGAAGTAGTCCAGGTCACCAGTGGGGGAATGCAAGTTAAGACGGAAGGTCATGAGAAGACCAGGACCAAAGTAGAAGGGGAGGCTGAAGGGCAGGATTGAAGAGCACTGGCAGAGCCAGTAGGCTAGGAAGCCTGGAAGGACCAGGTAAGTGCTGCAGGTCAAAACCAAAGAAACTGCCACACTGGGTGAGACCAACCATCCATCTAGACCAGTGGTTCTCAACCAGGGGTCCAAAGCCCCCTGGGGGGGCCGCGAGCTGGTTTGAGGGGGGTCCACCAAGCACAGCTGGTGTTAAGACTGGCTAGGGCCCAGGGCAGAAAGCTGAAGCCCCACCATGCAGGACTGCAGCCTGGGGCCCTGAGCTCCAGCACCTGGGGCTGAAGCCTGAGCAAATTAGTTTTGCAGTGCCCCCTGTGGCGTGGGCCCCGGGCAATTACCCTGCTTCCTACCCTTAATGCCAGCTGTAGATTTTATCTGGAGAAAAACAATTGTTGTGGTACAAGTGGGCTATGGAGTTTTTATACCATGGGGGTGGGTGGGCGGGCACTCGGAAAGAAAAAGTTTGAAAAACCCTGATCTAGGCCATGCACCTCTGCCTTCAGACAGCCCCAGATGCATCTCCATAACGGCCAGCAGTTAAGCTTACACCATACCCACCCAACCCAGGACTGTCTAGAATCAGTGCAATTATTTCTTCATTTTTCTGGGCACAAAGTTCATTCACAAAGATCAAGGGTTTGAACCTCGGAACGATTTTACAAAACCTAGCACAATTAAAATGTTTTCCTTCAGTTCCTAAAAAATCCAGAGTTTGCTGTTCCGATTTGAACATCTTCCTGCAGACTCGGAAACCCCTAACCTGGGGCCCTGTGCACAGGACAATCAGAAAGTGAAACTGACAAGTAAATAGATGGGGCTGTTTATTTTTGAACTGCCCCTCCTGAAGTACAGGGGTAGGGGTGTGTAAGATTCTTTCCATACTCAAACTAAACTATGACGAGCAAAGGAAAGGCACTGCTTTGCATCTGTGCTTTTAAAATGTCCTCCCTTAAAAACTTGAATCACTGGCTAAAAAGTCTGATGGTGTTTTCAGAAGGATTGCATTGCACATTTTTATGAACTGAAATTTTCAGAGGTGCTAGGGACCCACTGACTCCTGTGAACGATGCCAAGAGCTCAACCCTTTTGAAAATCAAGCCATTTACTTCCCGACCTAATTATGGGCCTTAGAGACTCACTTTTAAAGCACTGATCTAGCAGAAAGCCAGCATTCGCCCCAGCTGTTCAGAACGGCTACTATTTATCCCACTAACGTCTAGTTTTGAATGTAATGGGGCTTCTGTTTCAGGGTTCTTCCTAAACGTTCTCTGGCTTGTTTTACATGCCAGACGAAGGCAGGCAGGGACGCTGGAAGCAAGGAGCTCTGCTGTCAATCAGCTGCCTAGCCTGAGGGATGGGAATCATCAAGGAACATTTTATCAGATTAACAATGAAGCAAGGGCAATTTCATGTTTAATAACAATGGGACTGAACAGTCTTTGCTCACAGGATTCAAGTCAAAAAAAAAAACACACCACCTTTTAATCTGGGGTAAGTAATTAACCACTAAGCAATGCCCAGAAGACAGGGTCTGGTGCTACAAAACACAGAGCACAACTCCTCCAGAAGTCGATGGGAGATGAGCATGCTCACCACTTCGCAGGATTGAGCTTTTACTGAGGATATGCTTTTAAAAGACCCACCCTGGAGCTACGGACAGTGATACAAACTTTACCACTGGCCCAGTCAGCTGAGGAAAGTCAAAGACCAGAATCTAGTTTCACCCTGGTCCACCAGAAATGCACCAGTCATCTTGGATTAAATAAAAAGCAGCTTCAAGGACACATCTCACCCAACAATTTTGAGCCCTGCGTGCCGGAGTCAGCTGACCCACAGCCATGCCATGACTCTCTGACTGCAGTGGAGTCTAAGAGTCTAACGCAGGGGGATCTGAATTCAGGTCCCTTATTGCCCTAGGACTGGCAGGGGCTGGGAACGCTGCAGAGGTAGTAGCCGGAAAGGGAAGGAGAAAATGGAAACTTTGTATCATTCCTGCAACCCCCTCCTCTTGGGTGAATGGCCGGCTCTGGAAGCAGCTACGTTCACCTCTCCTGAGCCAAGACTGTGTAAAGCCAGGGTCTCTGTGAGCATAGGACCTAGGCAGGGCACAAATAGAGGAGGGAGTGGCCACCAGCCCACTGGGAACTAGGTAGACCAGTGGCCCCCAACACGGTGCCCGCGGGTGCCATGGCACTCACCGGGGCACTTATGTGCGCCCGCCTACTGAGAAGGGTGCGCTTCTGGCGAACAACCCGCAGCTGAGGAGCGCGGCCGCCAGGCAACTCACCGCCATAGCTGGTCGTCCAGCGCCCGCCACACTTTTCTGGGAACACGAACATGCTACAGCAACAGAAAAGTTGGGGACCACGGAGGCAGACCATCAAACAGCCATGGGATGACGTCTGCCTGGCTACTGAGCAGTCTCCCAAGGGAAGTGATGGAAACGCCAGACTTAAAATTGGGCTGGACAACGCATTAGAAAAGATCTTGTGGGGAACTACCCGGCCCTAGCCAAGGAATGGACTAGATGGGACCTGATAGAGACTAAAAAGATCGATCCTCCATGGAAATCAGGATAAGTGTGCACAGTACCGGGTTTACAATGGTGCCACAGCCGCCCTGGCGCCGGGCCCACGCTCAACAGGGGCCCGTCAGTCGGCCAGGCACTGCACTTCACTTGCACTGCGAGCCCAGGGGCCATCGCAGGCTGGCTCCTCTCCAGCCCCTCCCCAGTGCTCCTCTCGGCTGTCCGGCCACCCCAGGTATCCCTGCCCCGTCGTGTCCCATCTCCTCCGCCCACTCGCTCCTCCGCCAGCTGGGCTGGGGGGCTCTCGGGGGTCACGTCCCACCAGGGTCTGCCTGCCCCACTCCCCAGCATGGCTCTGGGCGGTCTTACTCCGCCCGCCACCTCCCAGGGCTGAGCCGCCCAGGACCAGTGCAGGGGCCGGGTCATTCTCGGCCAGCATGGAGGCCTGGGGGGCTCGTCTGGGCCCCAGGCAAGGGGGTTTGAGGAAGCCCGGCCTGGCCAGACCCCTCCCACTCTGATCCCCGACTGGCCCCAGCTGTGATGCTGGCTCAGCCCAGACAAGGCCAATAGCCCCCGCCCAGCAGGCCTGTGGGGGCAGGCAGGGAGGGGGCAGTGGGTCTCTGGGGGTGGCGCTGGGCAGTGGGGGTCTGTGTGAGGTACTCCTGGGCCCCAGGGGGAATGAAAACAGCCCAGGTCCCCCTCCTGCAGCGTTCTTTGCTTCCCTGCAGAAAGTGAAGGAGGAACGGGGGGGTGTGATTGGGAATGTTCATGGCATAGTTTGGGGGGGCACTGTCACCCAAATAGAGGCGAGGGGTGGCGGCCACATGGGGTGCAAGGTCACATGCCACTCCCACCCCCACCCCCCAATTTCTGTGAACGCAGAGCTGCACAGCCTGGCTGAAAAGAGAAGGTGCTGCCCAGCTCCCTGGACTGCAGCCGGACACCACTCTCTGGGTCCTAGTGCTGGGGGCCATCCTTCTTTTTCTCCAGGAACTCCTCACTTAACGCTGTAGTTCTGTTCCTGAAAAATGCGACTTCAGGTGAAATGATGTTAAGCGAATCCAATTTCCCCATAAGAATGAATGTAAATGGGGCAGGGGGGTTAGGTCCAGGGACAAAGGGTTTTTGCCATACAGTCCAGTGCTATGGTTGGGAGGGGCCCCCGCCTCACCCCACATAGGCACAGCCCACTGGCGCTGGAGACAATGAGGCAGGCAAGGCGGCTGAAGGTGCTGTAGGTTCGAAGCACATTGCGCAGCAGGAGCGGCAGCTTCCCCTACTCTGCAAGCACCAGGGGTGGGGGGCTCAACATTCAGCCCGCCCACTCCACCCCTTCCCCCAAACCCCCACTCTTAACCCACCTCTTCTTCCCCCCCCTCCACTTTTACTCCACACTCCATGTCCTCGTTCCTGCCCCTTCCCTCCTGCCCACGGCAATCAGCTGGCTTGCAATGTTCAGGGGGCAGGAGGATGTGGGAGGAGCGAGGACGCAGTGCGCAGGCTCCCCCTCCCTCCCCTGCCTTCTGCCCGCGGCAATCAGCTGGCTTGCGGCGCTCAGGAGGCAGGGGAGGGAGGGGGAGCCTGCGCGCTGTGTCCTCGCTCTTCCCTCCTGAACACCGCAAGCCAGCTGATTGCTGTGGGCAGGAAGCGGGGGAAGAAGCGGGAGGACACTGATCCGCAGGGTCTGCCGGGGGGGGGAGGCACTGGGGGGGACGTGGGGGGTGTAGGGGAGCTGCCAGCTGTGGACAAAGCAGGCAGCCAAACGACGTTATACCGAAGCATTGCACAACTTTAAATGGAGCATGTTCTGTAATGGAGCAGGGACGTAAGATCGAAACAACGTTAAGCAAGAGGACGTCAAGTGTGGAGTTACTGTACAACAGTGAGTGCCCGCTGTGGGGAAAGAAGGGACAGGGATGGAGAGGGGAAGGGGCATGGGATGGGGAAGAGAAGGGGACAGGGGAAGCGGGGACAGGGGAGAAGGAAGCGGGTGGGATGGGGAGGAGATGGAGCAGAGGAAGAGAAGGGGTTAGGGGGACCAGTATGCAGATCCCTTGGCAGCAGCTGGGGCTCCCCTGTTAAGCAGGCCCATCAAACCCTCACCCTGACATGCCCCACCTCCCCTGCATCTGTACCACCCCAATGAGCCCCCCCAGACACCCTCCCCACTGAGCCCCAACCACCTAGACTCCCACCCAAATGAACCCCACCTCCCCTGCACCGATCTTCCTCCCCCCAGCCCCGCTGAGTTCCAACCACTTTCACTTGGTCCCCCCTGCAGACTTCCATTACCCCTGCACCTGGAACCTCCCTTTGCATCCAGATCCCGCACTGAGCTGCCTGCACCCAGATTGCCCCACACAGAACCCTCTTACTCCCCCTCCGGATCCCCCCACACTAAGTCCCTCTGCACTTGGATCCTGCTGCCAGGCTGAGCCTCCCTGCCCACATCTGGTGTGCCTGGTGCAAAAGGGGCAGGGCCCCAGGGTGTTTCTGGGCAGGCATGGCCCTTGTGCTGTATCAGGGTCAGGTTCAGCCTCACTGCCAAGTCCCTGCCCCAAGAGGGCGGGGGAGGCTGCAGGGTATTCTCCCACTCCCATGCAGCCAGTGGCCTGTACTCCCCACTGCCATGGTGGAGCTTCCACATTTACTTATTGTAAAAAAAAAAAAAAAAAAAAAAAAAAAAAAAAAAAAAAGGCAGAATTTTAAAATATTATGCACAGAATTTGATGCAGAATTCCCTCAGGAATATGGGGCACTGTACAGCTGTGATGCTGGGACTGTGAAGGGGGTACTGGGCAGTAGGGGATCTGTGGGTGGGGGAGCTGGTGTGCAGAGTGCCGTGCAGTTGTGGTGGGAGGTCGGCGGGAGGGGTCTCTGGGCAGGGGGGTTCTGGGCATAGAGGGTCCGGGGGCATTGGACATAGGGATCTGCAGGGATGAGGGAATGCTGGGCATAAGGGCAGGGTGGCAATGTGGAAGGGGCACGCTGGCAGGTCAGGGCTGGGCGGGCCAGTGTGCGTCTAGCAGTTGTGGGTTTGTTAACAGTGCCCTTGGGCTAGGCTGAGTGGGGCCACTCCCGCTGTGCTGTGCCTCATTGCCGCCAGCCGGCCCCTCGCTCTGCGGACCACCCCGCATCACATGCCCCATTTCCCCAATGGGAGCCCACAAATATATTTGACGCAAGGCCCACAAAAAGTTAATCCGGCCCTGAGTTTGCACGACCTGTATATACCTTGGGTGGACTCCTGTCCATGGAGGTTAAAACAAGCAATAGCTGACAAAGGATCATTGTAGAACGATGCTGTTCCCTTGTCCATTACTGGGAGAAGGGCCTCCTAGATTGGAAAAAGAAAAGGAGTACTTGTGGCCCCTTAGAGACTAACCAATTTATTTGAGCATAAGCTTTCGTGAGCTACAGCTCACTTCATCGGATGCATACGGTGGAAAATACAGAAGATGGTTTTATACACACAGACCATGAAAAAATGGGTGTTTATCACTACAAAAGGATTTGTTTATCACTACCTGGATTTGTGCTGGAAATGGCCCACCTTGATTATCATACACATTGTAAGGAGAGTGATCACTTTAGATAAGCTATTACCAGCAGGAGAGTGGGGTGGGGGGAGAGAAAACCTTTTGTAGTGGTAAACACCCATTTTTTCATGGTCTGTGTGTATAAAAACATCTTCTGTGTTTTCCACTGTATGCATCCGATGAAGTGAGCTGCAGCTCACGAAAGCTTATGCTCAAATAAATTGGTGAGTCTCTAAGGTGCCACAAGTCCTCCTTTTCTTTTTGCGAATACAGACTAACACGGCTGCTACTCTGACACCTAGACTGGAAAGCGTTTGCAGTTTCTGAGGAGAGCATTCCCCGGTCAAATCTCAGCAGGTTGCGATGCAAAGAGGAGCAGCAGGCCAGGACAGAACGTGAGTAAGCAGCTGCCGAACACACCTGATCAGGGCCATGGGCAAAGGAGAGACACGACAGGCTTTATCGGAGCAAAGAGAACCCCAGAAGGGCGATCTCTCCTTGGGAGACATGCCAGGGGTCTTTTAACAGCAGCGCAATTCAGATGACAATCAGACTGTGCCCTGGATTGTCGAATTCACACTTGGCCACAGTGATATGAGCATCTGTGATCTTTAGACTCAATGACAGCAGCACACTGTATCTGGGAAGAGAAAACTGACTCAGAAATAGCTCGACACTTGATTCAAAACAGAGCTGCCACCCTGCTATTAACACAGGTTGGCAAATGCACACCCCAGTCCTTTGCTCATTACTTTGGCTCCCTGCTGAGCACTGGGTTAAGTTTTCATCTTCAAAGTACACAGTGGGGCTGACTTGAGCTGTCTAAACACAACAGCCTCTCGACACCCCCACAAGCACCATCTCGCTCCACATCTGTCTTATGGAAGCTGTCAGGGACCCACCACAGTGCGCTCTATGCAGTCCCCAACACTCAGTGCCTAAGAAACAGTCAACCTCAAGGGTGAGGTTGGAGAGAGCTCTGTCATCAGCTAGCCCAACGAGTGCAGAATTCTCTTTCCTGGGGGATCGGAATGATCATGAATCTAGCCACTTTCAAGCAAAAGGCAAAAACTCCCTTTCTAGCCTTCCTACCACAAGACAAACAATCCCACGATGGAGGGACTGAAGGGAGAGAAGACAGAGATCCTCATTAAAGTAGCTTTTGTAAGCCCACAATGATGAGCATGGTATAAATGCCCTAGACTTAAAATGAAAAAAGGATCACATCACAGTGACAAGACAGGAAAAGTTACCTTCTTTTATACAGTAATTTTGTTGGTCCGAAGTTAATACCCGCTGTATTAATTCTGTTGTGATGAAACCAAATAGTTCCATCTTTTAACAGCTCTTCACCACAAAAATTCACATACCTTTTGTCGGCCAGGCATGCACGATATCACACAGACAAATGCCACTGCAAGGAATGTTTGGCTTTGGTGGAGTTATCACTTGCGCTCCAGGAGGAAATAGGTCACTTCCTGCCATGCAAATGAAAGCAGTTCTCTTTCTCCTTCCTTCAAGTGTTCCCTCCCTGCACATATGTTTTTGGCTTGCAAGCTCTCTGGGTCACAGTCCATATCTACTGGTGTATTCACACAGCACCAAGCCCAAAGAGTCCTCCATCCCAACTGGGGTCAGTGGATGCTACCGTAACATCAATGTTACAGAATGATTTCATACTACACTGGTCAAACACATGTCCCTGAAACGAATAACCTCCACACAATGGGCAACATCTAATCTTCGCCACAGTTTATAGGCTGTTACTTTTACAATCAGCTATAAAGAGGCAACTCACTCAACAAAGAGAAAAGATCAAATGCCACAGGAGAGGGATGCCTATTAACAGACACTGCTCAGCTCATTAACAGAAGAGAACAGCTGATGACTCCACAGAATGCAGCAGCTCAGACAGATGCTAAAAAGAACTCGGCAAGATCCCAGTGGTGCATTCAGGGCAGAAGGGTTGCTTTCTCTACACGCACAAGGTTACATTTTTGCTAATTCTGTTCACTTCTTCTCACCAGCCTGACACTTTCTGTAAGTGTGAAGTTCACATGAATCACAATCAGCTGGCTTTGCTCCTGCCTTTGCTGCCTGAAGTCTACGTTAGCAAGACGGGGAACTTGCCAATGCTTTAACCACGCCGACGGCAGGCACTGGATCAATGACTGTCGGGGTCACGATGAACTCCTCACTACACGTGCACATGCAAACTGTTGCAGGCTTTCTTGCATCTCCAACTGGCAGGAGACGGTCTCGGACGAGGGGACTGAGGCACCATGATCCAGTGTCTCATTACCTCCAGATAAGAGTACTGCAAACCTCTTTCAGCGTGCAGCCATCACACAGCAACTGAAGTCGCTGGAGAGTGCGGAAGCAATGACGGGCCAATGCAAACACTTCATACCCGCCCTCAGTGACACACCCCTGACTCCCTGCTTGCTTCAGAAATGAACTCAATGGCTTGGCCTTCGAACCCTTGTTAATGAGACAGTAAGCTCTTTAGGGCAGGGAATTTTTGTTCTGTGTTTGTACAGCACCTAGCACAAAGGGTGCCTGGCCCATGGCCAGGCTTCTAAGCGTTAGTGCCATACAAATACACTACAACTGGTTCTACCCTGCTAAGTCCTTAGAACGGGACCTGGCTACTCAGACTCTCTCAACCTCCCCATACACCATTGGGACAATCCTGTGGAGAGCAGAGATCCAGGTGTAGACTACCAGATACCTGGATCACAGCCTCTGCGAGTGGACCCCTGTAGTGGAATTCCTCCCCAGTCTTGATTGCGGTCAGCTGCACACAGTCTAACCACAGGAATGATGGTCATCAAAAGAACACTGCACATGCACATCCCTGAAGCTCCGGGAAACAGACAAAAGCACACCCTTTCATGGACTGTACCGAGCCCAATAATCTGTGTTGGACTAAAGTGTATCTTCCAGAAAGACATCCAGATCTTGGTCTGAAGACATCAAGAGATGGAAAATTCACCACCTCCCTTGCTAGTTTGTTCCCTTGGTCTATCACCCTCCCTGCTAAAAAACTGGACCTAATTTCTAATTTGAATTTGGCTGACTTCATGCCATTGATTCTTGTTCTGCCCTTCTCTGCTATACTAAACATCCCTTTAGTTTAGTATCTGGTATCTTCTTTCAGTGAAGGTACTTATATACTGTAATCAACTCTTCACTGGAACCTTTATATTCCCTCTTCCCCCATATGCATTGTTCCATGCTAAGGTCTGATCCTGGCAAGCTGCTTTGTACGTGGGCAGAAATCTGTGGAGTGGCCTGGAGGACTGGAACCTACTGAAATATCCTCAGCAAGAGATTTCCATTGCAGTTTTCATTCCAGGTAACCCAACTCCCGTAAGTATCAAACACCGCTTCGCACAACTTTCTCTGAACCTCTCGCCTCTTTCGGCAATTCACAAGGGTCATTTGTCCTGTCTACTGAACTGCCCATCTCGGAGGACAGCCAGCAGATTGTGTCCAGCACATGGTGTCACCTGCAATTCATCTGCGTGCGTTTAGCCCTCCACAGAAACAGTTTACAGGGATCACTTTTGCTTCCCAGCTAACCTTGAACAACAGAGCACCATGAATAACTCAAAATACAACTGTCAAAAACAAACAACAAACAAAGTGAATGTATGATGCGTTTCCTGCTTTTTTCATTGCTTGTTCAGTGACACATTGCAAATTGCAGTTAACTTGCAATGAACGTCCCAGCTATTACAGAGAAGTAACTAATGCTGTATGATTAGTGGCTAACCGCATTATGGACCAGTGCCTAGGCTACCAGTTTTGAACTTGGAAGACTCTGCCCGTGACTCCCGTGTGATGGCAGAATGGGTACACGTTTTAGAAGCTCTTTGGGGACAGGGACGATCAGTATTTGTGAGGGGCCTATCCAGCACGCTGCTACCACTAAACAAATACTAACTGCATCAACCAATTTGCAATGCTCCAGGATAGCTCAGAATTCCACTAGCTTGACTATGCTGTGGTAAACCTGCATCTTTAGGCGGAGCATTAACAGACAATGCAGCAGATGCAAGGTCTACAGACTGATCTCTGCACAGCCTCCAGCGCAGGGCTTTCAAAAGAAATTATCCAGTGAAACAATGGGAACTTTATTTCTCTGACAATTAGTGATCTTTAATGCTTTCAACACAAGGCAAACTGCGGATTCACGATCAAGAGCCAAGGACCCACCTGGTCTTGGTCCGGAAAGGTTTTGTTCTAACAAACAGAGGGTTGTTTTTTTCCTGCAGCGCAAACAGCAAGAAACGTCCGACGGTTCAAAGGCACAGAAGAAAATGCGATAACCACCATTAGCTGGCGAAGAGTTGGATGAGGCTCGCTCGGCAGAGCTTGCTACTGCATCTTACTTACACACCCGCCTCCTCTGCTCTTTAATTTGCCCTGCAGCTCTAGATGGGCTGCCACAGTTACTTTTCAGTCCTGCTAGGAGTGCTGATCTCATTCAAAGGGTGACAGGCTGCAACAATGCATTCCAACCATTGGATGGTCTAGTTACTAGGCTAGGATTTGAGCCAGTGACAACTCACACTGGGGGGGGGGGATTAACAGAGCTGCTACTCCAAACGCCTACACTTATCTTTTCTTTTTTTAATTCAAGCGTCACAGCTCTTGCGTATAATGTATTTTTTAAATAAATTTTTATAACAGTTTGATATCAATCTGTTTCCCTGCAATAAGGGGGTGGGAATTAACCTGATGAAAACCTGTCTCTCTCTATCAGCAATGCCTCAGGGCATGCAAACCTAATCCAAAGAACATAATTTGATGTGGTTTCTGTATCGAAGAAAAGCTCCAGCATCTGCACAGGAATAGCAATGCTGCAAATTACAGGCCAAGGTAACAGACAGTTAAACTGGGTTACATGCTTACAGTCAGACTATATGTATTTGAATAGCAAAACATCTTAACCCACACATCCTTCAACCTCCGAGACTTTTATTAGTCTTATATTGAGGGGTCTGGTAACCTTTCCACTACCCATCACAAGTTCAAATACAAACTAGGTTAGTACCAGTTAAAAAGTCCTTACCATCTAATGGCTATTTGCTGGCCTGGAGCAAAATATAATGATATAAATTGGTGGGATTCAACACAGAAGTCGCTGTCACAAACGCCAGTATTGCCATCAACACCATTCCTGGCATGGAAAGTGAATTATTCAAGGTCAGGTTGAAGGGGCAGCCTGAGGGAGGTTTGCACTGTCCTTGCTGCACCTATTCTGTGCAGGAGGAAAGGAATTCAGATTCCAGAGCTGCCAAACAGGCTAGCAATGTCACTTGGTTTTAAAGTATTTACTTTGGGGAAGAGGAAAAAAAATCTTGGTAAACAATTTAATCTGCCTGTCCCTTGGCATCTGTAGCAATGTCAGCCCAGCAGAATTACTCTGACAGGTGTCTCTGTTGGTTTCACAGACAAGAAAAAAGAAACCATGTCATGCAAGATTTTGCACAGCGTGAAACTTGACTGGCCAAACCACTATACTGCTACAAGAACAAACCGGTTTTTCTTCAGCAAATCTCTCACTTCTCTTCAACAAGATCTGGTGCTGGCATCCCTGTCACTTCCTTCTTCGCAATAGGCATTAAGAAAAGGAGTACTTTTGGCACCTTAGAGACTAACAAATTTATTTGAAAATAAGCTTGCTGATGCACCGCACCCTGCACGATTTAAAGCTTCCCTTTCCCTGCACGACACAACTGGCTTTCAAAAACTAGACTCGGGATCTTACTTTAAAGCTTCACATGCCCGATTAAATAACATTTCCAAATTAACAAGGCCAGATTCATCCCTAGGGTAAGCTCCATTGGCTGCAAGGGAGTTTAAACCAGACAGTGGACCAAATGCATCTTTACCAGCATGCCATGCCCACCATCAAATAGGTTTGTTATAAATTAAAAAGATGAGGGGGCATACTGCCCAGTGGCTAGGGCACAAGGCTGGGATTCTAGAGACCTGCGTTGTATTCCCAACTGCCAGCCACCTACCGCGAGACAACGGGCAAGCCACTTCACCACTTTCCGCCCCCCCTTTGCCCTGCCAATCTTTGCCTGTCCCATCTATTTAGAGCAGAGGTGGGCAAACTATGGCCCGTGGGCCACATCCGCCTCCTGCCCGGCCCCTGAGGCTAGCCCCCGGCCTCTCCCCCTGCAGCCTCAGCGCTCCATGCTGCCGGTGTAGTATATTAAACTGCTCAGTGTAGGAAGGTGCTACTGGTAGCAGTTACGGAGAGCGATTTACTACACTGCACCGGCGCAATGCTCTGGGCAGCTGGGCAACGCTCTGGCCACCGTTGCTCTGTGCTGCACGGTAAGGGGGCAGGGAGGGTTGGATAGAGGGCAGGGGAGTTCAGGGTGGTGGTCAGGGGTGTGAATGGAGTCAGAGCGGTCAGAGGGCAGGGAACAGGGGGGTTGAATGGGGGCAGTGGTTGGGGCGGGGGGGGGTCAGTCAGGAAGGAGAGGGGGGTTGGATGGGGCGGTGGGGGGCAGGAGTTCCGGGAGTGGGGGGATGGATGGATGGGGCAGGGGTCCCGCGGAGGGGTGCGGCCGTCAGGGGGCGAGACGCAAGGGGAGGTGGGGACACAGGCACAGCCTCCCCTAACCGGCCCTCCGTACAATTTCCGAAACCCGATGTGGCCCTCAGGCCAAAAGGTTTGCCTGTCCCTGATTTAGAGCGTAACCTCTTTGGGACAGCAACCCTCTATCACAGGGGTGGCCAAACCGCTGCTCGTGGCTCTTTTGCCGTTGAAGTGCAGCTTGGGGGGCTCCCCCTCCACCCTCCACCTACCAGACTGCGGGGGGAAGCTCAGGGCTTCTATCCTGCAGTGGAGTGATGAGGCTAGGCGGCTTCTGCCAGAGATGACTGGTGCCTGCTGGGGCGGGAGGGTGATTTAAAGCTCCCCCCCGTTTGAGTCATGCCCCCCCTCTTATCCTCAGTGGTCCCTCCCTGTAACTCGCAGGTGTTAGCTGGGAGCTGAAGGGAGGGGCTGCTGCTTTAGCTCCAAGGGGAGAGGCAACAGCAAAAGCAGTGGGTCTCCCTGTAGCTCCCAACTGTTTGCTGTCATGCAGGGAAGCGGCCCTGCGGCACCATGTGACTGAGCGGGGCCAGCAAACCCCGGCAGAAATCTGGGCGAGGGGTACCCGACCCCCCCCACACGTCACCACTGGCTTCTGCCTAGCGGGGAAGGAGGTCTCAGGGCTTCAGCCCCGGCAGACGCACCTTACACAGCTGAAGCCCCGAGTCCCAGCAGGCACACTCCAGCTCTCAAACGTCTGAAGATCGTCGTGTGCGGCTCAGAGGGCCAATAAGTTTGGCCACCCTTGGTCTATGGTGTCATTTCACATCATCCAGCACAAGGGTGCCCTAATCACTGTTGGGGACAACCAGTGGTCTAGTAGCAGAGAATTGATAAAGTACTGGGCTCAGCATGAAGCAAAGGACCTTTCAGTAGAGGGAAATAAGAGAAAGGATGCAGCAATGTGTATAAACAACTAAAACAGAAGCCAAAAGGAACTGCTTTTCTTCAGATTAGTAGCTCCAAAGCGACTACACTTCTCTTAGCGGAAAAAAAACACCTTATCTGCACTCCTGCTTTACTCATTTTAACAATCTATTATTAATGCCCTTGTCTCTAACGAACCATGCTGCGGCACTCAGATTTAATATTTGAAAACCACTTGGCCCAGCAGCAAAGGGAGCAATCTCTCCAAAGAGCATTTCCTTCCAGATTTGTCAAACTCTCATAAACAAACTCGGCAGGAAGAATTGTTTTCTCATCACGATTTCACACAGGCAACAATTTTCTGAATAATTTGGGAAAGTGACTTTTTTTTTTTTTTTTTTGCTGAGAACACTTCAGAAGAAGGTGTTTCTATGTTCCCGTCACTTAGAAAAAGGTGAAATTCGCCCACACAACTAAGTGTTCAAGAGAGACTGCCCAGAGACGAGAACAACAAGAGAGCTGCAGGGCAGGATTGAGGTGCATTGGCAGAGCTGTGGGGTTCCACAGAATCATAGAATATCAGGGTTGGAAGGGACCTCAGGAGATCAGCTAGTCCAACTAACCCCCTGCTCAAAGCAGGACAAATCCCCAATTTTTGCACCAGATCCCTAAATGGCGCCCTCAAGGATTGAACTCACAACCCTGGGTCTAGCAGGCCAATGCTCAAACCACTGAGCTATCCCTCCCGCAAAGCCAGTTCCTTCGAGCCAGAGTTGAACCAGCGACCTAAGGATTCCCAGGAGAATTAAGCCTACAGTCCTCCGCTCTACCATACTGCAAGGTAATAAGTTCCCTTGGCTCCCATATAGATTCAGTAGGAGCTGAGAGTGCCGATCACCTGAGAGGAGGCACCCAGCTTCCGAAAGGATTAGCCATTGTGGGAATCAAAGACCAGAAGTGCAGAGATACAACAAGTGGGAACTGAGGTACATCCGCAGAGAGAGATGAAGACTTGCATAGCTCCTGCCCATGTTATACTTGTCCGAAGCCAACAGCAGGGACCTCATTTCCGTAAGCACTCATCCTGTGAGATGTTTTATAAAAACCACCTCAATACACTTTGAACAACATCAGTCTAAGTGTCTGTGACACACTGTATCTCGGGGGAACATCCTGCACCCCCATGTTCATCCTTACAATATGACTGTGTGGTATCCAATGCAAAAGTTTGTCACGTCAGGTGTCTTTGGAAGGCTCATGATGCACTGAGCATTGTTGTTATAATGATGTTATAGGTTGTAATTTCACGTATACAGTTATGAGGCTGAAAATGTGTCCTCATGGCTTAACACAAGACCGGGTAAAAACTCTCCAAGAGCCGGGGGGCAGTTCACACCTAGTCAGGGCACGTACGGGACAAAGCCAGCCCAGCCTCACAGGAACAAAGGACACTGGCCTAAGCAGCAACAAAGGATCTGTTGGACTCTCGAGTTATCCCCTTCCCCCCCACCTTCCCTTGGTCACTCAGGGACTACGATGAGATAATGCTCACCTGACTCTGAACGGGGGGGCAAAGCCAAGGGGGAAGAAGAACATGATAAAAGAGAAAGACTTTGCCATGCTCTTCCTCTCTCTTCCACCTCCATCTACAGACACCACCACCAAGCAACTAAAGTGCTGATCAAAGGGGAGAGCCTGGCTAAAGGGCAACCAGCCAACCTGTGGTGAGAAGCATCTAAGTTTGTAAGGGCACTGAAAGTGTTAAGATCAGCTTAGAATGAGTTTTGCTTTTATTTCATTTGACCAAATCCAACTTCTTGTGCTTTGACTTAAAATCACTTAAAATCTATCTTTTGTAGTTAATAAATTTATTTGTTTATTCTACCTGAAGCAGTGCGTTTGGTTTGAAGCGTGTCAGAGACTCCCCTTGGGATAACAAGCCTGGTGCATATCAATTTCTTTGTTAAACTGACGAACTCATATAAGCTTGCAGAGTCCTGCGAGCATAACTGGACTCTGCAAGACGGAGGTTCCTAGGGTTGTGTCTGGGACTGGAGATATTGGCTAGTGTCATTCAGTTGCACAATCCAAGGAGCAGCTGACATGCCAGAGGCTGTGCGTGAACAGCCCAGGAGTGGGGGTTCTCACAGCAGAGCAGGCCAAGGCTGGCTCCCAGAGTCAAGGATTGGAGATGCCTAGCAGACCACTGGTCCAGATAACACCAGGGGAACGTCACAGTGTCTGACCATACACAGATAAACAGTTGCGAAATGAAGTCAAATAAACAGCAATATCCTGATGTCAGAAACTTTAATGAAACATCATTGTATTTTTTCAGATAACTCCTGTTACTCTAATTATACAGCACAGTGTGTGCAAACAGCATGTCTGTACAGTTGTAACTGTATGTATATGTATCTAAACTCCACATGACAGGTCTATTTCAGAGACATTCTCCCTGGCCCTGCGAAAGCACAAGTCACAATAGAACTGTCTCGTGACACCACTGCAGGGCAAGGCACGGCACTGTCAGGTCAGCATTCCAGAGCTTAAGAACATGCAACTAATCAAGCAATTTGCCCATCTCAGTCTCCCTTAGCCACTTCCAAGTAAAGGCTTAACCAAGCTGAGAAGGAAGTATTTGTTATTGTCACTGTACATCATGCTTTAGGGCTTGATCCTGCAAGCTGTTCTACGGGGGAAACCCAAACACCTGCACTGAGTCCCAGTGGAGTCAACAGAACTCAGTACAGGCATTCAGGGATATCTCAGATTGCAGTGCCAAGGCTTAAGATATTAAATTCTCTAGAGCAGAAGCCCTGTTTCTTTCTGAGGACAACACTTAGCAGAATGGGTCCCCAATTCTGATCGGTACTTCTGGGGGAACCGTAAAATAAAAGAACCACCAACATGCATCAGTCCCTAACAGCTGTGGAGCCTAAATCCACCCCTTCTCTCTCTTTCCCACCCAGCACAAACTGTACTCCTCTTCCCGCCCCTCCAGAACACTTCCACAAAATTCAACCCTGAAGAGCAGGCAAACTTTCCAACCAACGCTCCCTCCCCGTTTCCAGTCCACACTCACAGCAGCTGCAGGACGACCTATCAGTTCAACCGCAGCATCGCTGGCACGTATTACGCTATTTTTAAAAAAATGCAAGTTACAAGACTTTAACATGACAGCTTCTCCTAAAGTCATTTCTGCAAAATTCAGGCCTAGTCTACACTTAAGTTTTGCCACTCTAGCCAACCAGAAAGCCCCTCCGAGTGTAGATGTAGCTTAGACCTGGAGGGGGGGGGCGCACACAAAAAAAAAACCACCACAAAAAAGTGCTCTTCCTGGTATAGCTTATACCAATTACCCAAGAAAACTAAAGCTATGTCTACACTAGGAGTGCTTTGCCAACATAGGAATCTGGCATAGTGTATCAGCAAAGCATTACCTAGTGTGGGTGTTTTTGCATTTTTGCTGGCATCACTTATTCCAGATTCCTCACACCCCCGCCCTCCAAGTGAAACACAGCATACCAATAAAACTGCAGTTTTGCCAGTATATTTGCATCTACACTAGGGCTTTTTCCAGTATAAAAGTGTCATAAAAAAAGCACTCAGCCCCAGATTACTGCTAAATATTAGGGCAGTAGATTAATCGCAAGTTAACTCACACAATTAACTAAAAAAAAAATTAACTGCAATTAAAAAAATGAATTGCAATTAATCGCACTGTTAAACAACAGAATACCAACTGAAATTTATTAAATATTTTGGATGTTTTTCAACATTTTAAAATATATTGATTTCTATTACAACACAGAATACAAAGTGTACAGTGCTCACTTTATATTTTTTTATTACAAATATTTGCACTGTGATAAAAATACTGTTTTTCAATTCACCTCATACAAGTACTGTTGTGCAATCTCTTTATCATGAAAATGTAAATTACAAATGTAGATTTTTTTGCTACGTAACTGCACTCAAAAACAAAACGGAAAACTTTAGAGCCTACAAGTCCACTCAGTCCTACTTCTCGTTCAGCCAATGGCTACGACAAACAAGTTTGTTTACATTGATGGGAGATAATGCTGCCTGCTTATTTACAATGTCACCTGAAAGTGAGAAAAGGTGTTCACATGGCACTGTTGTAGCTGGCGTTGTAAGGTATTTACATACCAGATATGCTAAACATTCATATGCCCCTTCATGTTTCGGCCACCATTCCAGAGGACATGGTTCCATACTGATGATGTTGTTAAAAAAAATTATGCACTAAATTTGTGACTGAACTCCTTGGGGGAGAATTGTGTGTCTCCTGTTCTGTTTTACCCGCATTCTGCCATAAATTTCATGTTACAGCAGTCTCAGATGATGACTCAGCACATGTTCATTTTAAGAACACTTTCACAGCAGATTTGACAAAATGCAAAGAAGATACAAATGTGAGATTTCTAAGGATAGATACAGCACTCGACCCAAGGTTTAAGAATCTGATGTGCCTTCCAAAATCTGAGAGGGACGAGGTGTGGAGCGTGCTTTCAGAACTCTAAAAAGAGCAACAATCCAATGCGGAAACTACAGAACCCGAACCACCAAAAAAGAAAATCAACCTTCTGTTGGTGGTGTCTGACTCAGATGATGAACATGAACATGCATCAGTCCACTCTGTTTTGGATTGTTATCGAGCGGAACCCGTCATCAGCATGGACGCATGTATCCTGGAATGGTGGCTGAAGCATGAAGGGACATATGCAGCTTTAGCATATCTGGCACATAAATACCTTGCAACACAGGCTACAACAGTCCCATAAGAACACCTGTTCTCACTTTCAGGTGATATTGTAAACACGAAGCTGGCAGCATCATCTCCTGCAAATTGGAACAAAGTTTGTTTGTCTGAGTGACTGACTGAAGTAGGACTGAGTGGACTTCTAGGTTCTAAAGTTTTACACTGTTTTATTTTTGAATGCAGTTATTTTTTGTACATAATTCTACATTTGTAAGTTCAACTTTCATTACAAAGAGATTGCACTATAGTACTTGTATGAGCTGAATTGAAATATACTATTTCTTTTGTTTTTTACAGTGCAAATATTTGTAATCAAAAACAAATATAAAGTGAGCACTGTAAACTTTGTATTCTGTGTTGTAACTGAAATCAATATATTTGAAAATGTAGAAAACATCAAAAAGTATTTAAATGGTATTCTATTATTGTTTAATCGCGCAACTGATTTTTTTGATCGCGTGACAGCCCTACTAAATATCTAAGAACCACAAGTTGTAGCATCTGGGATCCTCCCTTTACCGCCGCCTACAGAAAGTTGTCAGAGCATGGAACTAACAGAGAGAAGATCCGATCATCTGGACAGTCAGAGGCACTTTGTAGGAATTAAGAGTAATTAGGAATGAAAGGTCTTTGTGAAAACAAAGCCACAGTTGTGCGGTGCCAAAAGGCTAGTTATGGCTAATTTATTTTTTTAGAAAGCTTCTTAGCTAAAAATAAATTGAATTTCACTGTGCTAAACCTGGAAACTCTTTGTCAAGGTTCCTTCCACATTCTGAATTCTAGGGTACAGATGTGGGGACCTGCATGAAAGACCCCCTAACCTTATTCTTACCAGCTTAGGTTAAAAACTTTCCCAAGGTATAAACTTTGCCTTGTCCTTGAACCCTATGCTGCCACCACCAAACGTATTAAACAAAGAACAGGGAAAGAGACCACTTGCAGACGTCTTCCCACAAAATATCTCCCCAAGCCTGAAACCCCCTTTCCTGGAGAAGGCTTGATAAAAATCCTCACCAATTTGTACAGGTGAACACAGATCCAAACCCTTGGATCTTAAGAACAATGAAAAATCAATCAGGTTCTTAAAAGAAGAATTTTAATTACAGAAAAGGTAAAAGAGTCACCTCTGTAAAATCAGGATGGTAAATACCTTACAGGGTAGTCAGCTTCAAAACAGAGAATCCCTCTCGGCAAAACCTTAAGTTACAAAAAGACACAAAAACAGGAATATACATTCCATTCCGCACAACTTATTTTACCAGCCATTAAACAAAAGGAAATCTAACGCATTTCCGGCTAGATTACTTACTAACTAACAGAAGTTCTGAGACTGCATTCCTAATCTGTTCCCGGCAAAAGCATCAAGCAGTCAGACAAACCCTTTGTTCCCCACCCCCCTCACTCCCAATTTTAAAGTATCTTGTCTCCTCATTGGTCATTTTGGTCAGGTGCCAGGGAGGTCATCTTAGCTTTTTAACCCTTTACAAGTGAAAGGGTTTTGCCTCTGGCCAGGAGGGATTTTTATAGCACTGTATACAGAAAGGTGGTTACCCTTCCCTTTATTGTTATGACACTCTTAAATATGAATCTGCCTCCAGTCTGGGTCTATTACATGAAGATCCAGTGGCACAGTGGACTTTACTGTACCAAATCAAGCACTGGTTCATATGAGGAAACCACATGCAAGTCCCCTCTAGAAGAGAGCACACAGCTAAAGGTGTGTCTACATTGCAACTGGGATTGCGGCTCTCAGGGTGGGAAGACAGAACCCGACTGAGGCGCAAGCAAACATGCTAAAATGAGCAATGTGGATGTGGCAGGGTGGGCTCTCAAGCCCACCCAACTGCCGGGATTGGAGCTCAAGTGAGCTAGCCAGAGTCTCCACTGGAGCCACGAGGCCCACGCTATTTTTAGCGCACTGGCTCAAGCCCTACTGGTGCAAGTCTGTCCATCTGGGCTGGGAGAGTCACCCCTAGCTGCCAACATCCCCTAAGGGTACACCAACTTTGCATTCAAACCTTGTCTGGATTCAGCACTTGTACCCACCATTCAATTGCTGTAGTGCTGGTAGTCACTGGGGAAACCCACTTTCTGTGGCTTGCTACCTAGGAAGAAACCTCTCTCTGTAATGGAAGTGTCTAGCTCTGAGCAGCACCCGTTTCCATTGGGCTCTGTAATATTCCATGCCATGTTAGACCCCCACCTCCGTTCCAGGGGACGGTCACCTCCAGCGCAGCTAACCGGGTGGAGAAGTGTGAAGAAACGCAGAGACCCACAAGGTCCAGCTCCTGCTTTCCTAAGGTTTGCCTAAACAACTACAGGACATGTCACCCGCACCCAGTGCCCCGCTCTCCCCAGCCGCAAGGGACTGGAGGCCTCACACGCCTCTGGTTCCAACTGCAAGCAGGCCCTGCCCGAACTCATCCTGCCTCCCAACCTCCCTGCAAGCCCTTCCAGAGCAGGGACAAGGGGGCCACACCCCCACCTCCCCCCGGGACACGCCTCCTACAGCTCCCGTCTGCCCCGCGGGGATGAGGGGGCACAAGCGCCCAACCACCGGGGTCCCCTGCCCATCACCTCCCTCTGGCATGATGCAGTCACCGGAGAGCCACCGGCACCGTGCAAAGGGCTCCCACTGCCGGGGCCCGGCACACGCCCCGACACCGGTGTCCAAGGTGCCTGCCCGGGGGGGACCCCTGAAAATCCTCCCCACAGCCCGCTGCCGCCCCCCCCGTGCACAGCACCCCCCACCCCCTACCATGCACAGCGCCCCGGGCTCCCCCGCACCTCCCCCCGTCCACAGCTCCCCCCGCCCCCCCCCATGCACAGGACCCCGGGCTCCCCCCCGTGCACAGCGCCCTGGGCCCCCCCCGCCCCCTACCGTGCACAGCGCCCTGGGCCCCCCCCGCCCCCTACCGTGCACAGCGCCCCGGGCCCCCCCGCACCTCCCCCGTGCACAGCGCCCCGGGCTCCCCACTGTGCACAGCAACCCCGCCCCCTCCCGTACCTCCCCCCCGTGCACAGCGCCCCGCCCCCTCCCGTACCTCCCCCCCGTGCACAGCGCCCCGGGCTCCCCCGCACCTCCCCCCCGTGCACAGCGCCCCGGGCTCCCCCGCACCTCCCCCCCGTGCACAGCGCCCCGGGCTCCCCCCGCACCTCCCCCCCGTGCACAGCGCCCCGGGCTCCCCCGCACCTCCCCCCCGTGCACAGCGCCCCGGGCTCCCCCGCACCTCCCCCCCGTGCACAGCGCCCCGGGCTCCCCCGCACCTCCCCCCCGTGCACAGCGCCCCGGGCTCCCCCGCACCTCCCCCCCCGTGCACAGCGCCCCGGGCTCCCCCGCACCTCCCCCCCGTGCACAGCGCCCCGGGCTCCCCCGCACCTCCCCCCCGTGCACAGCGCCCCGGGCTCCCCCGCACCTCCCCCCCGTGCACAGCGCCCCGGGCTCCCCCGCACCTCCCCCCCGTGCACAGCGCCCCGGGCTCCCCCGCACCTCCCCCCCGTGCACAGCGCCCCGGGCTCCCCCGCACCCCCCCCGTGCACAGCGCCCCGGGCTCCCCCCCCCCCCCCCCCCGTGCACAGCGCCCCGGGCTCCCCCGCACCCCCCCCCCCGTGCACAGCGCCCCGGGCTCCCCCGCACCCCCCCCCCGTGCACAGCGCCCCGGGCTCCCCCGCACCCCCCCCCGTGCACAGCGCCCCGGGCTCCCCCGCACCCCCCCCCCGTGCACAGCGCCCCGGGCTCCCCCGCACCCCCCCCCGTGCACAGCGCCCCGGGCTCCCCCGCACCCCCCCCCGTGCACAGCGCCCCCGGCACCTCCCGCCATGCAGAGCGCCCCCGAGGTCCCTGCGCCCCCCACTCACTCACCCGCGCAGCGCCTGGGCCCGGCCTCCGCGCCCGGCTCGCAGCGCCAGCACCGCGCAGACTCCGAGCCTGGGGCCGCAGGCAGCGAACCTGCCGCCACGTGAGATGGGCGGGGCGGGGCGGGGGGCGCGCTCAACTGGGGGCGGGGCTTCCCCATGGGGGGCGGGGCTTCGGCTTCCCTCGCCTGCCCCCAGCCGAGCTCGGCCGGCGCCCCCTGCCGTCCTCCTGCGCAGGGTGCACCACCCCCAACCCAGCGCTGCCCCACAGGCTCCCCTACCCCCATCTCAGCCCTGCCTCTCCCCACGGCTCCCCCCACCCCCACCCCCACCCCACAGCGCCCCACGGGCTCCCCCACCCCTATCTCAGCCCTGCCTCGCCCCAAGGCTCCCCCACCCCACAGCGCCCCACGGGCTCCCCCCACCCCATCTCAGCCCTGCCTCTCCCCACGGCTCCCCCCACCCCCACCCCATCTCAGCCCTGCCTCGCCCCAAGGCTCCCCCCACCCCCATCTCAGCCCCGCCTCGCCCCAAGGCTCCCCCCACCCCCATCTCAGCCCCACAGGCTCCCCTGACCCCATTTCAGCCCTGCCTCGCCCCAAGGCTCCCCCGACCCCATCTCAGCCCTGCCTCTCCCCACGGCTTCCCCCACCCCCACCCCACAGCGCCCCAAGGGCTCCCCCCACCCCTATCTCAGCCCTGCCTCTCCCCACGGCTCCCCCCACCCCTATCTCAGCCCTGCCTCTCCCCACGGCTCAGCCCCACAGGCTCCCCTGACCCCATCTCAGCCCTGCCTAGCCCCAAGGCTCCCCCCACCCCCATCTCAGCCCCACAGGCTCCCCCCACCCCATCTCAGTCCTGCCTTGCCCCAAGGCTCCCCCCACCCCCATCTCAGCCCCACAGGTTCCCCTGACCCCATCTCAGCCCTGTCTCGCCCCAAGGCTCCCCCCACCCCCATCTCAGTCCTGCCTCTCCCCATGGCTCCCCCCCACCCCACAGCGCCCCACGGGCTCCCCCCACCCCTATCTCAGCCCTGCCTCTCCCCACGGCTCAGCCCCACAGGCTCCCCTGACCCCATCTCAGCCCTGCCTCGCCCCAAGGCTCCCCCCACCCCCATCTCAGCCCCACAGGCTCCCCCCACCCCATCTCAGTCCTGCCTTGCCCCAAGGCTCCCCCCACCCCCATCTCAGCCCCACAGGTTCCCCTGACCCCATCTCAGCCCTGTCTCGCCCCAAGGCTCCCCCCACCCCCATCTCAGTCCTGCCTCTCCCCATGGCTCCCCCCCACCCCACAGCACCCCACGGGCTCCCCCCACCCCATCTCAGCCCTGTCTCTCCCCACGGCTCTCCCCACCCCCACCCCACAGCGCCCCACGGGCTCCCCCCACCCCTATCTCAGTCCTGCCTCGCCCCAAGGCTCCCCCCACCCCATCTCAGCCCTGCCTCGCCCCAAGGCTCCCCCCACCCCTGCCCCACAGCGCCCCAAGGGCTCCCCCCACCCCATCTCAGCCCTGCCTCGCCCCAAGGCTCCCCCCACCCCCACCCCACAGCGCCTCATGGGCTCCCCCCACCCCATCTCAGCCCTGTCTCTCCCCACAGGCTCCCCCCACCCCATCTCAGTCCTGCCTCGCCTCAAGGCTCCCCCCACCCCCATCTCAGCCCCACAGGCTCCCCTGACCCCATCTCAGCCCTGCCTCACCCCAAGGCTCCCTCCATCCCCATCTCAGCACACCAGGGACTCCCCCCCATCCCAGCTCTGCAGCACCCCAAGAGCTCCCCCATCCCCATTTCAGCCCTGCCCTGCAGTACCCCAGGGGCTCCCCTACTGCCCTGCAGCACTACAGGACTTCCCTGCTTCCCTCCCCTCTCTGCCCCCACAGCAGACCCACACCAATTACAAATACTGGTCTCCCCGCTCGGCTCCTTGCTATAGCTTTATCCACACCCCCTTACCCTGTCTCACTGGCTGGGGCCTGTGCTGCAATGTTACAGGCCTTATCCTGCTCAGTTATAGAGTTTAGCTTCACTGGTTTATTGAAAATCTAGATTCAGGTGAAGTAAGATCAACATGCCAGCACTCCCTCCTCTTTTCTGTAATTCAGTATACCTTGCTGTAGCTTTTAAAGTGAGATAAGCAAAGGCCATTGGCACTGGAGAACTAGGAACAGGTTGTTCTGAGCTTTATTTAATTTATTAAGAACTTCTTTAGCTGATTCTGCTCAGAAAAGTGCTTCTTGCTTTTCCAAACAAACCCAGGCTTTTCTAGTTGGTCCCTGTGCTTAGAGAGAGCAGCATTCTGAGAGATCAGCCTGACAACTTGTTCATTAGTGGATCGCAGATGTGGTCCCTAGAATTTCTTCTTCCCTGTGTAGTAAACTTTTTTCTAAATGTGCACTATTTTAATTAAGGGATGGCTGGCTGATTAAAAAGCAGAGAACTAAAGTTCCTTACCCATCATTAATAATACCTGAGATGATTAGATTTTTATTGAAACCACCATTTTTTTGTGTAGATTGCAAACTTGTCTTTAAAAAAAAGAAAAGCAGGATGCATGCCTATGGGGCACTATATAAATAAATATCTAGTTTACTGTCCCACCATTGATACTGGGGGTAGGGCACTACTCTTCCTACTGCATTCATCTTGGACACTAAAAATAGATGTCAGTTTCACCTTCTGGATCTGATGGTCTAATAGCTCAGTGTAATGTTTGGGTTGCAAGCACACTGGGGGAAATCTAAACCACCAAAAAACATTTCATGGAAACATTTTTGGTAATTAGATTTTGTAAGAGCTCTTATATCAGCTACATTTTAGAGCTAAATTACCTTCCAATGTCCATTTAAAGTATTGAACATAGCATGACATGTTCGTGCAGTTTTACTCCTGTGAAAGCTATTCTGGTTTAGTCAGCTTGCTCTCTCTCTGCAGCTGGATACATTTGATTATATCATTTCTCCTTCAAATTGGTAAACCTTAAGACCAAGTCTGCAGAAGATATGTACAGCAGTGCTCAACCCGCCCCATTTTCTGAATCCTCTACATTGGCAGTTTGTAGAGAGAGCTAAAGGCAGATCCCACAGCTCCTGTTTTGATTTACCAGTATGGGTTTTGATGTTTATAAGCCAACAGAAATGGCGATGAAGCAATTCAGTGTACAGCCCTAGGCACATTCGTCTTGCTTAAGGTCTTTACCACATAGCGTTCTCTGTATTTTAGGAGTGCAATAATAAATATATTGCGCATGCAGGAAAGATTAGATTAAGCCTGTGTCTATAATCCTGTAATTCCATCCTGCTGATCAGAGTCTGACATTCATTTTCTGGCCGTAAAATGGAAAGGTGTAAAATGGAATTGCCCAAGAATTGACGTCTACCACCCCACCCATGGCATTAAAAAAAAAATATCCACCTCAGTAACTGGCCTGTGTACTAACTCAAACACTAACCCAGGTATGACACTTCTTGGAATACCCAGAAGTGTGAGTCACCTTGTTACCACCTGCCTTCAA
The DNA here is from genome assembly GCF_015237465.2 of Chelonia mydas. Lineage (NCBI taxonomy): Eukaryota > Metazoa > Chordata > Testudines > Cheloniidae > Chelonia > Chelonia mydas. Next base: position 36,472,202 of record NC_051252.2, read on the forward strand.
CATGAGGGAGGCTGGCCTATACCAGCTGGTTGTTAGCTCCCTAATTCAACCAGCCTATCCACCTCTTCAAACACTCTCCTTTGGGCTATGCCATCCCTGCCTTGCAGCTTGACAATAGATGTGCCCCAGCTCTCAAGTCCCTTCAAAAAGAATCCTGCTGTGGTGTCCAACTCCTGATCACTGGATACCCACAGAAATCCCACGTCCTCTTGTTCCCAAAGAAGCAGTCCCCCGCAATTTACCAGTTTTACCTTAGCCCACCACTCCTGTATCGCGCACAGCGCCCAAGTTCAATGATAGTAAAACAAAACAAAATTTATTTAAGAAAGAGCAGAGATTCAAATCAGAACAAGCGTGAGTGACGGAAACAAATCGTTACATTCCAAACAAAGTAATTCAATGCAAATTAGGGCCTACACTTAATAATAGTTACCTTTCTGAGCTAATAAAGTGGATTCTCACCCCCAAAATTCAATCTTTTGCAGCACCTGGTAGCCCCAAGGAGCCAGGACACCAGTTGTTCATGAAGCACCCCACCCATCAGGTACCTCCTCAGTGAATGAATGCAGAGTGTCTTTCTCCATGCTGTGATATACTGAATCAGTCTCATGTCTTTATTCATGGATCAGGCGCTCCCCTCCCTGTCCTGTCTCTCCGTTTCACTTCCAAGTGGTTTCAACATTTATAGTTTTTCTTCGCTGGTTTTCCACTGACTGTTCTGGGTGGGTGCAAAGGTGGACAACTGAGCAAGACATTATATTATTGGCTAATCAGGGAGGGGCTGGCACCGAGACATACAATTCCCTGATGACTCCAAACCATAAGGGCATAATTTTCACTGTAGTTACATTATTCCTTAAATATTACCCATACACACATCTCACAATGATTATGAGTATTGCTAAGCTACAAGCTTTCAGTAGTGACCTCACATGCTACCCTTTATGGATGACTACCACAAAAGCTGTGTATTAGGTGTCAGGAGTTTGTCAGGTCTGAGACAGGCATTGTTTGTAAAGAACAGCAAGGTCTTTGCCAGTTGACACCAATGGATTCTACAAATATACACAGTAGAACTTCAATTTTATGTGCAAACAGGTAAGTGAACCATTTTTCCGGAGGGGAGATCACCTAACGAAAGTGATGTGCATGAAGAAGAAGTCGACACCTCTTTACATTCCAATGCGTTCACTGCATTGGAAATCACTTTGCAGTGGGTTGAAGGAAGGACAAGAAGAAAGTGATGCAATGCAACATATGCACCGCAACTACTGTCATTCCGAGATATTCAACTGTATGAACTCCTCACTCTGCAATTAGTTCATAAAATAGGGGTTCTTATGGTAGTAAGAAACACTCCCCGCCCAGAGGAGCTTATAATCTAACTAGAGGAGACAAAGGGTGAGGGGAAACCGAGGCACAAAGGTGAAGCACCTTTCTTGCTCATGGTGTTACAGCAGGTTATCGAGAGAACAAGAATAGGATCCACATCTCCAGCGCCCCAAGCCAGCTGTCCATTGACTACACTGCCTTTCTAAATTGTAAGTCAACCACCTTCCCCCAGTCTCTCTGCGTCTTATCTGTGTCTGTCTTTTACAGGTGCTCTCTTTAATTTATTCAGTGCAGGACCAGCTCCTAACAAATAATACATTGCACAAATCTTTTCCATCTACGTGGCACATACACATTGCAGCATTTTCCAGTGTGGGGGAAAAAAACAGCAATATGGATTTAATGTTTACGTTCAGCTGCCATGTGATGTGTGATAGGAAACAGGGCCAACTTGGCACTTTTGCCCACGACTAAAAAAAATATCATCCAAGATACGATGCATGTGGGGAACAAACGTGTTATCTAGGCTTGAGCCCTTAGGAGACAAGAACAAAAGCGACTAAAGGAAACAAAGGGGACCCTCAGAAATATATAGAAATGACAAAGATCTCTCCCTCCATTATCACACGAAATTAAATCTCAGTCTCATTCATTCAAGTGGTTTCCTGAGCTCTTAAATCAAGCCTCTCAACCACCCGGGGCACTCTAGAGCTTCACTTGACCTCAGTCCCACCCTAATTTGTTTTAAATTAGCACCAGCAGGAATGGAGCTGAGCAGCCCAGCTCTAAAGAACAGAGATTTTGCTCCTACATCATGGATTAAGTGAGCCTAAGAGAGACAGATAAGATGAAGACATTGCAATGCAGCCCTAATACCTTATGAACTGGAGTTGGGTAAATCACCTGAGGCAAGTAAACAGGCTGATGCAAGAGAAAGCTTCGTGCATAACTAGGGTATTAAGGAGAAAGGATCAGATTGAAAGGTCACACTGAGTCACTAGGAAAGGGTGTGTTTGCAGTGGGGAGAGGTGCAAACTTGCCCAACCATGAGCGGTCAAGACTGTCTCCACTCCCTGGACCTAGGGCGGTGGTGCAGGAAAGTGATGCAGAAAAGATGAGAAGTTGGGGATGGGGGAAGGAGAGGCCAGGCAAGCCACAAAGAAAAGTTATATGGAGAGGAAGAGGAGGAGGAAAGAGGGGAAGGCCAGAGGAAGAGAAAGATCGGGCGAAGATGAATTTAGAAAGAAAATCTAAACCAGATTGCCCTGTCTAGCTTGGGAGAAATAGGGGAGAACACTGGGCCACAGGTTTAGTGTGATCAGAGCAGGGAGCTGGGCCCAGCCCCATGGGACAGAAGCCACCGCTGCAGGATGAGTGTGGGGTGGGCTTGTTCTCCAAAAGACATCCACCCACAGGGCCTCCCCTTAGTGGTTTTCACCCTTGGTTTCATGCTACTTGTGAGCATTCTTAAACTTGTCTCCACGGTAATATTTTTGGAACGGGGGGGGGCTCAGTTCCAGATTTTGCCCCAAGCCTGCCGAAACCTCTGGGCAACCTTGGAGAACACACACGTGCAGAGCACCTAGAAATGGTAAAAATACAACACTGATAGCAGCAGATGTCCATGTAGCTTGATTCATTATCGGTCAGGAGGCAGGTTGGTTGGGGAGAAGGCCCAGCTTGAGCACCCTGCTCCGTCAGAGTCTGCTTAGGCTCCTAGAAATATTTAGTTTACACGCTGCATGCTCAGACACTTATGGCAATCTAGTGTTTTGTAACACGTTAGCTAATGGTATAATAAGCAACACGCTCAATACACAGGCACGGGCAGAGTCCTGATTGCATTGTCTCATAAGCCTCATCCCAAGTAGTGCGCTCTCTCGTAGGCGGAAAGCTCTAGGTCCCTATGGCACGGCTTCCTGCACAAGACCAGCATGCTATGCTCCCAGAAGCACTGAATTTATGCTGTAGGCCTCAGTCTTGGAGCCCCTGTTGCTGCAGCTGGAGCACAGGGAGTCTGCAAAAGCCAGTTGTTGAGGATATCGACCTTTGTCAGGGTCGATTCTGGAATGACATTCAGCAAGGTGGCTCTGAAATCGGGGCTTTGAGACAGACCGGAGTAGCTTGGGGAACAGCACAGCTTCCACATGGGTCAACTCGGGCTCAGAAGCCAACTCAAGATCCCTGTCTACCCTGCCCCACAAAGAACCTGGAGGTTATTGCTGCCAGAAGGGAGCTGGCTGTCCTGATCTCAGAGCGCCCCCTGCTGGTTTATCTGCGCAATTATTGCAACAGCTGCCTCTGGAAGTGTTCCAAGGCCAACTCCTTACTCCGTTACACAGGATTAAATTTGAACTAACTACATTAACATCAATGAATTCACTTTGGATTTACACAAGTGTAACAAAAAGGCAGTTGGTCCTCACGCCCTAGTAGAGCCATCGGCAGGCCAGAGAACAAGGGCTTTTTATCTTATAATTTACATTTACGTTTTTCAACTGGCTTTTTAATGCCAGGGGGTAGTCAATAGGCAGCCTGAGGGCCAAGTCCGGACCACCCAGATGCTTTTGAATGGGCTCCAAAATCTTATTTACTTATCATTATTGTTTTTTTAATCATTATTTTCTCTGGAGTCTGGACCTCGAGTGTACCTTGACCAATAAATTTGGGCCTTGACAAAAAATAATTGACTACCCCTGCCTCAGAGAGTTAATTATTGGGTTGAAATGCCACGAGATCTGATTTTCTCATTGTACTTTAGTCCCTGCATGGTGGAAATACCCTGGGAAGATCATATTTCATATTATTTTGTCCCTGAGGCAAAACAAAAAGCCCATGAAAACCAAATACAGTAGAACCCAGTGATGCTGAAACTGGGGATGCTGCTGCACCCCCTGGCTTGAAGTACTAACAACAAATACATGGTTTCCATCATCAGCACCCCTACCCTAAAAATTGTTCCAGTACCCCTGGTAGAACCCAAGAGCAGTGGAAGCGCCCTAAACGTGTGGGGGGGGGGGCCACAGGCACTTGAACCATGGCCGTGTCCCCTGCGCTGCACCACCCCCACGGCCTCACCCCCACACTGCCCCTTTGCCCCTGCCCCACTCGCGTGCCGCCTCCCCCCCCACGACTCTGCCCCAGCTTGCTCCTCTCCGCCCACTCCCCCTTGTCGCTTGCCCTTATGGCCCATAAAAAGTAGGAGGGTTTAGGAGGCCATGGCCCCTTCTCTCCCCCACACCCCACTCTGGCACCCCTGGTAGAACCCCATTTATCTGACCCCTCCATTATCTGACCAAACAGCACACAGGGCCAGAAGGGAATGATCTGTGACCGCTAGATGGCCCATTCTCCAGATTATCTGAATTTTTGATTATCCAATCTGGCCCAGGGTCCCAGTTACATCGGATAAACGGGGTTCTGCTGTACACAGATAGAAGCAGATTTATGGGGATTTTCTGAACAGTGAGAACACGCAGCCCTAAGGCCTGAATCTCTTACAGAGAGGGATTCTTGGTCATGCTCAGAAAAGGGACAGACTCCCAAAGAATGCAATACTGCAGGTCAGGCTTGAAGTGCAAAAGCACATCTGTTCAGGGGAGCCCAGAACTGCACCATCAGGGGGTGCCGTCAGTCAGGATTACGGCGCACCTACAAAGCTGTAGGGGAGGGACATGTCTGCAGTAGCAGGGGGACGGTCCTGCAGGTTCGAACGGCAGCGCATCAGCAAAGCTGCATGGAGGGACCGTGACTGGATTAGCAGGGGTTGCTGTAGGTCAGGGATGAGACATCACCAGAGCTGTGTAGGGAGCCCCAGGCTGGAATGGTAGAGTTCTGAGAATTGGGGCTGAGCGGTGTAGGGAGAACTCGTACCACACCTGTTTGCACTGTATTGGATTACAGACAGCCCTTGCAGTGCCTCATTTTCACAACCACGTTCACACACAATTGCCTTTACATTTCTCAAGGAACGAGACCCTTTTAAAGGCACAGTTGATCCTGGGAACTGTGACCTGTTTCCACCTGTATCTCCCAGGAGAAGTTGAGCGCAAGTTGCGTTCTGCCAAAGAGGATGACGACACGTAACTGAGGCAGTTTCTCTTTCGGACGCCCCTTCTTCTGCCTCCACTCTGCCAGCCTCTCCACCTCTTCCACTAGGTCTAGTTTGCTTCCAGGGAACGCTCTGTCTCAGGAGCTGGATCAAGAGCTTTGCTTGGGCTTGTGTGTCTCTGGGTTGAAAGCATCCCTCAGGCTACACGTGGCTTTTCTTCCCCCATGGCTAACGCAGAGGAAAGACGCTAACAACCCTTGGGGCAGAGCAATGAAAAAACATGAAGTTCACGGACCTCGATTCCTTGTCTTTAAAGCCCTCATGGAAGTCACTGAAACCCAGGAGGGGAACAGCTCAGTGAGCGCCATCCCCCAAGGGGCGGCGAATCCTCAGGCTTTACTGTCATTTTCATGGAGGTTTTTTTTAAAATGTTCCCCCCATTTTCTAACCTGCTCTTGTGGATTCTGGTGCTTTCACAGCCCAGATCTGCTGTGCTTACATCCAGAACCAACCCACTGCAAAACCTAGGGGGCTTTTTGCACTGCGTGGACGAAACCTCCCCATGGCCCTTAAAACAGGTCGGAGAAGATGTGTCATGCCTCAGAGCAGGAACAAATTCCCCATTTTGAGTCTTGTTCCGGTAAAAATCTCTGGGAGAGGAAATGCTGCCGCTGTCTGTGTCTGCCCTAGGTACCTGCATCACTCACCATGGCCAGAATTCTGGGTAGCTCTAGGCTAACCAGATAGCAAGTGTCAAAAATTGGGACAAGAGGTGGGGGGCATAATAGGTGCCTATGTGAGAAAGACCCAAAAATCAGGACTGTCCCTATAAAATTGGGACATCTGGTCAACCTAGCTAGCTCACACTGGGACGTATAAATGGTGTATTCAGAAGACAAAGAGGCCCACTCCTGCCAGCCTTACTCAGCTGCTCCAGCTGATGCCTCTGGGCCTGCTCCATGAAGAAAAGGTCCAGGCTCAGGCTCAGAGTTCATAGATCCCAAGGCCAGAAGGGACCATGCTGATCATCCACCCTGAGCCCCTGTGTAGCACAGGCCAGAGAATGTCCCCAAAACAATTCCCAAAGCAGATCTTTTAGAAAACTCATCTCATCTTTATTTAAAAATGGTCAGTGATGGAGAATCCACCACAACCCTTGGTAAATCGTTCCAATGGTTAATTACCCTCACTGGTAAAAAATTACACCTCATTTCCAGTCTGAATTTGTCTCACTTCAATTTCCAGCCAATGGATGGTGTTAGACCTTTCTCTGCTAGACTGAAGACCCCATTATTAAATACTTGTTCCCCATGCCGATACTTAAAGACTGATCAAATCACCCCTTACTCTTCTCTTTGTGAGGCGCAATGAGCTCAACAATTTTAGGTTATCACTAGAAGGCATGTTTTCTAATCCTTTAATTCCAGTGGCTCGTCTTTGAACCCTCTCCAATCGATCAACATCCTTCTTGAATTGTGGGCTTCAGAAAGCAACAAGGAATTTGCATGACAGAGATGAGACAAACAGAAAGAACCAGCCCAAACAATGCAGCTGGCTGCCCATAGAGGTCTAATGCTTTGGGAGGAAACAGTTGAGAAACAGTAAAAGCAGGCACTAAGCCAATGTGGAATGCTTTTGTGTTGATAGCAATCACCTTCTCACAGAAAAAGCTGAACACTTTGGTCCCTCCTTATAGTTACCACATTTACAACTGTACACACGAGGGAACCTTTTTCTTTCATGATAATGGCCAGTAATAAATCACATCTCCAAGAGCTTTTATACCTTTGACAGATAGAAAAAAACCATACATCACAGAAATGTAGGCCTGGAAAGGACTTTGAGGGGTTGCCAGGTCTGACCAAAGGAACCAGTCTGTTCTGGAAGTTCATGCCTGGACCAAAGCCATATTCTCCATTCTTGGGCAGCTGGCTCAGGGGGGCATGCTGTGCGTGTCTCTGTCTGTAGCTCCCCCAGCACCATCCCCAACCTCTGAGCAGCGGGAGCTGGTCCATCCTCTCAAAGTAGCAGCAAATCAGATGTCTAGTGAGGATCACTAGTCCATTCCTTGTGGCAAGGAAGGAGAAGGGAGGGGCACAGCAAGGAATGGCTCATTTTGGTGTCACAAGTGACTGGTGTTTGGGAGATACCACCACTTACTTCTGTTACTCAATTGGAGAGGCTGCAGGCCCAGGGCACGTTCAGGTCCCACTGAGGGGGTCTCTCTAGAAGGAGGCCAGTTAAAATCAAAGAACCGCTTGATGAAATCTGGAATATCTGCACTAGCCCGTGAGAAGTGTCTCCTTTCGGCAATTCACATAGATGGAACTTCGTCCCATCCCCTTCACTCCCCACCCCACCTTGGGGGTTTATCATACTTTCTGGGGCTGGGAGAGCAGGAGCCACATTGCAGCCTAGACTTTGCAACCGTTCAGAAAACATTTCAGGGGTGGAGAACTGATTGGTCATGGCCAGGACTCACCCTGGCTAAATATCCAGAACAGCACTGCCCAGGACAGGATGTGGGGGATGGCATTGGGAGTGTACACCATTCACTATTTCGAAGGGACTTCCATGGTGGCCCCAGACACCAAGAGAAAGGCACAACTCTAGAGAGAATCTGAACTCATGACCCTTCTATTCAAGGGCAGTGCTTGTTTCTTTAAGATACCATGTGAACACACTAATCAGTGAGTCAGTCACCAAGGACTATGAGAAAACAACAGTTTTCAGAGGAGAAATGTCTAAAGAGAGGTGCTAAACTTCTTAGAGTGCCATAATTTGAAATACTTCCAAACTGGTCGATCAGTAGGTGATTGCAGGGGCAGTTCATGATAATTTCATGAGGGCCAGAGGATCAGATTTTCCGTAGCTCTGCACCAAAAATAGTTTAAGAATCAGAAAATGTAATGAGCAACTCATTGTTGGGAGACTGTATTGAAGTCACCCCTTGACCAAATGACCCAACATTTCTGCCACATACTCTGTCCTGCCCTTGTTGTTGCATACCAGTTTTCAAGACAATTTCCCGTGCACATTGATTTTAGAGCCATTTGAAAATTAAACACAGTTCCTTATTGGGCACCCTGTAGCTGAGGAACCCCTGGATCAAATGACCCCAGACTTGCATCACTTTTAGCTATGCTAGAGTGCTTTGAAGGATCGTCCGTTAAACCAGAAGCTTTGCTCTTGTGGCAAAACTCCCCAAAGAAGGCCCTGCAGAGTGTAACCTGTGTGCACAACATGCGCTCAGAAAGCTGTCCCAGGCTGGACTTGAACTGTATATGAGCGTCGCTCAGGTTCAAGGGCCACAGCCTGGCACCTTAAGCCACCCATTTACTCTGACCTCAAGCTACCTGCCAACATTCTGGCTTGCGGCGGAGCTCCTGTCCCGCTGCAGACGAGCAAAATGATTCATACGTCAGCTTAGCCCCACTGGAGATTCCACTTTTGTCCTGAATAACTTTGAAAACGTTGCTTCCCCAAAAGAGCGGTAGGGTCTGGAAACCAGCTGAGATCAAACCTGAGTGGATGATATCAGTGTGGCAAGGATCCGAAGCCTTGTTTGTGCCCCAGGAGGTGCAAAAAGACATCAGAATGGTAAAAAGGTTGATGATGTGAAACGTAAGGGGATGGTAATTTGGTACTCTTCACTCAAATGAGCCCAAATTTGAACCAGAAATCCCACCATAACTCCCAGTGAGGCAAAGCAAATTTCAACATAAAAGTTTGAGTAGGTATGTGGATTTTAGAGCAGTTAAGGGAAAATGTCAGCAGTTAACTAGTATGCTAGTCTTACCCTTTATATTGCAGTGCTACAGCCCCCACAGTATGCCCTTAACAAGACAGAGGTCCATGTTTACACTCCTATAAGTCTTACCATTTTGAAACGCTTTCTACAGAGCAAATTTCAATACCAAACCGAAATACATACCGTAGACTTACATTTTCAAGAGTTTTGGATGCTTTAAGGCACCTTTTGAAAATCAGGCCACATTCAAAGCACTGATAACCTATCCTCTGAAAATCAGGAGCCTTTAAAAAGGTCTCTCAAACTAGGCACCCACAAAATCAGTAGTCACTCCTGAAAGTTTAGGCAATAAACAAATTTTACAGATCTCCTTGCATCAACTCCTTCATCCCTCATCTGAGCCCAGGGGAAATTGACACGCTGGGGTAACAACTTTCAGACCTTTAAATGTGCTGAATGTGTAACAGCCACATTTCTATGGAAAAAACAGACAAGACTAAGTTCACAAAATTTTTGTTTTTATTATTTTAAATTGGAAAAGGCTCCTTGGGTAATCATGATAGGTGTAAAAGTCACACACACACACTTTGTTCACACAGCTTTCTACCCGACACCTGGGATGCAGCGGGCAAGCACTGCAAAATCACTGCTGTCTTTTGCGGAACAATCCCTTTCCTCCCCAAACCAAATACAAGCAGAGGCAAAAAATCCCCCTCCGCCCCCACAAAAGGGCACAAACTGGGACAGGTGCATTGTTTAAACTACAGTTCTGATTTTTCATGTTAATGTTTGTAGCATAAGAGGTTTAAGTGCCAGAAAGGGAGGATCAAGCAGCATTTCAGAAAGAAAGTTCGCCTTTCCTCTCTCTGCTACCATTTGTAGAAGGCAGATAGCTGGCGTGTTACTTATATTGTGTCATAGGATGCACATGGCACTTTACAAACACTTAAGACAACAATGGTATTGACACCAGATATGAACCTTACTCTGAAAGGCCAGTTGGAGACTGTAGTCTGTGCCACATGAAATTGTTAATGAAGGATACGCACAGGAATAGGGGAAAAACTATTTAGGGGAAGGAAGGGGGGGCAGAAAAAAAAATCAACCAACAAAGGGCATATTGCTTTGATAAAGCAAATGAACACAACTAACTTAAGTGCTTTTTTGTCAAGATTGAAAATTAGAGTGCAGCCCAAACAAAAAACCCCATATATAATTACACATTTTAATTTAGCGCACACACACAAAAACCAGTTGCACTCACATTTACATAAGTTACCTCATTCTTCAGACTGAGCTCAAGTATCTTGTACGTTCCACTGCTTGTCTGCCCGGGACCACAAATACCAACATGCAATCCTGTGGCAGCTGGACACAATGAAAGAAGTTTGGCCATGTGAGTAGCCGTCCACACACACAAAATTATATATTATCTTCTAAGCTAGCAATCTGAGATCAAACAGCCCCATTTCAACACATGAAACCAGCACTTGCATTATGCTCAGTGATTAGTTTTAAATAAAAATTTAAAAAAAACGCTCCTTAAATTAAAAGAGTCATCCAGTAAAAATTGAGCCTGTTTCATTTTTCTCCAGCTGTTTGCTTCTCCACAGCACGTCTTCTGTAGAAGTTACCTCCTTTCCCCTATCATTTCCTAAGGAGCTGCATCTCTTCCCTTGATACCTCGTGCCAGAATTGCTGCAGCCACACTGTTCGAAACAGACAGCAACTGCAGGGGAAAGTGGATACCCAAAGCTACACATTTGCATTCTCTCTAAGTAAACAGAACTTTACAAGTCTATCTGGACTGCCAAAAACCTTCTGTACCAGTGCAGAGTCCTGTTGGGTCACAGCAGTTTACAGCTAAAAAAAATTCCAGCCCAACACATGGACATCTTACTCGTCGTTACAGGTTCTATGAGGTTTGCTGGATGTGATATTGAGCTAGAAATAAACCCACATTCAGGAAAGTCTCCAAGGGTGTGACAGAGTTTCCAGCTGCTTCATGGGCATCTCTGACTCCTAATGTTCATGCACTATCCTGAGTGTGCTTCCATGGAAACACCTCTTAGAGGATGCTGAGCCATGGTTTGTCCAGTAGCTGCTAGGTCAGGTTGCAGTGCAGATTGCAGGGGTTTGGTTTATGTATTCCTCGGCGCTACTGCCAGCAGAGCATTCCTAGACCAACAGATTGACCAGCCGGAGTCTATTTCCTGTCTGCGTACAGGGCACCTTCCCCAAAGGCTTTCCACTGTTACAGAAGAGACACAGGGTGCCTTAAGTCTCCATCTCAGCCTCCTCTAACAGGTGTTTCCCCTCAAGCACCACTCACAGGACAGTGCACAAACACTGGGAAACGGAGATGCCCCCAAAAAGGTGGGAACTCTGTCGCACCCTAGAAGATGCAAACTCCACCACACAGCTCCTCATCTTGGGCCAGCTCAGACACGCAGACCCCTCCCTTGTAAGCAACTGCTCCTCCCAAGGACAAGTGCCTTCACCCCAGAGGAACACAGAGCCTGGAAACACGGTACCACCCCCCACCCAATGACAATTCTTCAACTAACCCACAAGAGAGGCCCATCAACCTCCCGATACCAAGTGACAGGATTCCACACGCTTGAAATGCACTTATGCTACGCAACACTGCTAATTAGAGAAAACCCTTCCCACAACCAGACGCTTCTGCACTCCAGCTTTCATTATGCCACTGTAGCACAGGTGATTATTGGTATTATCACAGTATCTAGGAGCCCCAGTCACGGAGCAGGACCCCACCGTGCTAGGCACTGTACAAACATGGAACATGCTTACTTCCCCCGCCGCAGATTCAGACACCCCTGAGAAGTTCTCCTGTGCTACCAGCCACAACAGCCGACCCTGCTTTTCTACAGGCTCCCCATGGGCGAAGCAGAGGGCTGCCGGAGGCATCTGGAGCCACTCAGAGAGGGCCCGATCCTGCAAGCATTCTGGGCATGAGCCAAAACCCACTGATGTCATTGGGAGTCTTTCCATCGACTCCAATGGGCTTTGGATCGGTCCCCCCATGAGCAGAGAGGGCTTGCAGCAGCAGCCCTTTGCTTTTGGTAAAATACTGGGAGACCATTGGCTTGGAGGGACTAGACTAGTGCAGAGTCCTGTTAATGCAGGGTAAAATATCATCTCGACCTGGACTAAAAGCAAGGGACCTACTGAACGGGAGGAGAGCTCGGAGTAAGACTATCCCCCCACTGCCAGTGATCAGTTCAGGTGGAGAGACCAGTAAGTTTTTCAAGCTGATCTACAGTACAGAGCGGTTATGCCATCATTTAAATACTTTTAAACAGGGGTTTCACGCCCCAGTTTTCAGGGGCACAACAGACCATACTCCATCTGCAAGTGACTGGCCTAGCGCAAGCGTCAGGACTGCTTTGCTATGACGCAAGCTCCGTAACACTCGGGAGATGATGCCTAGCCAGAGGCTTCCCCCGCCAGGAGTGACGCTGTTTTCCAGTTGTTGTAAAAACCGTTGTCAGGGATCAACCCTATCCCCAGCTTTACGATTTCACAGTGATACAAACACCTCCATCGCTCAGCCACCCCGGCCTCATGGGTGGCATTCCCTTTCGGGTGGACAGGAAGTGCAGCACTACAAAAGGGAGGGCTCTGTGGGGTCAGTTCTCATTCTGAAAAGCGCTACAGTAGCTCTGTATTGAGGTCTATCCTCAAATGCATCAGCATTACAAACTGCTGTACATTGGTGCTGGATGCATCGTTACACACAGTGGCGTACGGTAAAAAAGAAAGTGGGTAAATAACCTAAACTAAACTCCATATTCCCCAAATAAGAAGGGGGGTAAACTCCATTTCCCCGGGACTACGCCACTGGTCACACGTCAGTTTTACCAACCCAGATGTCACCTGCCTCTGCTGAAAGTTGGGGGGGGAGGGAGGGGGGAGAACCCTGCTGCATGAAGCTCTCATGAGAGAAACAGCCATGTTCTGTTGCGGTTTCCCCCACTCAGCTTTCACACAAGCAGAGGGTCTTGCTGGGCCCCATCTGCAGTAAGTGGCATTCTCCAGAGGGGAAAAAAAAATCCTTGATTAGTCACTGGCTATGTTGCCAGTAGGACTCAGGAAGCTGGCCGGGGACAGGATATAAAATCTCGCCCTCCAGGGCATGTTACAGCCTGCAGGAATCAGTGCAGACAGACTAGACCTCTGACACTATCACTTGTGTACGCTGTCATGGGAGTAGGCACTAGGTCCATGGCCAGACCCCTCCGTGACTGGCAAGACACCGCTTAAAATTACCACCCCACCGATGAGACTGCCCCACTGAACCTGCTGATGTTTTTGTGTAGCTTACGCCTACAAAGTGCCCCTCCTCTCTCTCTCTCTCTCTGCCCTTCTGCAGCCTGACTCTGAAAGCTGCCGTGTCAAACTCTTCACGGCAGCTTTTCTTTATTCTACCTTTCCGCGAAAAACACGGGTACACCTTGGTCCAAAGGCCCCTACACAGACTGTAGCATGGGAGGCCACTGCTCCCCAGAGGTGAAGTACCAATTGCCATGGCTTCAGACCTCCGCCAACTTTCCATTCACACAGGGCCAGATCAAAGGGAATTCGCCTCTGAATGTCACAAGATTGAAGGGCTTTTTTTGGCATGAGCCCAGATTCCAGTCACTGTCTCTCCAGCAAGAGAATAAAAGCCATGATGTGCCAGCAGTTCGGCCAGGTACGTTCTGACACTGAAGTTAGTCGGGCACCCTACAGAAGAAAGGAGCTTCTAAAAGGGCAGAGCAGTCTCTGCAAAGGTGCTGCAGCACACGCGGGTCTCTGCACAGCCCTCTCACTGGGTGCAGAGCTGGCTACCGTGCCAAACACATCTCGAGTTCAAAGGGCATCCATGGAAGAACTCGAAAGCTGCCATTAAAATATTATGTAGACACACGCTCTAAGGGGGGCACTGCGCCAGCCTGGAGACCAGACACTGCTGGGCAAGTGCTGACAGCCTAACAAGAGGACTCGAACACAAGCATCAAGATTATATTTGTGAAAAGCTCCCCCATCTTCCACGGCATGATGTCCTGGGGCCACAGGTTACAAAAGCAGGGTTCCCCCCGCCCCAACTCCGCAGCCAGACTTAAATACGGGGCAGTCTAGCGGCAATCACGACCCATAACATCATTTTAATAAATCTTGGTGTACACATTCTCTTTACACATTCCCCCAACTGGGTACCTAACACACAAGGGATTGGTTCTACTCTGAGATCGGCTACCGAGTCAATATAAGGGTCTATGTTTGATGGAACAACTCCAAAGGAGTCACGAGTCTCTCAGGTCAAGTGCCCATATTGTATTAAATGCAGGTTCATTTAAGTGCTACTGTAGAAACAATTCAGGAGAGTCTGTTAAGGGCCAGATTTTTGATTTGCATATGTAAATTAGGGCAGTTATGGGCACATTTTTGCCTTAGAAATTAGACCTGAAAATGGCTGCTCAAATGCCTACCGCGCAACTCACACCTGCAGACACCTAATTAGCCTGCACAATTGCACCTGCAATAGCCAGTGCTTCTTTTTGCTTGTGCATTTGCACAGGTGCAGCTCTGAGCGTCTGGTGTGAAGGACACAAAGGAAATTCAGAACTAAGGTTGAGAAGCTGGTTTTAGCCTGTGCCCACGCACCAATGACCAGAGAAATAAACACCCTGCCAGCATTCCACAGCCTTAGCAATGGTGTGGGACGAAAGCTAATTCTCTCTCCTGCTGGGGTAGAAAGAGGCACAGCCCCTCAAGCTACATTGAGCCTGCCTCGTTTGTATACGTTATCCAAACGAACACTACTAACATTCCAAAGGCCCTCTCACTCTGATGTATGCCTCGGTATGGTTCATGCTAGGGACAATTGGGTAGGAAGGGAAGGAGAAGTGCCCAGAATTTCTCTCTGATCCACAAAGATTCATGCAACTTGATATGACAGGGATTAGTCCCATGAGTGACACAACCTGCTGCTCTGAGCCACTGAGGGACACCACTGTTCACGTGCAGCTCAGGAAGGGAATGATGTGAAGGCTGAAGTCGGAGAAGCAGCAACAAAACTGCAACAGGAGGGAATAAGTTTCCTGTTATCAGTGAAGTCAGCCAATGAGCTAGTCTCTCCCACAAAAGCAGCACAAATCATCCCACCCCATTGCGCATGTATTCCTGCTTACAAACGGAGATCTGGAGGGTCAGAGGTGGAAAGGGGGAGAACTTGCAAGACAAGGAGTCGTCCCACAGATGGAGGCGCTCTGATGGGGGTTGAAAGACGCAATCTTTAACAGTCTTCCTCCTCTCCAAAAGGGATTGGGAAAAAAGGACGCAAATTTCACTTGGAGTCAAGCCTTTCCTTATATCCCCGCTCCCACAATCTGCCCCAAAAGAAGCTGTTGGGGAGATCGCTTCTATAATAGCTGACAAGTGATCAATAGCAGGAGAGATGTTAAAATGCACAGTTATCCATCAGCTGCCTCACAGCTGCGGTTCTCCCAGCCCCTGATCCCAGGCTCAAGGCAAAGAGATGGAGGAAACTGGAAAAGGAAGGCAGTTCCCTTGATATGTTACACCTCTACTCCTCCTCCTTCATTCAGTTGCGGATTCCTGCATCTCTTTCTACCCAAGACTGAAGAGAACAAAAGTGTCTGGAAAACTTGCGATCCGTGGATGAGAGAGATGGGGCTCGAACCATAATCCTCCTGCTGCACAGTTACCTACTGCCTGACCTACAGTCAGCTACCAGTCACTTTAACGGGTCTCTGAGGCAAGCAGCTCCTTTGCTTTTGAAGCAGACCACTGCCAGGTAGGAGATGGTGGCTGGAATTCTGGACTCCTTCCCACCTACCTGCACCTTCCAGCAGAGCTCAGATAGCTATGTTAAGAGTAGCTACGGGAAATTAAGAGCAAAAGCTTCCTGAGATAGCAGCAGTGATTGTGATTTGGGACAACACAGGAGTGAGGGGGTATCACTAGAAGAGAAATCCGTGTTAGGTAGGGGAAAGAATACAAGAACCCTGCAGTATGGGGACAGGGGAAGCCATCAGAGACAGAAGTCTACAGGGGCCACTGAAAAATAAACAAAACGTTCCCAGTGAAGTGTCAGTAAAGCCACTGAGAGGCACCAGAATGAACCACAGCACCATGGAATTCCTAACTGCTTCCTTACACTGCCCAGGGGGAAACACATCACAGGCACTGGCCTAGCCAGAAATCACATTTCACAGCGGCTGCCATCCAGCGAGCGTGCAGAGGTGACAGTCAGAAATTCACCATATTTAGAGGATTTTTAGTTCTTTAAAACGAGAACTTTAAAAGTCTTTAAAAAGAGCCACTTAAAATGAGTTAAAACTGCAGAAGATTCTCCTCCAATCTGAACTGGTTTTGTTTGGAGTTCCATACTGGGGCCCTATAAAGGGAGCTATGATTCCCCCTTGGCCTCTAGTCAGAATCAGACTAGAGTCCAAGAGGGCCATGGGGGCAGCAAGCTCTGGGAGGAAGCACGAGGGTACCTGTGGAGCTGTTTGCAGTGGAAATCCCTTCTCTTACTGTTGACTCCCACTTTGATTCCCAAACCAAGGGCAGAGCTACCTCAGGTTTTTCCATCAAGGCTGCATTATAAGGAAGGGCCCTGGAGGGGGCGAAACACACATTAGTCATTTTTGAGCCACGCAATAAATTGGCAGATAATTTGCAGGTGGGGGTGTGGGGTTTTTGGGTGGTGATCAAGTCTTCAAATTGTTAGATTGGGCCGATTGCAGGAAAGATTTAACACGACACTTCACTGAAGGGTTTGCCTTCTGCAGGGATGTGCCAATGGCTAGAGCAGAGCGCACGTATATAACACATCCGCTATATCGATTTACACGTTCCTCAACATTGGCCTCTAAGGAATTTTGCTCTGATACATTCTTTTAAAAATGCAAGCATGCTCATTTCCCTCCTGTGTAGGTTCCCTCTCACTATGCAGAGCTGTGTCGCAGGCTATATAGAAAGTACTGCCAGGGAGCAGTGTGGGGATTCTGTTTATATTCTAACAGGGATGTGTAGATTTTGGCAAAAAGGCCTTATTGAAAAGTGCATGCTTTTGTTCAGAGGTACCACAGGCAAGGCTTCTGTCCTTGGCAGGAGAGAGCAGAAGCCTTCTTCGCAATCCCTCCTCTGTCCACCAGGGGCCGCCTGTCAAGTCGTCATTGACTGAATGTTTTTGAGCATTTCATCGAAGGCCTCTCGGGACGGCGCTGCGGCATTCTGGAAAGAGACCTTGATCCTGCTGTAGAGGCTGAAGGATTTCAGCTCCAGCCAGATGAACCCAAAACGATCGTCGTCGAAGAGAATGAAGATGCCTGGCGTTCGCTCAGGGCTGGTGAAGCCATGTCCGGCAATGAGCCCCGTGCCATAGAAACTACAGAGAGGGAGAGAAGCAGGAAAAACAACAACATGAACTGCATCATTGTGGCAGCTTAAGATGAATTTCTGTACCAGAGCAAACGTGAGGTCCATCTAGACCAGCCACCAACGGCTAGGACCTGATGGTTCAGAGGAAAATCAAACGACCCCAGAATGCACCTGAGTAGATGTGCCATGCTGCACAAAGGGGGAGTTTTACCTGCTGACTTTGAAGCAATCAGTTCACGCCCTGCAGCATGAAGAGCCATTGCCTCCATCTTCACAAGCATGAGAACAATGCTACAAACACTCACCTGCTCCTTTAAGTGCAGCTACAGTATCTGACTAAGCTAAGGATCGGTACATGGAAGCTAACCTAACATCCCTGCAGCTATACACACGAGGATTTGACTTCAGTTTCAAGGATCAAACCAGACTAAACAAAGGCTGATAGGCTGAGGGGGCATGAGACCTGCGTAACCAGGCCACATCCTGGCTGTGGAGGAAAGGTGGGTAAAATTTAGTGCAAAGCCCCTCGCATGCAGTGAGAAGGGCACATGTGAACAGTGTGTTGCTTCTTGTTTGGAATCCGGCCTTTGTGGATTCCTGGAATGACCCGCTGCAAGTTAGTTAGCACAGATGTTTGGCTGAGGATCATTTCTGTTTGGATCTAGACTCTTTCCCCCCACGCCTTCATTTAGCAAGGTGCCTCACTGAAAACAGCACCCCCACTATCAGAAAATAAATCATGCTGCAAGCTGCTCTGCATCCCCACAGATCCCATTCATTGAGGGTGCTGAGCACCTTGCAGGATTCGGCTCAAAGCGCACAAGCCCTGAAGCAGAGTCCGAGGGAAAGGGCAGCACATTCCCATGGTCTTGGGAAAAAAGTGTGATGCACAGGTAGGAAGGACCCAGCTAGGGAGGATCCTGAGGAACAGGGAGAAAAGGGGCAAATGGCTCATGGAGAAACAGAGCAATAAAGGTAAAATACAGGAAGGATTATGCCCTAGGGCACGCTGGGGCAGGATCTGCAGAGGAGGTGAGATAGAGACAACCCTCCTGCCCCTGCTTGCTATCTGCCAGGAGGTAAAAAGAGCAAAGGAGATTGCACTAGATGGAGCCATAGAGGATGGAGTACTGATAAGAGATGGTAAGCTCAGACTGAGCGCTGGGGCAGGGGGCATCATGCTTTGGGTATCAATGCAGAAAGGCTCTGGGGGGTTTTCACCCCTATATTTTCCCCTGGGGTTCAGGCTGGATGTCCTGTCTGGGCAGGGGAGGGGCGACGAGGGAGCAGTGCTAATAACTCGGCCTCTTTCTGAGCAGGTCTCAGTTGCTTGTGGGGGGGCAGGGTGTGTGGGAAAGGCCGATTAACCACATTCATTTACCACATCCGGCAGGTCCGGGGATAATCCTCGTTCCTCGATATGACTCCCACAGGCAGCACAAAGGGTTGCGAGGTTGGCGCCGACTCCTGGGCTGCTGCTGCCCCCGCAGCCTCAGTCCCCTCAGCCCCAGCGTCATCCCTCTGCGCAGGCTGCTCTGCTTGCTGCGAGTCGCCCTGTCGGGAGTGGCCCTCCCCTTCGCCCTGCCCTTCCTCCTCCTCCTGCTGCTGCTGCTCCCGGCGCACCTGCTCCTGCACCTCCAGGACGATGCGGGAGAGCTCATTGAAGTTGCGCAGGTTCTCGATGTCAGGGAGCTGGATGGGGTGCACCAGGTCGATCTCCACCGTCTGCTGGCCAGCTGGGATATTGGGATCTCCCTGCAGCAAGGAACAGAAACCACGCTTCAGGACACCACGGAACAGAGCTCATGCCAAAAGCTCGGACACCGGTACCCCTGCAGCTGGCCAGCAAGTTTCCTCCACCCGGGCAATGCCCAGTTCCACAACAGCACCCCCTGCTTGTCCATTAAAAGGTCCCACCCAAATCCCAGCAGCACATGGCCCTGGACCTGCCTGCATCACCCCTGCACCTGGGATATGGCATCAAGGCCCAGCCCGTATGTGGAGACTTTATCAGAACAGATGGTACAAACTGAGTGATGTGTTAGGGTGGGCCTGCAAGGTTGAAAGGGATGGCTGCTCGTGTCTGTGAGGGGCGGGGGAAATCTCAGATACAGGTAATCTGCTCCGAGAAGCACATAACCAGATGTTCCCACAGAATGGACTGGGGGTGGGAGTAGGCGTTCTGGATTCAAAAGCATTTCACAGGCCAGCAGAAGCTCTGCACGGTAGGATTTCGCTGCTGCACAGGCAGAAGACAAGACAGATAGTAGCCCAGCATTCTGGAAAATCCTAGCATTGGACTATTTGCCTAGATGGCATTTCCCCAAAGGCAGAGAATAGCCAGGCTAATGAGTGTCCCCCCCCCCCCCAGGAAATTGTACGTTCTCCTACATAACAAGGAGTTTGTTCCCACCAATTCCCTAGGTAAGTTGGTTCTGCTGTGACAAAGTTATTATACCCTTCTCTAAGTTACTTATCTGACCCCAGTCACCATAGTATTGAGCGCTTTATTCTCAGAGCATCCCAGTGCTATTATAGCCATTTTACAGATAGGAAACTGAGGCACAAGTCAGTGTAATACCCAGACCTCTAAACCCCAGCAAAGTCAACGGAAGCTAGGAGCCCAAATCTGGGCCTTAGTGACTTGTCCAAGGTCACACAGGGCCGAGCAGGTAATGGAACCCAGGTCTCCCAGATCCTAGGCTTGTTCCCTAACCACTGCATCATCCCTCCCTACCCCAATCACCTCTATCACACAGATCCCTGACACAAGAGAAAGCAAGAAGGGCTGCAGTTTACTACCCTGATTTCAAGGCAGTTGGAACCCTTCAGGGAGCTCAGGAGAGAGAAAAACACACTCACAGTTATTTTAGTCCCTTTGGCTTTCTTCCCATGAAAACTCAGCATGACAATCTCCAGGCCGTGGCTCCCATATGTTCCCTTGAAGAGACCCGGCTTTAAGAGGTCATCAGCGCTGCTAGGAGGCAGGTAGATGCGTCGGTACGTCAAGCAGTTGCTGCAGAACAGAAGTTGGTCAGGCCGTTTACAAGAGAACAACGCGATATTGATTCTTCGCCAAGAACTTAGGCTACCCTCCACTCCCCTTGCCTGCCTTGGATCTTCTAAAGAGGTCTGTTAACAAAAGGGGCAAGATATTCACTTTCTGGTATTTTAAAAAGCACTCAAGATTTTGCATAGCACACATCCACCTACCCCACCTCTCCCAACCCCCCTTCCCCACCTCCAAAGAGTCCGTTTGGCTAAGAGATCTGTCAATCTGCAAAGACTGTACTTGTACCTAAGCTACAGCATGTCAACCCACCCCTATTTCTGGCAGCACTAGAGGAACCCAAGGTGAGTGGAGCCTATTTAAATATCTGTTGAAACAATTAACTTCTGATAGCTTTGAAAATGACATTTACTGCTAGTTGCTACGTTCCCAGAAGCTGGCACTGTGTAATTTGTGTTTAGCGCAGTATAAAGCATATTTCCTGCTAAAAAATATAATCAGCAGATGGCCTGCAGGGATCACTGATATTCACATTATTTTAAAATTCAGTAAGATACATTTATTTATGTCTGAACATTGGTGACATCACAGCAGACTTTTTGGAAGCCTTCTCAAACCATTGCTAGCTTTGAACACTCAGCAGCTGCTGCACATCCTCTTTCTATCTCCTCACTGGTTGCCCCCTACAACGACGACCCATCACCATTCCTTCCATGATCATTTTCTCAGGGTTATTTTAATCTCCATGCCTGATGCAACCCAAGTACATAAGTTTGCGCCTGTTGATTTCGAAGAGGAGGGGCAGCTTCTCTCCAATAATATTTCTATAACAAACATTTGTGTTTTCCATCCAGAAGATCTGCAAGAGTCTTCGCCAGCACCACATCTCAAAAGCTTCCATTTTCTTCTTGTCAGCAACACCAGTTTCCCATGATTCACAATCACAGGTCGCTATTGAGAAAATTAAGCTTTTCACCAGTTCAACCTTTGTATATTGAGACACCATGGTTTTTCCAAACTTTTATAAGGGAGGCCATTGCTGACAAGCTGGTCCCCGTTGTCGTCTGATTTCGTTGGAACAGCCTTCTTGAGTGGATATTTATGATCCCAGATAGTTTAATTCATCTAGTGGCTCTACAACTTGACTTAATCGTGCTGCCCACGTGCATTCCATTTTTGTTAATCACATCAATGTGCATGCATTTCATTTTCACCTCATTCAGGGATAGTCTATATTAAAAACAGACTCCAACATTCCTTGCATTCCCTCAGTGGTTGTAGCAAAGAGCACTGTCTCATCACCTATCTGAGGTTGGTTAAGAAGTGTTTACCAATGGGAACCTCAGCTCCATCCACTTTGTCAAAACCTCCCAAGGCTTATCTCATAGCAAGTTGTGTACATATGCTGAAGAGGCTTGGGGACAAAACATACACTTGACTCTCACCCTGTCCAGTGTAAAACCAGTTGCTATCACCCGCTGCTGTTCGCACTCTGGTCTGCTGTTGACAGTAGAGACTTGCAATGAGTTCAACGAGATGCTTTGGAATCCCCACGTCTGTTGGAATCCTCCGAGGATAGTCAGGTCGGAGGGTATTGAACACTTTTGAGTCGTCAATGAAACACGATTAGTGGGAGATTATACTTCCTGCACTTTTCAATGATGCAACAGATGTTCACACTTCGATCATGCATGCCTCATCCCTCTCTGAAATCATCCTGTTGTGATGGAAGTTCTGCTTTTATCCTTTGCTTTGTGCAATCCTGGATTATCTAGAGCAAAACTTGGCTTGTGTGCGACAACAAGATGATACTATTCTTATTACACTTATGTAATCTTTCTTTGGTAAGGGCAGAAAGATTGGATTCCCTTTGTCCAGCCAATTTCTAGTCATCCACACAGCACTGCAAATTTACCACAAGATCAATAACGCAGTCACCAATCACTTCAACTGTTTTGCTGGTACGCTATCTACCCATGGTGCTTTCCTTGGCTTCGCTTTCACAATAGCATGCACGATTTGTTCTCCCAGGATCCATGGCTCCACCTCCATACTCTCCTTTCTGTATTACAGAGTGGCTCTAAGGAGGGATACAGATTGGCACAATAATATCTCCACTGACATTTGATAACATCACTTTCAGTGAGGGTTCCACCATCATGATCTCTTATTGTGTCTGCTGACAGGGAAAATTTTTGTAAGTCTAACCACTCTAAACATACCTTTTGTTTCCTCTTTTTGGCTCTCAACCTCTGTGCATTTTGCCCTTCTGTATTTGCTCGTCTCATCTAATCTGCTTTTGGAGGTGTAGGCTCAGTTCTTTGTACTCGCACCTTTGTTTTTCAGTCTCTAAGCCATTCTTTTTCACTCTACATTGTTATTCTGCCAGCTCAAACATCATCTCTGTCAGCCACGCTGCATCCAATGCTGACTTTTCAAAATATGTGCTTTGGCAGCTTTGAGCATGAGTTTTCATTTTATTCCAAAGTGAGTTTGGGGTGTTCTCCTCTTTCTCCTGTACCAATGCCTCAAACCTGTTCTGGACAGAAGTCCCAGAGTTTTCGTTGATTCTGGACAGATCCAAACGTAGTAGACCTGCCAAACATCTTATCTTTCAAGTTTTCATTTTATGTTTGAGGCTAACAGCTGACTGCCTGACCCACACAGTGTGCACTCAGGAAAGTCCTTATCTATTAGACCATGATGCTTCCCAGGGGTTTCCAGGGCTGTGAGGCACCTTGCTACCACCTCCCCTTGTCTGTGGCTGCTGTGGGTCAGTTCCAACACCATCAGCCTCTGACAACACAAGCACTGCCCTCCAGGTCTCCGTAGGCACTACTCTCTCTTCACAGGTCAACGAGAGGCATACACCAACCCTCAAGTCCTCCAGGCATCTCGCTGCAGTGCCCCACCCTTGATGCACTGGACATTTACAGAATTCTCAGATCCTCTGTTCCCAAAAGAACCAGGACACCTCAGCTTACCAGATACACTAGAGAACTCAGCTCTGCTTAGATTTGCACTTAGATTTGTTGGCAGCTAAAGCAAGTTTAACAAAGAATAGAGATTCAAATGTACTGGAAAGAAAGGGTTACATATAAAACACAATCATAACGTGCATACTAGAGCCTAAACTTAACTCACAAGATGCCCTGCTGTCTAACTGTGACCCTAAGAGCCACTGGCAGAGGGCCCACTGTAGTGTAACTCATATCAGGCCTGACATACTCATTACACTCAACACATTGAAGTTGCAGCATGTCTAAAAGGAGTCATGTAAGATACCACCCATACACTGGTGACCCACTGGTCACAGAAATCATTGTTTCAGAGTAACAGCCGTGTTAGTCTGTATTCACAAAAAGAAAAGGAGTACTTGTGGCACCAGAGAGACTAACCAATTTATTTGAGCATGAGCTTTCGTGAGCTACAGCTCACTTCATCGGATGCATACTGTGGAAACTGCAGAAGACATTATATACACAGAGACCATGATCTTAAAATGCCTTTGGGAGGCAGTGCATATGTGAAGCCTATCCTAGGCAAAGTAATGTGGATTCTGCTGTCTGACTGGAGGCAAAGGACAATGGAAGTTTCTTTCCATATCCAGTAAACAAAGCCAACAAGCAGCAGTTTAGTAAGAACACCAGAGGACAAAATCTGCACCCCAGGACAACTTCCTGGCTCTTGAGGCACAGACAATGGGTAATATAAAAGGAGCAATTAGACATCTGAGTTCTCTATCACTTGGGGAACAGCACCATTTTATTCTGTGAACAGTGGCTCCCCTGCCCTGGAGGGCTGGAGATGCTGGTAACTTGATGTGAGTAAGAAAACTGCTTAGGCCAAGACTGAAACTTGCTACGATTAAGCTTTAGTCACTAGAAAGCGTGCTTTATTTTGTTTAGTCTGTAACCATACCTCTCTTTCTCTTGTTTAGTATCACTTAGATCTCTGTCCTTTGTTGTTAAACTTACTCTTGTTTTATTACAAAACCCTCTCAGTGCTGTGTATTAAAGTGAAGTGTGAGTCTTCAGGCTGACCTAACAGGCTGGTGTGCTCGGTCTCTTTGGAGGCAGCAAATCTAATAATTTCCATGTGTCCAGCGAGAGGGTCTGAACACTGCAGAGACACATCTCTGGGGGAACTCAGATTGTTACCTGCAAGGCAAGCAGCATCTTGAAGAGTTTGCTGGCAAGGCAGACAGGCTTGTGTGTCAGGGAGCTGATACAGCTTAGTGGCAGCAAAGCTCTCACTTGCTGAGGAAGAGGGGTAACAAGTGGTTCACAGCCCTGGATGTCCTGAGCAGGATGTCATACTAATTAAATCTATCTTACCCAAATTCTTCTCCCAGAGTTTCTCCTGGCTGTGATCCTTTTTAATGAAACAAACCCACTGTCAACTTACCTCCTAGGTGAAAGATGCAGATTCAGTCTCTGTAGCTGCAGTTATAGTCCGAAAAATTCATTGTTTTCACTTGCAAACAGGATAAGCCTGCTTGTGTTTTACTGTCTGTAATTTCCCCTGGAGACTTTGCAATCACTTGATTAGCATTTCACTTAAGGTGTAAATATCCCCTGTAAATACTTCACAACGAAGTATACAATACTCAATTTACATGTAGACAGACAAACTTCTGCCTGAAAGAGACTTGTTTACCACTTCTGGTGGCTGGCCCCCCCTCACAGACCTTATAAAGATGATTTCCAGCATATGCGTACACACACCCCTTACATATTATCTGTACATACATTTCACAATGATTATGATGACCAGTGTGACACAGGCTTTCAGTAGAGACCTTACACAACACTGTGGTGAACTAGTACGTAGATCCCAGACCCAGGGGATCTCTGGAAGCCTTACGAACCCAGTGTCCTCTGGCAGTCAGCATCAAGAGCTCCCTGAGACAAACACTCAATCTCCTTCATTGCTGCATTGTTACCAAGTCAATTTGGTTCCTAGCCATGCTGTCAGGTGACATCCACATGCATAACATCTAGGGTGTTGGGTGAAGACGGTGTTTGTAAGGACCAACTGATTACAGCAGCAGAATTCAACTAAACTCCTTCCTCTCTCCTTTTGTAAACCCAGACCACTGTTTCCCACTACCTCTTTATGAGAGCTTACAGCTCCAACTTTCACATTCAGGTCCTCAATCACAAAGGAGATCTCTTTGCTTGGCATTTTAATGAGCGTCTTCCTAAGCCACTCACAGAATCCTGCGCTGGGGACTGCACCTTGCTGTGGTGGGAAGGCTTGTACAATTTTAAGATCACACAAAATCAAATGACCCAAAGCCATCTACTGGGCACACAGCTATTCCAAGTAACCGTATGGCCTATCACTGTGTCCCCCTGCTGCATCTTACCCTTCACTACACTTACAGTAAGGAACTGTCTTACCATGTGTCTGTACAGTGCTCAGTGAAACAGGGCCCAATCCAAATTAAGGTCCTGGGATACTATCATAATCCAGATAATGGACCTGATGAAGACTATTACATACATTCATTTTCTGTGCAGAAAATACCACCCTCTCTACAAACACAGCAGAGGCCCCTAAAACAGGAGTCTGTGGGAGGGAAAAGATCCATTCACATGTGTTGCAACAAGGTTATCAGTTAACCAGGAAGACCAATCCAACAATACAGCAGTGTACTGGGCCAAGTTCAGGTGCCCCTAACCCCGATGTTTAGGAAAGAGCTGGGTCTCCTTACTCGTACTGGCTGGTGTAGATGAACTTCATCAAGATGAGCTCTTGCATGTGCTCATGGAAGATATCCTCCAGAGTCCGGCCCCATTCTTCCCTCAGCCACGTCCGGAATTCCTGCAGCGCACACAGAGGAGAGACATGTAAAACCAATGAGCCACTCGCAGACAATTTATAATTGGGAAGGTGTCTTATCTGCACAGCATCACTCTTGGCCTTGCAACAAAATTCACGTAGACAGTCAGCGAGGAAAAAGCCCATGCGCCCAGCTGGTTATGGAAACAAAAATACCTATTACTTTATACAGTCGTTCTCATCCCCCACCCTCACGGCCCTTCATGAAAGGGGAGCAGGACCACTACCCCAATGTGAATGACAAAGGAACTGGAGCACAGAGTGGAAGTGACTTGTCAGACTGGGAATGGGACCCAAGTCCTTGTTGTCTCGGTCCTGATCCCATCCCCTGGATCATGCTACATGGTGTATTGATCATCAGAAAGGAGGAAGACTCAAAAACACTAAAAGATTGAGGAAAATAAAATTCCATTGACTTGTAGAATTTGTGCTCCTAAATCCCAGGCTCTGGGAAACCTGTCTCAACAGCAGCTCTGAGCAATCTTTGAAAAGCTACCACTTTAAGGTGAGTTACAATTTCATGACAACAAGCATCCCTACTGAAGATATCAGCCTCTCAAGCGATCTTCTGAACCTGCATTCTTTACCTTCTAAATACAGAACCACCAGTTACTAAGCTCTCTCCCACACTTACCCAACACTGTTTCCAAAGGACTGTACGCACATTATTCATCTGCTATGGAACTGACCAAAAACTTACCTCTGCAATACATCAGTCCTCTACCAGTAAATCACTGGGGGGAAAGGTTGGTTTTTTAGCTTCACAGATGGAACAGTTTCAAGTATGAAAACTCAGTCAGATTTTAGCTAGATGGACTCCTAACTGAACTTCTCAGCAATGAGCATCCCTACACCATGCAGCAGTTAACAGAGAAGCTCTCTCATGACACATCTGCTTTTTCCTCTTGACAGGCAGAGCTGCTGTATTTAATTATATTACTCCTGCACTGCTAACCAAGGTTTTAATCCCTCATCTCGGCAGACAGGCAGTAAAAGGAGCAGCTCTTACCATAATTACAAGAAAACAAGGCACGCAAGCATGACTGGTATTTAATATCGTGCCTGTTTGTGACAGGCCTAACTTCACACAGGTCTCAGCACCCTGTGAGAGCTGTGAAGAACGTGAAGGCTGCTTGCCTTATTCCAGACTGGGCCGCTGAACCGCAATCCAAGGGGTCTGACATGGCATAGGAAGAACAAGGACACTGTGGTCCAAATCTTGCCACGTGCTGAGAAGCGAGCGGGGAGCTGAGAATTGCTCATTGTCTTGTAACCTTGGCACACAGACAGAAACGGTCCTTCTCGCACTCCGTTGTGTTTGGCTATTGCAGCACATATGGTGCGGCAAAGCAACCAATAGTGCTTCAGTATTACAAAGGTCTCCCAAAAAGGTGGCTGTATAGTCTGAGTACTGAGCTGGTCCGCTGAACTGGAGTGTGAAGCCAAGCCTTACCCAGTAGCAGAAGAGGTTCCTTTGGATCGTGCAATACACAACACAAATATGCATGTGATGATTTTCAAAGGGCAGCCCAAGGGCCAAGTGCAGCCCGTCCCTGACAGTCTCCCTGCAACAGCAGGGGGAGGATAAATTTGGTCCGCTACAAGTTTTACCAAGGGCAAATTCAAACCACAAGTTATTTCTATCCATTAGAAAAGCCCCAAGAACAGAAATTGCCACTGATCAGCCAGCTGTGTTTCTTCCCCAATACCTGTAAAATTACACACAAGTGGGTGCCTTAGGAGTCATATCCCAGCTCCCATCATGACCACCCAGATCACAAAGATTTGGGACCTAACAGTAACACCACACCCTGCTGAGCCTCACGAACACAGTTAACCCCAGTGTATTTAGATGGCTAGGCAAGTGACAGACTCTTTCTGGCCAGGCTGGAAGGGACGCTGTTACCTCTTGCCTTCCTCCTGACATTCGATGGTGATCTGTCTGGTTGCACTTCGTGGAGAACTCGTCCTTCTTTACGATCTGCAGTTATTGGGGAGGAGAGCTCAAGTTAGCAGCAGACGGATGTAGCAACGTAACAAAGGCTGTGTCAAACAGAATCCTAATGCGACACACTGGATGGCAAGATTTACGCAGTTTGCCAACCCCTCCAGGCTGCACTGATGAAACAGTGGGACTCCACAGGTGATGGCTAGAGATAATGGAGACAAAGGCTGAAGCACCCAATGCAGCAGCTCCATGCTCTGAGGAAAGGGAGCGAGTTGGCGTCATTCCAAGGGAGATTCCCAATGTCAAGCTGCCTTCCGCATTTAAGCCTCTTGTTTCAAGGAGCAGGATCTCCCTAGAATTTGTTCCTTAAACATCCCACCTACCCCATGGCTTATCCCAAGTACCCTCCCCAAGGCCCCTACATGGGATGACATGTCACTTGGACACGTCAGTGCATGGGACCATTTATATATACTCCTTCCCTTGACTCCCCCACCATACTTTATAACTGGTGCCCCCACGCTGGCTGATCCATCCTCTCCAATACAGGGGCACCAACTGAAAGCAAGGCCTCAATGTGCTATCAGCCTAGAGATCAGAACTGATCAAGAGATGGCCTAAATCAGTGGCTCTCAACTTTTTCAGACTACTGTGCCCCTTTCAGGAGTCTGATTTGTCTTGTGTACCCCCAAGTTTCACCTCACTTAAAAACTACTTGCTTACAAAATCAGCCATAAAAATGCAAAAAAAGTGTCATAGCACAGTATTGCCGACTTTCTCATTTTTACGATATAATTATAAATCAATTGGAATGTAAATATTGTACTTATGTTTCAGTGTATAGTATATAGAGCAGTATAAATAAGTCATTGTCTGAATGAAATTTTAGTTTGCACTGACTTTGCTAGTGTTTTTTAGATAGCTTTTTGTAAAACTAGATGAGTTGAAGTATCCCCTGGGGTATGCGTACCCCTGGTTAAGAACCACTGGCCTAAACAATCCCTTGCAGTCACTAAGGAAAGCCAAGCAGATGCACAGAGAAAAGCCTTGCACGTGACCCATCACGGTAGTGACGTCACATTCTCAACCACTGGGTACTTTTGTTTACAGGCCCAGGGAATACAAACTCTTCCTCAGTGCCTGGTGCCCAGGTTAAGCATCCAGACTCACCTGTGTGCGGGGAGGGGAGGGAGGCACAGGCTGGAGCTCACCTGGACATGGCCATTGTGTGGCCCCTTGTGGCCGTACATACACTCGACAGTCGCACTTTTCCTCTCCATTAAGTGAATCCGGAAAAGGGGCTTGAACCTCATTGGATCATCCACATGAGGGTCATGAGGGGGCAAGTACATCCAGCCAATGATAAACAAGCCATCTACCTGCGAAGAGGTGGGAGAAGCAAATGGAGTCAATGCTCCCCCGTCCTTCATTCATTGGGCAGCAGCTGTTACCTCAGCCCCAGAACCTCTACAGTTAGGGAGCAAGGTGGTTCTCCCGCAGGACACTGAGGAGCTGTTCTCAACAATCAGATGCATTTACAGTGCTAGATAGCTCCTTTCTGATGCCCAGATCCCAGCCCAAATAGACACAGTGCAGCCTCTGTGAGGGGGAAGAATCACCCTTTATAGGGCTTTGTTTCATGGGATAAGCATTCACGTCTATTACTGCAAGCAGCTTGGTGCCAGATACACATTGGGCTCTGGAGAGCGACATTATGCTGAGGCGAGTCAAGCTTTAATTGGTTTGTGACGAGCTCACGCTGCCAGTGATTCTCTTACAGGGAGGACTTCTAGTCTCCATAATTATGTCTGGCTTTTGGATGATGAATTGTTGTGTGCTATTACTCACTGCCAGTAAGGAAAGCAATGATCCCCTTCACTTGCTAAGACGCGTAAAAGAGCCAGCCTTTCTTTCTGCAAACCTCATTGAATCCTCACCCCACAAAGGTAAAGCGGCTTTGAAGAGCAAATATTCTTTAATGGAGATTTCTCCTGAAGACCCAAGGAGAGATCAGCACTGCAGTCTCTCTTCACAAGCTAACAGTATTGAACAACTAAACCAGTGGAACTCATTGCCGGGGATGTGATGGCAAAAACCATAACTGGGTTAAAAAATACAACTAGGTCCATTGATAGCTATTAGCCAAGATGATCAGGAATGCAGTGCCATGCTTGGGGTGACTCTAAACATCGGAATGCTGGAAGCCATGAACGAGAGACAGGGTAGATCACTCCGAAACTGCCCTTCCCATGTACATTCCCCGTGGAACTCTGGTACGGTCACACTGCTGCAGCCAGATGCTCTTGATATAACGCTCTGGAACACATACTTCCACAAGAGAGCCTTGGGCTCAAAGGTTAACAAACTCAATGGGTTTAGTATGTTAAACTGGCCAACCCATGATCCTTGGTGCAGAGGATATCAGAAGGCATCAGTCAAGCCTCTATCCTCAGCCTCTCAGAGTAATCCCAATAATCCTAAATCCAGAGAGGCAAATGACATTCAGCAGCTCTTCTGCTTCTCTAGACTTGGTCTCATTGTGGTCCTAACCCAAAGCTCACTGAAGTCAATGGAAACATTTCCATTGAATTCAGTGGCTTTGGATCAGGCCCAGCCAGTATCATTATGTCTGATGTACTGCTCTTCAGGGACTAGTCACTCTGCAGGTAAACGTATCACGTACTGTGGCAACGAGGCTATGAGGCAGCCAAGGTACCTGCATATGGAGCATCTTAACCAAACTCTTCCTAATGCAACGCAGTGAACGCCAACTTATGCCAAAGGCAGAAGCATAAAAGCTTTAAAGGAGCCTGTATGAAATTGTTGCCAGGAAGCTGATGCAACAAACCTCTAGCACATCTCTGTACTCACCACCACGTTCAGCAGTCCCCCATACGGCCCAATGTCCGGCTGCCATAGTCCCAAGATGTGTCGATATTGGTGCAGCACTAGGGAATAGGAGACAAAGCAAGACGTTTCACAATGAACGCAGCAAGAGGGATTTGAGGGGAGAGGAGGCGGCTGCCATAAAACTGCACAGGTTGTCGACTGACACCCCCTCAGACAGGGTCCTTATCGGGGTTGGGAGAGAGAATCCCAGTTCTCCCAAACCCAGGGAGAGGGGCCAATTCTGAAGACTTTCAAAAAGCTGTCACATGAAGCCTACTGCAAACGCACACTATTCTCCTGCACAGCTTCACGCCCAGCTGGGAGCAGCGGTAAGAGCTAGCTTTTCAAGGATTTACAAAGGCAGAGATCCAAGGACCCAACTGGCGAATAACTTTCCATCAGAAAATCCTCTCATTGAGATCTGTCGATAGGCATCACATGCTCTGCTTGGAGCCTACAAGTGCAGGCTATCCACTTCCCTGACCACAAGTAAGATGCTCTCAACACCAGACAGCTCCGATTTCATAAAGGTGTGAATGCGGGGGGGATCCAGAACATACAAGTAGGGGAGAGCAGGGAAAGCAAACAGCGTTTGCTTTAAGAGACCATCCCCTTCTTGTCCTACCAGACAGACGCACCCCCATGCCTCCACTTAAGCACCTGATCCTCGTCAGATTCAACCACTAAGATGGCAACTGGTAGCACACACATCACATAGCTCCTGAGCACAGCATCTGATGACCAGGTGTCATTACAGATTCGACACATACAGAAGACCTTGAAGAAATCTCAATAGGTTACTGCATTTCAACGTTCCCTCAAAGCTGCTCCCAAGCATCGTGTACTGTACCATATCTTGTACTTTGGATCCCCATCTCGGAGCTAGTTAAGATTTAAATCCTATGGAAAAAGGGGGCAGAAGTAGGAAAGTTTTCCACAAACTGCAAACACAGGTGATTCTTTGAACACTGATACATACAGCCTGCTGCAGACAGGAGTCAAAAGGAACTGAAGGTGTCCACATCATCATATGCCGGCCTTCCGTGGAGAACATAGAGGCTGTTCATCTCAGATTCTAAACATAAGCATCAACTGACCCATAATATGAGAGTACATTTACATGAACAAAGGACATAGGACTGGAAGGGACCTCCTGGGTCACCACGTCGAGCCCTCTCCATCGCAGGTAACCATGTCATCATAGGAGTAGAGAGGTTATTGTACCTCTGTATTTGGCACTGGTATGGCCACAGCTGGAATCCTGCATAAAGTTCTGGTGTTCACAATTGAAGGATGTTGATAAACTGGAGAGGGTTCAGAGAAGAGCCATAAGAATGATTAAGGGATTAGAAAACCTGCCTGATAGGGATAGACCCAAGGAGCTCAACCTATGTAGTTTAACAAAGAGAAGGTTAAGGGGTGACTTGATCTGTAAGTATCTACATGGAAAACAAATATTTTATAATGGGCTCTTCAGCCAAGCAGAGAAAGGTCTAACACGATCCAACGGCTGGAAGTTGAAGCTAGACAAATTCAGACCGGAAATTTTTAATTTACCTAGGCCGGACTGAGCTGGAGTGAATCCTGTTACTGGAAGAGTTTAAGCCCAAAGTGGATGTGTTAAAAAGTAATTGTAATGCACTACACAGGAATATTTTCATTATTTAAATGCCACAGCAAAGAGGTGTATTTGGGATCAAGGACACCGCCAAGGGCTGTTTAAATGCCAAACAGCCCCATGCTCGGGAAGAACTGGAAAGCGACAGGAGAAATAAGAAGTAGGAATGATTGGCCCAATTTCACTCAGCCCATGGAGTCAAACTCTAATAGCAAACTGCATGAAGCATACAAAGTGGATCAGATTTAAAATCGTCTAAGTGCAGTTACTATGCACATACCATTTAATACACAAGAAACCCCACTCACTGATACCTGCCTCCTCCACCTTGTTTGTGTACACAGCTGATAAACGCCAGTGGCTTTTAAGATTAGAACTGAAAACCTGACGTTAAGCTGTTGAACTCAGACAGCGCTGAACTGGAGGAAGAAAAGCTCTTCCATTAGAACCATCTTCAGGGCTAATGCTCCAAATAAGAGTCTTGTCTTAATGCCAGACTTTTAAATATAAGAAAGTGCCTGTTCAGAAGAGGAGAGACTTGTACTGAACAAGGTTCATACACTTGGTTTCTGGGTAATCAGCCAGCTCCAGATTAGTTCAAGGAAGGCCATGTTTGCTTAGGGAAAGTGGCTGAGTCACAGCAACATCCAGATCAGTAAGTCTGACACAATCACCCTTGAACTTTGATTCAAATCTGTTCAGCCTTCCAATGGCAGGCAAATCTAACTGAGCAGTCAGAGGCTTAGATGCCCTCCTCTCGCCAGTAATGTGAACGGCTTTTTAACAGCTGTTCAGAGCCAGAAAACTCCCTGATCAGCTGAATGGGAATAGTCTGTTGCCAGACAGACCCTGCAACCTGAGCAGCATTGAAAACTAACTGCAGTCTCCCCACCCCCTCCCTGGAACTTGCTAACAACCCCCTCTGGAGGCAGGCAAAGTGTCTCAGGTGGACAGCGGATGGTCTGAATCTTGGGGGGGGCGGGGGCGGCGCTTTGTATTTTCTCCAGGAAAATGCTAACCTTTGGGCTTCTTACCGTGATGGCTTCATTTCAGATCGTGAGCAGCGCTGCAATGCCCAAGCCTCAGGCAGCCCAGCAGGTGAATTCCCTGCAGTCAAGACCTGGTTAGTTACAGCTCTGACGCCCACAAATGGGGGAGATTAGGGATGACTCTGCCAGATCTCTCCTGATTCTGGATGGAAGCACCACACCTCTCTCCTTTCCAATGGGCTCCCCTCCTCTCTTTGTGCCTCCAAAGAGGTGGGGAAGATAGAGATGCTCCCTAAGAAGGGGTCCCTTTGGGATATAGGCCCCTTTCCCCATCAAGGGGATCTGTGTAGGAATTTCCTTCTGGTGGTCCTGAGCCAGGTTCAGCTTTTCTGGCTCCAATGCATGCTGCCCCTGGTCAGGAGAGGTTACCTCTAGTAGGGTGATGGATGTGTCCAGTCTCAGCAGCTCATTCAAGTAGCCAACAAGGGGTGGCCAATTAGCATCAACTGTGGCAATGTCTGCAACAGAGGGCGTGTCTACACAGGGACGCTATTGTGAAGTGAGCTGGAGTGAGAGTTTAAAGCAGGATAGCTATTCCCTCATGTCGACAAACCCAAGGATGCATCTGCTGGAAACTGACCATGACCCACCGTTCACAGGGCCCTCAGGCAGCCATCAGATAGGAGGCCATTTGAAAAAGGGATTGTATCCAGTTGGGGAAGGGGCAGAAGGAGGCACAGTCCCCTAGCTTCCTTAGGAGGGAGTTTGCTTTGGCAAGCTCCAGTATCAGTGTTATCCAGCTATGGTCAGGTAGGAGAAATACAGAGAACACTACTGAGCCCATCCAATGCAATTCAACCAAGCGAGATCTACGCAGCTGGGACATGCCAGAGAGAGAACAGCACAGAGATGCTGTTATAGCCCTGGAGATATTCTTCAGAAGGGGATGGGGAACGCTTCAAATGCCATGAACATTAACTAAATATTCTCTCATCACCAGCATCTGGCTTCTACCACCTGGTGACTTTAAACACAAATACTGGAGTTTTCAGTGAAATCTGCAATCTCCAGAGTGAGGGGAGGGGAACAAATGAAAGGAAGCTAAATCAATGACTCATCACAGCTGTGTCTGCAATTCTTTAAGGCTCATCCGCAGAGGAAACAGGCATGAGACGGTGGTCATTTGGGAAGGTGGGGGGGACAACCAAGAAGTTCACCATTGGGGAAACAGCCTGAAACACAACTTCAGAGCTGCTGAAAACAGACTCGCTATATCAGTTATTCACTAAATCAGTAAAGCTATTCTGATTCCTGCTGGGAAGCTTGGCGTCCCCGTTTCACTTCCTTCCAGGTGGAGAACTGGGCTGCTGGGTGCATCAGAGGGTCCAACTCAGACATGATATCGCCACAGGTTCCTGTTATGAAATGGTCACTGCTTTGCCAGGCTACTTCACTCATCCTAGTTCATGTTGAAGTCATCAGCTCCAGGGCTGCTTCAAACCCTCTTTGGCTGGCTGAAACGCAATGGCCGCCTTTAAGGCTTTAGTGCAGGTGAGTCCATAGCATCCACACCACGTTAGCACATGCCATGAAACCGCACGCCCAAGCACCAGTGAGTTAGTATCTCCATCCTGCATTACCCTCCTCTGCAAAATAACCATGCTATCATCCCCAGACTGACAGCAGAGGTGGCTTTATACATACCCCCAAGGACAAAGCAAAACTGGTTTCTCTCACTCAAGTTCATTCATTAGATCAAAGTCCCACCATGTTCCAGACCCAGAGCATTAGACTCTTGGGCCTTGCTATTCTTCCCTTGATACATTAATCGTGGTGAGAGTTATGTTCACTCATGGAGAAAGGACAGTTTGTTGGGCATAGATGCTCCACTGGAGAGTACATCACAGGCTCTGAAATACTATGGAGACTTGCTCTTTAGAGCTGTTTGCAGCGCAGGGCATGATATTCTGGCATACTGGGAAGTGTGCTAACAGAGCAGAGGACGGTACTGGGACTCTCATATTTTGCAACAATAAAGGCTGAATTTGTAGTTTTCCAATAGCACAAGGATGGCACCTGATTGGGATAATGTGACATAAATCACATCATTCAGATCAAGTCTGAGTATGGCAAGCAGGAGTCTACAGTCTCTGTAGATCTATTCAGGTTCTTATACTGCATCCCTCACCATGGTATCAGAACACGCTCTCCATTAAAAGCATAGGTGGCCATAGACTAACTAGGCTTGGCAAAACACCCGGGCGTGGGGGGAAGGGGAGGGGGAGAGAGAGTGGTTAGTTTTGGGTTTTTGTTTGTCTTTTTTTTTTTTTTTTTTTTTTTTTTTTTTACAATTTTGACTGTTATCAGTATTTTTAAGCTTCTTTTTATTTTTCATCTGTTTAAATTTTCACAGCCGTGCAAAATTTTGGGTTTTAAGCATTTTTCATTGAGTTAAATTTTCACAGTCACCAGAAATTATGGGAAGGGTCGGACAATCTTTATTTAATGAAAACAGATGTTGAGATTCAAAAAGCTACACAAAGTTAACACAAAATGTCAACATCACATGTCAAAAATATACAGAGAGTAAATATCCTTCAGTCAAACTAAGAAATTCTCAAGCAGCCTTTTCTCTTACTTTGCCTGTGTGTAAATTTCTTATCAGCATCATTGGAAATATTTTTCATTCGTTTGCGTGTGTACGGTAGATAGTTTACCAATAAAACACTAATCTTTCCAAGCCTAACTACAGCACAGAACTTGGGGTCATGTTTGGACTGCAGGCTGCACTAGAAGGCACCAAGGTAAAGGTGATCCCTAATGTATTGCCTGTGAGCGAACCATAGCTGATTACTCCAGGGTAACTCTATTTTCAGTAAGCTACATGCACCCAAGGAAACTCGAGTTTAAAGGTTCCATAAGTAGCGGAATCATTGAGCTTTCTAGCATAAATTTTGATTCCTAAACAGGTTCAGATTTTCAGGGTGTACATAAGCAGAGACCCCCAGTGCTCATTCACACACTGGCAGAGTTCACATTCTATCAAGGTTACATTTCAGGAGCTCTCCCTACAGAAGGAGGATAGGTCTATCAGTGGCTATTAGCCAAGATGATCTGGGATGCAAACCCATGCTCTGAGTCCCTAAACCTCTGACTGCCAAAAGCTGGGACTGCCAAAAGCTGAGGATGGATCACTCAATAATTGCCCTGTTCCAGTCATTCCCTCTGAAGCATCTGGCACTGGGCACTGTCCAAAGACAGGACACTGAGCTAGATAGTGTCATTGTCTGACCCAGTATGGCCGTTCTTATGAAACTTCCCTTTGTTAGGATTAAATAAAAATCCTGAAGTCCAGAGTGTTTTTTAATTTTATTGGGGGGAGGGAGCAAGAAGGAATTCCCCTCTGTAAATGACATGCCTCCAGTAGTGATACCTGGGCTGCTGAAGTCCAGTGATCTCCCACCTACATATCAGAGAGACGGGGACTACAGTTCAGAGAAATCTATGGGAAAGTTTCAGAACTGACAATACTTAGACTCATCCAGAGGGATGAATAAAGGGGACATATCTGCTCACACCCAAGAAAAAGCTAACCGGTAACACCCATGTTCCTAGTTTTGTCTATCTAGGGAAGTGGTTTCTCGGCTTGGGCCACTGCTGTGTGCTGACTGGTCCGCATGTGACATCCTCAGGGCCAGACAGGTAGTATTGGATGCGACCCACAATGGTAAATAGGTTGAGAAACGCTGATCTAGAGTCTGTTAGTGTCATTTCTGGGGCTGGATGGAATTGGCCCCAAGAGCAATGCAAGCAGCTCTCTTCCTTCCCCTAATGGCAAGCTGGAATGTTTTATCTCCACCGTACACCCAAGCCCACTGCCCTGGAGAGCATCTGCTACCTATGCCTAGTTAGTTTCCACCAGGGAAAACCATGAATAGGATGCTCTCCTAACCCCCAGCACTTCACCAGAGGGGTGAATACTATTGTCCCTATGTTACAACTACCTAAGGTGTCATCTTAGAGGGTCAGAACAAAGTACATGAGAACCAAGTCACGGGAAAGCCTGGGTGACAGCTCTCCTCATTCTGCCCCCGAAGTAGTGGTTTGCAGTAACTTCACACGCCATGCAGCGCCTCGTGTGAGTTCAGTGCAGAAAGCGTTTGCTAATGGGAGGTACGTACGGCAGGTGTAAACATCTCTGTACTCCATGTGTTCGTAGTCGGGAAGGATTTTCATAAAACGCCCCGACTTCACTCGTGGATTTATACCTGGACAGACACAGCAGGGTAAGTACCAGAGAAGTTGATTCCCCTCTGATCATCACATAATGTTAATCTGAACCAACCAGACAGGAAGGTCAAGACCCTTGTTGATTTAAGGCGCACTTCTTCAGCCCCCAGCCCAGATCAGCCACTCAGAAGAATTCGGCACATTTTATGATTCCCTCATAAGTTATCGATGTCACCAAACAAATTCTAAATGGAGTCTGCACTTATCTCAGTCTACGCAGGACAAGAGCAACCAAAGGTTTTTTCCTCTTTTCACTCTTCAATCCAGCTAATTGTTTTCGAAACACCATCTAGCATCTGTTTCA
The DNA here is from genome assembly GCF_015237465.2 of Chelonia mydas. Lineage (NCBI taxonomy): Eukaryota > Metazoa > Chordata > Testudines > Cheloniidae > Chelonia > Chelonia mydas. The sequence goes on from NC_051252.2 coordinate 36,510,646, forward strand.
TTATGCCCTCTAAGATCTTGGGTTTGGCTTTCTTCCCAATTGTCTTAGTGTAGCATGTAGAATAGAACAAACATTCATTGTTTGCACCTTCAAGCCTGAATTCTGCCAACAGTTCCAAATAAATTTTGCTGTAACTAAAGAGTTCTACATGACACTAGAGAACAAGGACACAGCACCAGGCAATTCTTTCAGGAAAGCTGAGCAGGAAAGCACCAGTAGGTTTGTAAACAGAGATGTTTGCTGAATCTAAACCAATTGCAAGCCAAGGATTTCATATTCCTGCAACCAGGGTAAGGTTCAGGAAAGGAAGAATGAGCTGACAAGTGTTCTGACTCTGCCGAAGTCTGGAGAAATGGCACAGGTCAGGATTCAGATTGCCAGATGCATGGCAAGAGATTCTTTATTTACAAGATGGAACAGAGTCTATAGCATGCTTTCTACCAGTAAAACACTATGTTCTAAGGTGCTAAATGCTCACCAAGGACCTATTCCAGTGGAAGGAGACTAAAGATGTTACAGGTATTAAGAGGTGCTTTTGTAATGCCGACAGACCCCAGTCATTGGCGGGATCGAACCGGGAACCTCTGGAGCTTAGTGCATGAGCCTCTACTGCATGAGCTAAAAGCCAACTGGCTGTTAGCTAAGGCTGTGGAGCAGACTCATTTTATCTCTCTCTTTAAGTGGTCTCAGTGCCACCAGATGGGACAGAACACCATACCCAGAAGGTGTGTGGGTTACACTTTGAAGTGTAAAGAATCAGTGGGAAAAGTTGCAAAAACAGGACCATATCAGGTATGTGATTAACAGATAGTTTGTAACTATACCACCACTCTGGCTATGAGGAAAGCCACACTGCACAGCAAAGAAGGGTCTTAAATGACTGAGGTTTCCTTACACACTTTCGAGTTCCCCTGTGTGGCCTCCTAGGGAGGTAAGTGGTACCATTCCCATTTTACAGATAGGGAAACTGAAGCATGGGGAGATGAAGTTACTTGGGTCAAGGCCACACTGCAGCAGTCTCAGAGCTGGATCAGAATTCAGGATTCCTGGCTCCCAACACGAGGTTAAATGCACAAGGCCACCACCACCTCTGACAGTCAGATAAAGCACAAGGTCCATTTGAAAGGAGCCAAACTTCCTGGGACCAGTAAAGCGCACTCAGGACTCTCACTCTGGTGATGTACAAAGACAAATGCTTTCATTTTTAACAAGCTGAGCCCTGCTTCTTGTAAAGGGCCATGGAACTGTAGACCAACCACTGGAGCCAAGGGTTTGTCATTGCTGATTTCCTAAAGATTCTGGGTTGTTCCATCCCCTGCTAGACTAATTCAGCATCAGCCTTTGGGACCCATGAAATGCCTGGGTCCCTTGATTTTGGTGGCAAGGACAGATCAATTCACTACTGTGGGGCTTGTGTCATCCAGGCTGCTGCCGGGGTTGTCACAAGCACTCTCCCAGGTGGTATCTGCAGCTGAACCAGCTCCTGTGTTAAACAGCTAATGTAGCTTCTGACCCATTAGCATGAGAGGCAGCTTGATCTTGTTAAGTAGGGAACTCCTATATTCAAATGCCAGTTCAGGGTCAAGTCCCTAATCTGCCTCTTCCTTCCCCACCCCCGTAAAATGGGGATGAAACTCACCTACCTCCCAGGGGGCTTGTGCTGACCGAAGAGTGTGTGTCTGTAAAGCACTCACATGCAAGTGGCAACACTCATCATAACGCATGGGCTGCAGCTGCTTATTTGGAGTTGTGTCCTGGAAACAAGTTGTGACGCTGTATGGAATCTGGGGGACACTTGAGATATTATGAGTATCAATATTGTAAAATTGTAATGAGTTATGCCAGATAGGCCATGTAAGGTATCTGAAAAAAATATTATAATTTGCCAGATATGATAATCTCATTTTTGTGTTTGTATTGAGTTATAGATATGTCTGTCTGTATTTCAAACTTGTGCTATGCTTTGGGTGACACCCACAGACAGTTTGGCATCAGCACTGCCAAGTCTGCTTGATGGCCCATTAAGGACCATCAGCTGTACAACTGATCCATTGAGAGAAGACGGATACACCTTATGACTCAGCAAAGCACACAGGGACATGCCTATGGACAGAACCCTAAGGCTTTCAAGCCATGTGCTGGGCACCTTGTGTTTCAAACAAAGGAAGTGCAGGCCACATGGCAAAAGACTGTAAAAGGCAGCTGCTCTTCTCCATTTTGTCTTCAATCCTACTTCTTACTTCTGGAGGAACTTTGCTACGAATGGAAGCTCTGAACAAAGGACTGAATGACCCATCCAAGCTGTGGATGTATTCCAGAAGGACTTTCAAGCCAGCAAACTCACCAATACTGCTAGGAACCTGATATATGGACTTTGAAGTCTTTGTATGTATGTGACTGTTTTACCATTTAACATCTCTCTTTTTCTTTATAATAAACCTTTAGTTTTGGACACTAAAGGACTGGCTGGCAGCATGGTATATTGGGTAAGATCCAAACCTATACTGACCTGGTAACATGGCTGACCCTTTGGGGTCAAAAGAACATTCTGTATATGTGAGCAGAGTTATTTTAAATAACTTCTCACTGAACTGGACCTAGGTGCTGATTGGGAGCCAGAATGCAATAAAGAGGGCTGTGAGATTCCTTTTTTGCTTCTTGATAACCAGTGTGGGGGATGAGAAGCACAGTCTGAGACTGGTTGGGGAGTTTAACTTCAGTGTTACCCACCAGTCTTGGGAATATCTGCTCTCCATTTTGCAGCCTGCCCTGACCTTGGCATTTCCATTGAGGGCTGCCCCAAGCACCACGGGGCACACACGTGTTGGCACTTCTGTACAGACCCAGCACAGTCGGGTCCCCCTTCTCCTGCACAAGGTGGTCTGGAATGCAGGGGGCAGGGTGACGAGAATAAAGGAACAGATAACCTCCCCATTCCCCTGTGTCAAGTTGCAATAGGTGTTCCACAGAGAATCACTGCCCTGACCTTCCCCTAAGGGGAAGCCCAGTCACTGTGGAGTTATGGTGGACAGAAGTTGCTTACACTGGGGGAAGGGAGTCAAACATTGTTTCAGAGGACCATACAAAGATAAAGCCTGCTCTGAGGAATACAGGTTACCCACTGGCCAGAAAGGGGCAAACCAAACAGCTGAAAATACTTTTACAATCCTACTGACAGATTAAAAACTGTCCTCAGATTTGGGTGAGCGGTTACCAGTTGCTAAACACACTAGCCACAAACTAATACCTATTTCCAGAAACCCTCAGACTCTGTAGTTTCTTCCAACCAAAGGGGTATGGAGAGGCAACAGCGATTCTTGATATCTGTCTGGCATTAAAATGCTGTGGTAGTCAGACTTGTTACAGCTTTAGAAATGAAATCTCTGCCACGAAATACAGAGTCTGTGTTTCAGATGCCCAGGATAAAGATTCAGTGCAAATTTACTTTTAAAAATGGAACTAAACAAGAACAGGAGCATACAGACCTGCATTGACTTCATCACTTACGTTTGGCATAGACATCTCGACAGGACACTCCTGTGATCTCCAGTTTCCGTAAGTTCTCACAGACACCATACTCTGCAGTGACAGACAGAAAGGAGTTAAGAGGTAATAAAATGAGTGATTGTGTTTAAAAAGGTTTGGGCTGTCCACAGAGCTCCAGGATACCTACAACTGCAGCAAGAATTTAGGCAGCTTTAAATTCAATCCAATGTATTTTATTTAAAGTACAATCTTGCAAATTGCTGTATTTGTTAACAAATATTTTTGTTGCTGTTCTTCAGAAGCAGCAGAGGAAAGTTGGATGGCATTCCTTTCCAGACTAGATTCTCAGATTCCCTAGTACATTTTACAAGTGATGGCTACTTGCAACCTATTGTGGCAACTCCTTGCTGATAAATTACGGGCACTTACACCTAGAATCGGTGGCAGCATGAAGTGGTGAAAATGACCTATCCAAACTGGGAATCTTTGTCAGTAGAGCAAACCATCATTGCAACCAGGAGTTATTCACTCCCACTAATTTGTCCTACAAGCAAGACTGTTTATTAAGATTCACAGAAAATGGCTACATTTCAGAGTACTGAAAGATCTATAGCCAAGATTATTTTAAAAGAATAAGTCTGTTTCATAGCCCCAAATTGTTAAGAGAATGTAACGTGTCTGCATGTACAATTACACTTGCAAACAAATCAGACTGAAACTGGTCCATTCTTTGCAGATGCCTTTGACTGTTTTGTTTTCAATGCATTCTATTAGTGATGCAGGGATCTTAAAAGCCTTTTCAAAATTTTAAAAGCAACTTTAAAGCAGGAAATGAGAGACTTCAGTGCAGGTTCAGAAGTCAAGCATTAAACTTTAATTCTTAAAAATATAGCAGACAAGTACCAGCAAATAATTCAATGAAAGAAATCCTGTAACACCAAGGGAAGAGGGAAAAACATATCAAACAGCAACAAAAATAGAGCTTAGTGCCAAAAGCAAATCAGTCCTCAGCAGGGAAAATCCACACACTGAAAACCTCAAATGCACCTCTGAAAAATCAGATATCAGCTTCCTTTAGCAGAAGATTAAAGCACCTGATAGCTCCCTGCATCTGCTAGATATCTGATATCAAGTTTGTCCTTAAAGAACCCCAGGGAAGCCATCTGATCTGAAACCCACCCTCACACAAGGGACAGCGTCGATCAAGCTTCCTTGAATTTATGATTAACTATTGCTGCCTGTTACTGGTATCTATTCCTAATAACTTGCTCTGTACTCCGATTTCAATATAGGCCAAATGAGAGAAAGCAGACATCCGCCCGGCTCAACTCAATCACGCTCTTACTATATATATGCTCTATGTACATATATGTTTGGCTAGGGTATGCAATGTAGCTTGACAGAGCACCCACAAGACACACACGTGTTTTGTAAGGATGACTTGGGTTACTGCAGGAACGAATGTGAACCATCTCTTGCTATGAGAAGCGAGTTGAATAAAGACAGGAAGGGGACAAGAGGGAAAAAACACAGATTCCCCTCCCTAAAAACTTCTACTGATGTCAGTGGGAGCTTGCCACTGACATCAGCAAGAGCAGGACGAAGCCCTAGTTGTTTAGGATGTGAGATGGGGAGGAAGTACAATTAGCTAGTGAGTAAACAGCAAAGCTTCCAGGAACGCACTTCCAGCCTAGCACAAAACAAGCTATTTAGTGCTGGGCTAGTGCCAACTGAATGTATGCAGCAATTTTGCAGATCTGTGAAATCAAAGCTATATTCAAAACTGGAAATTTGGACCCAGCCCACAAACAAGCCCACATCCCTCCCGCCACTCTATCAGACATTATAATGCTTTTAATGCTAGCCTGTGTCTTGTTTGGTAATAATATCAGGGACAGGTTAAAAGCAATAGGCTTTTGCAACTGATCTGTGATTCAGGAAATTACAGGCCTTCAGGAGAGGCAAGAAGCAACACTGACACAGCCTGTAGTTCGGAGAACAGTTGGTTCTTATACTAAAGAAGAACTTCACCTGCCTACAAAGCCAGCAAGGGGGCCACTAATGTCAGCTGCACACTTTCTGCAGCAAGTGATGCAGCTAGATTAAATTGGATACTGTCATCTGAAGTCACAGACTGCATTGGAAAAAAACCACGCAGGGATGTCACAGGTCCAGCTGAGCGCCTCTTTTGGCCACTCACCAGATTGCTATGTGGGGATGCCACCACTGAATCCTGCAGGTGTTTTAAGCCCCTGGAGTCTGAACATAGTCTAGGTACTGCCACCGTCGTAAGGTCTCTAGATGCACTCTTAGGGTGCGGATCTTCTCTTTGGCACACCCCACAACAACAACTGTAATCACATGGCCCCCTGCCCAGCCCTCAGAACCAGTGCTGACCCCTCAGACTATCCCTACAGCTTAAACTCGCCCTTTCCATGAACCCCAGTAATAACTTAATCAGAATTCCTAAATTCTACATAGGTTCCCCAAATCATCACAAGACAATTCTGCCCAAATGACATTTTTCTGTTTTGTTCTTTATTAGTCAGGATATTTGTGTGATAATATTCTCTCTTCCTCATCAGGTCACCTGCTCCTAGTGCCCCAAAATTCTCAAATGCTCCTCATTGTAGTATCTAAGAGGTGCCAATCCAGTCTGAACTCGTGAAAACACTGATTGTCATGCACAGAAATCACGACGTAAATTGGAAACAAACATCCATTGGAACAAAGATCCTGGTTTCTAACAAGTGGCCTTGTTAAATAGCAGGAGACAGACTACCTAAAAGCAGAACTATCACTAGGTCTGGTGTATTTTACAAGTTTCACAGTTTGGGTTTAACTGGATCTTTCCCAAAAGAGTCAGCGTCTTCTCAAACATTAGCAACTTCCTAAAAACAATTCCAGTGTGATTAATTTTCATTGCCATTTGACATTAGCCACACAAGTCCTGGAAGAATTTCATCTTGTTTGCTAACAAGAATGTAATCTTAGCTGGTGAAATTCCTATAAGTCATAATCCTGGTCTCCTCAGTGATCTAAACTACAACCAAAAGCCCATACTGGCTTTGCTTTACTGTGGATGGATAGAACACTTGAGTTTTTTCTTGAGGGGCTGTCATGGTGATGAAAGGTATGAAATTACAGATTGTGAAGACCAAACTCCCCTACCACTCCCACATCCAAATCCCAACAATTATTAAATGCAAGAAAGCTTGCCAGTGCATGGACAACACTATTTATTCTTGATGCTAGAAAGGATAAAGGGGAAGTTAAATTAAGATAAGTAATGCTGCAATTCAGCTACAGGAAAAAAAAAATACTGTTTTGCTTTCCCTGACAATCAAATAGGAGGTTTCCAGAAAATCCTGCTTCACTGCAAGTAAGGCTCTTTTAAAGAGAAATTCTCAATGCGCCAGTTCACCAAGGAAATTAAATATTGAAAATGTTCTAAAGCGTTAATATGGATGGAAATTCACAACCACAGTGAGTAGCTGCTCATAATCCTGCTTCAAAAGGAAGGATAGAATTTGATTATGAAATTCTCATTCTACTAGCTGGGAAGGTTGTTCTCTTAGGTTAACAGGATTCGGAAGATTTACTCAACGCATGGCAAATATACCAGCACTGCCATGCCCTGTGGAATCTGAAGTATTAAACAGTGCACTGTTTATTATGGCCTGCACGTAAGTGTAACATTGTCAGCCTCCTAGTTTACACATTTGTAAGTGCAGCATACTATATCTTTTGCTTTCATATAATGCTCTCCTCCCTTCCTGGTTTCACTCTACCTGCTCTTCTATAACAGATCATGGCACATCTTATTCTGCAATTTTCTGTTTGCACTTCTCCTCCCCCCGATCATATCCCTTTCTGCACCTTATGTTCTCTACTCTTCCTACTACAAAATTTTTCCTACAGTAAAGGATTGGAATTGCAGCAGGTATTGCCACTACCCTCCTGAAAAGTCATGAAGAGTTTGGAAGTGCTTTTCAAGCAAGTCTTTAGTAGCGAGCAAGGAAATAGGCAATGGGGCAGGTAAGGTAATGTCTTTACACAAAAAAAAATTTGTGAACCTAAAGAACCAAGGACACCAAACTTCATTCTCCACTTTTATGCCACACTAAGGCTAATTGTTACTAGCAACTAAGTCTTTTAATTCCATGCGTACATAAGCACAACATTAGCAGCCTGAAAGACTGTATATGATAAGGTGCTGAGAAGCGGCTGTAGGTCTAGCATGGATGCACAAACCATGGCCAGGCCAGACACATTATTCAGTACACAATCAGAGGGGGTCAGTGAAAAACATTTTGCACTGGGAATGGGGAGACCTGGCTTCTATTAACAGCTCTAGATCACTCCCCCACTCTTCCACCCCCCATATGACTCAGCTTCCACATCTGTAGAACAGATACCCACCTTTGTAAAGTGTTCTGAGATCTACAGCAGACTAATCTACAGGTGATAAATGTAACACAAAGCCTGCCCCATGATGACTATTTAACAATTTATATTTTCTCCCCAACCCCGTTTCAACAAAAACAAAATGTTAGAGTATTTTAATTTGTGAATTCTAGATCTGGTTACTATGATCCACCAGTGAAATTTCCTAGACAGGTGACCTGATGTGGTGTGTTATTCAATATAAAACTGGTGACCACTTAAACTACAAGCATATATGGTCATGGGTTAATCAAGGAAAAAGTCAAATCAAAAGCCAAAGTGCATTGGAAAGTGATTGCAACACTCCACTTGCCAAACAAGCAGGTCAGAGAAACAGTTTATCCCAAACAGTCACAATGATAAAAGGGCATCATCCCAAAAGTAGCTGGCTACAAACGTTGCAAAACTAGCTCATGTTTCCCCACGTTCATTCTCCAATTTCAGAGCCACAGCCAAAAGCAATTGTGTGTAGCCTGAAGGGGAGGATCCCCCCTACTCAAAATACTGCTCCAGTGACTGCAATAAAATTGAGTCTGCCTGCAATCACACTAAACCAAGGTGTCAAAACTCATTTGGTTGAGAGGGCTGATTTACATTTTTAATTATAGACTATGGCTACAAAGTTAGGGCTGTTTATAACCCTTGATCCACAGCAGTGATCTCATGACAAAAGCAGGTATGCACAAAAATTAAGGGTAAAAAAAGACAATTATGTAGCACTGCAGTATTCAGCATCTCTTAGCAGAGAGAATGTTAAAAGCACTTGCACAACCACCTGTCCCTTGTTTAGGTGGGCGCTTGTGCATGCACAAGCGATAACCACACAAGCAACCAAGAAGGCAGACTTGCACAACTAATCAGGAAGTACAGATCCGTGATGTGCTCAATGGCTTCAGAGTTAATGTGTTACTGTTAGGAATAGGAGCATGTTATTGAATTGAATTCACCCTTTGCTCTATTTCTAGGCCCTTATAATTTCACAAAAATTATACTTTTCTGCCTAAACTGTCATAGGCTAGGTCTCAGCCCAAACTGATGCTTATTTTTATAGATCACACCTAACTAGGACTCTGTCTTCCCTTTTCAATGTTTGAAAGTCGTGCAACCTTATACTACTACATGGAGACAACATGCGAAGACGCAGAGCTCCAGATACACATATACGGACATGAGTCCAACATGGCTACAACACTGCATGGAACTCCACACAATTCCAAGCAGCTGATTTATTCCTATGATCAGGAATTCAATTAAACCCAGAGAGTGTGTTTATTTGAATGTATATTCTCATATACAAGGAGAGCATTACTTGAATATATGCAATGGTACTACTAAGAAGAGACCAGGAGATGGTGAAGTAATGACCCTAACACAAAGTTATCAATGAGATTTTATACTTGTGCAGTCTGAAAATTCAAGATTACGGTTCCCACACCATTGGTAATAGCCACATTACATCTACAAAGATTAAATAATTGACATTATATACAGCAACACAAAATGATAGATACAGCACATGAACAGGGCCAAATTACAGTTTCTGCGGAAACCATAACTGGATTTCCTGAAAGAAGAGTTTAAAGTCTAATTCCTAAGGTCGCAGTTACAGTGTTGTGAGAACTTCATGAACTCCTCAGGAGGAGACTGACTCTTATCTGTCTAAAGCACCGTGCATGCTTTTGGTATAGGAAGTGCTCCAGTGGATTGGACTAGGGGGTCGATCTAATTCAGCACCTTATCTCTGACACCAGATGCTTAAGAGAAAACAAGGAACTGTAATGGACAGTTATGGAATACTAATGTGTTGGTAGAAATAGTTTCTTTCTACACCTTGCCAGTTACTGTTTGGTTTATGCCCTGAAGGGAGGGGTTGTTATATACAAAAGTTTTCAATCCTGTCTAATGCAACTGTGAATGCTCTTATCATACATAGTAGTCTCATTTTCCTTTGAATGATAAGTTCCTGGTCTCAATGATACATACTGAAAGTGAGATTCCCAGATCATTTATGAGTTGTGTAAATAAATATACTTCCTTGTATCAATTTTAAATCTGGTTTCTTTTAATATTATCATCAAGTGTCTCTTTGTATTTTAAGAAAGAGCAAATGGCATTGTATAAAACGAATACTAGTTATACTCATATGTGAGAACTTTGCCAAGGCCACAACCCACAAAAACCAAACCCTTATGACCTAGAAGAAATTTGTGTGTGAAATTTACCAATAAAGGTATAGATTCTTCTTGCCCACTCTTATAATGACAACTGAAAAGTGGATAGTACATTTTCCCCGCCCCTTCTCCCCACAAAAAATTATATCCCTGGAACATGCTAGGCTGAAAAAACAGCTTGTAACTTCTTGAGAACAGTCTTCACTGCTTTGTGTGATCCATGGGTTTTCATCAGTTCTGACAAGCACCCTCAGCTGCCCTCAAGTGCAGATAAGGAACCATCCATCCCCTGCAGCCATGGATGCTGTCCTTAATGCATCTCAGCACTACCTTTCTGTTTGATGACACAGAGTGCAGCTGCCTAGCGTGCTCAGACACTCCAACTAGATGCACTCGCTGGTATATCCAAAATGTTAATATATATCTATGACATCATAGCTGGCCGCAAATGCACCACATAGCAAGAGATGTGATGGGTACCATGCTGGGAGAAGCAGAAGCAAGTTAGGCAATTTGGAGGGTGTCAGGGCAACTGGGTTAGCAGACGGGGGGGGGACAGGCAGTGGGGTGCCTGCAAAGCAAAGGGCAAGGAGTAAAAAGCATGCATTACATTTTGGTAGGACAGGACTGTGGCTCTGAAGATGGACATGCCACTGAATATGCAGCAGGGTGTCTCTACAGGGGATGTGGTAGGGAGATGCCCTAGGAAGATGGGAGGTTGGCACCCAGACTGACCCACTCACCAGCACCAACCAGAAAGCTAGTACCATTCCCCTTGCTACAGGGCTAGCACCCACCCAACTAACTACACACACAGGAGTCCCTAACACAGGCCAAGCAGCTAGTGTCAGCACCCCACCTCCCCCTACACATTACATCCCAGGGTGCCCCTACTTTACCCCCAGGCCCCTACCTTCCTCAGCTGTCCACCTCCAGAGACCACCTTCCCCCCATGCTTCCCTGTCCCGGTGGGCCTTTCCAGAGCCTCACACCTGCAGAGTCAGCCCCATCCAGCGCCCCCATGAGGACCCCTCGCCCCCAGCGCCCCCTCCCCGGGTCTGGCCCATCCAGCGCCCCCATGGGGACCCCTCGCCCCCAGCGCCCCCTCCCCGTGTCTGGCCCATCCAGCGCCCCCATGGGGACCCCTCGCCCCCAGCGCCCCCTCCCCGGGTCTGGCCCATCCAGCGCCCCCATGGGGACCCCTCGCCCCCAGCGCCCCCTCCCCGGGTCTGGCCCATCCAGCGCCCCCATGGGGACCCCTCGCCCCCAGCGCCCCCTCCCCGGGTCTGGCCCATCCAGCGCCCCCATGGGGACCCCTCGCCCACGTACCACCCGCCGACCCCAGGCGGTACCTTCCCGGCAGCGCCGCCGCCAGATCGTGTCGGTGCGGAGGATGCGGCGGAAGGTGCTGCAGACCCGGGCCAGGCTGGGCAGGTCGGTGCCGGGCAGGGAGCCGAAGATCTGCACCAGGAGCTCGGGGGGCAGCTCCAGCAGGGAGAGCGGGGCCCGGGCGGCCGGGGCCGGAGCCTGCCCTTGCCCCAGCCGGGCTCCCTCGATCCGCTCCTCCTCGGCGTCCGTGTCGGGCTCGCTGTCGGCCGGGCCCTCCCGCCGCTGCTCCCGCTGCGCCCCGCGCCGCCGGCAGCCCCGCGACGGCCCCACCCCACACAGCCGCGCGCACACCGCCATGACCGGCCGGCGACTGGCGGAGGGCGGCCGCCGGCCCCGGCCCGCACGCGCAGGGCCCGCCCGCCAGCGGGCTCAGCCAATCACCACCCGCGCTGGGGAGCGGACCTCGGCGCGCCACAGACGGCGACTCGCCCCTTACAGACGTAACCACGCCCGCTGTCACTTTTGCCGCGCCTACTAACTGTCTCCAACCCGGCCGTCACATTCACCACGCCCCCTCGCCACATGACACGCCCACAGCCAGCGACCACGCCCAGCGAGCGACAGGCCGCGCCCCCTTGTTCAAACTAAGTCCCCGTTGCCCCGCTGGGGTCTGCGAGACCCGCCCCAGAGGTAACGCAGACCCGGCCCGGCCTCTACCCCTGGGGTCTGCGAGACCCGCCCCAGGGGTAACGCAGACCCAGCCCCGGCCTGTCCCCCTGGGGTCTGCGAGACCCGGCCCCGGGGTAACGCAGACCCGGCCCCGGCCTGTCCCCCTGGGGTCTGCGAGACCCGGCCCCGGGGTAACGCAGACCCAGCCCCGGCCTCTCCCCCTGGGGTCTGCGAGACCCGGCCCCGGGGTAACGCAGACCCGGCCCGGCCTCTACCCCTGGGGTCTGCGAGACCCGCCCCAGGGGTAACGCAGACCCAGCCCCGGCCTGTCCCCCTGGGGTCTGCGAGACCCGGCCCCGGCCTCTCCCCCTGGGGTCTGCGAGAGCCCGCCCCAGGGGTAACGCAGACCCAGCCCCAGCCCCGGCCTCTCCCCCTGGGGTCTGCGAGAATCCGCCCCGGGGTAACGCAGACCCAGCCCCGGCCTGTCCCCCTGGGGTCTGCGAGACCCGCCTCAGGGGTAACACAGACCCGGCCCCGGCCTCTCCCCCTGGGGTCTGCGAGACCCGGCCCCGGGGTAACGCAGACCCGGCTCCGGCCTCTCCCCCCTGGGTCTGCGAGAGCCGCCCCGGGGTAACGCAGACCCGGACCCGGCCTGTCCCCCGCGGGGTCTGCGAGAATCCGCCCCAGGGGTAACGCAGACCCGGCCCCGGCCTCTCCCCCTGGGGTCTGGGAGAATCCGCCCCAGGGGTAACGCAGACCCGGACCCGGCCTGTCCCCCCCGGGGTCTGCGAGAATCCGCCCCGGGGTAAGGCAGACCCGGCCCCGGCCTGTCCCCCTGGGGTCTGCGAGACCCGCCTCAGGGGTAACACAGACCCGGCTCCGGCCTGTCCCCCCTGGGTCTGCGAGAATCCGCCCCGGGGTAACGCAGACCCGGCCCCGGCCTGTCCCCCTGGGGTCTGCGAGACCCGGCCCAGCTGTTATGGACCTGGACCCTCTCACGCCGTGGGGGTGTAACTCAGGTCACAGGGAAGCCCACCGGATTCCGTTTGAAAGTTTCCTTGCCACATTTGATCATAAATATAAGCCCAGGCGCTGAGTAATAAGCCCCGCAGCACCAAGGAAGGACATGCGTGGCCCTGGGCAAGGACAGCCTTGGGGGGCCTGTGCCCGTGGAGCTTCCACCTGCCTCTAGGGCCAGGAGCCAAACACCCCTGCTGACTTCTGCAAGCTCTGCCCTGCCCCTCTGTAGCCGGGTGCAGAACGCAGGGGAACTTCCGTATTACCCCAGGGTGCCAGCCCCCAGCGCAACCGGGGCCCGCGACTGCTCTGCGCCCTGGCTGGTTGCACCGCCCCACTTTAGCAGCTCACCCTGCAAGCCAGCAGCTAGCTCTGTCCACCCGCGTTGCGGGGTGGGAGCTGTCTGCCTCCTCCCCTGACTGTTGAGCCCTGGTTTACACTATAAACTTCTCTCGGTATAATTAGGGTGCTCTGGGGTGCGGAAAACCCGGATCCCTCTGCACTGGATTTCACCAGCGCCTCCTGGTTCCCGTGTCCGGATCCTGCCACCCCCCCCTTTGCAACAGTCTCTGCAGGGCCTGTTGGCTGCTTGGAAAGCAGGGAGTTAGGGCCGCTGCATTGCTGGTCTCATGTCCTTCCTCCCGACAGTGCAAAAGCTCTTGATGTCGCCCCTCCTCTGCCTGCTGATAAGGAGGAGCAGCCTTGCTCGCACTCGCTGCATAACAAATGTAACAGCCAGGAAGGGAGGGGAAAAAACTCAGGCTGCCCCGTGTGAGGATCGAACTCACGACCTTCAGATTATGAGACTGACGCGCTACCTACTGCGCTAACGAGGCTCCTTGAGAAACCAGCCTTCAAAGAGTCCTTTTAGTCTTTTCCTCCCTAATGGTTGTTTGGGTGGGAATATTAATATCTTTTGTTTACTTAGTATGAGATCTCCAGCGACCATAAAGAACAGCACTGAAACACTGAGAGGAGGTTCTGCTTTTGCAAATGACTTCTCCCCTTGCTGTGGCTTTTTGCGAAGAATCCTTTTTCTTTCGTAATCCAGGCATTTAAACATTTTTTGCTATTTAAAGGAGGGCTGTGGGGGCTCAGGAATATCTGGGCAGCTGCATTCTGCAGAGAAGAAGCACAGTGCTTCAGGATACCTATTAATATTATTTGCAAGGGAACAAGATGGTTTCCCTCTAAATTAAATTTAAATTTCCCATTAAAAATTAAAACGAATCTTATGTTTGCTTCACCTCATGAAGTGTCAGTATTAGATTTTGAGCTCTCTGAAGTAGGAACAAACTTTGCAGTAGTTGTTGGTATAATGCTTAGTACAATAGGGACTATAGGGGGAAATCCTAGCCCCATTGACGTCAATGGGACTTTTGCCATTGACTTCAATGGAGCCAAGATTTCTCCCCTAATTAGGGTCTTTCAGAGCTGACAATAAATAAAAAAATAATAATAATAACCCACACTTAATATACTGGATCATTATATCCTCACCCTATAAATTAATGGCTGGAGGTGCTCCAGATGGAGAAATAACAGTTACTTCCATAACGCTGCCATCTCCCCCATGCTCATTTACAAACAAAACACTAGCTCAAGAACTCAACCAAAATGCAACTGGTCTGTGAGCAGGCAGGCGTGAGTGGGATTGCTGGACATTTTGCTAGCAGGAGGCGGATGCTCTGTTGATGGGAGCTATTGTGGAGGATGCAACTCAAATAGGCCTGGAACATGCATTTCGTTTTCGGTTGCATGCTCCTGCGTCAGACGCTGAAGGGGCAGCTGAGCTTGTCTGTGAAATAAGGCCAACATTTTCAAAAGTAGCCATTGATTTTGGGTGCCCATCTTGAAAGTTTTGGGCTTGATTTTCAGATAAGCTGGGCCCCCACAGCTCTGATTTCAATGCATGGCAGCTGTGGGTGCTGTGAACTTCTGAAAGTCAGGCCCAAGGGGATGTTACATTGAACACCCCGAGCCTGAATCACCCCAAACCACTATCCACTTTCGGAAATGTGGCTGCACGGGAGGCATAAGAGGGACGGAGGAGCCAAACATCTGCTTTCTATATGGATCAAATCACATGGCCCTCTTGGTTCATCATGCTACCCTCCGGTCCCCACACAGAGGCACACAAGAGTTCTGGTGCTGCTGGTCTAGAGGAGTTTGTAGCCACTATGTAGCCAGTAAGGGTCACCGGGTGCAGGGGAAAAAGCAGCAAAGGGACACATGGCATGGACTCAGTTGGGGACTAAAACAAAGGATATCTTTGTGACATTACTCCATGCTGAAACTTTGCAGTACAAGATTGATACGTCCTTCCTCCTTCGGTTTTTCTGGGTTTGCCTCTATTTTCTTCTCTCTCTCTCTCTCTCTCCTCTGACCCTGCTCCCTACTATATCCCTACCCTGTCACCCCTGACCCCCACAGTCTCCCTGCCTCCGATATAATCTTATCCTAAACAATCCCTTGGCTACAAGGAGTTATCCATCACTCAATGATCAGAGCTGCTGCTTTCTCCCAAGTCTCTTGACAACTAGGCTTTTCATCAATGAAAGCACCTTCCTTCAGTTTCACCCCCTGAAACTGTTCAAGCCAGCAGAGGGCAGGCTGGTCCATGGTGATACCAGGTGGCTTCTTATGAGCTGAGGCAGAAGAAGGCAAGGGAGAGAGAAGAAATGACTCACTAACAAAGAGGTGGTGGCTGTCTCCACTCTGCATTTGTTTCACCTGACAGGTAGCCTGGCTTAGGGATATGCGCATGGAACTGGGAGCCAGGAATACATGAGTGCTCATCCCACTCTGGGCCGTATGCAAAACCCAGTGAAGTCAATGGCAGGCAGTGGGCTTTAGACAAGGCCCTATGTGATCTTGGACCAGACATTTGGCCTCCCTATCTGTTTAAAATATAAGGATTTTAAATCCTCCCCCATTGGGATGGGGGAATCGAAGACTGCAGCTAAAGATACAAAGTGCTCTGTCAGCGCTAAGGATGACTGTTGTCTCCCCACGTGGATGCAGTAGTGGTTTGAAACACCAGGGGCCCATGCCTTTGCAGCACACAGGATAGGAGTAACTCCCATTGAAGTCACCCCAGGATCCAGGACCTCGCTGGAGGGTCTTGCGATGTTGTCCTCTCGGAGCCCCAGTTGGCAAGCGATCCAGGTGACAGCTCCTGATGTTGGTACAGGCAGAGAGGAAGTATGGGGGATGGGCCAAGGAGATGGGAGTAATGGGGGCAAGTTGGATTAGGTGTAGGAATAGAACGCTTATATTTGAATCTCCTCAGCACCTCTTCTGGAGGCTAAACTCTCTGCTGTCAGATTATCAAACGGACATCCCCTGCTATGTTATCTACGCCCCTTACCTGATTGCTATCGTCCTTACTTTTCCTGGCAGGGGTAAGGATAAATATGCTGTATTATTTACTTACATCACTCACGTGCTCTCTGGTACTACCAAGTACTTGAACATCCTTAATGCCTGGCACAAAAGTTACTGCCGCGTTCTGGAGTAACAGCCCCTAAGGCTTCAGTTTCAGTCTTACAGGCTGCAGTGCTTGGAGCTGTTACTGTAGTACCTTTGAATAAGGGATGTACTGAAAGGTGAAACATGTCCCTTTCATTTCTCTCTAGCAATAAAGGGGCTGATATAGCTCCCACTGAAGTCAGTTAAAGTCTTTCCATAGACTTTAAAGGGCTTTGAATCAGGCTCTAAATTGATGGCCCCATTTTCGGGAATCCTGCAGGGGTCTACACCTTCCCTGGCTCTGGGACAGGATGTGCTGCCGCCTGATGGCGCAACTGGCCAATTATAATCTGAATAACTATGCCAGAGGATTGTTTATTTGCCAGTTGGCAAGAGAAAAAGGACGGCTGTAAGTCAGGTAGAGACAGACAAACAAGTCCTCTTTGAAACCCCTGCTCTCCACAATGATTGTAACAGTGCATCTCATGATGTAAGCCTGCACTGCAGTTTCTGCCTTGTATTATGTGGCCTTGGGGAAAGGATTCTTTGGAGAACAGCCATTTATGGCTCATCACTCCAGACTAGGAATACATCCTCAAGGACTGTACAGTTTTGTTTATTGCATCTTGATTCCAGATGTTCCTCATTCTCTGGGAGATTGCTAAAATCAGGAGGAAAAAAAGCTATCACCAGCTTTTGCTATTCTAGCAGGGCTCTGATCTCATCAGACCTTGCAGGACAAGCTGGTCAATGTGCAGATGCGGGATCTCCAAGGAAAACCCAGAGTGCTGCAGAAATTGCAGTTGATGACTCAGTGGCTATTTTCTCTTTGCATCAATGCTGAGCCAAATGCCATTGCATGGTGCAATGGGTTGCTGAACTTATGGAGGTGCTGTTTGTCCAATGAGCTGTAAGACTGATTGATCACCTGTGGTCCTAATCATGTGCAGTCATTAAAGACTGTGGCAATCTCACAAGCAAAGGGTTGTTATTTCTGGTGTCTTGGCCAGATTCCAGTCTGAGTAATTACATTCTGCCTGTCTAAATCCTCTAGCAGGTTCAGTTCTGAGAAGCATTATGTAGTGTTTAGATCACGGGGCTGGGAGTCAGGTGCTCTAGGTTCTATTATTGGCTATACTACAGAGTAACAGTTGTGTACTTGTAGCCAAGTCATGAACCTGTCAATGCCTCAGCTTCTCAATCTGTAAAAGGAGAATGATATTTACCCACCACACAGTCAGTTGTGAGACTTAATTATTGTTTGTAAAGAGCTGGGAGATGCTTGAATTCAAGGTGTACTAAACAGAGTGGAAAATATTATTATGCAAGACATTATTCCACAAACCCACACATACAGAGTATACAGTTTATCACGCTTGCAAAGGGAGTGTGGCTCCTTTGGGATGACCAGAGCTATATAAATGTAAATTATTCGTTCCCAGATGCCAACGATCAGCTGACTCACAGTATTGTCACAGAAAACAACTTCATCTTCAAAAGTGATTTTTGAGGCCAAGAAATGTTTGCTCAAGCACCAGCATCATTAACTGATGTCAATATATGTGGTACTGGGGAGCAGTGCTTTTTGTGCTAAACTCTCTGCAGAGCCAGCTTCGGGAGCACAAAGCATTGCTGTTTTGCACTCCTCAGAAGAATTGCTATTGCTTTTTGTTTTTCTTAATTCCTTGGTGAGCAAGTGCAAAAGTTATGGGGCAGAGGATTTCCAAGAAGAAATTTAAACTCCTGAGGATTTTCCTCACAGGATTATAACAATTTTAAGGCAAATGTAAGGGCTACAGTTCTCAACAGAACTGTTCTAAATGATCACAAACACTAGCTGTCTCAATCCTGGTACCAGAAAATCTGTATAAGTTGGGAATGGCTGTACCTTTGTATTCAATATATTCAAGATGGTCAGTGAGCTTTGACTAATGTAAAAGGTCAGGTTTACATAAAAAAAAACACTAGATAATTCACAAACATTCAAAGAATCTCTCACCAGCTGCATCTGTTAGCTGAACTTTCTCTTTCTTTTGGGGAGGGGGGATGGGGAAAGGGAAGCGAAGGGGAGGAAGAAACAAATTGCCACATATTTTCTGTGCGAGGACATTGGTTAGACAGTAAACCGCACTGTAGTGACCGGCAATAGAGTGCAATAGTTTCCTTCCCTTCATTTTATGGACTTTCACCTGTAAAGTTATTTAATGTTTTTCCCCTCAATGTGTGTGGATTTAATGTTGGTGTCAGGTGCTGACCTGACAACTCTGGAGACTAACACCCTCTATTTAGCAATTGTAGAAGTGCAGTCCTTAGAGCAAAGGAATAAACTTCTCCCATACAGTATAAAACCCCTTTAAACACCAGGGAAGTTTGGAATGGGTTTGTAATTCTGACTGTGAAATATATTTCAATGTGCTGTCACTTAGCTCGTATGGAAATGTGATGGAGTCCTGGGAGGTGAGTTTTCCTCAGGTGACTGCCATGAAAGACCTATTTGATTTAAAGGAGGGAGTTAGCCACTGCTTCCCAGTTTGGGTTTTGTGAAAGTAGACTATACACAGAGATTTTTTGTTTTAAGGTAGTAACTGTAGTTCAGAAGTCAAGAATATTGATTCAAAAGGTGTCCCTCCAAGTCTGCAGCGGTGATGGGCTAGTCCTAAGAACATAAAAACACCATACTATGTTAGACTAGTGGGCCATCTAGCCCAGTATCCTGTCTTCTGGCAGCAGCCAGTGCCAGATGCTTCAGAGGTAATAAACAGAACAGGGTAATTTCCAGTGATCCATCCGCTGTCATCCAGTCCCAGCTTCTGGCAATTTGAGGTTTAGGGACACCCAGAGCATAGGGTTGCATCCCAGATCATCTTGGCTAATAGCCATTGATGGATCTATCCTCCATGAACTTGTCTAATTGCTTTTTAGCCCAGTTATACATTTAGCCCTCACAACATCCCCTGGCAATGAGTTCCACAGGTTGACTGTGTGTTGTGTGAAGTACTTTTTGTTATATTTGTCCTAGTCAAAGATTTAGCAAACCATTCTGGAGAACAGCAGCCAAGGGTTTAACAAGAAGAGGCTTGTGATAAGGCGATTCCTTTGGGGCAGGTGAGTCTGGGGGAAAGATTACTCCTGGACAATTCTGGGAGGAGGGTGGCCCAGTCAAATGCTTGAGGAATGGCTTATTCTACAGCAGAGAAAGCTGGTTTACAAGGGTAAGGGGAGACTGAAGGCACAAGGGCAGATTATGTGTTGGCCCAGACAGTTCTGCTGGGATGGAAAAGCAGACAGCTTCCTCCTAAAACAACTAGGTTTTCTCCAGAGAGGGCATCTTGAGAGAGAGCAGTGGGGCAGGACACTGAGTGAGTTTCCTGAAGGAGAGTGTGCTATCACTCTAAAGAACTGGCTATATGACTATTTACAGAGTGCTAGTGTGAGCCCCATTAGCCTAAGTCTATAGACCCAGGCTGGGAGGCTCAGCCCAAAGTGTAGTGTAGATGTTCCCTCAGAAGCCAGTTTATCATTACTGATATGTGATAATCACTTTCTAAGGGAGAATGATTGTGGACTCTGACCTATGGCTGGTTGGATAAAGGCGGAGGTAGGTGGCTATTCTCTGCCATTCTAGCATCTTTAATTTAAATATATTATTGCTCTAAAAAGAGGGCAGGTAAGGAATTGTACAGGATCAGCTTTTTCCCAGCCGCAGGTCCCAACAGGGAAAGTATTCCCTTGTCTAATGGGATCTGCTATTGTATCGCAGACAGGTAAAGGTGTTTTTTGCTGTGTCAGTATTGCTTCACTTTGCTTGTCTGTTCCCTGTAGCCTTTAAGACTCAGTCGATGGAATCTATGTAAGTTGGAATCAAAGCTAATTCATAATGTCTCTCCCACGACTGAAATATTCTGCTGCGGTCTACAGAAAAGAAAGTCTTGGCATAGGATTCTCCGAATGTGGGCCTCTGTAATCCTGCCCAGAGCTGCCTTCTAACAAACGACACCATGGCCAATGCCTAGTGTGTTCTATTTCAGGTTTGACAGCTCGTGTGGCCTGGTGGATAGGGCATGGGAATGGGAATCAGAGCTAGGGCCTAGGCCGAGCTCTGCCACTGACCTCAGAGTAGGGTAAGTCACCTCACCTCTCTGTCCTTTATTGACCCATCTGTGAAGTGGAGATAACGATACCCCTTTTTGTAAAGTGCATTAAGATCTGTGTGTTAAAAGCGTTATATCGGCCAGATTTTCAAAAGTGCTCTTCTCCCATTCAGGCACCAAATCAATACTCCAATTTTAAAAAGAGCTCTGCACCCACTAACTCACTCTGAGAATAGTAAGAGCTTCTGGGTGCTGATTAGTTTTGGGTAGCTGCCCCCCAAAGTGCTAATGGAATTGTTATTTCCTGTACCGCTGCCTGCAGTCCCTGAGAGAACAGCAATTCAGAGAATATCGTGAATTCTAATTCTGTGTAATGTCTAAAGCTAAGGATGATTTTTCTTATTCAGAGATGGAGTGGCTCCAACAGTGAGCCACTTGCTGTGAACAGCTTTTAAAAGCTGTCTCTTTTAAAAGGGATCTCCCTAGTCTTCAGTCAGTGGGCAGAGGGGTCAAGCATAGATTGTATTCCTGTAGTTTAGGTTTTAAATGCACACCAACCTCCCTCATGATGATCAGCCAACTTGTTTCAGCTGCTCTTCTCTGTATGATAGGTGGAAACATTATAGACCTCAGGGCTGTCTTTCTCAGAGCAGTCAGTCACGTTTTGTAGTGATCTCATCCTATGATTATATAGCTACCGGAAATACTTGGCCTTGAATCATAAGGTGCCTACTGAGCCTTCCTTTCAAAATGAGAACAGGGCATCCTGTAATTTTAATTTATATTTCCTTCCTAGAAACTGTAACCATGCTACAAGTAATCACCAACTCATCAACCAGTTGATTCAGGGATCCCTAATGTACTGAAGTATTCTCATCTTGTTCAGAATGTTGTCTGACTGGCTGCAGAAGGTGCACTGACTTTAATGCACCATCATGGCAAGGTCATGGGTCACCCCGATAGCTTATAGTACTGTATAAGGCAGTTAAAATTAAAAACAGTTTGACTTTAGCAGAGGCTGCTGGCTGGGCAGGCATAAATGAAAACTGGGTTTGCAACTGAAATTGTTTGGGTTCTGCTACAGTTCTAACAAGTTTGATACATTGATATGGCTTGGTCCAGGTTTCACAATGAAGATTGGTCTAGACTAGGATTTAAAGGTGTCAGACGGAGTTACTTAGCTGTACCTAATAAAATTCTCTAGGTGAGGCACAGCAACTATATGCTAGCATTTGCAGCTGACCGTGTGAGATACCGTTCCAGTTCCTTAGGCCAGATTTACACTGCAGACCTATATCAGTATAACTACGTTGTTCAAGGGTGTGAAAAATCCGTCCCCTGAGCGACATAGTTATACGGACCTAACCCCCTGTGCAGACAGCGCGATGTTGATGGGAGAGCTTCTCCCGCCAACATAGCTACCGCCTCTCGGGGAGGTAGCTTAACTATGCTGATGGGAGAAGCTCTCCCGTCAGCGTAGGAGTGTCTTCACTATAGTGCTACAGGTGCAGCTGTATCACTGTACATGGAGATAAGCCCTTAGTGTAGATAAAGCCTAAATGCACTATGGAAATACTGAATCATGCAACTTTCTTATGCTTAAAATAAACTGCTTCCAGACCTTAAAGTCTCCTACCTCTTGTCCCCCCGCCCCTCCATCTCCTTGACAAGCTAAACTGTTTTTATGCAGTCTATGTTAAT
Organism: Chelonia mydas; assembly: GCF_015237465.2. NCBI lineage: Eukaryota > Metazoa > Chordata > Testudines > Cheloniidae > Chelonia > Chelonia mydas. The sequence continues at coordinate 36,533,027 of NC_051252.2, forward strand.
AGGAATAAATAAAAATACATATTAACTGAGCTGGGGTCAATGCTAAGGCTATGAGAAGGCAAATTTTGTGATAAATTCCTGTGTTCAATTCTACAAACAAAATAGTCCCTTAGAAGTAAACTTTTCTTGGTTCCACCCCACCCCAGAAGAGGATGTATTTTGGAAACTCAGGCTAAAATGGTTCAGCTGTTTTCTGTTATAAGAGCAGGGGAAATACACTTATTTTTGCTTTGTATTATAAATCAAATACCCTGAAGATTGTTCTGACTTGGTAAGTGGCTGTTCTCTCAGAAGCAGAAAAGCTGTTGGCAGGGGACAGGATTCAACAGCCCTGGGGCTCACTTCCAGTTTGTTTTATGTTCCTAAAAACGCTTGCTTCAGGATTTCAGCTGGCCACTTGCAGAGGTCAAGAAGGGATTCTCCCTCCCCTATATCTTCTATGTGTTTGGGTTGTGTTTGTTTATTTTTTAAAATCCTCTGAAGCATGCGATGGCTATAGCTGGAGAAGGGACATTGGACAGGGAGGGCCAAGGCTCTGACGTGGCACTGAGCATTCTCTCTCCTGGTGCTTCCCTGTCTGGTTCTTGCTCACATATCACCGTATGTGGGGTCAGGAAGGAATTTCACCCTGGGTCAGATTGGCAGTGACCCTGGGGGCGGAGGGGTTGTTTTTGCCTTCCTTTGCAGCAAGTGGGTACAGGTCACTTGCCAGGATTCTCTGGGTATATCTCAATCATTTCCCTGTCATTGCAGGGGGCCTCAGGCAATGGTGCACTCCAGTCGCTCCTATTCTCTGCCTATGGCACATAATAGTGTAGTCTCCCATGGGCTGTAATACTTTGGTCTCATTTCAGTTGTTGGGTTTAGTGTGTTTGCGCAGGTGTTGGGGTGGTGTGGGTGACCTGTGATACACAGGTCAAAGTAGATGATGGCGGGGAGGTGTCCTTGAAACCTTAAACTTAAATAATGCCATTGATGGTGTTTTGATACAGTTGTGGGGACACAGCCCATATTACCAAGCCTGATTGGGACTGGGATTGTTGCTTAATGTCATAAGAACGTAAGAACGGCCATACTGGGGTCAGACCAAAGGTCCATCTAGTCCAGTATCCTGTCTTACAACAGTGGCCAATGCCGGGTGACCTAGAGGGAATGAACAGAACAGGTAATCATCAAGTGATCCATCCCGTCACCCATTCCCAGCTTCTGGAAAACAGAGACTAGCGGCACCATCCCTGCCCATCCTGGCTAATAGCCATTGATGGACCTTTCTTTTTTGAATCCTATTATATAGTCTTGGCCTTCACAACATCCTCTGGCAAGGAGTTCCACAGGTTGACTGTGTTTTGTGTGAAGAAATACTTCCTTTTGTTTTAAACCTGCTGCCTATTAATTTCATTTGGTGGCCGCTAGTTCTTGTGTTATGAGAAAAGGAAGTGTTATTTACTCTATTTATTTTCTCCACACCAGTCATGACTTTATAGACCTCGATCATACCCCTCGCCCCTTAGTCATCTCTTTTCCAAGCTGAAAAGTCCCAGTCTTATTAATCTCTCCTCATATGGTAGTCATTCCATACCCCTAATCATTTTTGTTGTCCTTTTCCAATTCCAATATATCTTTTTTTAAATGGGATGACCACAGCTGCACGCAGTATTCAAGATGTGAGCATACCATGGATTTATATAGAGGCAAGATGTTATTTTCTGTCTTATTATCTATCCATTTCTTAATGATTCCCAACATTCTGTTTGTTTTTTTGACTGCCGTTGCACATTGAGTGGATGTTTTCAGAGAACTATCCACGGTGACTCCAAGATCTCTTTCTTGTGTGGTAACAGCTAATTTGGACCTCATCATTTTATATGTATAGTTGGGATTATGTTTTCCAATGTGCATTACTTTGCATTTATCAACATGCTTCATGGCTCTAGGAAAAGAGAAATCTCAAATTCTTCAGAAAGGACCCTTTCTTGCTTGTTTTATGTAATCACCCATCCTTAGGCAAAGGGTCTGGGAAGGACAAAATAATGGCTAGATGTGAGGACAGCTGATCAGGTTTGTCATAATAGCATCTGCATTTTAATGGTGCCATTTAGGTTGTGCAATGTACACCTGCTCTGTGAGATGTGGTGAGTGTGTGCGCGTGGTGGGGTGGGGTAGGGATGAGCAGGTGACCTCTGAAGAGGTGAATTGAATGGGGAGGAGTGAATTGTTTTAGCTGTTGTTTAGCTGCAGGAGATGCCCTTATAGACTGGGAAATAAACTGAAGTTAGACCCAGAAGCTGTGTGTATACAAGCATTTATTCCTTTTCTCATGATACCACAGTGCTAGTGTGAGAGACACCATCTCTGCTAACAAGGGATTGAACCTGGGAGGGACCTCTAGGGTTGAAAGCATGAGTCTCACTAGTTATAAAGACATAAAGAGCCAGGCTCAGTAACTAGGGGCTGTAACAAACCTATATCCTATCTTGATCAGATATAGAGGACAAGTAATCACACAATGCTTAAATCGCCAGTGTCTGGTCTCTACTGTTCTAGCACAAATAGAGCTGCGATGGTTGGAAACTTAAGGGTGATGATAACAAAGACAAAGTCCAAGTGGTCCCCATATGGTACAATTACACTCATCTTAGGGCATCCAGTTACAGTATTTGCTGAACCCAGCAACATGGCTGGGCTTTACTAGTGTAGGTCTGTGGGAGGAAATTACATGGAGGGGGCTATGGTTGTCATGGGGATATTTAGATGGGAGTGGGAATACCAAGTGCTGGCATTTGGTGGTTGGTATGATGCCAGGGGACAGTTTGTGGTCAGTGTGGTGCTGGGAGGTGCTATATGTGGCGGTTGTGACACTGGTGGAGACATCACACGAAGAGGTTGGCATGGTGCTGGTGGGGGTATCATGGGAGTGGCTGTGGCTGGCATGGGCGTGGTGAGCGGGTAGCATGTGGGGGCACCATGGTCTGTGTGTGGGGAGCTGGTGAGAAGGCATGGGGTGTGAGGGAGGCTGATGGGGGGCATCGCGGGGGGGCGAGGTTGTGGCCTGGCCAGGCTCATGGGATGAGTTGTCCCCATACACTAGGCTTATGACTGGTGAGGGGAGTATTGTGATGGAGGTGGGGGGAGGCTGGGGCTGGTGAGAGGGTACTGGGGGGGCGCTGGCAAGGAGGCCGTGAGGGGAGTATTGTGATGAAGGTGAGGGGAGGCTGGGGCTGGTGAGGGGGTTCTGGGGGGGGGGCTGGCAAGGGGGCCATGAGGGGAGTATTGTGATGGAGGTGGGCGGAGGCTGGGGGTGGTGAGGGGGTCCTGGGGGGGACCGGCAAGGGGGCCGTGAGGGGAGTATTGTGATGGAGGTGAGGGGAGGCTGGGGCTGGTGAGGGGTTACTGGGGGGGCCGGCAAGGGGGCCGAGAGGGGAGTATTGTGATGGAGGTGGGGGGAGGCTGGGGCTGGTGAGGGGGTCTGGGGGGGGGGCGGCAAGGGGGCCGTGAGGGGAGGCTGGGGCTGGTGAGGGGTTACTGGGGGGGCTGGCAAGGGGGCCGAGAGGGGAGTATTGTGATGGAGGTGGGGGGAGGCTGGGGCTGGTGAGGGGGTACTGGGGGGGCGGCAAGGGGGCCGTGAGGGGAGTATTGTGATGGAGGTGGGCAGAGGCTGGGGCTGGTGAGGGGGTCCTGGGGGGGGCCGGCAAGGGGGCCATGAGGGGAGAATTGTGATGGAGGTGAGGGGAGGCTGGGGCTGGTGAGGAGGTCCTGGGGGGGGGCCGGCAAGGGGGCCGTGAGGGGAGTATTGTGATGGAGGTGGGCGGAGGCTGGGGCTGGTGAGGGGTTACTGGGGGGGCTGGCAAGGGGGCCGAGAGGGGAGTATTGTGATGGAGGTGGGGGGAGGCTGGGGCTGGTGAGGGGGTACTGGGGGGGGCGGCAAGGGGGCCGTGAGGGGAGTATTGTGATGGAGGTGGGCAGAGGCTGGGGCTGGTGAGGGGGTCCTGGGGGGGCTGGCAAGGGGGCCGTGAGGGGAGTATTGTGATGGAGGTGGGCGGAGGCTGGGGCTGGTGAGGAGGTCCTGGGGGGGGGGGCTGGCAAGGGGGCTGTGAGGGGAGTATTGTGATGGAGGTGGGCGGAGGCTGGGGTTGGTGAGGGGGTCCTGGGGGGGGCCAGCAAGGGGGCCGTGAGGGGACTATTGTGATGGAGGTGGGCGGAGGCTGGGGCTGGTGAGGGGGTACTGGGGGGGGGCCGGCAAGGGGGCCGTGAGGGGAGTATTGTGATGGAGGTGGGCGGAGGCTGGGGCTGGTGAGGGGGTACTGAGGGGGCCAGCAAGGGGGCTGTGAGGGGAGTATTGTGATGGAGGTGGGGGGAGGCTGGGGCTGGTGAGGGGGTCCTGGTGGGGGCGGCAAGGGGGCTGTGAGGGGAGTATTGTGATGGAGGTGGGGGGAGGCTGGGCCTGATGAGGGGGTATTGGGGGGGCCGGCAAGGGGGCTGTGAGGGGAGTATTGTGATGGAGGTGGGCGGAGGCTGGGGTTGGTGAGGGGGTATTGGGGGGGCCGGCAAGGGGGCCGTGAGGGGAGTATTGTGATGGAGGTGGACGGAGGCTGGGGCTGGTGAGGGGGTCCTGGGGGGGGCGGCAAGGGGGCCGTGAGGGGAGTATTGTGATGGAGGTGGGCGGAGGCTGGGGCTGGTGAGGGGGTCCTGGGGGGGGCGGCAAGGGGGCCGTGAGGGGAGTATTGTGATGGAGGTGGGCGGAGGCTGGGGCTGGTGAGGGGGTCCTGGGGGGGGCGGCAAGGGGGCCGTGACGGGAGTATTGTGATGGAGGTGGGCTGGGGCTGGTGAGGGGGTACGTGGTGGAGGGTGTTGCTCGTGACGGCGCATCGTGGGGGAGGGGCTGTGGCTGCTGAGATCGTGGGGCAGCCTCGGGCCGAGCTCCCCATGTGACGCACGAGGCGGGGCGCTGGCCTGGGGCTACCAGGAGGGCGGTTTGTTACTCAGGCCGCACGTGAGGGGCGGGGCTGGGCCGGCCTTCGCGGCTGAGCACCGCCGCGTTCCCTCTGTTGCGCGCACGCGCAGGGCCCCCGCCGCGGCTCCGCCACACTCAAGATGGCGACGGGGGCAGGCGCGGGGCCCCGCCCCCTGTGACGCGCGGGCGAGCAGGCGCTGCGGGTGGTGGTGGAGGCAGGGGCGGAGCGGCGCAGCCAGTAGCCGCTGGAGCCGAGCCGGGCCGGGCTGGGCCAAGCCGCGCCGCCGCCATGCCCTCCGAGAAGAGCTTCAAGCAGCGCCGCACCTTCGGTGAGGACCGGGCCGCGGGGGGACGAGGGGCCGGCAGGGCGGCCCGGGTACCCGCGGTGCCCGGCAGCGGCCCGCTTCGCAGCTCAGCCGGGGGGTGGTAGGGGCCGCTCCCCCTGCCGGGGGGGCTGCAGTGTGTGAGGGGGGGTGATTAGCGGGGGAGGGGGCTCTGAGCCCGGTACAAAGAGGGGACCCCCGCTCTCTCCGGAGGGGGTTCACCCCCCTAACCCCCCGTGCCCGGCCTCGGGAGGTGCCGCCCGCCCCGGGCCGGCATCGCTCCGGGGCCCGGCCGCGGTGGGGACCTGCCCGCCCGGAGCGGCCGTGCCGTGGTGTTGAAGTGAAGGAACCGCGTCATCCCCCCCTCCCGGCTTGTTGCTCCCAGCCGCAGCCCAGACCTGGTGTCACTTCTCTCGACCGAGTCCTCCCGGGGGGCGCGGGAGTCAAGTGCTGGTGACTCACAGGCTACGCTTTTTTTTTGTTTTTAAAACCCATCCTTGTTGATCCAGTAGTCCGCCCAGGGGGACCTGGCCCTGCAGAGCAGGAGGAACTGCATGGGACGCCAGTGCCCTAATTTTGAAGAGGAATTAGTGAGGGAGTCAGATAGCCACCTTATTACAAGGAGTTGCAACAAAAGGCTATCCAAAGACGTATTGCTGGGCAGCTTAACATACATTAAAACGGTTGGCACTGCAGCCGGCATTGGAGGCTTGGCTTTAAAATGTCAGTCCCTCCCCTCCCCCCCCCCCTTTTTTTTTTAAGCAGGGACAAGATTAGAGGCTCTCTGTTGTTGTTATACTTCTGTCTCAAGTGGTTTCCCCGCTTGCTCGAGTGGAACAAGAATCCTAGCTTTGTCTTGCTGCCACACCGCAGAAAATGAAAGCAAAGGTTATAGTGTGGTTTGTTTTCATTTCGTATGGTGTGGTACTTGTTCCACATCAGCAGGCCGGGGAACCTGTCTGTGGGTTGGCAAGCATGGTAGCAACAGGGCTATGCTTTCAAGTGGAACAGGATCCTGAAAGCTATTGGTTAAAGGAGTTTTGTGCCATGGTGGTGTTGAGACTCATCCTCACAAAAGGATGAAATGTACTGCAGAATTAGATTCTTGGGCTGGTGATATTACATGTCCACATAATCCATTATTGACTGCAGAACTCCCAGGTGCCAGAAAACCCCTCTCTTCATTGTATGCCTGGAATTAGGTATGTAACCCCTTCCTGTCAGGGTTGAGCATCTAACTTCCGCTGTGATGTTGACATGAGAATTAAATTCCACTTTCAGTTTTTAATTCTAACATGTGGAAATAATTCTCCACTTAAAAGTCTGTAAGACGACTAAAATGCATTCCTTGCATCCCTGTTTAGTTCTTCAAAGCATAAAATATCCTGTTTAATGTTGGCTGGGGAACCTAGATTAGTCCCTTTCAGTAAGTACGGGTTTAAAGCACAGTTTGCTAGAATGGTGCCAACACACTTCCTGGAGTCAAAAAGATTGAAGGGGCTGCATTCTTTGATCTGTTCATAGAGATCAGGGAGGAGGACTGGAATACCATCTCCTTTTTATTGCTCCTGGAGCCTCCATTTTCTTAAAACAACAAGAATTGGCAGCACAGCCTATTCCACTTGAAGTGCAAAGTTTTCTATGCAAAATAAAATTGATGGAAATAATTGGTCCAGATTCTTCCCGCATCTGTCTCTGGGTTGGAGTCTAACTATACTCAGCAGCCCCTCCACAGTCACTCCCTTGTACTCCAGCTAGTGTCTGTACTGATGTTGCTGGCAAATTTTACCAATCTAATCTGTCCTTTCTTCTGGAGCAGGGGTGGGCAAACTTTTTGGCCTGAGGGCCACATCAGGGTGCAAAACTGTATGAAGGGCTGGGTAGGGAAGGCTGTGCCCCCCCAAACAGCCTGGCCCCTGCCCCCTTCCACTTCCCGCCCCCTCAGAACCTCCGACCCAGCCGCTGCCCAGGCAGAGCAAGCTGCACTGCCCACACAGTGGTGTAGCAGCAGGGGAGGGCCAGGCAGGATGGTCCCATGGGCCGGATATGGCCCGTGAGCTGTAGTTTGCCCACCTCTGTTCTGGAGCCTCAAATACCAACATCAACTTCCCTCCAAAAGCCGTTCCCTCTCCCCGCCCCCCCCCCATTCCTATCAACAGCTTCAGTCCCAGGTATTAAGTTCAGCTAGGATGGCAGCCAATTAGTTGCTACTACAACTAATGCAGTCAGAGTACAGCTTTTATCTGTAACTTACTGAGGCCTGATTTTGAACATGCCATACACAGTAGTCGGAGAGATTTGTCTGGCTACCATTTTGTGCTGCTTCTACTCTACCCTATTAGTGCTAGAATCAAACAAAATTCCCATGTCTAAACTCATCTCTTTCAACAGAAAAGAAACTAAAGCCAAGTTTATTTGGTTGGTTGAGGATTACTGTTCCTTCTCTTCTCCCCTCCCCCCCAATAACAGTCCTATTTCTGGTAAATTTAAGATTGGATATTGCTTAATAGCATACTTTTCTGTCTCAGACATGGTAATGGTGGACCCTAAGGACTGTGGGTAGTGTTTATCTGGAACTCAGTGAATTAGAACTGGTCTCTACTGAAAGTTAATTTTGGTATTGGGGGTCTTGAGTACCAGGAAGTTTGTAATAAAGATCTTAAGTTTTGGGAAGTCATTAATTCCCACATATCACTGCAGACCTGCTCTTTAGAAGCTTTAGTTTTGCTTGATTGTCAGACTAATTTAATTTTAAAATCATGAGTCACATGTGCTGCATGTCATTACTAATCACATAGAAAGCTTGCATGTAATTGTTGGATGCATGAGATCTTAGCAGTGACCAAAGAATAGCTCTGACAAGCAGTTGATTGAATGACAGGCCAGGTAATCAGTCCTTACCTTAGAATAAAAGGTAATGGGCTGGGTTGATGGGAGAGGAAGAACGGTCAGCAACACCCCTGAAGATCTGTTATTACAGGAGTCTACTAATGCGTCTAGGCTGTACTGTAGCCTTTAGTCCTTTTTCTGCAAGAGGTATTTATAGAGGGACATGACCCATAAAGCAGAAAGAAGTGGAGATAAAGTCTGAGTTCATGGCAAGTCCAAATTCAGGCCCAGTGTAAGCAGGCATAACTAACTTGAAAGTAATTGTATCAGTTTACACCAGGTCTGACTTCTGTTTTGCCCAGCGTGTTAAGTCTGTGCTACTAATACCTCCCTTTAAAAGGAAACTAACCTTGTCTTGTGAACTGGCATGGGTAAATACTGAACAAACCAGAGGTTCGAAGAACAGCACCATCAGCATGGGTGACGTGGTATGCAATTAATAGAAAATTGATAACTAATTCAAATGTACAGTGTTAAGCGGACATTGATCTAAGAGCTAAGACTACATGCCAGTATATAGCCAGCAACTCCCTCTTCAGGAACACAAGATTAAACCTAGGATAGTGTCATGTTAAGTTTCCTGAACAGGAATATAGGATAAGGGATAACAGGAATGGATGCGGCAAATTCATGCGATTAAATGTCCTTTGCTTTAGTGGGCATCGCATTCTGCATTAACACAGTATAGGTTTCTCAGCCAAAATGAGTTTAGTAGTCATCTTTCTGGTCACAGAACAGTCATCCCTGATTGGAGAGTTGGTATTTATCATTGCTTTATTTTAGACAATTGCCTTGACTGAACTGGTTCTTTCCTCTGAGTAAATTCTTTACCTCACTTTTTTTTTTGATAGCAAAAAGCCTACTAGCAAGTAAAAGCCTAAGGAAATAGCATACCTTGTATCCCTGAGGCTTAGAACAAAACCAATGTAGCGTGTATCTGAGCATTTAGATGGGCAATATTTTTTCCTCCCACAGAGCAAAGAGTAGAAGATGTGCGACTGATTCGAGATCAGCATCCAACAAAAATACCAGTAAGTGATTAATAACTTGACCTTTCTTACCACAGAAGGGAAGAAAGGCCAAAATGTATTAGGAATCCTCCGGGTCTGTAGGAATAAAAGATTATTCCTTTCAGGGGTGGCCTGGTCTTGAGGAAATAATCCTCAGACTGGCAACCAATGACCAACGTGCTAGCTGGTGGCTGCTGCTCATCAGGTGAAATATGGTGTGTATGGTATAATGCGACTTGTAACAGAACCACAGTCCAATGAGAATCCTATGTGCAACTCTTTAGATGCAAAAACTGAAGACCTGTCTTTATAATAGAAGAGTACTCAGTAACTCCTGTCAGGAGTGTAACCCTAAAGAACAAGGGCTAAGTTATGCTTTGATTTGAATTACATCTAAGGATCCATGCTGCCAAAAATATGCCAACTCCTATCTTCTAAAAAAAAAAAAAACCAACCAAAAAACCCTTCTATCTAGAGCCTTCTGAGGACTGGTGGGAGTGCTTCTTCTGAAAGCTTGGCTCCTGCGCCACTCACTTGCACTCTGTCTGCACAAGAAAGGTGACCCATAGCTGGAAGCATCTGTTAGCCACAGGTCCTGCCAACTCCACCTCACTTTGGCTGATGGGACCAGTCTCCTTCTTGAAACTAGAAGTGTCTTTATTTTTTGACTCTTACTGCTCTAGATGCAGCTCTGTCGGTGGGAAAGCTACCGTGTTCTCTAGATTTGCTCAGTAGTAACTCAGGCAAGTCAGGACTCTTGTCCAGGCTACCATTTCCTCCTGACTAGGCTACTGTATGGGTGGTGAATTCTGAGTTCCATTGTATGGGCAGCCTTGATTTTGCCTTTGCAACTGCAAAGCAAAAAAAAAAAAAAAAGCCACCCTAGTTTAAAATCAAAAGGAAGCTATGCCAGTAAGGATAATGTGGTGCTAATTTTTCTTCTTAATTTACCATTCTTTGCATGAAAATTGCCTTTCCTCCCTGTCATGGTGTAAAATGATCTTTAGGGGGTGTTAGTAAAGTGTGGGAGGCACTTTGTTTCTCTGAAAGAAACAGCAGTAATTTAATTAGGGGATAACTTAATTTGAGGTCTTTGCTGTCAGCTGTTTCCCAGTGCTGAAAACTGATGACATAGCCAGTTGAAGTTCCTCTACAAAGTGTCTGGTTTTTGGTATTTTTGTTTTTTAAATCAAACACTTTCCACTGTTTTTGCACTTCACTAGAAAGTAGCCCAGAAGACTGTTATACAACAGAGCTGGTTTGCCACTTAAAATGGAAACCGAAATAGCTTGTGTGGACTATTCCTGCACTGCATTGATTTCCTCGATAACCAAACCAGTTCTGTTCTTCTTTCTGATTGAGCAAAGGTCCTCTCTGCCACTAGACAAGACTAATTTTATAACAATACCCATGTTTAAACTTGTGAACAGAGTAGAAGGAACGTAATTATTTACAACTAGGCTGTGGTGGAACTGCCACACCTAAAGTAAAACAGCTACTTACCACCACAGTTGTTCAGTATGTTCTACTCTTGAATGCAGAGTTATAAAATAAGCAGAAACAAGCCCCTACACGGCCTTATAACTGCTACTTCAGAACTTTTTTCCTTCCAGGTGATTATTGAAAGGTACAAAGGTGAGAAGCAGCTTCCAGTTCTGGATAAAACTAAGTTCCTGGTACCAGATCACGTCAACATGAGCGAACTAATCAAAATTATCAGGTATGTTAACGGTTGAGTACAACATGGTGGATCAAAATAAAGTCATAGTTCAGTGTTAATCTGCTAGCTAGTGAATGCTTTGGATAACTATGGTAGGACAATGTCCTCAAGCTCGCCCCCTTGTGGCACAGCATGGCCTTGTGGGCCTGCTGCCCTCTGTCTCCCTTTTTGGGCTTTCAGTGACTTATTCAAACCCAGGGATTGAGGACAAGATGCCCTAGTTGTGGGATCTTATTAACTCTTTTTACAGAATACAACCCCTCTCTCCACCAATTTAGCCCCTGAAGTCTAACCTTCAGCCCTGGGGTTAATGCCAACAAGTATGTTCTCTCAACTTCAGGGGTCCCTAGCATGTCTCCTGGCACTGGATTAGCATGCAGAATAAAGTCAAGCACATCTGATAAGGCATCTACAGCTCTCCCCTTGGAGGGTTACAGTTCAGGCCAGCTGTAGCCCTCAGTCAGCTTCTCCTCAGTTAGCCTCTTTTTACTTACTGCTTTCATATGTCCACGTAGCAAGGTTAACAGGTCAAAATTGTCATCCTCCTCCTAGGAGTCTTGGGTAGGTAGCTTTTCTCTCTAGCAATACTTCCCTCCAACTGAGCACTGGTAGCCTTTTATCAGGCCTAGGCACTCATTGGTTAATTAACTGCCTAGGTGATGTTAATTAACTGCTTACAGGTGTGCTGAGATGACTGGTTCCAGTAGTGTTGTCAAGGAGAAGGGTGGGGAAACAGAGTTTACCCATTTCATACTTGAGGGAGATGGAGTTTAGGTTAGTTTATCCACTTATTTTTTTCCCACTACATTTCTGGCTTGTTCTCCTTGAATTCTGTAATGAGCAGACTGGGCCCTGGCTCCACTTTAAGGGGCCAGCCACCTGTGACACCCTTGAAACAAACTACAGTTTTTTGTACCAATATAACTATCAGGGGTGTAACTTTTTTTTATCCAGATTGCTATACCAGTACAACCGCTGGTGGAGATGCAGTTTTACTAGTATGGTTTCCCTTTCACATTTGAGAATATAGCTATGCTGCCATAAAGCATCTCTCTACCACTATAGCTGCATCCCGGCTAGGGGGCCAAAGCACTTTAAGTATGTTGGGTCTAACTAAAGCAGCGCAACTTGTGTGTGGACAAGCCCTAAGTGAAAATGTTGAATCCCATAATACAGATTCATAAACTGTGGTGCTTTGATAGCCATGCTTCTTACTGAGAATGTGGCTGAGTACTGTAATGCTTTTGCTTTGTGTTGCTTCAGAGGAAAGTCAAAGGTGAAGTTGGGGGGGGGAGAAAGAAAAAGAAAAAGAAAAAACCTTAATATGTTACTGTAGCATAATGGCATTACTGTGCAGCAGAGGAGATCCATGTACAGTTCCCTATCTTGATGTAAGCAGGGGATATTTGATTAGAGGGTAGTAAGTAGTCATCAGTGTTCGGTATCATTCACCATTTTGAGTCTAGTTTGTTGCTTCACTAATGTTCTAAAGCAGCAGTTCTCAAACCTTAGCAACCCGAGGACCCCCATTTAAAAAATTTTGAGGGTCCCCCAAACTCCCTTGCTCAGCCCCAGGCCTCGGCCCCACCCCACCTCTTCCCGTCTCCTGCTCACTCCATCTCCCCCTCCCTCCATTGCTTTCTCTCCCCCATCCTCACTCACTTTCACCAGGCTGGGGCAGGGGGTTGGGGTGCAGGAGGAGGTATAGGCTCTGGGACAGAGTTTGGGTGCGGGGGGGGTGGGGGGTGAGGTGCAGGCTCTGGAAGGGAGTTTGAGTGCGGCCTCTGGGCTGGGGCAGGGGGTTGGGTTGGGGTGCAGGCTCTGGCTGGGTGGTGCTTACCTCGGCCGGCTCCCGAATATGACCGGCACATCTCTCTGGCAGCAGCTTCTAGGTGGGGGGTGGAGGTGGAGGTCACCGCGCACTGCCCCTATCTGCTGGCACCGCCCCCACAGCTCCCATGGGCCACAGTTCCCAGCCAGTGAGAGCTGCAGAGTCAGCGCTTGGGCAGTGTGTGGAGACCTCCTGGTCTCTCTCTGCTCCCCCACCCCCCCGGTGTGCCATCCGCTTCCAGGAACAGCACAGAGCCAAGGCAGCCAGGGAGCCTGCCTTAGCCCAGGTGTGCCACTGGACTTTTAGCACCTAAAATCTTCCAGTTTGGCTTCAGTAGCCTCCAGGAGATAGAGGGACAGGGAGGAGTTGAAGGAGAAAGGTGGAGGAATTGATCAGTGGGGCCTGAGAACCTCCTGGAGTACTCTCAGTGACCCCTGGGGTCCGTGGATCCCAGTTTGAGAAACGCTGTTCTAAAGAATAGAGTGGCTGTTTCTCTGGCTGAACTGTGTATGTGAGCTACTTCTTTTAGAGTGGTCTTTGGGACAAATACTGAAATAGAGACCCTCCCCATATGGTACTGTAAAAATCCCCCTTATGGGATTGTTACTGTCATAGCCTAATTCAGATTCTTACATAAGAACTACTAAACGTGGGAACTGACCTCAGAATTAGGGTCCCAAAGTATTTTGGAGCAGTTTGAAAGACTTTTAAATTAAGATCCTACCTTAACAGTAGGACTTGTCTACACAGAGACACACTGGACAACTTAATCCAAATTAACACTTAACTAATCTATTTTACATTCCCACCTAAAGTGTATCAAATCCATGTGTGGATTCAGAATTAAGGTGGCTTTAATTTGGTTTCTCTTACCCTAATTCCATTTGGAAGTGAATTAAATCAATATGGAAGTGAATTAAGAGAAACCAAATTAACTTCTACATTGGTTTACTTTAATTCAGTTTGGAAGTGAATTAAGAAAAAACAAATTAAAGCCACCTTAATTCTAGATAAGAGCATCCACACATGGATTTAAGGCTGTTTAATCCATTTTAAATTCATACAAAGTTAATTTAGATTAATTTTCCTGTGTCCCTGAGTAGACAAGGCCTTAGCTGAAAGGCCTTCCTGCTACTCAGTCTTTTTGTCCATTTTCATGCTGGATTTCAGTGCCCCTTATTGACTTTGTGCAATTGGTCTTGGTCTTACCTATGTGCTTTTGCATATACCAAACTGTAGCCACTCTGTGGGAACGTCCTCCTGTGCTGTCCATTGGCTATTCCATTCAGTAAACCTTTTGTACTCTGGTTAGAATTTGAGCTCAAGGTGGCTCTTCTACTCTGCTGTAGCTAAAAGAGTAAAGGAATCTTCTGTTGAGAGCTCTGCAGCTGGTAGAGCCAAAAGCAGAGTTGGCAGGAAGCAGCTCTGTCCCCAATGACTTAGGGTGGTAGAACGAGTATTTATGTGCTGCTGGCTGCTTTGGAAGGCAGTGTGACTCCTCAGCTCTATACTCAGGCAGGAACAGAATGACAATGCATTAATTTCTTTTCAAGCTCCCCATTTCTCCTCACTTTAATCCTGCATGTATCTGCTCCAGTGCAGAAGGCTGTGTACTCCAAAGCCCAGAGTCTTAAGAATAAGCATGTTTTTCTTGCTTCAGTCCTCATGTTTATGGGCAAAGCTATGGGTTTTTTTCTACAGAAAAATTGTAATGCATGTCATGGCAGAAGTGTGGGGGAAAACAAGGATATGTCACAAAGGGTGGGGAGGAGCTGGAGAGTGAGCTAACCCCACAGCAGTGGTTCCTGTCCCACAAGGCTGAGCTTGGCTCCCCACTCCAGGCATTGCAGTGGAGGCAGAGGGCCAAATTTGATTGGCATTGGAGAGCTGGATGCACCAAACCTGAGCAGCCCTGCAACCGTGTATGCCAGATTGCAACACCTGGAGGCCACAGAAGCTGCAGGGATCACAGACTTACTCAAATTCACAATGATCATGAACACTGATCTTTGTTCCAAAAGCTTAGCCTTACTGGTGGTCCCACAGAAGGCTATTTGGGTCCCTCCTCTGTAACCTTGTAAAGGCCAACTTGTTTAAAAATGTCAGGGTGCTTTCCAGGGAGTATGAAATGAAAAGCTCCTCGAGTTAGGCTGAGCCTGGATTCTCCAAGTGCTTGTAAAAGACATAATTCCATCCTTCATTCTTTCAGTGTCATAGAATCATAGAATATCAGGGTTGGAAGGGACCTCAGGAGGTCATCTAGTCCAACCCCCTGCTCAAAGCAGGACCAATCCTCAGTTTTTGGCCCAGATCCCTAAATGGCCCCCTCAAGGATTGAACCCGGAACCCTGGGTTTAGCAGGCCAATGCTCAAACCACTGAGCTATCCCTCCGTAACCTGGCTTTTCAATTCCACAGCTCTGAAGGCTCTAGGGCCTGACTTCTAAACTGTGCATGCAGATAAACAGTTCTAATCTCATGTTTGCAGTTACCTGATTTAAGTAAATGAGCAATTTCTACACTTTTGGATTTTTACCAACTATAATAAGAACCCCTGGCAACTGCTCTCAGCACTCTTGACAATCTTTAAAAATATACTAAACAGATATTCAGTTCCCCCTATCAAATGGATAGTCAAGGGACAACAAATACAATAGAAGCTAACAGTACACAATCCCAGGGGGTTTACCTCATCAGCTCTCCGAAAACACCTGTCTCCCCACAGGCAAGGGGCAAGGTGGGCCTTAGCATGCACATTGAAGACATGATAAGGAAGTGAATTCCAAAGGTCTAGGGTGCTAATGGAGAACACCCTGCCAGCTACCCATGGGGGTTCAGGTGATGTCATTGGGTGAATCTGGGCCTCAGTTTCATACGGTTACAGTAAGAGGCTCCTTAACTAAATCTAAATGCAAAAGTCTTTTGGGCCTTGTCTACATAGGAACTTTTTTGTGGTTCTACCGGTATACTTATAGTTATTCTGTAACCTTTATGCAGACGCTTTCGAGTGTCAGACTGCCTCGTCTCAGTTTAGTTTAAACCCCTTCCTAAGTGACAAGCTAAGCTGAAAATGGCACTTTTATACTGGAATAAGTGTCTACACAGGCAGGTTTGTAGCAGTATAACTATGCTGTTTTAACCCCACTGGTGTACCTGGCAAACTTTCCCATGTAGGCCTTGTACAAGAGACTATGGGCAGGTCTACACTATGGCTGGGATCAATGCTCTGAGATCGATTCACTGGCGGTCGATTTAGCAGGTCTAGTAAAGACCTACCAAATTGACTGCAGATCGCTTTCCAGTTGATCCCTGTACTCTACCCCCGATGAGAAGAGTAAGGTAAGTTGACGGGAGATTTTTCTCCTGTCGACCCAACGCGGCGTAGACCCCGCTGTAACTCAACCTAAGGTACGTCGACTCCAACTACATTATTCACGTAGCTGGAGTTGCGTAGTGTAGGTCGACTTACCGCGGTAGTGTAGACATAGCCTCAGCCTCTATTTCAGGGCTTGTCTATATGGTGTGTTAGTGCAAAACAGCTTAGGTGTAAGTTGTCTGGCACACTAACAGTGCTGGCATGCACTGACTGTTTCTGGCATGCCTGATGTAGTCCTGCTTACAGGACTAAGTTAATGCTCACTAGGAAATTTTTAGTGCACGCCAGTAGGTCTGCAAGGACCGTTAGTGTTACTCCTGGAGGAATTCTGCACCAAAAAATAAAAAATTCTGCACACAATATTTGAAAATACAATATACAGAATTTGTCAAAATAACGATATAATGATGCCAGGTACAATTATTTTGGTGATTTATTTCAAAATATGTGTCAGCAAGTATGTCTGTAACAATACAGACAAAAAAAAGATTCTGGTAATTTTTTTTGATAGATTGCTTACTAGGCATATTAATACAGAACTTTGTGTAATTCATTTAAATTACAATGCAGAACAGTATTTCCTGTCAGAAGCAGTGCAGAGGCTTTAGGGAGTTGAGTACCGGAAGAGCTGAGTGAGAGGGAAGGAGCCTAGGAGTGAACCTGGAGGGTGTTGGGTGTGGGTAGGTGGTTTGCACTGGGCACAGAATTTTGTATTTTCCTGCATAAAATACATTTTGTCTAAGAAGTGCTGCAGTTCTGCCTTTTGCCCAGCAGAGGCCTCTGTGGCGCCAGAACAGCAGCCTGAACCCAGCTGGCTGTTCTGGCACCACAGCGGCTCCTGGTGGGTAAAAGGCAGAACTGCAGCACTTCATAGGCCAAACGTCTTTTATGCGGGAAAATACAAAACTGTGGAAGACAGATGAATTCTGTGTGTCCGTGGATGCACAGAATTCCCCCAGGAGTATAGTGTGCACCAGCACATCACTCGCCAACGCAGCTTGTGGAGAAGCCACAAATGAGCGTTTGTTAGATGATACTGGGGTAACGCAAAGTTCCATTACCATTGCACTTGCCTTCTCTCTCTTTGCTTAACAGACGACGCCTGCAGCTGAACTCCACTCAGGCTTTCTTCTTACTGGTGAACGGCCACAGCATGGTGAGCGTGTCAACCCCCATATCAGAAGTGTACGAAAGCGAAAAGGATGAAGATGGATTCCTGTACATGGTATATGCCTCTCAGGAAACTTTTGGAGTGCAATCTTCCGTGTAATCCATTCAAGTGGCTTCTAGCCTAGGATTTTGGTTTTACCTTCTACCCCCCCATCCCCACCCCAGGAAAAAGAAAGGGATGTCACCTACTTCTCAGTACCTTAGCATAGTCTTGCTTTAGCAGGTGTCCTCCTCTTACCTTGCCTTGTTTGTGAATATTAAACAGCTGAGTGCCAGTACAGACAAGCATAGATCTAGCTTTGAAAACCTGCTGTCATATTTCACATAGGCACACTTGTTTTAAGTCTCTGGACTTCCTGAATGGAACCATACCTTGCACATTCAGATTGCCAACACAAGAAACACTTGACTGTCTTCAGTGACACAGGAACTGGCACCAGTTTCCTGTCGTGAACAAAAGTGTTTGTGTGACATCTTTCTGTTAATTACTCATACTGTTCCTAGAAAGTGCTCCTTTGCATGGAAAGGCTTCCTTTTTCCATCATGGAGCAAACATGTTAGGGTCTAAAGTACAAGTTTGTGCATATTAAATCTTTAGTCTAACTATGGAATCATTTGCCTCAGTATTTGCAGAAAGTGAGGGCAAGTGGTGGTGGGGGAATAGTTTCATAGTACTGCTACTGCATAAGATAAGATGCCAGATTCCTGGACATTATTCATACCAAATGCCACAGCTTTACTCTAATTGTAGCAAGTCCATATTTTAAGATGATTCCAGGTGAGCTCCTGGACTGTTAACATTAAGAGAAACTTTAATCTGTTAAGAAGTTTCACTGACACAAATGGCTGCTCCATGTGAGCTAACTTTCAGTGGATAGACCCTCCTACCCTGAGGGGCTGCTTTTCCAGAAAATAATGGGGGTTTTTTGGTTAAAAGAAATTACTTCCATAACAATGCCTGAGTGATAGATGCAGCCCCTAAAAATTGGTAATGCCCCTATAGTGATCTTGGTCTTTAAAATCTTAGTTTTACTCCATGCACTATTCTGCCTAATTTGTTTTTGATTACTGCTCCCTACAGTCAGCAAAGCAGCTGTGTATGAACTCTTCAGGGCTGAAAGTCAAACGGCTTTGTTTATACACAGTTCTACTGAAAACATTGGATTCAAACATGAATCTAAATTGTCTCAGTCACTTGTTCATGTCATGACTGATGGGGGAAGTGCTTTATAAAATCATTTCACATTCAGGAATTGATGTTTTAAAGTTCTGAGGTACAACTGTCACTGAAGCTTCCTGCCCACTGCGTGGAGTTTAAAAATTTGGTGTTACTAGTATCATGAATAGGGATGCATTCTATGCAGAGGGTTCCCAGTAGGATCAGTGTCCTGCCTTTAGAGTTGTAAAGTTAAGTATTGCAGACTAAGATTTACCCTTGTGTATCATGTGTAGGAATTAATTACATCTGTTAGTGGAAGTTAACTTACTACCAGGGAGAAGGGGAGGAGAGAAGCAATACTGCTGCATCTTGGCACTCTGTACAACACCAAGGTGTACAATTTGTACCGACAGCTTTCTGCATGCATCTTGTTCACAATACTTATTTAATTTTTAAATGTTCATTGTTTTTTACTTAATGTAAACTTTAAAAGCAGCTTGTCTTATGTTTAGTTTTTTGTGTAAAACCATCCTGTTAACTCATGACAGCCATTCTTGTAATTACTGTGTGATCAATATGACTGATTTCTGTACAAATGTTGCTTTTTTTTTAAATTAATACAGTGCTATGACATGACTCAGTCACAGCTTGAGTGGTAATTTAGACTGCTTTCTTCTCATTTTAATGCAATAGCCATTCCTAGAGAAGGGCAGACAAATGTGTCAAGGGCCACCGTATGATTCCAGTACCCAGAGCTGAATGATAGGTTTGTCTGTTAGTAGATCCGAGTGTGGATTAGCAATCTATGATGATGCTTAGGACCCTGAACAACCATATTAAAATTAACTCTGTTAGAATGGAGGCGCCCTGTCACAAAAGAAAGGGAGAAGTTAGAAATAGGGGAGGCTTATGGGGGGCCATCATCAGGCAATCCCATTGCGATTTAGTTGTTAGTGGGGAAGGATGCATTATGTTTCCCATAGCAAAGACACAATGAACTACCCACACAAAACCATACTAATAAAACAGCTTGACTATTTTCTGCACAGAAAACAGCCGTTCCCATCTCATCCAAGATTTTACTTAAAACTTCCCTCAATCTAGCTTTTTATCCCAAGACTAACTTGTTATATTCTGCAACATGAGTTACTGTTTAGCTTTTTTTCTGAGTTTACAGTAACAAGTAAGTTTAAAGAAATCTCATGTTTTTAATTTGGGGTTAGATTCTACACCACTTACTCCATCGGTAGTCCCCACGGACTTTACTGGGACTATGACTAGTAAGGTACTACGACAGGCATAAGGGTGGCAGAATCTAGCCCTTCAGTGATTTAATAAACAATTCAGAAGCAATTGTAGGTATTGAGACTTAACTAGGGTTTCAAAGGAATGGATCTAGCAAGAAAACAACAAGCAGACAGCACTTTGTATAGCTTACAGTACAAAATGCCATTCTTCCAAAACAGTGTTTTAATACTGGCTTTAAGGGCTACGGCTGTGTTCAGCAGTTCCACTTGTCTTTCACCCGTGAAGACCAGACTTGTAATTCTTTAAATCACAGCGTGGTCCTACTTTATAAACACTGCAGAACCCCCTGCTCACTAACCCAACAGTCAGTCTTCTGAAATGAGGTCCAGGAGTGAAGTGTCACGTTGTGGACAGCAGTATCTTGCAGAGTAACCTCAGTTGTGCTTGACTCAGGCAAAGTTTGTCTCTCAAATTTTAAATATTAGAGAATAGCAGTTGCATAGAGACACAAACAATGTAAGGTCTATCTGATTCATTGGCAGATGAGTATAGTTAGACTGAGGGTGGCTTTAACTGTAAAATTGTTCTGAATTAATTTCTAAGATAGTTCTCAACTTAAGTTGGGAGAAAACTAAAAGGGATAAAGCCTTTTAAAAGCAATTAAGGACTTGGACATTTTTTTTATTTTCCATACATTAAATTTACTTAGATAAAAACATTCTAAAAATGTACAATTTTACCTTTAACAAAGTATAATAAAACATAAAAATTCCAATACCAGAATACTTGACATTTACAATTCAAAATCAAATTAGCTGAATATTAAATATTTACAAAACTATTTTAAAAATATTTATAAAGTTACATGCACAATTGACTGAAGTAAGGGAAATGGCTCAAATTGGAGTAGGAGTTTCCTTTATTCCTAGTGGAAAATTATATCCAAGAGAAACTGTTAAACTATACTTCAAAACATAGGATTTGCTTTGTTTCTGTACCAAAGCATCTTTTACTTGTGTAAGAACTTAAATAGTCCCAAGGGTTTGTTGTGTAGTTCCTTAGTATTGTAGTAACTTACCTTTGGCCTCAACCAGCAATATGGTTTTCCAGAATCTTGCAAGTGGTAAGTACGTTTACTTCCAACAAAACAGGACCCACTGGATTTACAAAGGAATTCTAGACCACTCCCAGAATCCATGGCTTTAAGTGTAAGTGTTCTATAGGACTGATGCCATTATGAAACTGCAAGAACTAATGTTTTCATTTGGGGGAGTGGGATTAGTGTGGTTTCTCTGCCAAATACCATAAACCAAATTTTAGTGTCTGTACTAACAAGCAGTAAATGGCATGAAACTCAAGCTGAGGTAACAGTGGTTGGTTTATACTATTATTTGAGGAAGTCCTTCACCTATTTTCTGGCTGAATTTTTACTGGTCATGTTTAATACAGTTTAGGAAGTGTCACATAACATGAAACCTGATATTACTGTAGGTAAAGTTACTATGAAATCCTATTAATACCTGCTTCCTGATATGAATCTTCCTTGTTGACCCTCCTAACAAATGTTAATGACACAAATATACTAACCTCTAATGCTTAATTTCAAATTGGGCTGCTACTGTCAGAGGAGTCTGTTGGTAATTCTGGCCTCATTCTCCTAACACTTCCATCACCAATACTTTAAAATCAGAAAGACTACTGTGAAATTGCACTATATACTATATATTCCCCCTGGTAAGGAAGCTTAAAGTTATGACCCTCTTCCACGTTCCTACAGTGCTGAGATTAAAAGCAGAGAATGACCAGGAGTTTGTCCCTCTTTTGCATTTTAAAAAGTCTCAGGTATCCTATAGTGCAATCTAGTTTGTAAACTAGATATTCTTACACTGCCAGGGCAAAGATATGAGTAAAAAGCTTATTCTGTGTCTATTTTCCATATCTGGACATACAGAAATGGTATTATGAGCTGGTTCTTTCAGTCACTCTAGACAAACTAATTTGAGAGGAAAGATGGACTTGTGCCTTTTAAAATGGATTATATAATTAAAGTGCTCTGTTTCAGCTCACCAACTTTGGTTGTTCTTGGTACAAACTGAACAGATTACGCTAGCAAAATCAGCAGCCATGATTTAGGGAAAGCTCTATAAACAATACTTGCTCTTCAAACATTTCTACATTAAGCTCCACTTCCTTCCATTTACTCAGGTTCTTCTGAGTTTGAATTTGAAATCAGACTTAAAAGGTAATTTTTAAAGATAGTTAAGTGCACATTAATCAGCCTAGGAAATATCAGCCTTAACTTTACATAAAGGAAACATTCTTTAAGAGAAGAATTCTGAATGCAGGAATGAAACCATTTTTGAAGACGCTAACTGGATAAAAGTTCAGTTTAATAATCCTTGTTACCCTTTTAATGTGCAGTGAATATTAAACAGACAAGACTATACTTCGCAGCCTTACCCATGAAACAAAATGCAACTGGTATAGAAAACAAGAATTTTTTTTTTTGTTGGTTTTTGTTAGTTTGAGAGAGGGCTTTTAATCCTTGCATGTGTGTTGAAATAGTTTAAATACAGTTCAATTTTAAAATAGTCTTTTGTTTAAAAAAAGTGAAAAAACGTGAAAGTTTGGCTTTCAGCACATGTTCCAGGCTACTGGAGAGACCATCAAAATCCTGTAGTAAACATTTTAAGTGAAAACTGCAAGTTCCCTTTAACATACCGTATGACAGCTTTTTTGTACTATTGTTTCAAGCTCATTAAGGCGAAGTAAATTGCATTGTCAGTTCTCATCACGTTAGTGTTGCGGATTTGAAAGTTGCTCATGAGACCATTCTATGTAACCACCTCAAAATACAGACATAGCAAACAATTGTTTCAACACTGTCTATAAATACTGTGTAGTGTGAACAGAGCTGAGGATACAGAAGTATGGCGTTTCTTCATTGCATAGAAATAAGAAACAACAGAAATCTTGTTATTTTTGAAAAACCAAATGTTACACAACTTCAGGCTTTGGTTTCTATAAGCCAAAAAACTGTATGACCTCCAAAGGAAAACTGGGACAAGTTTGGTGTCTTGCCATCTCACGTTACAATGCCTCTTTATCAATACTAATTCATCATATTGTCCTGGCCTGTTGTTGCTTTTGGGTGAGGCTGACAGTTTTGAGAAAATGGAACTGAAAGATGTCCCAGACATTTAACTTCTAACATTTGCCATTAAAATCTTGACTGACAATTTATTGCATTAGCTACTTAAACTAACACTTCAGTAGCTAACGCCGGATCTACCCTGAGGAGCTTTGCGCACACATAAAAAGTGTCTTGCACTGGTATGGCTTCCTTGCTTTCCAACCAGAGCAAGATGCACCAGTACAAGTGCTATTTATTCTGGCATAGCACCTCTACCCTCGGGTTTGCACTGGCGTAGCTATACAGGTGTAAAAAAATCCCACAAGGTAAACAAGGCCTCAGATATTAAAGCTGCATACTCTAATCTGGAAAACAAGAGTCACTTTAAATTTCAGGCCATTTTTAAAAAAAAAGGCCACACCCATTGCAGCCTGTGAAATTCCTTGGGCAAGACAGGACAAGACCTTTTCAATTCAGCAACATGAGCTTTGTTTGGCTTCCGCCTAACTCTTAATTAAAACTTGCCAACTCAAAATTATGTATGCTAGGTAGTTAACACCAAAATTAGTAATCTGGAGTCTACTGCCACAAAGAAGGCTGACAGTAAATCCTTAAAAGTCTTCAAAATGATGACGTTTACTACCCTTTACATGTTTGAATTCCTCCCCTCTGACTCCTGTAGCAAAAGCCCTGGGGTACGAGTCAGTTTCATTACATAAAGTAAAGCAACAGCTTGCTAACTCTGCTGCCAGAGATTATTTTTAGGATGGTTTAAAATTCATTTACAAAAGCAGAGTAGTAAGGTTTCTGTGAAAGAGACCTATACACAGTAACAGGACTTAAAAGGTGTTTCATGTATTACATAAAAAAACTCCTCTTTTGTGAAGCCTTTATGGCCCTGGAGTCTCTGGGACTTGGACCCTTGGAAAACTAAGTTACTTCCACTGCTGGTAACCCACTTCTATCTAGTAATAATGGCGGCAGTGAGAGTAAGGTTGTTTCCAGAAGGAAACGAAACTGCCATGTGTGTTCTTTTGGAAGGGAAAGGAGAGAATTATTTAAGATTTTTATTGTGTAGTAAATCGCATAGCCTGCTGGTGCCAATGTTTAAAGGTTGGAACTTCTTTGCCTCTTGCACTGGTCTCGGAGTGACACTGTCTGCTAAAAGTGCAGAAGCCTGAATAGTTTTACATTCTTCTGTAGTGCAATCCTTAAAAATCCCAGAGATTAGTGCCTGATTACTTTTGAAAAAAAGCAGCCATTTTACCTAGCCCAGGGTTTCAAAGGCTAGCTGGCACACAGCCGCTCACACCTTCAACCTCCAGCTCTCATTTCAGATCACACTGTAGTAGCTGCCCTGGAGTTATCCTTTTCTTTGTAGAAGGTCCAAAGATGGCAACATTCTTCAGCAGAAGTGTGTAGGGTGGTTGGTTTTTTTTGCATTTGCAACAGAAAATGTAGTTGGCCAACTTCACCTGCCATCCACTGCGCATCAATCGCATGATCCGTATTAGGCAAGTTCCAACTCCAAGATCTAAGCTTGAATTTTGGCGATCAAAAATGGGTTTGATGCACCCCTAAGCTAGATTTTCTACCTGTCTAGTAAAGTAAAGCACCTTTGGATTAAAAAACACATTAAAACTTAACAGTAATGGACTTCTCAGTTTTGTATTTAAAATTCCTTATCTCCATGGCTTACAATGTTCTCTTGGCAGAGAAAATTATCAGTCTGTGGAGTCAAGACTTTCAGCTGGAGGGGCATATTTCAGCCTAAAAGTACCTGTAGAAGAGGGAAAGAGGGGGAAAGAAAGTCAACAATGCAAACCTTTTTTAGCAGTTCTCTCTCACAGCATTTTAAATATCGGCTTCTTACAGATTATGCAACAGCATTATAAAATGCTATAATTAAAAAAAAATGGATTTTTTAAAATTTAGATTAAATACTTTTCTTTTAAAAATAAACCCATTTAAAATTGATTATAAAATAACCTATGTTAAGGCCTAAATTTAGTATACTCTATAAAATTATTTAAAATTAAATTAAATTAAAAATTAAATACCAAATAATGCACTACATTTGTGCTACTTTTGGGCAGGTCTACACTAGAAGTGCTACATCGGTGCAGCTGCGCCAGGGTAGTGCATCTGGTGAAGACGCTCTATGCTGACTGGAAAGCGCTCTCCCCTCGGCATAATTACTCCACCTCCACGAAAGACGGAAGCTATGTTGGTGGGAAATCATCTCCCGCCAACATAGCGCCAGCGTGGACAGCGCTTAGCTCGCCGTAACTTGCGTTGCTCAGGGGGGTCTTTTTCATACCCCTGAAAGACGTAAGTTAGATCGACTTAAGCGGTGTTGTAGACCTGCCCTAAGTTTTACAGAAAGTCAAGCCACTGAACTGATGGAAGTCACTGGCTAAGCAACAACCTGGTTCTAGGTGAAGTGCTAAGCCAGCTTTTGACAGCAGTCGCCTCAGGCACAGAGAGAATGTTTGCATTCATTTCAGTTTATTCAACTAGTTAAGTTCAGTAACTTGTTCATTCAAAGTTAAGAGAGGGACTGAGAACTGAAAAAGCAGGAAAACTTGTTTTCCTCTTCCAATATGAGTAAAAACTAGGTGTGGGAGGATGACATCTACTAGTTCTAAAATCTTGAAGACATCATGACCAGAAGTAATCAGATACTACTACTTGTTCAAAAAAGTTTTAAATGTACTTTTTGATAAACTTACTTTTCCCCTTATGTATCCAGCACACTTAGTTTTATTTAACTACCTTATTTATTTTAACTAATAATACACAATTTTGAAATGTTAAAATACTCTTATGTATTAATTGAATTCAGTTTCCATTCAACTGCAGCTTGACACAAATCACAAGTAAAAAAATTAATCATATTGTAAATAAAGAATGAATCATTCACCATTTACATAAAAATGTAAATAACTAAGAATCTGAATGAATGTATGTTAAACTATATGTGCTTAAATAAATGTGTATAGATGTAATGTAGCCTCCTGGTTAGCAAAAAAGTGCCAAATTATACCAATCAATGAGAATCAGCCTATCATTAGGAAAACAACTGAGGTACAAATGCAAAACCAGACCGATGATATAAATTCAAGTTTCCTGCTTGCTGATGTAAATCATGATTAAGATTGGTGATTAAATAAATCATTTTGATTTAAATCAATCCATCCCCTTACACAATAAAAGCAGCAGCCAACCTCACTCATGAAGTTGACAGGGAGACGTCTACTTTAGGCAGGAGGAGTGGGGAATAAAAACAGCACAACACAGAATGCTGCTGTGGCTAACATGGAACTTCGGGGCAGCAGAAGTTTTAAGATCTTCAAAACTGCAGTAGTTCAGGGCAGTTTTACAGGAGTTGATGAAATGCAGCTTTAACATGGATTGCAGAGCACCATTCTAGTGTTTTAGACTAAGGCTGTGTCTATACTACGGCCCTTACAGCGGCTCAGCTTTACTGCTGCAACTGTGCCACTGTAAGGTCTCCCGTGTAGCCGCTCTGTGCCGATGGGAGAGAGCTCTCCCGCCGTCATAATTAAACCACCCCCAAAGAGCGGCGGTAGCTGTTGGCAGGAGAGTGTCTCCTGCCGACAGCGCTGTCCACACTGGCGCTTTTGTCGGTGATACTTATGTCGGTCAGGCGGGGGTTTTTTCCACACCCCTGACCAACAAACGTTTTGCCAACAAAAGTGCTAATTTAGATAAAGCCTCAGCAGTCGGCTACTGGCCTAGGATTGACTGAGGCAGTGTCACAATTTTCTGAGCTGCCACTATCCAAATTTTAAGTTCTGGAAACAACACTAATTATTATTCATATTTTTAGCACTGCTGGAAAACTCCGCCTATTCTCTAAAAAAAAAAAAAGGATAAGTTCTGATGACATTTTCTGTACTATCTAAACACAAAGAAAGACAGTCCCCGCCCCGAAGCACAACCTAAAATATTGTTTGCGGTGTTGTAGGTCCGTCAGTCCCAGGATATCAGAGAGACAAGGTGGGTGAGAGAATATCTTTTATTGGACCAACTTCCGTTGGAGAAAGACAAGTTTTCAAGCTTATCTTTAGGTCACCGGAAAACGAGCTCTATGTAAGCTCAAAAGCTTGTCCCTTTCACCCACAAAAGTTGGTCCAATAAAAGATATTACATTTCAGATTAGCAAGGTGGGCAAGGTATCACTTTAGTATCACTAGTTCTAGCCAAAAGTCTGCATTTCATTCTGAAAAGTTATACTACGCACGCTATTATTTTAAACACCGAACTTCAGGAAAAGAGACGTTTGACCTCAACATACTCTTGGTAAAGTAACAGTTCACTCCCAAATGTGCCCTGTCCTGATCCAAGGATTTAAAATCTCTTTTGGATGTGCCTTTGCTACAATACTGGAAGATATATACATGCCATGGATCCCACATTTTCAGTAATCACAAGCCAAGTCCCTCAAGAGGATGCAGACACTTCATTACAGATGTTGCACTCTACTTACGTACTTTTTAAAAAAAATGTATGAACTTTGAAGATAATCTTCAAAACAAGAAACAGACAATGGCTCGGGGGCCAAATTCACAGACAGTATAAGCAGCCGCAACACTATTTCAGTCAGTCAATGAAAGTTCAGCCCCTCCATCCCTCGAAGGGAAATTCACTCCTGTGCAGAGGGCCAACACAAGACTTGTAATAGCACTTATGCCCTAAAGCAGGGAACCTGGGGTACACCCAGGCGTCAGCTTAATCTTCTGTGAATTTAGCCCAGAGCGTCTCTCTCTTTTCAAAGACACTTGCTTACAACATGATATTTTTCTGTAATTAAATGAAGACTTGATATAAAGACAAGGAAGGTACCATCATTAGATTTCCGTCACATCCCCACCCGTACAGGTAACTCCCATTCAGATCAACATGCAGTTCCGCACACAGACTAAGCAGCCCCACATCACCGGCTTCTTACCTTGCCGATTGAAATCCATTGGTGGCTGTTTGCAATCCTGAGCTCGGTGACCACTGGCCCCACAGTTGTAACAGGAAAGGTTCCCATTTTTTTTGTGGCTTGAACCATTGCTGTTTCCCATCATTCCTTGTGTCTGATACACCCCTGCTGTTCCTGCCATAAAGTTCTGCACTGGGGGCACTGCAAACGTGGACTGCCCACTCATTACAGAGTCTGGGGTTAAACCACTGGCGTAGGGAGAAGGAACCATTGGAAAAGTCGTGCTGCCGTTGTACTGCTGCGTGTTGATGTAGCCATTACTACACAAAGGACTGAAGGGTAGAAATGGGAAGGTAAACATGGAGGAACCTGAAAACGGGTGCTGGAAATAGTTAGCATAACTGACAGTCATACCACCTGAACCACAGTTCCCACTACACCCACAGGAACTACACACCATGCACCCAGGCGGCTGCTGCTGCTGATGGTGGTGGTGATGATGATTCTGATTTGGTACTGGGATACTCCCTGCAGGTCCACTACTACTGCTGTTGCTGCTGTTATAGAAATTGTTCTCGGCAACAGACGAAAGTGTGGGGCTGGAACTGGGGGCAGGACAACTGGGCAAATTTGCCATGTTTGCAAATGATGTGGATGGGTGGCTGCCGGAAGAGGCAGTGTTACTGTTTGCACAGAAGCTGCCTGGCATCGGAGCCACTGGCATACTGCTCATTGCAGAAAAGGCAACTTTGGTGTTGGCTGTATATAGAGCAGTCCGGGGATTGATTATTGCAGGAGACACACTTATTTGCATATTGTTGGAGCAGGAAGTTTGTCCAGCAGTGGCAGAATCCATAGGAACAGAAGAAGAAGATACCAGGAGTTTGATGGGTGGACGTGCCATATGGAAGACTGTGCTGGATGTTACAGTGGCAGCAGTACTTGCTTCCGCTATTAATGATGTCTTTTGAGTTGCTTTTATCACTCTGTCCAGAGTTGAAGCATGTACAACTTTGGTTCGAGGACCACAGTTAACAGAAGATGAAGAACTGTTTTCAGGAACTCCTGAAAGTACTTGCAGGGGCTGATGGGGAGATGATGTGGGCATCACATCAACCACTGTATTTCCAAAGCTCTTGTCCATTTTAATGCTGCTTCTAGATCCAGGTGAAGCTTTATTTCTTTCTTCTAAAGACAAAAGTGAATGCACAGAAGAGGAAAGTAGCTTCACGTCTGTATTTCGCTCTGACTTGTGCATTGCATTTAGCATACGGATAGGGCTGATGTGGGTGGAGGCTGCTGTCATCATTTGCATTGGCAAGATGTGGTGGCCAGAAGGATTGGAGCCGGCATCATTCTGCACTGGTAGAACCTGGGCTGTGGGTCTGGCGGAGCTCGAAGTGAAATGATTTAGTAACATCACTGGCTTCTCCTTTTCTGAACTGTCCAAGTGAATCTCTAAACCTAGAGACAGAAAGATCCATAAATACAGCTACTTCACTGGACAGGACAGATCAACACAAACATAAGCTTTGCTTGGTTTTCCTTACGTCTCTCATTCTCCTCAGCACTATCTGAGCTCTCTTCCCTGGTCTGGATCCCCATGGGGCTGGAAGAGGAACTTGAGTACTCAGAAGAACTACCTTCTCGGGGAAGCGGGTGGGCTGGCTGATCCACATCTACACGCAGCTCTAGGGATAAAGAATGCGTGATAAATCAGTTAGAAAATATGAAAACTATTTGCTAAATTGTCATCTAGATGACAAAAGCCTGGTACAATACTGCAGTTTATGATTGTGTCTCCCGCAATACTCTAACCCTTAATACACAAAAACGCTTCAGGCTAGTGGAGATTCACATTGCCCTGAGGAGCAGGAGTCCAAAGAAGTAATGGTTACTCAGCAGCTCAACCAGCTCTTCATATGCAAATCATTCGAATGATAATTGTATGTTTGTCTCACTCAAATATCACCAGGAACAAGATTCCTCATGCAATCAACTAAGTTTTGGAAGAATATGATCACAAAGGACTGACACAAATAAAGCAATTCAATTTTAATTTGAAGTTGGGGCAGTAAAACTATGAGCTTGCTACTGTGCAAGAACATATCCATCCTATAACCTTATAGCTTAAGATGGTGCACTTTTCTTTATATTGCTTATTTACCTGCAGCATGGTTGCCACGAATACTCTGGATAGGCCCTACATGAGTAGTAGGAGGGACCCTTGCCACTCCACTGCTGGTAACTGAAGATGATGTTGCTGGATTTAGGCACCGTTTCTCTGATTTTTCTCTACAGTGAATGGGGTGGAGGGGAAAAAACAATTGGTTAAAACAATTTGGTATTTAAACAGATTTCTGAATAAAATTGAGGCAGATGGGGTCTATGTTGTCTAACTCAGTCATCTGTAAAAAGATTATGCTCAATTTACGATGCACAAATATGAATATGTGGAAATTAAATCAATCCTAACCACTGCTTCTTGCCAGCATTTACATTGGTCTTTCTTGTTATATGGTATTATTCTGAGCCACTTATTTGTACAAGGTATTGAGGATAAAATATCACAAAAGGAGAAACTGATTTCTATCTGATTAACTAAATACAGTGAAACAGAGAGCTAGCCCTTCATTCCAAAGATGAAGAGGAAGCTAAATGTTGAGAATTTAAGAGAGAAATTAAATGTGATTCAAACTTTACAAAACCTAAGGCCTGGTCTACACTACAAAGTTAGGTTGATGTAAGTCCCTGTGCATCAAATGCCTCATTGTGCATGAGTCAAGACTCAAATGTGTCTCTGGCCAAAATAAGCGCCCTGTTATGGCAATGAGTAGCACCACCTCCCTGAACAGCGTGGAGCCACAATCAACCTACTAAGGTTGATGCAGGGTGAGTACAGACACTGCACAACCTTTGTCAACCCAAACAGTCCTCCATCAGCTGTCCCACAGTGCCCCATTCCCTGCAACAGTGACTGCTTTGGTCACAACTGTAAATGACAAAAGCCTCCCCATTGTAAAACCCTCTGCATATTTCTGAAATGCCTTTTCCTGATTGCCCACCTTAGCTGCTCTCCCTTGTTGTATACAACTGCCCAATAGACCATGCTGGCTCCACACCCTAGAAGCACTCCTGCCTGGATTAGACAGCACAGCTACGGACGAGCTGTAGAAACATGGTCATCTACAAATAGATGGCACAGGGAACACAAGCAAAGGGGTATAACAGAGATCAGCAGCAATGCCGCATGAAAGCAAAGGAACTGTGGCTGGTATACCACAACATCAGAGAGGCCAACAAATTATCTGGTGCTGAGCCACAGACTTTCTGCTTTTATGAGCTACATGCATACTTGGCAGAGACCCCACCAACACCCTGCAAACCACTATGGATACCTCAGAGGAGCCCAAAACAGAAACTTCCACTGTGAACAAGGAGGAGGAGAAGGGGGGAGATGTGGCGGGGGGAGGCAGCAATGCCACAAGCCAGGACCTGTTTGAGACTCCACCACAGTCTAACCGGTCCTGCCAGCCAAGCCTGGAGGAGCCCAATGAAGGGGAAGGGACCTCTGGTTCTTGTGTTATGTGAAGGGGTAAATAACACTTCCTTATTCACTTTCTCCATACCAATCATGATTTATACATCCTCCCTTAGTCATCACTTGTCCAAGATGAACAATCCCAGTCTCTTTACTCTCTTCTCACACAGAAGATGTTCCATACCCCAATCATTTTTGTTACCCTTCTTTGTATCTTTTCCAATTCTAATATATCTTTTTTGAAGTGGGTCAACCAGAGCTGCATGCACTATTCAAGGTATGGGCATAGCATGGATTTATATAGTGGCATTATGATATTTTCTGTCTTATCATCTCTCTGTTTTCTAATGGTTCCTAGCATTGTTAGCTTTTTTGACTATTACATATTGAGTGGACGTTTTCAAAAAACACTAAAACAGTTTTAAAACAAACATTTCCCCGCAGCAGAGACCTCAAATATATGGTTAGCTAGATGTATTTATGTGGCCCACTTGGCATATTTGGACTCTACAGAGCTGCCCTTTCAAATGTAAAGCTAGTGTTTTCCAATGTGCATCACTTTGCATTTATCAACACTGAATTTCATCTGCCTTTTTGTTGCCCAGTCACTCAGTTTTGTGCGATTCTGGAATCCCTGTGCTGGAGCGAGCTCAGCACACAGATCCAGGAATGTGGCCTTTTGCATCCAAAAGTTCTGCAGCCGCTTCTCGTTGTCTGAAACCTGCATTAAAATGTGATCCCACCACTCAGTGCTTGTTTCTTGGACCCAAAAGCTGTGCTCCACCATCTGAAGCTGCTCCATGAATGCCAACAACAACCTTGGATTGTTTTTCGCTATGTCTCAGCAAACTGTCCTCAAAGAAATCCTGATGTCCTCCATTGTTGCGGTACTTCCTGCGCGTGTGCAGATACAGGAGAATCATGCGTCTTGTACTTGCGGCGTCCATGAGAATAGCACAGAGCTCTGCGGGCTCCATGCGTCTGTCAGAGATGGTGGACTCTGAGAAGTGCTGAGCAGGTTTGTGGGATTTTTTTTTTAAAAAGTCATGAAAATGATGGGATATGGATGGCATTATGGGGTGGAGAGAGCTGCATGTTGGGAACTTGACCCCTCGCTCCCAGAGATCCCTGCACGACTCATTTCTACCCCACAACATATTGCGAAAAGTTCCCAACAGGCTTTGAGCTGGAGAGTAGTGCATGGCACACTGGGATACCTACCCGTGGTGCACTGTATTTTGCATCGACACAAGCACTTCTGGCATGTATGCGCAGCGCCAGTGCAAACAACCAAGTATGCCCAAGAGACATTCAAGCTTCAGTGGCTGCATGCCAATGTAACTTGTGTCAACCAAAGTTTGTAGTGTAGACAAGGCCTTCAACTAATCAAAATGTTGGGACGGGACTGTGGTGCGTGAACCTAAACACTGGAACAGGTTTAAAATAAATATTTCCCTGCAGCAGAGACATCAAATACATCGTCAGCTAGGTGCATTTATGTGGCCCACTCCGCATATCTGGATTCCACAGAGTTAACCTTTCGAATGTAAAGCAACTGTAACCAACGCAGTGTTGTTTGCCTGAGTCTGCAGAGAGCACAGATGAATATCGCACAAATGTGAACCCCCCCCTCACTTCTGTATTAATCTGGTTTGGGGGATAACCCCAAAGCTCCATGACAACAGCTATTTATTTACAGGTCATTTCATCAGACAGGATGGGAAACAAGTGAAAGTGAAGCAAAGGGATGAAGGGGTTTGGAAGTTGCTTCCGGGAAGAAAATGCAGAGAAAAGAAAGCAGGAAAGTAAAAAAGAGAAGGAGGATAGGGAAAGGAGAGAAACACAGGACAGAAAGAGCATTGTTGCTAATGGTGAGAATGTTTTGCCACTGAGTGATGCTGAATTCAACCTTAATAATATTGAAGACAAGCAGGAGTTTAGTTACTATATACAGGGCATATGCCACCTTTGATCTTGATGCAAATATCCCACTGACATGAGTTGCTATTCCATGGTAAACTGAGGGGAGTAGGTAATCCTAAATTTATGCTCCAGTTAACAATTTAAAATGGAACTTGGCCCTCTTGAAGTTTACACATCTACCCTACAATGTCTGGGATTCAAATACTGCAGTTCTGAAAACTTAAAATTGAAAGTGACTTTCCTTGTCCAACCTGAGATAAATTAGAAAACAAACACAGGAAGACCACAAATAGTGAAAAATAATGTGGATTTTTAAAATTCTTTCAATGTTAATAATTTAAGGAGTAATTAGTAGCATAGTTCAAGAAATTTGTTTACTTTATGGGTAGGTTAACAGTGTCCCTTTGAAGTTGAGTTCACCAATTCTTTTATGTGCTTATCTTATCGGCCTTGAATAATCAATAATAAAACAATAAGTACTAAATATAAATAACCCACATTTTCAAAGTGCTTTTCAAACTAATTAAGTCTCCATACCCCCCTGAAAAAGAAGTACGATCCAGATTTACATATAGGTAAAGCCTAGAAGGTTTAACAATTTGCTCTGTCCTCAGAGCAAAACCCAGAGTAAAACTGGGATTAAATTCAAGGAGCTTGTACAATTCTAGTGCCATCTAACCATATTTTACAAACTGAAAAAGCCAGACAGACTACACACCACTCCCCACAACACACATACTTACTTTTCCAATTCCAGCTGGGTCTTGAGTTTTTTCTTTGCTCCCATGGTGAGGGATTCAAACTTATTCAGATCTTCTTCAGTAAGGCTCAGAAACTTTTATAGGAGGAAATATGGAGCTGATTTTACAGTGTGCAATATATGGATACATACATTTCAAAAGACCCTATTGTATTCTCAGTGACTTCCAATTCTGAGAAGCACCTTGAAGACTCTTGTTTTAAACATGTATGTGGATTTTAATAAGTTTTATTCCAATTTTAAACTAAAGATTTAGGGCAGTATAAAAATGGAGGACTTGGATATTCCTAAGAGTTTTTTAGATTAATTACAAATATACTGTTAAAATATTTGCCTATATTGATAATTCACAGTAAAGACAACATAGTCCGTGTGCATACTGAAAGCCAATTTTGTATCATAAATGAGCCAAATAAATTGGCTTAAAAATAAATTTTAAGTTCTGATTTCCTAAAAAAACCCTCCCATTTTGAGACTTCTCCCCAAGGTATCTAATAATTATCTGGCAACTATAGGAATGATATAGCATACAGGAAACAGGTAATTTTGGGGTTAGTCAATTTGGTGCAAGAAATATTTGACAAATTTTGGGAAGGACAAGTTGTAAGGGGCAGATTAAGATTGCAAATTTCTACCACTCCTCCCTTCAATGAATACTTAATGTACATAGCACGAGGACTAGCTCAATGAGGGTAAGACTGTAACAGAATGCAGGGCCATTAACTACTTCCCAGCACACAAGGAGGCTGCTGTAATGTCAGAAGCGGAATGATGCCGGTGGCAAGGTGGTGAGAGATGAGTGAACCGTAGGTTGGGGATTCTTTTGGTTTTGTTTGTTTTGTTTATGATAAATTGTTTTTGACTTACACTGATGAAGATCTACTGCTGAAAAAGTCATTCTGATTACTGCTGCTTTATTTCAGCTGACTCAACCCAGAGTATACCAGTTGGTTATCAGAAGTTAAAATGTAATTTATTTTCTCTGAATGTGTCATTTAACACAGAAATCATTTAGCTATCACATCTAGAGCAGAGTTCAGTTTTGTTGCATGGGTCAATCTAGTTGCAAAGATACTGTGACTATTTTTCAGCAGAATATACATACCAATATAAGCACATCAGTTGTTTGAAAATAAAAGTCAAACATTAAAATATGCACAATTTTGTCAGGAAAAGGAAAAATGACTATATATATTTTTCCTCTCTGAATGAGGAAAATCAAATTAGAAAACTGTGGCCTTAGGCCATCCTCATTAAAATAATACCTTTCAAGCCATGCTGCAGTGCTGAAAAAATCATTGCAATTCAGAGCCATGACTTAAAAGAATCAGAGTAAATACTTAATCCACCAGAGGGCACTCAAAGTTCAAATATAATAAGAGGAGGAGGTTAATTTTACAACATGTATATTACAGATAGAGCTGCATATTATAACAAGTACTTACATTCATCTGATTAAAGCCAATGTACTTCAATGGCATTCATGACACTTTTTATGCAAATATTCATGCAATGCAAGTGATTTTTGTTCACAACGTTTGTGGAAAATGAAAACATCCAACACTCATGCACATGTGTACCCACACAGAAGCTCACTTCAGAAGTGAATCTTGACATGCATTTGGATAACCAAGGCTTTTACAAATAAGAGGGAAAAAAAATCAAACAAGAAAGAGAATAAACTATGACTTAGATGACTTATTGCACATCAAAGGATGAATAGTGAACAGGAAGAGCAAAGGGGGTTTGTAATAAGCCAGACGTTGAGAATTCTGAACAAACTAGGAAATATTTAAAGCAAGTCTCTGGATAGTTCATACACAAAAACAGGAGGCCATTTAATCAAATAAAGTGTTCCTACAAATAGTTTGCCCAGCTCTAGCTACAAATATCAGCCAGTCTAAATGTAGACATTAGCCTATTTTGCCATTTTGCTTTTCTACACATGCTAGAGAATATACGGCTTATTTAAACAACAGATTCCTTTCTCCTATTTAGCCCACCACTTTACCTTCTCCATTGTGAGTTGTTTGAAGACAGGATAATACTTGTGCAACCGCAGTTTCCTGAGCCAGTCTAAAATCCCATTTTGCTCCTGGGTCTGGGGCGTCTGTGAACTGGAAGACAACATGGGTGAAGAGGTGTCCATTTGGGAGCGGTAGGCTAATGATGAGCCTGTACTCCCTGAATGAGAGCAGTGGGGGACTGCAACTGAAGAAACAGCTGAGTGCTGTACATGATTCTGTGAAGACTGAATACCAGCTACTCCACATATAGGTCTGCAAAATAGAAAAATAATTTGATTTAGCATACCGAATTACTGCCATGCAGAGTTCAGTCAGTATGATCATACACACACACCCATTCACCAATAAAATAAAGGACAAGGTTTCAGGGATCCAACATATTGCTCATTTTATAAGTTACTGATTTATACTTTTAAAATCCTACACTGCTAATACAATGGAAACAGTACAGGTTGTCTAATATTAAAGTTGAGATTCCAACACTGGCATAGCTTTCCCCATCAATGCAATATATAAAAAAATCCATTGTGAAATGGTTTTTATACATGTGGAGTGAGTGAATCTATTCAGTTACCATTATTTTCCCCCTTGGTCTTTCCACTTCCAGAAACAAAAATCACCTCTCAATTGTAAAGTATTCATTACTCAATTTCTGGATTTGTCAAATCCTAAGCAAAAAGGCAGGAATATGTCTTTCCTTCTCTTCTCACAGCTGCCTTGAGCCTCTGTTGGAAGAGGTCAGTGTCCTCCCTCAGGAGAGCCAGATTCACAGTTTGAAAAACACTGACCCCTTAAAGGGAGACACTCAACTGAAGTATGGAGGAAACACTATGATGGGCCTCTAACAAAACCTAGGTGATATTAGAGAAGACCATGGCTGTGTAATTATGGCTGCCTGAGGATTATTATTATTTACTACTTGTATTCTGGTATTGCCGATGAGACCCCAATCAGGGATCAGGGCCCCATTGTGCTAGATATGGTACACACACATATAAAGAAAAGATGCTCCCTGCCCCAAAGAGCTCATCATGAAAGCAGAGAGCGAACAACAACAAATGGATACAAGCTACAGGTGGGGCAGTGCGAGATAACAGTGAGACAAGTATGACTAATATAATAAGCAATAATCATAGGGAATTCTTCCACCACTGTGGTCAGCTGGTTCTAACAACAGTAGGAGTACTGATGTAAACTGACTGTCACAGTTTTACCATTCTCAGCAATTTTGCTCAGGGCAGGTAAAAACACCACACAAAAAATGCCAGCTGCTTGTCTATGCTAGAGCTCCCACCTCTGCAAGCATGAGTACAGCTGTGCACCAATGCTAACATTTCCTAAAATCTTCAGTGTAGACAAAATCAGTGAAACCATAGCTTTCAGAGTTCACTGCGCTGAGAGTTCAACAGATTAACACAGGTGAGCATGGACCCCCAAGTGCATATAACAACACTGCATATATAAAAAAACCCTCTCTCGAACAAGGGCATGCAGATAACTACGTAAGTGAAAGAATTTTACAACTCTACATTGGACACAGAAGCCAGGTATCTCACCTTCCAGATGCACCCAGCGTAGTGACTACTTTATAGAGAGAGGGGTTGCCAGGACCTAAACAACAGGGAGATTAAAAAAGTTTTGACTGGCATCAGTTTACTAGATTTATGTCAATAATATGCGCATTTTAAACTGTTTACTTAAACTCACTTGAACTCTGAAGTTGCTGGGAAGAAGATGAAGTGCTGAAGAATTTCTTGACATGGTCATTTTTCAGCACATGGGAAGGTAAGGATGCCAAATACCTAAAAGTTAATTTACAAAATTATGTTTGTTTTGCAGTTGACCATGAAATCAACATTGAAATCAAGACTGAAATTTGCATTTACCTTTATTTTTTTATTCCTATTGAAGTCATGCTATTCCTTTATACTGTCTCTATTTTGGTTAATAGTTTACATTCAAAGTTGATTTCAGACTTATGAATGCAAGAGGTTGGAACAGAGAACAATTACAAGACAGAGTGTATGAGATAAACTTGAAAATTGCCTCTAAAAATTGTGAAACTAAAGCCCATGAACAATAGCTGTCTACTATTGTTAACGCTAAGCTTTCAAATGAACAGGACGCATAGTGCCTGGCTATATAGTAAAAAAGGCTGTAAAACTGGTGTCACATGTTTTCTGTGAAGCTCATTCCTCTTCTTGGAAACTAAAGATGGCAATCTTCTTGAACTTCATAATGTATAAAACATACATTATATTAATGTGCATTACCAGAGTTTTTCTTAAAAGCAAAAAAATTTGTTTGGTTTTCACCTGGCAAATCAGCTGCATATTTTGAAAGCACTAAAAAAATTGTTGAAAAGTAAGGGAAAAACAGGGGGAAATGTTTTGACTGCATCTTCATACTTGTAATGTCTAAAAAGACATTGAGTCAAAAGTTATTTCTATATACAGTTTCCATCCTGAAAGTTCACAGTTCATTTTCATAGTTTACATCAGCAGAGACACGAGTAAGTCACTAATATGAAAAATGAAACCACTACAAACTGGGAGTCTTTATTTTGTAACGTAGTTAGCTTTTTAAAAATAAACGTCTATCTTTCTCTGTTGTGAGGATACAACCTTTGCTTTGTAAAGAGACTCTGCTGCTCTGTTAGCCTAGACTTGTGGAAAACTTTTGCCAAGAAACAATAGCAGTGACAAAGATATGAAGCCTAAAAGAGATTATTTAAATATTAACATTATTTATCATTACAATCTAAGCATACATTTGTTGTCTTTACTCTGGCAAAATGGTGTCCACCAGTGCCGTTCCACCAACAACAGTAATGGGGAAAAAATGCTCTGTCCTGACTAGGAAAACAAGGTGTTTGGCAAGCATACTAACATGTTAATTAGCATGTTTTCCAATAACACTCAGCATTCAGAGCAGACAGGTATCTAAAAAAGTCAGCTTGTAGAACTGCTTGTAGAACTCTTTTAGCACTTTGAAATAAACCAATCAAACCAAGCGCTTGCTCACATCATTTTGCTTGATGGTGTTTCACATTACCGGTAGATAGTTGTAAACTATTATGGTTGGTCCACAATGGCCAAGTGAATCATGTTGGGAAGAGCCTTTTTAAAACCATATATTAATACGGTTTTATTAATAGGATTTATATGCCACTGCAAGTGGGGCGTAAGGACAAATCATAAAGAGACTTAGAAAACAGTTTAGCTCTACAGACACACAAGTGGACCATTTTACATGAGCATAGCTGCTTATTCTACTTTAAAGTAATGGCAACATCACAACAATTTGATTCACATTAACTGTGAGGAACAGCATAATGCCCTGAAAAAGTGTTTAAAAGACATCCTCACATAAATGAGGACTATTACCCAGAAAACCATTTTTTTTGTATTTTTCCTAGTTCTGGCTGTGTTTCTCCATTAAGGGCCCAGACCAATTTTAGAGATCTTACTCAGGTAAAACTCCCATTTGCAAGAAAAGATCTTGTGTGAATATCACAAAAGGCTATATAACTAAAACACAATCTTCAAAAATGCTGACAATTTCATCTTTTTTTCCTGCTACCTCTTACAAGTGATTAACCCAAGTGTGGCCTCTACCTAAATTACATATTGAACAAGCTTAAAACTTCACTCTTAACTCACTTTGTACTGGAAATGATCTAAATGTGCTCACTTTTTCAAGGAACTTTTTCCACCTTAAGGCCGTAATCCATTATTTGCTGCTACCAAGGAGCCCCACAATTTTTACTTCTTCAGAAAGTGTAACATAGTGCAATGTGACCATGCTGATTTCTACACATAGGGTCCAAGTCTGTCAAAACTCTTGTACATTGAAATTAGTGGAATTACAAGCAACTATGTTTGTAAGATCAGGCTCAAAGTTCTTGAAAGTAGTTTAAAATATAGACAAGATGTTTCTATTTCCTGATTCTTCCCCTTCCAACCCCCACTAGGACAAGAAAGCCGAGCAGCAAGTAAAAATTAGCTTTCAGAAGCATACCTAACATCCGATTCCAGGTCCATGTGGTTCCTTTCTAGGTAAAATGAATCTGGACCAGCTAGGCAAGGAATGAATTTCTCCAAGTTTTCTTCTGGGTACAGCTGAGATAGCTAAAGGAAGAGGATATTATAAATTGGAAAAAACAGGTGAAAAGGTGGCTTGTTACTTATCATTTGAGGACCCTGAAATAGTTCATGAGTTACACATTTATGGAGTTCAATCTATTCATATTATCTTAGGGTGCTTCTCAGATATAATTGAACAAAATCACATATGGGGACAAAGTACAAAGTAAAGTATTTTAGAGTCCTTTACCTTTGAAATAAATTCAGTCACTTCAGTAGAAGATTTGGTTACCAATATCACTGAAGAATCAGACCACAAGACCTTAAGAAATGAAAAGTGTTCGGTTTAGTAACTAAGCACACAACTCTATGGTTAGCTCTAAGAAACCTGGACTCAATAAACAGCAATGTTTATTTCACCCATTATGTGCATAAAGGCTTGGACCATCTGTATGTTTGGCATAAACACGTTAAAAATTTTTGTTCAAACACAGTTACAGTCCCTCAGCTCACTATTTTTATTTTGAAGATGGCTGCCCACCTTTCTCGCAGTATTTGACTCCTGCTAACTGCCATTATAGCTAAGACTATTCAGAGTTCTTAAAATGTACTTTACATTTTATAGAGCCTTGCCAACTATAGCAAATGTTAACACCAAATGGGAGAAACACTGACTGGAGAAATATTTTCCTCCCATTGTTAACTGAAACAGCTGGTTTGTAGAATCTGAACAACACACCACAGTATGTTACACTGCTCATTTGCAATCAATC
The DNA here is from genome assembly GCF_015237465.2 of Chelonia mydas. Taxonomy (NCBI): domain Eukaryota; kingdom Metazoa; phylum Chordata; order Testudines; family Cheloniidae; genus Chelonia; species Chelonia mydas. The sequence goes on from NC_051252.2 coordinate 36,573,899, forward strand.
AATTCCATATGTAATGCAAAGTTGAGGATCTGAGGAATACATCCCATATAAAATAGCAGAGGCTTAACACTGAAACCTGCAGTTATTCTTCTATCTACACACTTTAGACAGCACCTTGTGTATGTTCTAGAAAAGCAAAGAGATTAACTTCTCTTCCTACCTGCTTTTCTATAATAAGTCCCTACAACTTTTTTTTTTTTTTTTTTTTTTTACCAATATTACATAGACATTCATTGGTTTGTGGCTGACTGGTTTAACTGAGCCAAGAGTAAGAGTATCTTGGCAGAAAGAATATCAGAAAAGGTTGGCTGGCATTGCTGATCCTAAAGATCCTTAGACTGAAAATCCTGAGGTCAAGTGTTTGGAATGCATCTGAATTTTTAACAGTAATGTATGGGAGAAGCCTGTCATTATGTTTTTAAAAAGCAGGAAGTGATTTTTCCACAACACTAGTTTCAATGACAACTGAAAACATACAAGGTTTTTCCAGCCATCAGGATTCTTCCAAAATACTAGTGAGTGGAGAGTAAAATACATTACATAACTGAGGAATTTCCTCTTCCTACAGTTGCTACACCAAACCCAAGAAAGAAAATCCAAGGAGTTTCTACTTCTACAAAATGTCTTCTCCTCTCCCCCCCCTCCATTCATCTCATGCTACATTACCAATTTTCTTTCAGGATTCATGAGCAGTTTCACAAAATATGAAAGGAGATATATTCCCCCCCCCCCCCCCCCCCCGTTCTGTAATAACAATAATTAACATCTGGCAGACCATTTTATGTTTTGATAACATTTTATAGTTCTCAGCATTTACAAAACAATTACATGATTTCCAAATCCATGACAAGTAATTCTCATCACACCAAATTGCTTACTCAGCCTTGCTTCTTTTCCCCATTGCATCTAAGCAGCATATTTGAGGAGTTTTTAACGCTGAGAACCTCAATTTATTGGTTTAGCTAAACTGTACCCTGTCCTTTCAAACAGTTACAGAGCATCAACTTGAAATTATAGTTTCATTTGGAAATTTTGTATCTACTATCTGAATTATTATCACTGAAATTGCAGGGTGAAAACGGTGTATGTTTTATTGTTTGTTTATGTTGTGTATTTGACAACACTGTGTGTGTAGTCAGTATCACAATTTTGTTGATAGTCTAGCATGGCATCTGACACACACACTTTCCCCAGCCTCTCCAAGAGGGTGTTTTCAGTTTTAGGTGTGCAGCTGTTGTTACTGGTAGTAGCAGCAGACACAGAGGAATGGGATGGTGAGGAGTGGTGGGCCCAAGCATGTGTGTTGGCGTTTTGGGGCCTATCCTAAATACATTTCCCTCTCCCTCTCCCCCCGCCCCACACAAAATTAAGGAATTTTAAAAATTCAGGATATTGTTTAAAGGGTACTCTATCAAAAAGATCAAGTTGGTAGTGTCACTTTGAAAAGCCAAGCTTTATTTTGAAACCTCATGTAATATCAATTAGCACTGTCCAAAATATCTCTGAGTTTATGGCCTTATTCTGAGTGGACATGTGCCACAAACCAAGCCCAGTTTCCAGTGCTTGAGATGAGGCGCAGCAAAATGCTTCTCTCTCATCCAATATGACTGATGTGTGTTCTTGAATTCTTAATACAACACTCAGGATATTTCTTTGATTATAAAATAAGGTCACAAATCTATAAAGGCAGTGAGGAAAAAACTAAACAGAGGAAGGAAAATACTCAAGAAAACAGGCTGCTGAATTTCATTTAAATAAGAGTATGGCAAAAAAACAACAACCTGATATGGATGTTAAATCTATCACATAAAGACAGGAGCATGATCAGCTTGTGTCAGACATTGACACTGGCGGTATTACCTTCTGAACCACCAAGCAACGGAAGATGTCTCTATATTGCTCATTACCATAAGGGTCTGCATTTACATCAGAACTTACTCTTTTTTAAAGCCCTTGTCAAGCATACGGTTGTCCGAATTTGGCTTACATGGCAACATGTGGACATGCAATTCTGGAAGGCTTCATATGCTGAATCCTATGGAGCAACTATAACCTTCCTGATCCATAGAACCCCCCAGAAAAAGGGCAAGAGAAAGACTGGACACTACTACCAACACTTCCTGAGCTCATCTTGGTTTCAAACAGCACAATGGAATTTTATCACCTAAGTTCTTTCTAGGAGGGTTGTCTGAGGTGGAGTCTAACACTGAGCTTTTTCTTTAAATTTCTCACCAGTGCACTACCATCACTGCAAGATTTAAGGCAGATAAATGATGTTGTCTATCCCTGTTCAGAGAGGGCTAGGTGGCATAACGATAAAAATTCCAGAAACCATTAACACCTTATCTATATTGAAGTTCGACTGTTGCTAGGACCAGTGGTAGTGAAGTGAAGTGAAGAAATATTTTATTTTTCAGTGTAGATAAGGCCTTATTGTCATTAAAACACAGCACAAATAATCATAAAGTAAAAGTTTAACTTTAATGCAGTCTCAAGCATCTGTATAGCTGTTTGCAAAGGAAAACAGATTGCACTTTGGTGCCTAACCATACAGAAAACTGAAGTTAAGTATTTACCACAGATTTAAGGAACAACATTCTTGTAATTAGCATACAGGACTGGGAATCAAGAGAGCTGGATTTTATTCCTGGCTCTGCCACAGATGCCCTATGTGACTCTGGGCAAGTCATTTATTCGTGTCTTAGTTTCCTCACCTGTAAAATAGGAATAATATGTGTCTCTCAAGGGTATTCTGAAGCTAAATTAACTAAGGCCAGATTCTTCAGTCTGCTAAAGAATGTGAAGTGTACATTCTTTTTGTACAACATGAACAATGTAAAGTGGCCTTAAACTAGCCAGAGAATTCCCCATGTTCAAGGAAACTTTACATGAGTGGAGAGAGCTGCATACGCTGCTTCACTGCCTCCTGCAACAGCCTTCCCACAATCTGCTACGTAAGCCAATGGGTCACAGCAGAATGAAGCGCTGCCACACCCAATCTGCCATTGGCAGGGCAGCTTTGAATGAGGCAGCTGCAGCTGACCCCGTGTGCCTTTGGTTGATCAAATTCTGCTTTTGGTGCGTCACACCCGGAGGTTCTCAGGCATACCAGAATTAAGACAAAAATATATTAAATCCAGACGTTCACAGATTCATAGACTTTAAGGCCAGAAGGAACCATAAGATCATCTTGTCTGACCTCCTGTCGGTGCTCAAGTCATGCTGGAATGCTCTGGAATGGCATTCCAGTATTTCTGACTCAGTTTTCGGCCAGGTTACTGAGCTGTCATCTCTCTTTCCGGAACAGGCCTGAAGCAGAAGGGGTGGAGGTAACAGCGTGAGGAGATGGTGCCTTTTCCTCCTCCACTTCTGCTTCTGGGCCATTCTGGAACGTTCCAGCACTTCTTGTATTTTTTTAATGACTCGAGCACTCCTCCTGTATATCACAGGACATCATATTTTACTTAGTTATTCCTATATTGAGCCCCAAAACCTGTGTTAGACTAAAGCATTACTTGTATTTGGCTAAAGTATATCTTCCGGAAAGGCTTTCTGTCTTGGTTTGAAGACATCAAGAGATGGAGAATCCACCACTTCCCTTGGTGGTTTTGTTCCAGTGGGTAATCATCCTCAATGTTAAAAATTTGTGCCTAATTTCTAATTTGAATATGTCCGGTTTCAGCTTCCAGCCGTTGGTTCTTGTTATGCCTTTCTGGGTAGATTACAGAGCCCTTTAATACCTGGTATTTTCTCCCTGTGAAGGTATTTATACACTGTAATCAAGTCACCTCTCAATCTTCTTTTTTAATAAGTTAAACAGTTTGAGTAAGTCTCGCACTATAAGGCATTTTCTCCAGCCCTCAAATAATTTTTGTAGCTTTTTTCTGTGCTCTCTCTGATTTTTCAACATCCCTTTAAAAATGCGGACAACAGAATTGTACACAATATTCCAGTATCAGTCTCACCAATGCCATACAGAGAGGTAAAAATCCTCTCTACTCTCACTCACTACTTTCCTTTTCATACATCCCATGATTGCATTAGCCCTTTTGGCCACAGCATCACACTGGGAGTTCATGTTTTATAGCCTAGTACCAATCCCTGTGGAACCCCACTAGAAACACTCCCATTCAATGATGATTCCCCACTGATGACTATTTTTTGAGATCTGTCTGTTCGGCCTGAATGTTCCTTAACTGTTTCAAACTTTCACATTCATGTTTTAAGTATTTTCTTCTTTTCTCTCACCCCATTAAAAAAAAATCCTCAAAACTTACCTCAAAGGAATATTCAACATTTCTTTCATTCTTCTTGTGTGCCAATCCCTTTACTTCCACTTTTTCAACACTCACTATTAAAAGTAAAGAAATGAGAAGAATAAGAAGGAAGTCCCCAAACACCAAGAAAACTAGTTATTCTTATCTAGCACCAACGTTTGTTTTGAGAGTGAAGCATGGCAGTATTACAGGCATATACAAAAATAAATTTGCCTCATTCAGTGCACAGGAGGAATGGTGATCATTGAATGGGTAGCTGTTTAATATTTCTTTCAGTTTTCATCATTCAACGTGTATCCACATGACTTAGTTCCTGCACACCATCCAAACCCTGCACTGAACACAGAATTCTTTATTTGCTCATGGTCCTTCTATGGCACCTAAAACCATAGTATCAGAGTTCTTCACAAACACTAATGAGTTTACCGTCAGAACACCCCTGTGAGGAAAGGAGATATTATCATCCCTATTTTGCAGACGGAAACTGAGGCACAGAGAGATTAAGGGGAAAAGTGTCGAACATGTCCACTAATATTAGGTGCCTGACCTTTTTCAGAGCGGTTAGCATTTTCATAGAGCTTTATATGTTCCAAGCACAGCTCCCATTTGATTTCAGTTACAGTGGGAACACTTCAGCCTGAACAGTTAAAATTTGAAAAAGATTTAAGCAACTGAAAATAGGGTCTAGTAGTGGAAGATGTTAGGCAACTTTACTGGCATTGCTGCCACCATCCCCTATGATACATTACCACAAAAGACGATCCTGCACTTCAGATTTTTGGCTACATTATCTCCATGGAAGCCTTACTTGGCTCATCAGCTGCACAAAAAAACTCCTAGTTCAACTGTGCCCTAGCCCTGATCCCACTCCCGCCCTCCGAACCCCTCGATCCCAGCCTAGAGCCCCCTCCTACACCCTAAACTCCTCATCCCTAGCCCCACCCCAGAGCCCACACCCTCCAGCCAGAGCCCTCACCCCGTCCACACCCCACTCCCCGACCCCAGTCCAGAACCCCCTCCTGCACCCTGAACTCCTCATTTCTGGCCCCACCCCCGGAGCCTGCACCCCCAATCAGAACTCTCACCTCCTCCCACACACCAACCCCAATTTTGTGAGCATTCATGGCCCACCATATAGATGTGGCACTCAGGCCAAAAAGTTTGCCCACCCCTGATCTAGATCCTGGCTATTTTAGAAACTTCCTCCTTCTCCAACCTTGTCCTTACTCATCTTTAGTCACATGCTTTTTAGGAATCCCACAATTGTTTCATAGGTCAGCTGATGACCATGCCTTTGTGATACCAGTTTAAGTTGTGGTATGTCCCGTGTCTCTCCCCCGCCATCTCAACCATTCTTTCTCCACTTAATTCCCCCCCATCACCGCCAAACAAAAATCAAAAACCTACCATGCATTTTCAATGTGGCTACTGTTTGCCCCATATTTATTACTTACTACCTTTTCCTATCCTAGAGCCCATCTTAATTTAAAGTTTTCAGAGACATTCCCCTGTCCTTTTTGAAACCATAATTTAATTATTTTTATTGTATTTTATCACTGAATTGTACCCTCAACACCTTAGTTTGGAGGTGGAAGATGTGGCACATTAAGAATAAGTCATCTCCCAAAGGGTTTTGAAAGGGTGGCTGTACATTGCTTTGAAGATATACAAATGCTTTAAAATGGATAAGATGTTTTTCTCTCCATATATGTACTAAAAAGGAGTTCAATTCACCCTAAAGCATAGTTAGAATTGCTGTAGATTGAACATGGACTGGAATTAAATGCACTCAGAGATTTATCATGACCGGCAAGCAACTTTAGAGACATGAACATTAACTAGAGTGGATCATAGACATTAACTGAGTGGATCATCATTTGCTCGGTAAAACTGCATAAAGGTAAAGCAGGAACAAACTTGTTGAAGGACTGACATAAATTTCTGCAATATACACATCTTCACAGATTGACAGAGGGAAGGGAAGCCATTTAGATTTGGCAACTGTTACTCAGTTGTCTTCAAATCTTCAACCAAGTGTTACCGTATTGGCTTTGTTCTGCATTCCTTGAAGTTTTTTTTTAGTATTCAGGTAAGATCTCTAGAGATATCAGCAAATGCTAGAGTAATTCAAGCAAGACAGGGCTGTACATGGCTGTAAAATAAAATAGTTGTGTACATTTTACTAGTTGGGTTATTGACATAAGATCATATTAAAAAACTATGTATGTGTATTCCCACGAATTCTCTTCACCTAAACCAGCTACCATGTTAAAACTACAACTTGTGCTGCTTATACTAGGACTATAAAATGCTAACTATCGTATGTAGAAAAAAATTCCTAATGTGGATGGCATAACTCATTTTCCCCCTTAAGATAAGCCATGATCAGCTGCTGCTAAAGGATCTTAATTTGTTATGGGAAAAAAAGAAGTAAATCTAAGAGAACAATATAAATAGTATAGTATCCAATCCTGTTCCCACTAATGAAATCAGTGGAGGAACTCATGCAGCAGGATCAGGACTCTCTGGGTTCTCAGCAGAACACAGTACCTTTTCCTGAGATATATTCATCTTAATTTCACAAACTGCTTTAGCGAAAAACATTGCACAGCAACAAAATATATATTTATTTTAAGGTAACACCACATAATAGGGAGGAAGCCTGAAAAAATACAAAAGCCTGCACAGTGGGAAACTTATTCTAGCCAATACCAACGAACACCTACATAACATACCATCACGAGGCTATGTGCAAAGCCAGGTGTGTTGGTTAAATAAATCAGTTATGTAATTTATCCACTGTTCTGAGTCAATTAAATGCACTGTACTGAATACATCCCTAGCAACCATCCCAATTAAAAAAGTGTGCCATTTATCAGGCAGGTTATTAAGTGGATTCTACTATATTGGCAGCTTTGTAGGATTCTGTAAGATTCAATTTATTCTAGAGCATTCAATACAGTTCAGTGCACAGAAGTTAAGTTGCTATACTGCATCCATCACAATCATCATCAGAGTTTTCCTATTTAGATATTAACATTCTAGTAATCTTCTCCCAACTAGTTAATGTTATTAAAAATGTCGCAGGTCTAAACAAAAAAGTCCAGAACTCTGACAGTCACCGGGTGGGTTTTGGAATGGACATGAGCAACACATCTCGAAGAACAAGAGTTACGAGAGGTAGGTAACCATTTTTTCTTCTCTGAGTGCTTGCTCATGATGATTCCAAGTAGGTGACTCCCAAACAGTCCCTAAAAGGCGAGGTCGGAGTTCACCAAGTCGCAGACTGCAGCACCGCTCTGCCAACTGCGGAATCATCTCTGCCCTGCTGAGTAATGGCATAGTGCGAGGTAAAGGTGTGGACTGATGAGCACATCGCTGCCCTGCAGATGTCCTAAATGGGGACCTGTGCCCGGAATGCTACCGAGGAAGCCTGCGCTCTTGTGGAGTGCACTGTTAGTGCCGGGGCAGGTATCTTTGCCAGGTCATAGCACATCCTGATACAGGCCGTGATCCATAAAGCGATCCTTTGGGACGACACTGAGAGCTCCCTCATCCGCTCAGCAATTGCAATGAATAGCTGTGCTGATTTTCAAAATGGCATTGTCTCCTCAGTGCAAAAAGCTAATGCTTGTCTGACATCTAGGAAGTGAAGCATCCATTGCCGGTTACAAGCATATAGCTTAGGGAAGAACACTGGAAGAAACATGTCCTGATTTGCATGGAATTGAGAAACTACCTTTGGGAGGAAAGCCTGTGTGGCCGCAACTGTACCTTGTCCTTATAAAAAACAGTATAAGGGGACTCGGACATCAAGGCCTTAAGCTCAGACACCCTCCTGGCTGAAGTTATAGCAACCAGGAATGCCACTTTCCAGGAAAGGTAGAGGAGAGAGCATGTTGCTAGGGACTCAGAAGAAGGGCTCATCAGCCTCTAGAACAGGGGTGGGCAAACTTTTTGGCCCGCGGGCCACATCTGAGTGTGGAAACTGTATGGTGGGCCATGGATGCTCACAAAACTGGGGTCAGGGTGCGGGGGGGGGGGGGCGGGGGGCGGGGGCGCAGAGGAGTGAGGTCTCCTCTACCACTCCGAGAAGTAGGAGCGTTTGCACTGCCTATATGAGTAGTTGCTCGCGAGAAGAGTCCCTGAAGAGGGATGGCAGAGGTGGGTGGGAAGGGGGAGGAAACTGAATTGGAGAGAATATCCCAGTTCAACCATGCTCAAGACCACTGGTCTGAGGTGATTTGTGCCCAGGCATGGTAGCATGGGATAGATGATTCACGAAGGGAGGGGAAGGATCTGGACTTGTGCATCCCATCTTCAAAAGTCTGGCTTGGAGGCTGAGGGCAGCCTCGCTGAACCCTGGCCCTTGTTAGAGGAAGGCTCAGAAAGTCTGCGTCTATTACTTCTGCCTCGCTTCCTGCTATTGTCCTGTCTGGGGGGAGGGGAGGATTAGGGTAGAAGCAAGGGGTAGGATGTGGCCTCAAATATTTCCTGGGGGCAGGGATGTATGAAGCCCCAGGGACTTCAGTGTTGCCCGTGAGTCTTTAAGGCTGTGGAGCTTAGAGTCTGTTTGCTCCAAGAAAAGCCATGAGCTGTCGAAAGGCAAGTTGAATTGTCTGCTGAACTTTGTGCGAAAGTTCCGATGCCTGAAGCCATGAGCTCCTTCTCATAGCTATAGCTGTTGACATAGTCCAGGTTGCCAAGTCTGCAGAATCCAGGGAGGCCAGTAAGGAGGTCCTCGCAATGACCTTGCCTTCCTCAAGAACGGCAGCAAACTCCGAACAAGAATCAGCCAGAAACAGATCCTTTAATTTGGACAATGTGTTCCAGGAGTTAAAGCTGTAGTAGCTGAGGACTGCCCGCTGTTGCATCCTCCACCTGACTCCCGCACTGGGGATTCCACAAGAACCGGACTCAACGGACCTCCCTGTGAGGCTGGAGTGGGTGGTGCCAGCTGAGTCGGAGCAGGGTGTCCCAGCTCTAGTGGGAAAGCAACCTCGGTCAGTCTTCTTCTTGTGTGACGCTGGCAAATGGGAGCGGTGCTGTGCACTCACACTGGAGAAGGTCTTTGGTGCCGGGGAGGAGTACTGCCAAGGGTCTCTATCCTTTCTCTGCACTGCGGCCTATCTTACTGCGGACGGTGCACTCCACACCAAAATGCTGAGCTAGGGTTGGACACTGCCTGTGCTAGCTGGGGATGAAGGGCTGACTCCATGAAGAGCAGTTTTAGCCTAAAGTCCCTCTCCTTCTTAGTCCTTGGGTGGAAGCCTCTTCAGATTTTGCACTTCTCAGTCTAATGGGCTTCCCCCAAACGCTTGAAGCAGGAGTCATGTGGGTCTCCCTTTGGCATAGCACTTCAGACAGGAGCTACACGGTTTGAATCCCTGAGACTGAGGCATGCCCCAGTTCCTGGGAGGGGGAGAACGTGGTGGTGGTGGGAAACCCCCAACTAAAACTTATCTTAATTAACTATGAACTAATGAAAACTAACTAATCCTAAATTTAACAATTTACTGGTACAACAAGGGAAAGTCTACTAGGGGATCACTTGCCATAGCAAGAGAAGAGAGCTGCTTCAACGACCGTCACTGATGGTAAGAAGGAACTGAAGAGGCAGCGGGTCAGCAGGGACCTACATTCACCGCCATGGAGGTGCGACTCCAGGGGGTTCCACAGCCGACCTGACAGGTACCGCTAGAGGAAAAACCTTCCAACGACTGTGCACGTGGCACGCACACACCTACTTGGAATCAACATGAGCAAGCACTCAAAGAAGAAAAAGTTGTACCCCTTTTTTTGCTGCTTGATAGATTACAACACAGAATCTGTCTCATTTTCTCAAAACCCCCTAGGAATTACTTAGAGAGTTAACTGGGCTATATCATTAAAATTACACTTAAACCTTCATGTGGTACCTTGCCAGAAATCCCCCTCTCCATCATCAGGATCATAATGACATAGCTGTAATACATATTGTTGCATAGAATGAAATGAGTAGTGATTTCAACTCAGACTGATACACATATCCAGTCCACAACAGCAAAGACATCACCTGTTGTCACTGGCAGTTGGGGCAAAAGAAGTGTCCAGGACCAGACTAGTAGGGTTGTTGAACCACCTCTCGAAAGTTGGCTTGCTGCTTGGGATTAAGGTAGTGGTAAAGCAAGGAAGCTTCATTGTTGACACCCAGTGGAATGCTGACCATTCATACGAATCATAACTTGAATAACTTCTTCTCTTCAACATGCCATGCAAATGGGGGTGGACGGGGAGAAGAAAAAATGGTGGTGTTTAGGAAGAAGCTTCTTTTGGGGGCAGGTCATTCCATAACAGTCTACTATGGGGTTTCTTGTGCCTTCCTTTTAAGGATTTGGTACTAGCCACTGTTAATCACAGATAACTGGACTAGATGGACCACTTACCTGATCCAGTATGGCAATTCCAATGTTAAGGTTTTTTTTAAAAAATTCAAGATTAGCAATCACAGCAAAGAAGACTTCAAAAGGATAAACAATGTAACACATATCAGCAAGGTAAGAACCAATATTTCAAAAGTAAACTCTGCAGATGAAAAAATCAAACATCTGTCTCCTTTTACAATTAATTTTAAGGGTCTTATCAACAGAATTTACAATGCCCTGGTTTTCATTTTCTTTTTTCATAGATGGCTTAAACAGGCTGATGCTTTTTTCAGGATACGTTTCCTGTCATGTTTCCTGAAATCAAAGACCGGTTATAGATGAAGGCCTTTGAGACATTTTTGTATATAGACAAGGTTAACAGAAGAATAACTAGACTGCAAAGAGGAGCGTGAAAATCTGACACAGCAAAGCAACAGAGCTGAGCAATCAGGGATTAAACTAAATGATCCTTGTGGTCCCTTCTAACCCTATGATTCTATAGGGTAAAATCACAAAATTAAAAACTCTCCATTTAGAACAAATGCTGTGGAAGCCTTTCAGTGAGAAACAACCATGCACTCAGTGTGAAAGAGAGTATTTTATAATACATAGGTAGAGACTATCTGCACATAGGTTCAACTTACACTGCATGCAGAATAGTGGATACACGATTTAAATTGTAAGATCCACATGGCAGAGACTGTGTTGACTTTAATACAGCAACCAGCACACCGTTGGTACTCAGCAAATAAAGATGAGAGAAGCTAGAAGTCACGATTAAAAAGGCAAACCTCACAGGTGAAATTCTATGCCCTGTGTTATGCAGGAGGTCAAACAACATGATCATAATAGTCATTTGTGGTCTTAATCTATTAACTTAATTCATGAAGCTTTGTTTCCTTACAGGAACACTGAAGCATTCAAAGAAAAGTACAGTTGATTAAATGTTTGTTTAAAATATGTGCTTGTCTCAAGGAATTAATAAAATACGTTCCAAGTAATTGCTCACAGTTTTTAAACAAATGTACAGTACAGTATCTTAAAAAATAAAAAGAGAAGTCATGTAGGAGTACCTTTCTAAAACAAAAGAATCCCTAAAAATGCTGGTAGAATGCCAGGAAAAGTAGAAGTGTGGTAAAAAAAATAGTCATTTGTGCATAATATAAATTAACTTCTTTAACTTTTAAAAACAATTTGAATAAACCAAGCACATACATTAAAAAAGCCTCTTGGTTTTAAATTTCTCTACAAGTCTTTTTATCCCCCCTACCATAAAATGCTTTCAATAAAAAAAGGCAGATATTTTCCCTCATTTAAAATCATTTATCGTCTGGATCCTGAGAGTAGTGGAACACGACAACTTCCCTTGAAGCTGGCACTATTTTATGCAATAGAATTATGAGATCCCAGCAAATACATGAATGGATCTGCTGCTGTACCAAATTTACAATGCTAAATTTTGCGATCCAGTTACCATCACATTTTATTTCACCTGTTCTCTACCAGTCAGCACACAAAGATTCACATACTGCAAGCCTAGAGGGATCCATAGAGAATTAAAAAAAAAAAAAGTTGAAATTTTATATATAAATGACAACATGGAAATGGCTGGCCAGGTCTACAGAAGGTGGCCATCCTGCCCAGGAAACTAAAATAGATGGGAATTGAGTGCTCAGCACCTTTCAGAATAGAGCACTCAGAATTTGGTAGTAGTTTGCAACAGTGTATTAAATTCTGTAACAAGTGAGATGAGAAACACAGCACAGAGTGGAAGCTTAGAAAACTATACATTGTAACTCCTTTTAACAAATTCTAAATAGTCAATCATCATCACAGCAAATCCCACAGGGACGTGGCCTCCTTGCAAATCGACACCTGGATCGATCTCTGGTGATGTCGTCTGATTGTATATTCAAAAAAATTTTTAACATTAATTCTCAATAAACAGAGCTGTGATTATAAACAGAGAGAAAATTGGCAACATTGATCTGTCCTTGATATCTCCCCACAGGAACCCTCTGTTCTGAAGAGAGTATCCCAGAGTATCTACATTTTATAAATACTCAGTTGAACTTTCAAACTTATGACCCAATAGGGTCTGAATCATTAAATATTAAAAGGATGACAGAGAAACCTTTAGACTTAAACTATGCTCCATTTACCAAACAGCAAGAAAAACTCCTACAACTTCTTTTGCCACACATTAACTCACTTAGCAACCATTCCTGAGCACTGTCAAAAGCAGGAGCCATCCAATCTGCACTGAAACATTGAGGAGGGAGAGTGGGAAGGGTGAGGTATTTAAACAGAGGTGTCCTTTCTTTTATTTGGGGGGGGGGGAGAGGACTGTACACTATTACAGAATCTCTCCTTTTGGGAGAGGAAAGAGAAGGTGAAGAAGAGGAGAAATACACATTGTATCACTTATAAAAGCTGCAGATTTGATAACAAACAATTTTATAAAAAGTATTACTGCAAGAATTACATAAATGCTAAATTAAGTTCTAAACTGACAAATTTACAAATGCACATCACTCCCAGAAATGGTAGCTAATTACAGTAACATTAGAAAAAAGAGCATCAGTAAGTAAAATATACCAAAAGACCCTTTCGACACTCTCTAAAACTAAGAGGTGGTACCCTAACAATGAGTGAAGGAGGATGGCTTTACAAGTCAGTGTTTCTTTTTGAAGAATCTCTAAAGGTAGCTAAAAGAGGAAAGCTGACTCCAAAAAGGATGAAATGTAATGCATTATGTACAGCTAGGTATCGGATATGTTGATCTGTCACATAAGGATGCTCCTTTTTATTGTTATATTAGTGATGAAATGTAAATTATTAAACCTCTTGTCACTTAGAAATCACCAGAAAGAGTAGCATGATTCGCTGCCAGAGGATTAACCCGCTTTCATGTAAGAAGTTACCTAATAAATAATCACCATCTAATCAAGGTATGCAACATGGACATTACATCAACTGATCTGGCAGCCTCTATACAAGTGCAAGGTCTGTTTCTGCTGAGAAGTAGTCAAGTTGTGTAATAATTTAATACACAGCTTATACGTCCCTCTATAAAGGAATGCAGAATATGATAGCTGTTGAAAAAGCATGAAAAAGTAGTATGATCTTCTGACATGGACAGACCGAAACACTGTCCTCATGAAGCTGCAGCAGAAGACAGAAACACAAGGGACAATCTCTCCTCATCTGGGAGCAAGTATAAGGTGACTACTTAACGTTACTGTGCACAGTTCTTTCCCAGTGACTGGATTTTTCTGCATAAAAGCACGTATTATACTGTTATCAATCTACTAAGTTCATGCTTATATTCTTCTAGATGGAGACTGGTACACTTGTAACTCAGCAACTCAATTATGTACTTATCGATGTGGAAGTGAAGAAAGACAGTTGTAAAGCAGAACACTCAAAATGTTCTTAAGAGCCCTATGAAGTGTTCTTGTAGATGGGTCAGTCCCAGGATATTAGAGACACAAGCTGGGTGATGTAATGTTTTTTATTGGACCAACTTCTGTTGTGGAGAGAGACAAGCTTTCAAGCTACACAGAGCTCTTCTTAACCCAAACGTTTTACTGAGGACTTCCCTAGGTGTACAGTTACCTTGAGGGAACAATCCCCACTAGATCCAAAGACCACCAAGGTGGCAGACTTTTGTTTTGTGAGGTAATAGCGTTTATCAGATTTACTCAGTTTTCACAGTCTTCCAGTCTTTTTGAGTTTACATATCCCAAATTAAATATTAGGAATAGGATCATACTTCTCAATATGATCCCATACCTAATATTTAATTCCACAAATTAAATATTAGAAATAGGATCATATTTGGTAAATTCTTCCTCCTGGCTCCTAACCTGCCTATTGGACCAGCTCTGTCAGGCTCATACTATTCCTTTCCATTTTCTTCTGAGGTAGAGGGGATAGGACCAAGCGGCATAGTTTACCCTTGAATCTGACCAGTTTTTCATTTAGAAGAGGCAAAAGTAGGGGGGAGGGGAAAGGAGAAAGTCCTACAAGGAATCCTGACAGGCCTTTGCTTTTTCATCCACTTATGCAATTTAAGATAGTGGCCAAACCAGGGTCTACTATAACAGCTGCCCCTGGAACCTCTCGGTAGTTGCTATCAGTATGTCATCTTATCTCGTCTTCTGCATTTCTTCTTGTTGGCCTGTTTTCCCTTCTCTTGGGTCTGCTCTGCAGATGGGAAGCAGAAGTTTTACATGGCTCCTCACATGTAATTGTTGCCACAGAGGACCCTTTTTCCTTCATGAAGGACAGGAGTTCCTGGGGGAGTAAGAGAGGGAGAAAGAACTATCTATCCTAAAAAGCTTAGTAAATAAAATGTCAAATGATGGTGGGATCCAAATGAGCCTCACAATGGGGCATATTGTCTTTCTGTAGATGCTCACCATAAAGCAGCAAAGAACTGCCCCGTTGAGAGCTGCCTCTTAGACAGTGAGGAAACTGGAGCTGTGAAGAAAAGGAGCTATAGCCAGAAAAGAGGCAGCGAAACAGCTCGTCTTCTGATTGTCTCCACTGCCTACTCTAGAAGAGGAGCAGCACACTGTGGCTGGAAACTGGTGTTCTCCTGGTGCAGTGAAAATAACTTTTCACTCAACAGCAGTGATGTCCACAGAATGCTAATGGTGGGAATGCTCAGGAGAGCTGTCATTTTTCCTTGCTACTTGGAAATTAAAGACTTTCTTCCAGTTTATAGAATGCGTTTAGCACTGGGCTCAATACACAGGTTTTTTGTTGACAATGTGATCCTAGTTCAATTTAAAATAATACCCAGAAACCTACAGGCTGCATTATCCCACAGGAAGGAATTACACAGCTTTAAAAAAGAATGTCAATTTATTTTTTGGCAGCATATGGAAAACTCAATATTCATGGGCTGTGTC
Source organism: Chelonia mydas (assembly GCF_015237465.2). Taxonomy (NCBI): domain Eukaryota; kingdom Metazoa; phylum Chordata; order Testudines; family Cheloniidae; genus Chelonia; species Chelonia mydas. Next base: position 36,589,499 of record NC_051252.2, read on the forward strand.
CCCTGCCTCCATTCAAATGGCTACTATTCAGCATGATCCTATTTCCTCAGTTTGGTTCATTTCATTTGCAGACTGAGTAACCCTTTCATGTTTCTCCAAAACAGGATCTAGATTAAAAATAACCCAAACCCTTGCCCATATATTTTAGCTCTTACAAGCTAAAATCAAAACAATGTATGAATTTAATGAACAGAGAATAATGTTGTCAGCATTTTAGCTAGCCACAAAAGGCCACAATGTTTACCGACATAATCGTTCCAGGATTTTATTATATTTAAGGGGCTATGGAAAAACATCTCACTGTCTGCACTCAACGTGGGAGATGACTCATATCTGGAGAGGAAAATCTAAAGCCCAGATGAATATCATTCAGCTGTTTTCAGAAAAAAACATATGTTCAAACACTAGAACCTAAATAATTGAAGTTTTTCTTACCAAATATTTTGGGCTATCAGCACTAAGTTTTGTGTTACCACTGTAAAACTGGATAGCTTACTCACTTTACAGACAGCTGCCACGGGTTTGCTTGTTTTTTTTAAAAGTTAAAACATATTTGTACTGAATAATTTATTCAAAAAGAGCTGCTGTACTAGACATATTGTAGATCAGCTCCTGGCACTCTTACGAAGCGTGAGAACAGTCACATGCTAAACTAGACAGGTGCTATTCCTTTAAAAGTATACTTTTCATGGATCCATAGCTAAAGCTATTATGTGGTAGGCAGAAAAGGAGGGGGGCAGGGAAACCTCTGACAACAAAATTGAACTGTGTAGCAAGGACGAGGAAGGCTTCAAGAGTCCTATCTTATTAGTCACAGATACCGCAGCTACAGAGGAAATGTTTATTTTTGCTTTATTAAAAATACCCTTCAAAGGCTGGTTTAAGGAAAAGTGTCCTCTATAAAAGCACAAAATACCTGCACAGTAATCTTGCATGCCCCTCTTTTTTACAGGGTGTGTGTGTGACACGGAGTACACTATTCAAACGTAGGCACACAGTTGCATGTGTAGGCAGGCACCAAGCCTGCGAAGATGTGAAAGTGTGGCCATACCTTCATGAACTGTGAAGTAACTCCCTACTGCCTTATACTGCACAGTGTATAAAGTTAAGCATGTGCAGGATTGAGGCCTCAATCTGAACATATAATTACTATATTTGTGTACACAAACTGGGTAATTGTACGCATAACTGCATCTAATTAGCTATTCGAACACACAAATGTGGGAATACATGTAAATTATGCATGCAATTGGATGCCTGACTTGCCTAAAAATTAGGCCCAATGTTTTGTCTTAGTTTTCAAGTTAGAAGACAAACGGTAATTTTCTCTAATCAGAGTAAAGTTCTGATTTTCAGAAGTGTGCTCATGAAATTACTGTGACTGTATACATAAATGCTCAGTTGCAAACAGTTTCAGTACCTGAATATTTCTGCACATACAGTTAAAGAAACAGGCTTTTCATGTCTAATCACAAATTCCAAACCAGTGAAAAATATCTTTTAGCGTAATCTTCAACAGAGCAGATATATAAAACTTTGTTTGGTTTCAGAGTAACAGCCGTGTTAGTCTGTATTCGCAAAAAGAAAAGGAGTACTTGTGGCACCTTAGAGACTAACCAATTTATTTGAGCATGAGCTTTAGCTCACTTCATCGGATGCATACTGTGGAAACTGCAGAAGACATTATATACACAGAGACCATGAAACAATACAAACAATACCTCCTCCCACCCCAGCAGGAGAGTGGGGTGGGAGGAGGTATTGTTTCATGGTCTCTGTGTATATAATGTCTTCTGCAGTTTCCACAGTATGCATCCGATGAAGTGAGCTGTAGCTCACGAAAGGTCATGCTCAAAACTTTGTTTGTAAATTAAATATGTAACTTTTTGGAGAAGTCATGTGCCCACACCGCGAACCACACTTTACTTTTAGTCTGGTTCTAACTGACCAGGGGATTGTTTTATTTAATGTCCTTGCTCGGTCTGCCTCTGAACATTAGGATTTCTAGGCTTTGGGGTGGTTTTTTTTTTTTTTTTAAAAGGGACAGATCTATCTTACAGAGAGAATGCTCCTTGGCAAGAATCTTTAATTCAGCAAGAAACAAAATGTAACTAGTTGACTACAAATCCTAGTTCAAAAAGTTTTATAACTTGGTGTATAAAACAATCTCAAAGAGAGCCATTTTCTATGGAAAAAATATGTACAAGTTTAGCTGTACTAGGAGTTAGCCTCTCTCTCTGCCCACAACACATATAAATTGTACTAAAATGCAGGCCATGCTAAAATCCCACCACCTCCCAAAGAGAAAAAACCTAATGAAACTGAAGATTCCAAATTTCTAGATACATCTAAAACAGATATGTGCTGTCACCTGAATAAAGGCATCTGAATAAAGACACACCCCATCCTGGCACATTTTGGAAGGAACCCATCCAGAGAAGAGCACTGTACACCAAATTTATGTTTCTCCTGCAAATGGGAGTCTTGTTTCGAGCCCTGATTTTCTCCTGGGTTGTAAGAAATAGCCTCAATTCAGAAGGCCAGATTCTTACACCTTTAGCCACGATGACTAGAGTGGCCCCATTTAAAAACTGTGAAATAACTGGTAAAATAAGAGTGCTATTCCACCTGCATACAAGGATAAGACTCTGGTCCAACATAATCAAACTACATCAGCGCTATAAGAATGGAATTATTAGTAGAAAGTCCTATTCTAAAGCACCCACAAATATTATTTGAAATAACGTATGTTGCCAGGTATCTGTAACTTACATTAAAGGTTTCTCCTCTGATCCAAAACCATGATTAAGTCATAATAATAAACTCCCCAGGTTCTACATTCATTCAGATAAATGGGGAACTAATGTATAAGGTTAATTTTGTTTTCCATAAAAAATTATTCTAGTCCCATTATCTGAAACAAAAACATGAATGTGTCCAATCAGGTCTGAAAAGGGTGTGCAGATTGAAGTTCTAAGATTAGAATTTGACTGAATCCACCAGATTAGGATCTGATTATTTTATTTATATTTTTATTTACAACATGTTCAAAACATGAATTTGTGGTCTGCAGTACATAGCCATGTTAGTGTACAAGGGACCACGTCAGTGAGATTACAATGCAGCTGCTGCTGGGACAGCATGCCTTGGCTTGTGGTGCTATCTGGTGATAAAAGACCAAAGTATTAAGAGCAGATGGCAGCCTGCTCAAACCTTTACTGAATAATTTCTGCAGCTCTGAACAAGTTAAAATCTTGTAGTTCTGAAACAAAATGCAGCAAGAGCATGTATTTCAAACTCACCAACAAAAAAATTATTCAAGCTAATCTTTTCAAGTTAAACACCAGATTTGTGGGACCAACCCACAAGAGGCAAAAACTCCAAGTTAAAACATTGTTCTTACTATTTATTATTGACCACGTTTATTACGGTAGTCCCTAAGGGCCAGTGAAGATTGGGGCTCCATTATGCAAGGCACTGCACAAACACAGTAGTAGACTGTTACTTCCCCAAAGGAGTTACAATCTCAACAGACAAGACAGAGAACTGTGGGAATGGGTATAACGCACAAGCAGAATGAACGCAATGGCAACAAATATGTTAGTGCCACAATTTTTGGGGGGTGGAGGGGCAGGGGTCTAGTTAGAAGGGGATATGCTAAAAGACAAATGGAAGGGAAAGGAGATGAGAGGGTCCTGGCAAGGGAGAAGAGAGGCAGAGAAGCAGGTGAAAAATGGAGTCCAAGCAAAGCGTCTTTGAGGGACTTAGAGGCTGAAGGCTGGAACAAAACAGCCCATCAGTACAGGGCAGAGGAAGTCCAGTCAAAACTAGAAAGTTTTCGGAATGTTTAGAGGTCCCTGCTTTGGCTGCTCCTATTCCTACTGGCTGGAGTCTCTGCAGGTTTATCAAGTTCACATGGTGGGGTAGAGGAAAGGGGAGGCACCACATAAGTCCTAGTGCCCCTGTAGCTGCTGGATATGGTTTTCGATCGGAACACCTGGTCGAAAAGGGACTGCTGACCGGGCTGTTAAAAGTCTGGTCGGTGGTGCAGCGGGGCTAAGGCAGACTCCTTGGCTCCACATGTCCCCCCTTCAGCTCCTAGGCACGGGGGCAGCCAGGGGGCTCCGCGCGCTGCCCCCACCCCAAGCACCAGCTCCCACTGGCCAGGAACCGTGGCCAATGGGAGCTGCGGGAATGGTGCCTGTGGATGGGACAGTGCACAGACCCGCCTGGCCACGCCTCCGCTTAGGAGCCGGAGCGGAGACATGCCACTGCTTCCAGGAGCTGCCTGAGGTAAGCGCCGCCTGGAGCCTGCACCCCCTCCCGCGACCCAACCCCCTGCTCCAGCCCTGATCCCTCTCCCACCCTCCGAATCCCTCAATCCCAGCCCAGATCACCCTCCTGCACCCCAAACCTCTCATCCCCAGCCCCACCCCTGAGCCCGCATCCCCAGCTGGAGCCCTCACTCCCCCCTGTGCCCCAACACCCTGCCCCAGTCCTCATCCCCCTCCCACCCTCCAAACCCCTCATCCTCAAAGCCCGCTCCTGCACCCCAAACCCCTCATCCCCAGCCCCACCCCAGAGCCCACACCCCCAGCCAGAGCCCCCACCCACATCCTAACCCACTGCCTCAGCCCAGAGCCCCCTCCCATACCCTGAACTCCTTATTTTTGGCCCCACCCCCCAGCCCGCACCCCCAGCCAGAGCCCTCACTTCCTCCCACACCCAACGCCCCTGAGCAAGCCTGGTGAAAATGAGTGAGTGAGGGAGGGTGGGGAGAGTGAGTGAGAGGGAGGGGGGATGGAGTGAGTAGGGGCAGGGCTTCGGAGAAGGGGCATGGCAGGGGGTGGAGCAAAGGTGTTCGGTTTTGTATGAGTAGAAAGTTGGCAATCCTCCTGACGGAGCACCTCCTCCACAGGTCTGGGTCTCAGGGGTGTTGGGGTGACAGGTGAGTCTGGCTGGGCCTCCTTGAACCCCCTTCTTCCCCAGTGCAGCAGTACCTGCTTTGGCTGCTTCTGCTCCTACCAGCTAGAGTTTCTGGATTTGTCAACTTAAATTTTAAATCCTTAATTTTCAGTATTGCATGTGCATAAGTGCACGTTTTTCTAAAAATTTAGGCCCCAACATTCTGATTTATGCTAATTTGTAAATAAACAAACAAACAAACAAATACCCCCCCCCCCCGGACAATCTTGTGTTTAATAAAGCATAACTGCACATTTTGGTTCCCAGTAGGGATACGGCAATAATTCAGCAGGTGAAATAAAGTTAATACTCAGCATTTGCAGGTCACCTTTTCAGTGCATTGTAGAACCATTAGATAATTAATCCTCACAACATCTCTGTGATCCTCATATGAAAAAAAAAAAAAAAAAAAGAGAGATAAAGCCTCTGAGGAAACCGAGGTAGCGATTTGAACTGTATTGGTCAAAGCCACTGGGAATCCCTGGTAACTGGGATTAAAGTCACAAGAGGATGTCCTCTAACCATGAGACTATGCTATATCTTGAAGAAAGATGATGGATACAATCGCATTTTAAATTTCAATGCTCTGCCCCCACCAGGCCTTGCTAGCAGATACCAATCGGAAGACCTCTACAAATTCTTTAATATCAGCCTATTGAATGCCATTGTTTTGATTGAAGACAATAGGCTTTATTTATTTTAAACTCCCTCCATACACCAATTAATACCTATGGCATATCAAACCTGCTTTTATAACGCAATTGAATTGTTTCCATTCTTACACCTATCCTCATGTGACTGCTTATAGGAAATTATTTCCCAAACACTTCATAAGCATTAGTTACCAATTCTATCTCCATTTAAATTATACAAATTGAATAATTCATCCACAGAGGCAGAAAACACAACAGAAGAATAATCCTTCTAATGCATCGTTGTGCTTTATGCCACTTCCTTTCAGCTGTGTATATTAATGATGTAATTTCAGCAGGGTTATCCCTTCCAGTTCTGTTAAAAATAGCATGTGCATGATACACTGATGAAATGGATCCACTCTAGGTGGTGAGGTAATGCAATAAATCCATTGCTCTTTTACAGAGGCATAAAGAGCAAGTTAGAAAGGAAAATGAAGCACTGACTTTTCAGCTTAGCTCCATTTTTTAATTTGGAAAACAGTCCTGTAAAATCATTTTTACTCTGGTCCAGGGGGTCTCAAAATGTGGATCGGGATCACAAAGTGGGTCCCGACCCCATTTTAATGGGGTCACCAAGGCTGGTGTTGGCCCCGGACCCCAGCAAGTCTGAAGCCCAAGCCCAAGCCCCACTGCCCAGGGCTAAGGTTACATGCCTCCCTGCTCAGGGCAGAAGCCCTTGGGCTTCAACCTCCCTCCCCAACCCTCACCTAGGGCGGCAGGGCTTGGTCAGGCTTGGTCTTTGGGTCTCCCCATCCCGGGGTAATGTAGTAATGTTTGTTGTCAGAAGGGGTTCACGGTGCCATGAAGTTTGAGAACTGCTGCTTTAGTCATATGCACTGTTTAACATAATTACATATTGAAAGATTTTCCAGGGAAGAGTTACCAACAGAGGGTGGAGTTTGGGCACCTCAATAATTTTTTCCTCCTTTCAAAAACATTTGGGTTTCTTGTAAGTTTAACCTTAACTCAGAACTTTCCACTTTAAGTAGTTGGTATTTATGTACTACAACATTAATATAAGGATTTATTTTATACCAGGGATTCTCAAACTGGGAGTCAGGACCCTTCAGGGGGTTGCGAGGTTATTACATGGGAGGGGGTCGCAAGCTGTCAGCCTCTACCCCAAAGCCTGTTTTGCCTCCAGAATATATAATGGTGTTAAATATATTTTAAAGTGTTTTTAATTTGGGGGACGGGGGTTTACACTCAGAGGCTTCTTATGTGAAAGGGGTCACCCGTACAAAAAGTTTGAGAACCACTGTTTTATACCCTTAAACTAATGAGATGTACAGTCAACCTTAACTTCAAAGGGCTCTTTTGTGTATGTCAGAGATGTGAGGCATTATTTCCACTTTACAGATGGGAAAACTGAAAACAGAGAAGTGAGTGACTGACTAAGGTCATATTCAGGAAGTTCCTTCTCACAGCTATGGTTAAAACTCAGGAGCCTGAACCACAAGACCATCTTTCCTTCTTTTATAATGGCTCCTTTAAAGAACAGCACTTAAACTGGAGAAACTTCCAAAAATAAATTATATTTTTACATTTCATTGTCTTTCATGCATTATTTCCTGTGCTACATTTATAAATCAAAAGATACAGAAAAACATGTTACATTTGCACTTCAATTACTTGCAAATCTGAAAACATTCCATGATTTTTGATCTTGTGCATTGAGACATCTGATCGGCAAATCCCAGAAGTGGCATCAGCTGGACCTTAGAATGCAACAGGACATTTTTAAAAAGTGAAAGCTTCCTTCTTTAAAAGCATTTGTCCTTCAATTGAGTTTACAAGCTACCATTTGCAAGAGGTCTGACCTTAGTGTGAGTTTGATTACACTGGTTGTTTCTTTCTCACAGTCCATCTGTTCCTTATGCCAAATACTGAATATGTGAAATCATGACCACTTTCATGGCAATAAACTGTTGTCCAACACAAGATACATTCACTTTAGAATTTAAAAGAAGGGGAGCAGAGTAGAGAAATATTTGCAGTAATAGCAGGAGAAGCAGAGAAAATTGGTGGCAAAGCAGACAGATTTTTAGGAAGTGTTCTTATATTTCCCCTGCACCCACCTCCTCATTTTTAAACCAGGTCAACGTTGTCATGTCAGTGTTCATTACTGGAAATATTACATCTCCTCCTGCTGCTTATTTCACTATTCAAATCCATAATATACGGTTTGTGATTTCCATTATTGCCATGTCTTGCAATTATATCTCAAGTCTCATGATATTTGGTATTTTTCTTACACTCTCAGCTTCTGGGTTCATATGATTATGTGAGAATATCAGCTTTCATTGAAAAGAAAAGTTCCTAGCCCTCATGTTTAGAGAGAAAAATGTTTGGTTTTGAGGAAAATCCTATCAGCTATTTGAAAGAACAATATAGACAATGGCTGGGACAGAGACATGCAGGCTGGTCTGCGAAGTGTGGTCTCCAACTTTGGTCATTAAACCTTTGAAACATGGTGATCAATCATTTTTAAGGGTTTTTGTGCCCTCAGTGCACCATCTCTTAGAGAAAGCGATGAGTTAAACCTTATAGTGTACGTAAGTGTCTGTGTAGGTAACTGGAGAAAACTGGGGAAATAGGTTCAGCCGCCCTAGATCAAAGGAGCCACATCTGGACCTGCAAGTTGACACAGCTGCAAAAGCTTCATAAGAGATAACTCTGGGTAGTGTCAGCATTTCATTGTCTAGATAGCTACTCACTTGCTGTGTCCAAATGGTCGGGAGGAAACTGCATTCAAGAGATGTAAGCTACTGCTTTCTCTTGTTTTTCCTCTGTAACTAAGCTGAAAATGCCTAATCTGATTCAGTTTATGAGAAGTGTAAATCTAGACATGCTAAGCAGTTTCTTTTAACTCAATTTTCTCCTTTTTTAATAAATCCTGTATTTGTTAAGAGTGACTATTGTTGTATGGGTCACTTCATGCAGACCTTCCCAGGAAAATAACTTAATAAATTCTAAGGACATGTACTGAAGGGTAAAAAGCTTCTGGATTCTTGACCCCACCCCACACAGTTTCAGTCAAGGGCCAGGAGAAAAGAAAGTAACATATCTCACAGGCCAGGGACAAGATACTATCAGGCAGCAGTAGGCAAACAATCAGAGGCAAAGCCAAAGGACCTACCGGGTGATGGGAGTTGGCAGGAGTATTGGTAACACGAGTCCTGTATGACACTTTGCAACTTTACACCAAATTTGTCACATAGATTTTATTTTTATAAAAATGGGTAGGAAAAGACATATTAGAAGACTGACATGGTTATATACAGTAGTTTTCATCACGTGTAAGTACGAGTCCCACTAGAAATGTAGGTATTAGTGCAACTTCCACTCAGTTTTGTGGACATAATCAATTTGAAAAACCATTGTCCATTTTACCCCTCTATATTAAGTTAGAAGTAATATACTGACCAATGCCATGACTCTGCCTATAGCAAACACTGCATTAAACAAAAGGAGTACTTGTAACACCTAACAAGGACTAACAAATTTATCTGAGCATAAGCTTTCGTGAGCTACAGTTCATGAAAGCTTATGCTCAAATAAATTTGTTAGTCTCTAAGGGTATGTCTACACTACGAAATTAGGTCAAATTTATAGAAGTTGTTTTTTTAGAAATCGGTTTTATATATTCGAATGTGTATATACGAGTGTCCCCACAGAAAATGCTCTAAGTGCATTAAGTGCATTAACTCGGCAGAGTGCTTCCACAGTACCGAGGCAAGCATCGACTTCCGGAGTGTTGCACTGTGGGTAGCTATCCCACAGTTCCCGCAGTCTCCGGTGCCCATTGGAATTCTGGGTTGAGATCCCAATGCCTGATGGGGCTAAAACATTGTCGCGGGTGGTTCTGGGTACATGTCGTCAGGCCCCCCATCACTCCCTCCCTCCGTGAAAGAAAAGGCAGACAATCGTTTTGTGCTTTTTTTCCTGAGTTACCCATGCAGACGCCATACCACGGCAAGCATGGAGCCTGCTCAGCTCACCGTCACCCTATGTCTCCTGGGTGCTGGCAGACATGGTACTGCATTGCTACACAGCAGCAGCAACCCATTGCCTTATGGCAGCAGATGGTACAGTAGGACTGGTAGCCGTCATCGTCATGTCCGAGGTGCTCCTGGTCGCCTCTGTGAGGTCGATCAGGAGCGCCTGGGCAGACATGGAGTGACTTGGAATGACTTTAGAGTGACTTGATCAGGTCATTCTCTTTAGTCCTGCAGTCAGTTCTATTAAACCATCTTATGGTGAGCAGGCAGGCGATACGGATTGCTAGCAGTCCTCTTGTACCATCTTCTGCTGAGCAGCCATGAGATGTGGATGGCACGCAGTCCTTCTGCACCGTCTGCTGCCAGCCAAAGATGTAAAAGATAGATGGAGTGTATCAAAACAAGAAATAGACCAGATTTCTTTTGTACTCATTTGCAACCCTCCCCCCCCCGCCTAGGGGACTCATTCCTCTAGGTCACACTGCAGTCACTCACAGAGAAAGTGCAGCGAGATAAATCCAGCCATGTATCAATCAGAGGCCAGACCAACCTGCTTGTTCCAATAAGAACAATAATTTAGGTGCACCATTTCTTATTGGAACCCTCCGTGAAGTCCTGCATGAAATACTCCTTGATGTAAAGCCACCCCCTTTGTTGATTTTAACTCCCTGTAAGCCAACCCTGTAAGCCATGTCGTCAGTCGCCCCTCCCTGCGTCAGAGCAACAGCAGACAATCGTGCATCTGAGTTGAGAGTGCTGTCCAGAGCAGTCAAAATGGAGCACTCTGGGATAGCTCCCGGAGGCCAATACCGTCGAATTGTGTCCACAGTACCCCAAATTCGACCCGGCAAGGCCGATTTAAGCGCTAATCCACTTGTCAGGGGTGGAGTAAGGAAATCTATTTTAAGAGCCCTTTAAGTCGAAATAAAGGGCTTCATCATGTGGACGGGTGCAGGTTTACATCAATTCAATGCTGCTAAAATCGACCTAAAGTCCTAGTGTAGACCAGGGCTAAGGTGCCACAAGTACTCCTTTTCTTTTTGCGAATACAGACTAACACGGCTGCTACTCTGAAAACTGCATTAAACAGTTGCCTAAAAATTCAAGAAAACTAAAGACAGAATGAAGATTCTGGCTGATGACAGTAATTTTGAATTAAAACCGACTTTTAATTCAAAACACACAATGACAGACACACAATACTATTACTCATGTTGAGCCTGATTTTGATTATGTTTGAGCTCTGAAATCGTTGAGGGTGCGAAGGACTTGAGGGTGCTCAGCACCTTTCAGGATCAAGCCTTCCATCCACTCTATCCTTTATTTGGTAGAAAGTTGTACCCTTTCTTAATTATTCTAACAATTTTCAGTTCTATTGTTCAGTGCTATCATTAATACTAAAAGGGCATTAGAAATTCAAGCTACTGTGCAAACAAAACAAAACAAAAACTTAATGAACACTAAAGATGTGACTGCAAGAGAGTCAGGAAATTCAAGAGTTAATACTGCTATAAGCACATTTGACATGCATTATTCTGGATCATCATACAACCTGCTAAATGTAGTCTTTAAATATATGCACACAGTGTGGTAGAAGCTTGCTTGTGGGAAAACTGCATTTACACATTCCCTTGTAGTAAGAACTCAGACAACAACCTTAAATACACAGAGCATAACTTTCAGCTGACACCAGCTCACCACAGTTCTTGACCAGTAGGGAAATATCTTTTTAGCTATTTTGGTAGGACTGTTGCTGATGGACTGCAAGGGCCTTGGCTGCACAGTGCTGGATATCTAATGTTGTCACTTCTGAACCACAACAATAGGCACCTTAGAGTCTTGATGTTTAGAGTCTCTCTTTAAAAGTTATTCAGTAATGAATTTCTTTACAGAAAATAGAATGCTTCATTCAGTTTGTTAATTTAAAACTCAATAACATGTTGCAACTATGACCAAGGTCTAGAACAGTCTAATGTTACATAGACACCAAAATCTACACTTTCAGCGGCATGTAGAGACACTGCATGCCCAGTTATCACAGGTATAAACAGCAATGTAGACAAGGAAGCACTGCTTCAGGGAGTAGAGTGCCCTATGAGCCTGAACCCTAGCGCATACATTGCTCTCTACACACCCAAGCAGTGCCTCCCACATCTACACTGCTGCTGGAGCCTTTCCCTACAGCAGCAAAAGACTCTGGTAGGGGGAGAAAGTGGGAAAAGGCTCTGGCAGCTAACTGCCATGTGTAGATACACACTGTAGTGAATGCAGATGCAGCTTCCTTTGCACCGTGACATGTAGCTACATATGCTGTACACACCACCACAAGTGTAGATAAGGTCTAACATTGTAGTTTGTTCAGTTTTTAAAGTAGATAAACGGGACTGGGATGTCAGACTTTACTCTAGTTTTTTGGCTTCTGGTGTTTTTTGTTTTGTTTTTAAACTTTAAAATTGTTTAGTGCTTGTTAAGTGAAAGACTGATTCCTAGCCTGAGCCAGTAGGTATACTGTAATTAAGGGCAGGAAAAGTTTCCCCACAAAGCTCTGATACACCTACTCCCTAAAACAGATCCCCAATACTTTACCATTCCAGTCCCAGGTCTCTCTTGAACCATGGCAAATTACCATGACACACTGTGATGTGGAAAAAGGGGTGAAGAGGATGACTTCAAACAACTTATTCTGTGATCTAACTAGGATATTAACTCAGATCTCCAAAGTACAAAACTAACATTTATCCACTGTGCCATCTAGCAACAAGGATTTTGACTGAGCTCTAAGCAGAGGACTAGGAATTTCTGAATTCTAATCCCAGTCCCGACAGACTCCCAAAGTGTTCTTGGGTTAATTACTTCTCTACCTCAGATTCCCCAGACTTAACAGACGGCTGTACAATTAATAAAATATCTAAAACGAATTGCAAGCTTTCCCATACTCCCTTCAAGACCAATTTTTTAAAAAAAATAATCCACACATTTAAAACTTGATTGTAACTTTTCTCTTAATTCCAGTTTAATTCCTTCAACCTGATCTCCAGCTCCTTGTAAAGAAAAGTGAATTTCATGATTTATGCAGTATATAAGCTTAAGAAAGTTGCTTAAGGTACAATAGATTTAAGTCTAAAAGAAAAAATGGAATGTTAAAATATTTTTAAAAGTACACTAATCCTTGGATTCAATAGCTAGAATTAACTGCAAAATACCTGATGCTCATACAACAGCTAGCATATTAGAGGGAGTAAAATAAGGCTGGAATGTAGTAATGTCTTCTGTGTGATCCACATCTGGCTGACAGTTTTATCTATTCTGCTACATTTGGAAACGGAGCTCTACTCAATCAAAGGTGAAAACAAAATAAACTAAACTGATATAAACATCTGAATAATGATGTAGGGTTGGTACAGAAACTTGGTTAAACAGAACATGTTTCTGAAGTATTATAACATGCAGCACTTAAGAACATATTTAGGCTTACAGAGGAGGACCTCATATCTTTGGAGATACAAAAACCAAGTATAAATATTTAATATAATTGTACAATTTACTTATTTAAAAATTATCCATATTGCTGACACAGAGGTCTTGTGCCAGTGCCAAGTTTGGATCCCAAACCACCAGGATCTGAGAATACTTTGTATCCCTTTCTAATCCCTTCCCCTCTGCCAGACGACATGAACAGCGTCAAGCAGCTCTGGAGAAGACCTGTTGAGTTTTTCTTGCCAGAAGGAAGGTTCCTGCAACACAGTTTTTTGTGGGGACAGGGTGGGCTGGGAGGAAATGATAGGGGAACAGGAAAAGGGCAATATCAAGAATGCCCAAGGCAAATATACTCAGAAGCAAAATAAGAGGACAGACGAAGGTTCTGGATAGCTCATCATACCACAGATTTTTGACAATCACAGAATGAAACATGAAGTATAACATGACAATTACTTACAAATAACTTCAATTCTCTAAGTAAACCTTGTTCACCTGACACAGCTGAAAATGACAATTTCTGTACTGTTAATTTTTAAATCAGCAAATTGTTAATCCACAAAATAGTGTGTGAATGACTATAAAGAGACTCCTAATTACCTGGACGTAATTTAAATAAGTAAATAAATAAACAAACAAACAAACCCACCACATTTTACATTTGCTACGTATGAACTGAAGAAAATGGACAGCCTTATTGGATAGGTCTACACAGCAGTGGGGAGCATGCATCCCAGCCAAGACAGAATGACTCGCGCTAGCTTGAGCCAAGCTAGCACACTAAAAATAGCAGTATGGATGTTGCAACCTGAGAAGCAGCTCACGCTCTCATGCCCACCCAGCCCCTTGGGTCCATATTCGGGTGGCTAGCCTGAGCCTCTGTTGGTGCTGCAACATCCACACTGCTACTGTTGGCACACGAGCTCAAACTGAGCTAGCATGCGGCTGCCTAACCAAGCTGGGAGATGACTGCCAGCTGCAGCGTAGACATAAACAACTACATTGAAATAATGGGTAACAGTTCAGAATCTTAAGATGGAAGTGGTTTTAAATGTTGATATTCTCAAAACTGCCTTTTTCAGCAGAAACTGATAAGGCAGTTTGTATATACTTATTTTTAAATGCAATGTACTAGTTCACTGACATCATACACTGCTCTGAAAACTTATTTTATCTGCTCTCAAAGGAACAGTGTCTGACAGCTGAACTATTACGGACTTCGAAGACAGAATTGTTACTGTTTATTTTTTGCTGATGTTATGATGATACGATGTGAATCTTACTAGATGTTACTAAAATAGTATTTTTTCTTGTTGAGTATGGCTTAATTATATAGTCACAGACACCACATCTCTTCCATCAGTTTTTTTCTAATCAGCAGCCCATTCCCACCCAACTCATAAATACTAGGAGTTGGAACATCACTGAGTCCCAATTGTTGTCCTACTTCCTTCCCCCAAACATACAAATCCTTCCTGCTACCACCAAAGAAGTCCCAACTCCAGCTTCCCTAAGAATTTCCAATATCACCTCCTCACACAAATCTTGATTCCCAATAACACTGAATTCTCTGCAGCTTTCCAACTACCACTCAAACTCTCCAAGTAGTTCCACATCTACTTTCAAACTCTTGTAAATTCTTCAACCCCTTCCAGTGATAATAAGAATTTTGCCTTTAAGAGCTTGAATATCTATAAAAGATTGAAAATAATCCTATTTATTTGGCAACCATAAACAGATCAGGAATGAAGCAGTAATGTATACTTAAGGGTGCTCAGCGAACCTAAAATGAGATACAATGACCACCCACATTACTTCCAGTGTTATTCTGAACACACTTATCTCCTGAAATTACATTTTCAGTCATGAGTACATCCAATGAAAACAATGACTTACTCCCTAATACATCCCACAACAAGATGGAGCATTATTACCTACCAATTTATGCCTCCTACTATTGCTCCCACCCACAAATTAACAGTGTAATTTCACTCATTTTGATTTCCAATATACTGGAAGTAGAATAAAGTTGCTTGTCAGCTACAGAGAGTTTTCTAATCTCTTTTATCTAACATGATAAAACTGTACACAAGGGAGTAAACACAGGTAATTCTACAGAAGTATACGGTACCCGAAGATGTTCGCATAGCTTCTGGTTCTGAGTTATCCAGAAAAATCTTCCGGAAGGAGCCCCTGAACAATGCAGACAAAGCAGCCCATGTGCACAATACAAAGCAGCCCACATTCTCAGAACTACCAACAGCTGGACTCAACTCATAGTACATGGGTGCTGCTTGGGTTCAATGGCCATAGCATGCCACCTGGACTTGCACAGTTCTTCTGATGTCATTCCACCTTGCGACATAGTCCCAATTCATGCTCCACATGTGCAAGTTACTTTCTCTGGGTCCATCAACTTGGCTCAACCACACTGTTGAGTTCTTACCCTAACTTTTTTTGGGAGGGAGAGGCGGGGGGTGGGGGGTGTAATATTGTTTCCCCAAAAGGCAATGAATGCCACAAACTGAAATTAATCCTGAGGAGGTGATATCTGTTTGGGTATGATCAGAACAATAGTTTGAGGCCATGTGTGTGCAAAAAGATGTCACATGATTTTTTTTTAAAGGGGTACTGTATTTCAGTAACCAACTCAAATTTCAGCCACTAACCCTACCCCAAACCCAGAAGTTAATAAAAGCAAGCACGTGTATTTTAGAGCACTTAAAAAAATATCAGTTGTTAAAACAGTAAACTAGTCTCATTCTTAACTACAGCAATGCTAATATTCCACTTTAATAACAGAAAAAGAAAATAATGGAAGACATAGTGCATCAAAAATATGGAAATAGAATACTACCAAAATATAGGGTGCATACATATAAAATCATTTACAGATTACAACCCTGATCTCCTGAACAATTTTGCTTCAGTCAGTACCTAGATCTAATAAAATTACCAAGTTTCTACTCATGCGATCGAAAAGACCATGAATTAGAAATTATTTGGTGACAAAGTCAGTAGATTAGTTACTTTAAAACAGGCTGAGATCTGGTATCAAATAGGTGGGTGAGTACTGCTGTGTATCCCGTAAAGTTATCTACCAAGTGTATACACAAAAGCAAACATCTGGCTTTTCTCATGTTGAAGTGAGGTTCCACTGTGAAAAAGACGATAATGTAAAAATGGTATTGTGGGGTGCCATATTTGTTGTCTGAATCATTTCCATGCTCCCAAAGCTGTGCTGGTTCTGCAGGAACAGCAGTAAAAAACCCAAGTAACCTTGGTTGCCAAGTGGACAGAGCACTGGACTAAGACTCAGGAGACCGGGGTTTTACTTCCTGGCTCTGCCACTGGCCTATTGGGTCATCTTGGACAAGCCATTTCACCTCCCTGTGCCCCATTTTCCTCATCTGTAAAATAGGGATAATGATTCCTACCTCCTTTGTAAAACAGGGATAATTATGCTTGCCTCCTTTATAAAGTGCTTTGAGATCTACTGATGAAAAGCATAAAGGTATTATTATTATTGTCACTAAGTCAGCAGAAAGAACTCTGAATACACAAAAGGAACATATCTACTGAGTTAGAAGATGCCATTTTTATAACACCACTTTTCACAGTAGAACTGCACTTCAATTGGATGAGTTTCTAGAATGTAGATTTTGCAGTTTGTTATACCTACAAGACAAAGGGTCACTCTTGCACAGCCTTATACAAATAGCCCCACTGTTGTCAATGGAGACTACTTGAGAGCAAAGATTTCCTCTAGTGCTTCTAAAGAGAACTTAAGTGCACATCAGCAGGCAGGAGAGAGAACAACATATGCAACCCGTTCATAAATAGTGTAGAATAAAGAAACAACACAGAATTGTTTTTGTGCCAATTATAATCGTGCTCCAAGTTATTTGGGGAAAAATCCCACAACAATAAAGAAACCTCATCTAAAAACGGGTAAGTATTTGCCTTCAGCGCTGGTCTGAACTGAACTCGGAATATACAATTTTGAGAAATGGCCTATTTCAATATTTCAGTTTTCCCCCAAATATGTGATGGCATAGATTTTTTCATCACAGCAATTAATTCCCTCAGGGTGGATTAAAAAAAACGCACAATTTAAAAATAAATTAAAATCTGTTTTTATTTATTTAAATTAAATACAAGTTTATTTTAAAACAACCTATTTAACATTAAATTTGAAATTGACAATCTATATTGAGGCCGACATTACTTAGAATCTATTAAAATTATTTAAACTAAATACAAAGACATTAATGAATTAATGTTTGCTGTAAGTTTTAAATAAAATCAAACCAAAGGAAATACAGGAAGTCCCTGGCTAAGCACCTGGAACCAGAGTCTGCTGAAGTGCTAAACCAGCTTTTGACAGCAATAGTCTTTTCTGCAGATGCACAGAGAATATTTTCTTAATTTCAATTTATTCAACTAGTTTAGGTTCAATAACTAGCTCATTCAAAGTTAAGAAGCCAATCGGAAGTAGAAAAGCAGGAAATCTTGTTTTCCTCATCCAAACTATAAACAAAAACTAGGTGAGAGAATGAGATCACTAGTTCTAAAATCCTGAAGGACATGGTGAACAAAAACAATCAGTTCAATTCATTAATTACAGATAAGACTTCGTTTGTTTAATAGGTCAGTTTTAAATGCAAAACATATTTTGATAAACTTTTCCCCTTATATATCCAGAACATTTAAGATAATTTTTTAAATTAAATAAAAGTATAATGCTGGTTTTTGCACTTTTATGTTTTAATTTGAATTTCTGTCCAACTGGAGCATGACACAAATCACAGGTAAAAAGTAATCTTATAGTAAATACAGAATGCATAATTCACCATTTTCTAACGTAATAAGTGTAAAAATTAAGAATCAGGATAAATGTAAATTAATCTATATAACTGCTTAAGCATAAGCATGTATGGAAATAGTGTATTCTTCTAGTTAGCACCAAATTTAGTGTAAAGGTGGTATTTAGTTGCAAATCAACATGTTTTAATGGTTACCAACCAAAGAGAATCAACCACTCATTTAGAAAGGTAACTACTAAAAAGTACAAATGCAAAACATAATTAAAATCAATGATTTAAAGCAAGGTTTCCTGCATGATCATTTAAATCATGATTAAACTCCGATTTAAATCCATCCACCCTGGATTCTGTTGGCCCCTTTCTTTTTCTACCTCAGTTATGCGCCATTGTATTTGCTTGTTTTTACTGCTTATCATCTTGGGCTATGTAGTCTTGGGGATAGGGTGCACTCACTAAAGTAACAATCATGCAGCCTTTACTCATGCAGTGGGGCTATTATAGGGTTACCATATGTCCGTATTTTCCCAGACATGTCCGGCTTTTTAGTTCTTAAATAGCCACCCGGGGTGAATTTTTAAATATCTAAAAGGTCCGGGATTTTGCCACATCGGTCGGGATGCCCTTTGTCCCGATATCAGGGACCGCTCAACTCACCGCGCGCACCAAAGTCCCGGGGCTAGCAGCTCCCGGCACCCGCCCACCAGCAGGAGCCTGCAGTGTGGGCGGTCCCTAGGCACAGAGGCGGAGGGGGTCTCACGTGCTGCACCGGCTCCCTCCTGCCCAATCAGAGCTGCGGGAGTGGGGCTTGCAGGCGCCGGCAGCGGGCAGAGAGCCCTCTGCCCCCCCACCCTGACCCGACCCTAGGAGGAGCCAGAGGGACCTGCCAGATGCTTCCCGGGGCCCGCCCCAGGTAAGCACCACCAGGACTCCCCACCTCTCCCCCCAGCAGGTCCCTCTGGCTCTTAGGGTGGGGTCGGGGGGAGGGGCGGAGGGCTCTCTGCGCACTGCCAGCACCTACAAGCCCTGCTCCACGGCTCTGGCAGCTCCCATTGGTGCTTTTCCCAGCCAATGGGAGCACAGAGCTCACGCTTGTGGTGGGTGCAGCACATGGAGACCCCTCGGCTGCCCCTGATCCTAGAAGCCAGAGGACCTGCAGCAGGAGGGGTGAGTAGGCAAGCGAGGCGGGGTGAAGAGGCGAGCCGGCAGCGGGTGGGGGGGGGGGGTGAGAAGGCGAGCGGCAGGTGGTGGTGAAGAGGCGAGCGGCGAGGGAGCCAGTGGCTGGCGGGCGGGGAGGGTGAAAAGGCGAGTGGCGAGGGAGCCAGCCGTGGGTGGGGTCCAATGGAGCAGGGAGGGGGCGGAGACTTTGGGGAAGGGGTTGGAATGGGGGCGCAAGCAAATACACCCTCCCCCTCCCACGGAGTGTCCTCTTTTTTGAATGTTCAAATATGGTAACCCAAGGCTATTAGAATGAGTAAGGGTTGCAGAATCAGGCCTGATGCTCTTGTTTTACATTTAAAAGTTTTACTACGTTTGTCCATAGGTGCAAACTGCTTGTCCACCTAAAAACATGGATGCATAGCTGGGAATGAGGAACAGTGATTCACCTTCTCTATGCGAAAAGATTGCAGAGATCGTGGTTGTCTCACCTGAAGTTAAACTGGGCCACAAAAGCTGCATATTTGTGTTTTAGTAATAGCACGGGAAAGGAGGAGAGAAGACGCTGAATTCAGGGAAAATGGCCAAAGACTAGTGGAATTCTGCCACCTCCCAGAAAATGAAACTGGCTGGCAGTGCAGAAAGCCAGCTTCAATACTGAAGAAAAAGGAAAGATGAGGAAGATAAGGCACTTGACTTGACCCCTGCAAAAGCTTGTAGCAGTGACTTGAATCTTATGAATACCCACAGAGAACTTCCACTACAGATAATCTGAGGTAGGAGCAATGACATATCAAACAAAGTACAAGTGAAATCTGAGAAGTGAGACACTAATAATAAGATTACAGTTTTAGTATATTTTGAACTTTACATTGCCTTTATTATAAAGAGCCTTTTGTTTTGCACTTCTACATCTGGTCTACTGTACTTTATACCACTGTGCTTTTGGAAAATATGCTGTGGTAACTGACCACGGTTAGTGCATTGCTAAAGTGTCACATGCACAGAACAATAGTACTCATTGCCTACATGTGTTATTCACCTAAGAGCTGAAACACTTTGTTTTGAGCATTAATGTGCGTGGGTCATTAATAACTTCTCTGATGAAAGAGATAAAATTCTAAGAATTACAACATTGTTTACCAAATGATGAACTGAGATGTTTTCATTTAAATTTAATCAGCTCTACCACAAATGTTCTTTCTGGAATTGAGACAAGAGTAGAATATTTATAACTCTGAATAATCAGCACTCACTGCATCCTACGGGCTAGCTACTAATTTGTTCTATTCATGGAATTCCAATGGATGTCAAAAAGCTCTTCCTTTCTGGATTATTTTTCCTTTTTGGCAGAGCAGGTGGCTTTCCATCAGCCACCAGTCCCAGCAGTATTATTTTTATTGTTATTGCTCTCGTACAGCATTTGGTGATGAGCACTATGAATACTGTTAAAATACATACATAAACTGGAATTTGGTGCAAAGATGAAGATAGAATATGCATCAAGAAACTAATACCACCTCTCTTACTCAACACAAGCAGTCATGCAACTAGTAATGTGTGGAGCGGGGCCGTTGTTTTTTGTTTAAAACAAATTCTATACAGCCAGGTGTATTTTTGTTGTCATAAGAAATCCAATCTATCATATGGAAATTATACTATTTCTTGTATTAAACTTCCCTGTGTTGTCTTAAGTTGCTCTTTCACTTTGCCTCTAACACAGAAGGTCTTGTACTAGTTTGCAGTAACTAATGCTTCATAGCTGAAGTGAAGAACATATTAAAATGCTCTGCTTTCCCACTTATATTTGATTTTTAATAGAAATGTAGAAATGCAGATATCCACAATACACGTATCCAGATTTACAAACTGAAACACATAACAGCTTAAACAGAAAATGTTCCCCTGTCAATCCTTCTCATTTAAAGGAACATATGACTTGCATAAGCACTCCATAGCACAAATCTACATGTTATATTGGCTTTCGCATTTGATCATCCACAGTTTTTTGCATCTTTGTGACTGGTGGTAATAAACATGAAATGATGTATGTGTGACACTTTGCATTTTTACTGTTTTTGTCCATGTTGGACACGTACAAAAGCACCTCTAAGTGAATTCAGAGAATCAGGGCGAAGACTTAATTGTTTGTGGAATTAACAAGAAGACAAGGAACCTTGCACCTCACCCATTCAAAACTTTCAATTAAATCTGAACTGCCTAGATATAACAATTTGATAACCTATCAGAAAATGAGTTGGTGGTTCCAGCTGAGTTCTCTAGACTTGGATCTTATTATGGTGCAGTCCACACTATAAATAAGCAGGATATAGTTCACTGTAGATAATGTAAAGCAATCTGAATTAGCTCCTCATTGGCAGTGACAAAAGGATTGAACGGACATGGAGATTGTACCACTAATTCCACCCTTAGCAGATGGCCCTTCCCAGCCAGGACTGAAGCAGTGAGGAAACCTACATTTCCACTATTTGTGCTGTGACTCTTCTAAAAATACAGAACTTCACTGTTCAGGGCGGCCACTCCAGCTGTTTTTGTAAGAAAAAAATCCATTCAATTTAAAAAGTAAATTTGAAAAACAATTCTGTGACTCCTGCAGTTAAAAAATGATGAAGAGTTTAGACAACTGAAATTTAGGATGACCTGCAGAAAAGAAGTAATAGATCAAATTATGCCAAGAGTCTCTAGTGATTGCTAATGGCAGTGACTGAAGGGACATCTAATCCATGAATCTGGATTGATGGAGACTGCAGAATTCCAGATTCAGTACATTAATAAAGGCCCAGAATTTGTAAATTATATCCAGATTTTGTTGCAAAGCTGACTTTGGAAAAAAGAAGAACACATTCAGATGTATTCACTTCTTACCTGAAAACAGAACACAGAATGTGAAGGAAAGATAGGAAGAATAGTAAGAGGCCAACATGGCTACGTCAGGAGATCTTTAATAATCTGAAAATCAAACAGGAACCCTACAAAAAATATAAACATGGACATATTGCTAAGGAGGAGTACAAAAGAATAGCACATGCATGTAGGGACAAAATCAGAAAGGCTAAGGCACAAAATGAGTTACACCTAGACATAGGCAACACATGGGGGTGGGGGGTCATGCAGGGTGAAGTGCCCCCTCCCCCCCAATTTCTGCTTGGCCTGCCAGTGGGGAAAAACGGTTACTCATTTTCTCATAACTGTTGTTCTTCGAGATGTGTTGTTCATGTCCATTCCAAGCAGGTGTGTGCACGCCACGTGCACGCCAGCCGGAAGATTTTTCCCCTAGCAGCTTCCGTAGGGTCAGCCTGGGTGCCCCCTGGAGTAGTGCCTTCATGGCACCCAATATCGGGCCCCGCCGACCCCCCCCCCCACCCCTCAGTTCCTTCTTGCCGACTATTCCGACAGAGGGCTAGGAGGGTGGGTATTGGAATGGACATGAACACCACATCTCGAAGAACAACCGTTATGAGAAAATGAGTAACTGTTTTTTCTTCTTCGAGTGATTGTTCATGTCCATTCCAAGAAGATGATTCACAAGCTAGAGCTCAGGAGGTGGGGTCGGAGTTATCCACAGAAAAGAACACGGCTCGCCCAAAAGCCGCATCATCCCTGGACTGTTGTGTAATTGCATAGTACGACGTAAACGTATGTATTGAGGACCACGTGGTTGCCCTGCAAATTTCCTGAATAGGGACTTGTGCCAGGAATGCCGCAGAGGAGGCCTGGGCCCTGGTAGAGTGAGTGGTTATCTGCAGAGCGGGCTCCTTTGCCAGGGTATAGCATTCCCTAATGCAGGACGTTATCCATGACGATATGTGTTGAGAGGATACCAGAAGGCCCTTCATTCTGTCTGCCATGGCTACAAAGAGTTGGACGGACTTCTGGAACGACTTAGTTCTCTCTATGTAGAAAGCTAAGGCTCTACGCACATCCAGTGAGTGCAGCCTGCGCTCCCTTTCAGAGGAGTGTGGGTTGGGATAAAACACTGGGAGGAAGATGTCCTGGGTCATGTGAAAATGGGAGACGACCTTCGGGAGAAAAGCCGGATGAGGCCTGAGCTAGACCTTACCCTTATAAAAAACTGTGTAAGGGGGCTCAGACGTGAGGGCCCTGAGATCCGAAACCCGTCGAGCCAAGGTAATTGCCACGAGGAACGTGATCTTGAATGAGAGATATAACAGGGAGCAGGTGGACAGAGGTTCAAATGGCGGGCCTGTAAGCCTGGAGAGGACTACATTGAGGTCCCAGGAAGGGACAGGCTGACGCGTGTGTGGGAAGATCCTGTCCAAACCCTTGAGAAAACGACTGACCACAGGGTTTACAAAGTCCGAGAGACCATCTGAGCCCGGATGGAAGGCAGAGATAGCGGCCAAGTGGACCCTTATTGATGACCGGGACAAGTCTTGATGCTTTAAGTGAAGGAGGTAGTCCAGTATAAACGGTATGGAGGCAAGGAGCGGCAACTGACTACGTTGCTCCGCCCAGATGGAAAACCTTTTCCACTTGGCCAGGTAAGTAGCTCTGGTGGAGGGGTTCTACTACCCAGGAGGACTTGTCTGACCTGGTCAAGAGATGTCAAGAGTAACAAGAAGGGTTTCTTCAGGTATGTTGGCAACAAGAAGAAAGCCAAGGAAAGTGTGGGCCCCTTACTGAATGAGGGAGGCAACCTAGTGACAGAGGATGTGGAAAAAGCTAATGTGCTCAATGCTTTTTTTGCCTCTGTCTTCATTAACAAGGACAGCTCCCAGACTGCTGCGCTGGGCATCACAACATGGGGAGTAGATGGCCAGCCCTCCTTGGAGAAAGAGGTGGTTAGGGACTATTTAGAAAAGCTGGACGTGCACAAGTCCATGGGGCCGGACGAGTTGCATCCGAGAGTGCTAAAGGAATTGGCGGATGTGATTGCAGAGCCATTGGCCATTATCTTTGAAAACTCGTGGTGAACGGGGGAAGTCCCAGATGACTGGAAAAAGGCTAATGTAGTGCCAATCTTTAAAAAAGGAAAGAAGGAGGATCCTGGCCAGTCAGCCTCACCTCAGTCCCCGGAAAAATCATGGAGCAGGTCCTCAAAGAATCAATCTTGAAGCACTTACATGAGAGGAAAGTGATCAGGAACAGTCAGCATGGATTCACCAAGGGTAGGTCATGCCTGACTAATCTAATCGCCTTCTATGATGAGATTACTGGTTCTGTGGATGAAGGGAAAGCAGTGGATGTATTGTTTCTTGACTTTAGCAAAGCTTTTGACACGGTCTCCCACAGTATTCTTGTCAGCAAGTTAAAGAAGTATGGGCTGGATGAATGCACTATAAGGTGGGTAGAAAGTTGGCTAGATTGTCAGGCTCAACGGGTAGTGATCAATGGCTCCATGTCTAGTTGGCAGCCGGTGTCAAGTGGAGTGCCCCAGGGGTCGGTCCTGGGGCCGGTTTTGTTCAATATCTTCATAAATGATCTGGAGGATGGTGTGGATTGCACTCTCAGCAAATTTGCGGATGATACTAAACTGGGAGGAGTGGTAGATACGCTGGAGGGCAGGGATAGGATACAGAGGGACCTAGACAAATTGGAGGATTGGGCCAAAAGAAACCTGATGAGGTTCAATAAGGATAAGTGCAGGGTCCTGCACTTAGGACGGAAGAACCCAATGCACAGCTACAGACTAGGGACCGAATGGCTAGGCAGCAGTTCTGCGGAAAAGGACCTAGGGGTGACAGTGGATGAGAAGCTGGATATGAGTCAACAGTGTGCCCTTGTAGCCAAGAAGGCAAATGGCATTTTGGGATGTATAAGTAGGGGCATAGCGAGCAGATCGAGGGACGTGATCGTCCCCCTCTATTCGACATTGGTGAGGCCTCATCTGGAGTACTGTGTCCAGTTTTGGGCCCCACACTACAAGAAGGATGTGGAAAAATTGGAGAGTCCAGCGAAGGGCAACAAAAATGATTAGGGGACTGGAACACATGACTTATGAGGAGAGGCTGAGGGAACTGGGATTGTTTAGTCTGCAGAAGAGAAGAATGAGGGGGGATTTGATAGCCGCTTTCAACTACCTGAGAGGTGGTTCCAGAAAGGATGGTTCTAGACTATTCTCAGTGGTAGAAGAGGACAGAACAAGGAGTAATGGTCTCAAGTTGCAGTGGGGGAGGTTTAGGTTGGATATTAGGAAAAACTTTTTCACTAGGAGGGTGGTGAAACACTGGAATGCGTTACCTAGGGAGGTGGTGGAATCTCCTTCCTTAGAAGTTTTTAAGGTCAGGCTTGACAAAGCCCTGGCTGGGATGATTTAGTCGGGGATCGGTCCTGCTTTGAGCAGGGGGTTGGACTAGATGATCTCCTGAGGTCCCTTCCAACCCTGATATTCTATGATTCTATGGTCCGAACAAGACACCTCTGTGGCACTTAGCTATGGATCATCCAGGCCATAAGGTGGAGCAACTCCAGAGTCGGGTGCCGGAGTCGGCCCTGGTCCTGCGTGATCAGGTCGGGGACCAGCGGTAAGGTGAGTGTGGTCGCTATGGACATTTCCAGGAGCGAGGTGAACCAGTGCTGCCACAGCCACACTGGCGCTATTAGTATGACTCGGTCCCGGTCCCTGAGGATCTTGAGGAGCACCCTGTGGACTCGGGGGATGGGTGGGAAAGCATATAGCAGGCAGCCCTCCCATTAGAGAAGGAAGGTGTCTCCGATGGACCCTGAGCCGTGGCTCCTGAGGGAATAGAACATCTGACATTTCCTGTTGCCCAGAGTGGCGAACAGGCCTATCTGGGGAGAGCCCCAGAACCGGAAGATTGAGCTCGCCACGTCTGGCCGAAGGGACCATTCGTAGCCATTGAAGGTCTGGCTGAGGCTGTCTGCCACTGTGTTTCGCACCCCTAGGAGGTATGAGGCCTGCAGGTGGATCGAGTGCTCTATGCAGAAGTCCCACTGCACAAGGGCTTCTCGGCACAGGGAGAGGAGCGTGCACCCCCCTGTTTGTTGATACAAAATATCGCCGAGGTGTTGTCCATGAGAACTGAAACACATCTGCCCATTATGTGCGTTTTGAAAGCGTAGCATGCCAGACGCACTGCCCTCAGCTCTTTGACATTGACGTGAAGAGTGAGGTCCACCACAGACCAGAGGCCTTGGGTCTTGAGGTCCCCTAGGAGAGCCCCCCAACCCAGATCCGAGGCGTCTGACACCAAGGTGAGCGAGGGCTGAGGGCTGGCAAAAGGCACCCCTGCGCAAACCACTCAAGGGTCGAGCCACCATAGAAGGGAGTCCAGTACTAGGCGGGGCAGGGTTACGACCCTGTCCATCGCATCTCTGGCTAGTCGGTACACTGACGCCAGCCAAGACTGGAGTGGGCGCAGCCTGAGCCTGGCATGCTGCACCACGTATGTGCAGGAGGTCATGTGTCCCAGCAGCTTTAGACAGTTTCTTGCTGACATCATGGGGAACCGTCTGAGGCTCTGTATGATGTCCTGAAATGAGCAAAACCTGGACTCCGAGAGAGTCCAGGACCGCGCCTATGAATTCTATCTTCTGCACCGGTGACAGAGTAAATTTCTCCTCATTCAGGAGGAGACCTAAGTCGAGGAAGGTCCTCCTTATAAACTCGACCTGAGCTTCCACCTGGGCTCTTGAGTGACCTCTGATCAGCCAGTCGTCAAGGTATGGAAAAACTTGTATCTGGCGCTTGCGCAGCAACGCCACGACGACTGCCATGCATTTTGTGAATACTTGGGGGGCAGTCAACAGTCCGAACGGGAGGACGGTAAACTGGTAGTGGCTTCTGTTCACCACGAATCTGAGGTAGCGTCTGTGATGTGGGACTACTGCGATATGAAAATACGCATCCTTCAAGTTGAGGGCGGCGTACCAGTCTCGTGGATCCAGTGAGGGGATAATGGAGGTTAGTGAGACCATGTAAAACTTGAGTTTCTTTATGTACTTGTTTAGCTGTTGCAGGTCCAGTATGGGTCTGAGGCCCCCCTTGGCCTTCGGTATGAGGCAATACCGGGAAACCCTTGCCCCTTAGCTCCTGAGGAACCTCCTCCACTGCCCCTACTGAGAGCAGGGACTGCACCTGTTGAATTAGAAGTTGCTCGTGAGAGGGGTGTGGGAGGGTACAGAATTGGATGGAATACCCCCTCTCTACCGTGTGGAGGACCCATCAGTCTGAAGTAATTCGAGACCAGGCACAGCAGAAAGGGAATAGATGGGATGAGAAAGTAAGATGGGAAGGATCCAAAGGTCATACTGGCAAGCCGTCCTCGACTGTACCCTCAAAAGGGTGGTCTAGAGCCTGGTGGGGCCCTGGGCTGGCCCGAGCTTTGTCCAGAGGGCGGGCGTTGCCTCCTCCGAGTGCTCCTATTCTGCCTACGTGGTGGAGCGTCTTGACGGTTTTGGGGTTGGTAAGGACGAGGGGCAGGTTGAGGCGTAAAATGTCTGCACTGGGTAGCAGGCATGTGAAGCCCCAGTGAACAAAGGGTAGCCCTAGAGTCCTTCAAGCTGTGAAGTCTCTTATCCGTCTTCTCGGAGAAGAGAGCTACACCCTCGAAGAGAAGGTCTTGAATGGTCTGCTGGACCTCATGGGGAAAACCAGAGACCTGTAGCCAGGAGCCTCTCCTCATAACTACCCCTGTGGCCGAAGGCTGAGGTATCGGCGCCGAAACCATGTGAGTTGGCAGGGCCACTCCGCCCCAGGGTGGCGCTGATGGTGGCACGAACGACGCTGAGGACACCGACACCGTTCTGGAGTGCGGACCATGGACTTGACCCTGGCTCTAATGGTACACCCAGGGTGTTCAGAAGAGCCATTGAGCAGGTGGTTGTCACTGTTGCTGCCACGGTGCCGGGTATGGTTGGAGACTGCACCGGGACCTGGACCTTATGCTCCGCAATCTGCTAGATTGAGCTGAGTCCACCTCCAACTCGGAGGTCTCCGAATAAGACAACCACGGAGGAGCAGTCCTCTGGGTCGCCAACAAACGACAACTCGATTCCGGGGAGCGGTGCGCTTCCTACGTCTGTGCAGGCGGTGCTGGAGATGGAGACCAGGGGTAAGCCAACCATGATGGTCCGTCGGAGTGGAACGGGGGCATGCAGTCGCCAGAGATTTGTCCCTCCTTTAGGTGGAGGACGGCACCGGGAGATGCATTAGGTCCACTGTTGCCTTGAACGCCTCCGGGGTCGATGGTGGTTGTATGTCCACCAGATGGTCCGGGGACTGAGGAGGGTTTGGACTCGACTGGACCTCGGCCGGGGCAGGAGTTGACGAAACCCTGGGCAGAAGCGAGGCGGAGGCCGTCTGTCCCAAGCCACTCGTGGACGGCACCGGCCTCTTAGGTGTCAAGGGGGGGGGTAACCGGTCACTCACCGGCCTCTTCGTCTTTAACGGCACCAGAGATGGAGAACGGTGCCGACTGAGGCCAACGTCCTATGGCCCGAGTAGTGGCGGTGCCGGTGGGCTTTAGAGTCCTTAGCTGGGCCTGTTTCGCACGCCGTTGGTGCCGGAGCGCTGCGCTCCGAAGACGACATGCTCAGTGCTGGGTCGTTGTGTCCTGGGTCAGATTGCGGTCTCAGAGCCATCTCCATGAGCAGGAGTTTTAGTCTCTGCTCTCTGTCCTTACGGGTTCTTGGGTAGAAACCCTTGCAAATGCGGCACTTGTCCTTTTGGTGAGTCTCACCAAGGCACCGCAGGCAAGACGAGTGAGGATCGCTCTTGGGCATAAACTTTCCACAAGACTCAGAGAGTTTAAATCCCGGAGACCTGGGCATACCCCGAAGGGGAAACGAACGATCTAACAAACCACTACTAACTGTATGAAAAAGTATAACTACAGAGAATAACTATTGAACTATGTACACTAAGAACAAAGACACTGCTAAGGTGCTTGCTGTAAGAGCGAGCAAAGTTCCAGCTAGCCATCACGGGCAATAAGAAGGAACTAAGGGGATGGAGGGCCGGCGGGGTCAGATATTGGGAGCCATGAAGGCGCCACTCCAGGGGCTGCCCAGGCTGACCCTACGGACGCTGCTAGGGGAAAAATCTTCCGGCTAGCGTGCATGTGGCACGCATACACCTGCTTGGAATGGACACGAACAATCACTCCTAGAAGAAGGAGAGGGTGTCCTTCTCCCGCTGTGCCTGCCCTTCCACACGTTCAGATCCTGTCCCTAGCACCCAGGCCTGGGCAAGGAGTGGAGGGAGCGTGACCAGCCATTTTTCATGCCTGCCGCTCCAGGTCGCTGCTTTGGGCGGTGCAGCGGCTGCCTGTAAGAGCCAGGCTGGGGAGGCAGCAGCCGGCTGCCCCCTGTCCAGGCCTGGCTGCAGGCACAAGGGCCAAGCAAGCCAGAGTCCCCTCTCCCTCCCAGCATGTATTTGGCTTGCTCGGCCGTAGGTAACAATGGTGGGGCAGGGAAAGTGCAGTGGGCCTGGGTTAAGTGATGAGCAGGGGGGTCGCTGGGCAGAACAGACACGTGGGGGTGGTCATGTGTCCTCCTCTTTACATTGTGCTCTCCCAGCATCAGGAGCCATGAGTCATCTATGAAGAAAATGGACATAAAAGGCCATAAGAAGAGGTTCTTCAAATACATTAGGAGCAAGTGAAAGTTGAAGGAAAGTGTAGGTCCTCCACTTAGCAGGGAAAAAGAGTTAATGACATCAAGATGGCTGAGGTGTTTAATGCCTACTTTGCGTCAGTCTTCGCTAAAATGGTTAATGGTGACCCACTACTCCACACGTGTAATATTAACATGAAGGCGGAAGGAATGCAAGCCAAAACAGGGAAAGAACAGGTTAAAGAATATTTAGATAAGTTAGATGTATTCAAGTCAGCATGGCTGGATGAAATTCATCTTAGGTAGTTAAGTACTAGCTGAAACAATCTTGAATTGTTAGCAATTATCTCAGAATTCAAGGAGATTGCTGAGGTTCCAGAGGACTAGAGAAGGGCAAACATAGTACCGATCTTTAAAAACGGGAACAAAGAGGATCCAGGGAATTATACATCAGTCATCCTAAATGGAAAGATACTGAAGCAAATTATTAAACAAGCAATTTGTAAGCACCTGGAAGATAACAGGGTTATAAGGAGATAGCCAGCATGGAGGTGTCAAAAATAAACCATACCAAAGCATACCAATTTCTTTTGTTGACAGGGTTACTGGCCTACAGGGTCGGGGGGAAAACAGTAGACATGATATATATTGACTTCAGTAAGGCTTTTGACACAGTCCGACATGACATTCTCATAAGCAAACTAGGGAAATGTGGTCAAGGTGAAACTACTATAAGATGGGTGCACAACTAGTTGAAAGATCATATTCAAAGAGTAATTATCAATGATTTGCTGTCAAACTGGGAGGGTGTCATTCCGGGATCCAGTGCTATTTGATATTTTCATCAATGGCTTGGATACTGGAATGGAGAGTATGCTTATAAAATCTGCAGATGACACCAAACTGGGCAGGATTGCAAACACTTCGGAGGACAGGATCAGAATTCAAAACAACCTTGACAAATTGGAGAATCGATCAGAAATCAACCAAATGAAATTCAGTAAAGATAAGTGCAAAGTACTACTCTTAGGAAGGAAAAACCAAATACACAACTACAAAATAGGAATAACTGGCTTGGTGGTAGTACTGCTGAAAACGGTCAGGAGGCTATAGTGGATCACAAACTGAATATGAGTCTATAATGTGATTAGCCTTTTTTGTAAATGCATACCATTCCAGAGTATATTAACAGCAGTGTTATACGTCAAACATGGGAGGTAACTGTCCCGCGCTACTCAGCACTGGTGAGGCTTCAGCTGGAGTACTGCGTACAATTCCGGGCACCACACCTAAGCAAAGTTGTGGACAAACTGGAGAGAGTCCAGAGGAGAGCAACAAAAAAGATAAAAGGTTTAGAAACCCTGACCTATAAGGAAAGGTTAAAAAAACTGGGCATGTTTAGTCTTGAGAAAAAGAAAACTGAGGGGGGACCTGATAACAGTTTTCAAATATGTTAAGGGTTGTTATAAAAAGAAGAAGGTTATCAAATCTTTTTTGTGTCCACTGAAGGTAGAATGGGACATAATGGACTTAATCTGCAGCCAGGGAAATGTAGGTTAGATATCAGGAAAAGGTTTTCTAATGATAAGGATAGGCTCTGGAACAGGCTTCCACAAGAGAGGTTGTGGAATTCCCATCATTGGAGGTTATTAAGAACAAGTTGGACAGAACCCTATCCAGGATGATCTAGGTTTACTTTGTCCTACCTCTGGACAGGGGGCTGGACCTGATGACCTCTCAAGGACCTTTTCCAGCCCTACATAGCTATGATTCTAAAGGAGATTTATTTCCTGCTTCTAATGTAAACTACTATGTATAGGAAGTCATTTTAAACTCAGTCTACACAGAGAAAGTATAACAAAAAACAATTATTTGAAGAAAAATTAACTTTCATAGTAGAGAGACATGGTTGATCTGAAGAAGAGCTCTGTGTAAGCTTGAAAGCTTGTCTCTCTCACCAACAGAACTTGGTCCAATAAAAGATATTATCGGTCTCTCTAGTACCCTGGGCCCATACAGCTACAACAACACTGCACACAACTTTCATAGTACTTAACTAAGACTTTTGTAGACGGTGATAATTCTAAAGACTAGAGTCCTCAAAGACTTCACGTTAGTCAATCAAATGTCATGTTCCAAAACACAATTACCAAACCAAAAGGGCCATTTCCTGCACAGATGCACCGATGTTGAAAGTATATGTCCAGAAGGCAAACTGAATTACAAGCATAAAGAATGTCACCTTTGAGACTGGAATCAACTATTCAAGCAATGGCACTTTTTCATTTATAATAGTAAAAGAAATAAACTGACAACTGTGAGAAAAAACCCTGAGGCTGTTTAAAGGAAAGTACAATGAGGCACTTAAGACTTAATGTGCATGCAACAAGAAATCCAAGCTTCATTTGCTTACAGTGTGGAAAGGAACATATTTCTCCTACAATGAAAAGGAAATCTCTGTACATTTTACAAATATAGAAAAAGATAGGAAGGACAGAGGTCTAGCGATGTCTTATCTCCCTCCTCCACCCTGCAATCTAAATTCAAATGTATAATAAGAAAGTCTATTTGTGCTTACTTTACAGTTTCCTTTTTTGAGTAATAAGCTCAACAGATCCACTATAATGGGTGCACTGGCCTGCTTACAGCTTGGGAGCAGAAACAGAACTTTCTGTCACTGGCAGTAGGTAAATAGCCTACCACCTAACGTTCCATCCGGTCGAGACAACTTCCACAGCCAAGACCATTCAAATATACTTTCCTTAATTTTTGATTGTGTTAAATATACTTTGAGGGAAAAGCACTACAATGTCTCCTACTGAAAGGCATGGTAAATTCCACCTCACAGCAACAACCCCAAATACCTGGATCACCCAGCACAGAGATGAAAACTGATATCCATTGTTTCCAAAGTGGACCAGATATGTGCATCTTATTACTTGAGAAAGGAAATTTTCAGGTAAGCATGGATAAATTCATCTCCTCTTTTTTGTGCTAAGGTTCACAAATCTGTTATGATGGGATTTTCATAGCAGTGCGCCTCCGGTGTTGGAAGTAGGATCATCCTTTAGATGTAGGCATCCAGAAGTAGGTGTGCATGCGCACATGTTAAATGATGTTGGCTAAGACTGAATGATCAATATGCAGAACTTAGTGAACTTCGGTATTGATGGTGATGTGAACATCTAGCAGATCCTAATACAGATGGCATGTCAACTCTGCCTTGAAACTGTCAGTGCTCCTAAAGATGCTCTGATGCTTAACCAAAGGAGGAATATTTCTTGGATTTATTTAGGGAATAAATGCTACAAAAGCTGCAAGGAATACCTGTTTGCGTAAAAAAGTACAATACCAGGTCTAATTAGAGAAAGTTCTTAACTTCAAATAAAACCAAATTATCTAACTGGAAATAGTAGCCATCAGGAGGCTTACTCTAATGGACAGGAAGTGTAACTGCAGGGGGTTACACACCACATTGCTGTGAGGAACAAAATGAGGTTCCAAGGTGGTACTCTAGGATCGTGCAGGGTTGGAATAAGGTTGATGCCCAAAGGAAGCATTTAATGTTGGAAATTTTATAGAAATGTACTTACCACAGAGACTTGACCTTTTTGCTGTGATATTTATATACCCACAATAAAACCCTCCTAGGCTATGTTTCACTGGTTTACCACGGTCACTAAACTATAGACTTTGCACTACCCAGTAGAAAAAGTTCAGTTGGCTAACTTCTCTTTTGGGGTGCATGAGACCAATAATCACTTCAACAAAGTATTCATTTTAAACCTACCTGGAGAAATGGTCTTACAATAGCAGACCTCCTCTGTGAGATACACCTCAGGAGGAAACAAAGCTGAAGAGACAATCTTTCCCAAAACCAAATGCAGCCCTGGGATATGGCTGGGAATTGGAGATACACATTATTGAACCAAATTGTTAGTCTATAAATTTGAAATAAAGTTTGGAATTTCCCTCAGAAAACCCCGACAGCAAGAAAGGCTGGCTGAGGCTGCATGCCATTGTGAGAACAGGAAAAAAAAAAAAATGGAGGGAACTTCAAGGGACAGGGACAGGACATTCCCCTGCTGCCAGTGACTGTGGGGTCTGGTCCTATCCCCAAGTTTCAAGAAGGGTATAGTCCTCATTGTAAGAGATTTATGGACCTTAGCATGAAGAAAAAAGGCAAGGTTTACAAATCTCTAAAGACTGACATTTATTCTGCGTAAGAAACTTGTTATTTAAATCAAGGATATATTTTACACAGATGGGATGGACAACTACTTTAGATGTTCTAAAGTAGATGTTTAGATGTTTTAACTGTAACGTACACGTTAGGCAAATAACCAGGTGAAGAATCATAGAATATCAGGGTTGGAAGGGACCTCAGGAGGTCATCTAGTCCAACCCCCTGCTCAAAGCAGGACCAATCCCCAATTAAATCATCCCAGCCAGGGCTTTGTCAAGCCTGACCTTAAAAATACCTAAGGAAGGAGATTCCACCACCTCCCTAGGTAATGCATTCCAGTGCTTCACCACCCTCCTAGTGAAAAAGTTTTTCCTAATATCCAACCTAAACCTCCCCCACTGCAACTTGAGACCATTACTCCTTGTTCTGTCATCAGCTACCACTGAGAACAGTCTAGAGCCATCCTCTTTGGAACCCCCTTTCAGGTAGTTGAAAGCAGCTATCAAATCCCCCCTCATTCTTCTCTTCCGCAGACTAAACAATCCCAGTTCCCTCAGCCTCTCCTCATAACTCATGTGTTCCAGTCCCCGAATCATTTTTGTTGCCCTCCGCTGGATGTTTTCCAATTTTTCCACATCCTTCTTGTAGTGTGGGGCCCAAAACTGGACACAGTACTCCAGATGAGGCCTCACCAATGTCGAATAGAGGGGAAGGATCACGTCCCTCGATCTGCTGGCAATGCCCCTACATATACATCCCAAAATGCCAAAAGTGAAATGCTTGCTGAATGAGGGAGGCAACCTAGTGACAGAGGATGTGGAAAAAGCTAATGTACTCAATGCTTTTTTTGCCTCTTGTCTTCACGAACAAGGTCAGGTCCCAGACTACTGCACTGGGCAGCACAGCATGGGGAGGAGGTGACCAGCCCTCTGTGGAGAAAGAAGTGGCTCGGGACTATTTAAAAAAGCTGGACGAGCACAAGTCCATGGGGCCAGACTTTTGGGATTGCATATGCATCCGATGAAGTGAGCTGTAGCTCACGAAAGCTCATGCTCAAATAAATTGGTTAGTCTCTAAGGTGCCACAAGTACTCCTTTTCTTTTCACTTGTCCTTGTTGAACCTCATCGGATTTCTTTTGGCCCAATCCTCTAATTTGTCTAGGGCCCTCTGTATCCTATCCCTACCCTGCAGCGTATCTACCTCTCCTCCCAGTTTAGTGTCATCTGCAAACTTGCTGAGGGTGCAATCCACACCATCCTCCAGATCATTTATGAAGATATTGAACAAAACCGGCCTGAGGACTGACCCTTGGGGCACTCCACTTGATACCGGCTGCCAACTAGACATGAAGCCATTGATCACTACCGTTGAGCCCAACAATCTAGCTAACTTTCTATCCACCTTATAGTCCATTCATCCAGCCCATACTTCTTTAACTTGCTGGCAAGAATACTTTGGGAGAGTGTGTCAAAAGCTTTGCTAAAGTCAAGGAATAACACGTCCACCGCTTTCCCCTCATCCACAGAGCCAGTTATCTCGTCAAAGAAGGCAATTAGATTAGTCAGACATGACTTGCCTTTGGTGAATCCATGCTGACTGTTCCTGATCACTTTCCTCTCCCCTAAGTGCTTCAGAATTGATTCCTTGAGGACCTGTTTCATGATTTTTGCAGGGACTGAGGTGAGGCTGACTGGCCTGTAGTTCCCAGGATCCTCCTCCTTCCCTTTTTTAAAGATGGGCACTACATTAGCCTCCCCCGATCGCCATGAGTTTTCAAAGATAATGGCCAACGGCTCTGCAATCACATCCGCCAACTCCTTTAGCACTCTCGGATGCAGCGCATCCGGCCCCATGGACTTGTGCTCGTCCAGCTTTTCTAAATAGTCCCTAACCACTTCTTTCTCCACAGAGGGCTGGTCACCTCCTCCCCATGCTGTGCTGCCCAGTGCAGTAGTCTGGGACCTCACCTTGTTCGTGAAGACAAGAGGCAAAAAAAGCATTGAGTACATTAGCTTTTTCCACATCCTCTGTCACTAGGTTGCCTCCCTCATTTAGTAAGGGGCCCACGCTTTCCTTGACTTTCTTCTTGTTGCTAACAACCTGAAGAAACCCTTCTTGTTACTCTTAACATCTCTTGCTAGCTGCAACTCCAGGTGTGATTTGGCCTTCCTGATTTCACTCCTGCATGCCCGAGCAATATTTTTATACTCTTCCCTGGTCATTTGTCCAATCTTCCACTTCTTGTAAGCTTCTTTTTTGTGTTTAAGATCAGCAAGCATTTCACTGCTAAGCCAAGCTGGTTGCCTGCCATATTTACTATTCTTTCTACACATCGGGATGGTTTGTCCCTGTAACCTCAATAAGGATTCTTTAAAATACAGCCAGCTCTCCTGGACTCCTTTCCCCCTCATGTTATTCTCCCAGGGGATCCTGCCCATCAGTTCCTTGAGGAGGTCAAAGTCTGCTTTTCTGAAGTCCAGCGTCCGTATTCTGCTGCTCTCCTTTCTTCCCTGTGTCAGGATCCTGAACTCGACCATCTCATGGTCATTGCCTCCCAGGTTCCCATCCACTTTAGCTTCCCCTACTAATTCTTCCCGGTTTGTGAGCAGCAGGTCAAGAAGAGCTCTGCCCCTAATTGGTTCCTCCAGCACTTGCACCAGGAAATTGTCCCCTACATTTTCGAAAAACTTCCTGGATTGTCTGTGCACCGCTGTATTGCTCTCCCAGCAGATATCAGGGTGATTGAAGTCTCCTATGAGAACCAGGGCCTGCGATCTAGTAACTTCTGTGAGTTGCCGGAAGAATGCCTCATCCACCTCATCCCCCTGGTCCAGTGGTCTATAGCAGACTCCCACCACGACATCACCCTTGTTGCTCACACTTCTAAACTTAATCCAGACTAAGAAGACTAAGTTAAGTTATATGTGAAAGATAACATATATAGATGTTTCCAGCTAACCATCTTGTGACACACAGATGAGCGAGCAAACAAACAAACAAAAAAACCCAACCAATCAGGACAATATAAAATACTGCAAATACACTAACTACACTATTTATACAAACTAGAATTACTGAAGCTAAGTCATCTCCAAGAAGTATTCAGCAGACTTAACAGTATAGCCCACTGCTTTTCTTGCCTCCTTCACCAGCTAGGAGTATGCAATATTTCTACCTCCAAGTGCACTGAAAGTTGGATACTAAGGGTGAAGGGTAGGGGGTTAATTAACAACCACTGTCAACATTTCCAGGACCCAGAAAATCCTGCTAAAAACACGAACAACCACAGAGTGTATGGTTTACTAATATTTCTGAGAGCCAGGCATTTGCAAATTTTATCCATGGCCCAATTCTCTGGCTTGGTAAGGACCCGGCCCTCCTGCCCGCCAAGGGTGTCTGGAGTGCTTCAGGGAGACCTGGCCCTCTCCTTCACCTCTGGGTTGCTCTCTGTTTCAGGCACAAGCTCCTCTCTGCAGCTGGGGCAGTCTGGCTTAGGGCTCCTGACTAGAGAGAAGGAACTAGAGCATTTGCAACCTAGAGCATTTGCAATCTGCCCCAGCAGCAATCCCTTCAGAGAAGGGATATGAGGAAAGGCTGGCTAGAAACTCCTGGCCAAAAAAGATAGAATTAAAAAAAATATTTACATTTGTTTATGGCATCTCCAATGGAGTAAAATTCAAAATCTTTGGGTATTTCTATCCCTGAAAGCCTCTGCTACAATGGAGAGACCCCTGGTCAACTGTTCACCCAGGAGTGGAGGCAGAGAGCTATGGGGCTTTTCCACAGAGGGGCAGTCCTGGCCCCAGTCCTTGCCCCAGGCTGGCTGTCAATCTCAGATCTGACTCCAACCTGCAAGGAGAGGCCCAACATCCCACAGGACAGACATAGTCTTTGTTGCTGGTTAACTAGAAGCTAGAATACTAGTTACTCAAATAATTGTATTTGTTGCATGATTCCTTTTGATCCCTAAGCATTTTGCAACATACACATTAAACAACACCCCTGCAAACAAACTGGTTATCCTATTCTAAAATTCATAGATTAAAAATAAAAAAAAGTGTAAGAGGAAAACGTAATTAATTTCAGTCTGTACCATGTCTAGTCTTGGCACATTTTCTGGTGCTAGAACAATAATCATGGTCCAAGAATGAAAATTCAATGCCAAACCCTGTCCTATTTTTG
This sequence comes from Chelonia mydas, assembly GCF_015237465.2. Lineage (NCBI taxonomy): Eukaryota > Metazoa > Chordata > Testudines > Cheloniidae > Chelonia > Chelonia mydas. The sequence continues at coordinate 36,627,544 of NC_051252.2, forward strand.
TCAGATGGAAGTCACGAACCCTGGCAGGTTTCTTCCGAGTGTTGCATTTTTCACAGCTGAAGAAATAGCTACTTACAGCATTATTTGGCTGTAAATTTACTGCTACTTATAGCTATTGGGATTATTGTTGGGTATATCACAAAATAGGAGTTTCCAGTGGAGACAAGCCAAGAAGTTTTACTTAGGATCTTTAATTACTTCCATTCTGTTTTGGCTCCTCTGCTTCTATAGCAAATAAATAATGTTGCACTTGTAAAAGCACCTTTCATCAAGGATTTCAAAGTGGTATTACTATATCCATTTTACAGATGGGGAAATTGAAGCAGAAAGAGGTTGAGAGAGATTTACCCAACGTTACATAGCAAATGACAGAAACCCAGAGACCAGATTTACAGGCCACTGTTCTAACCACTACACAACATTGCCCCCAGCAAAATGACTAGATTTCAGCTCTTTATTTGAAATTATCACTCAGTCCATAACTTCTTAGATTTGTTGTTGCATTTGAAGCCTATTCTAAATTTAATGACAAAATATTAGCATTAATTAATGTGTGTAATTTATCAGCATTATTTCTTCTATACAGATCCTACAAAGGCAGTTAACAAAAGTTGTTCTACATAAGTATAAAACTAGCACAGCAGATTTTACTCGGAAGCCGGCAGGTCTAGCAGGAAGGCCGTAGCTCAATAGTCCTTCCAACCCCAGCATCCTGGGATGGGCTTGCATAGCAGTCAGCAAGGCTAACGGTCAAGCTTCATTCAGTCGTTCCTAGTGCCCCAGAGTTCTCCTGGCAGTAGCCAGTAGGGGGCACCCAAGACCTCCATCTCCACCGGTCTCGGCTAAGGGCCCCAGGGGAGTGGGATTAAGTGCTTCATTTGTCTCTTTCTACTGCATCTAACTAGCCCCCCCCGTGCTGCTTCCTAACTCCCTGCTCTCTCTTCAGTTTGGGGCATAGCTGCAGTCCTCTCCCCAATCTAGCAGGGAGTTCCCAGTCTCAGCAGCTCACATGGTCAAATAAGTATTCCCCAGCTCTCCTCCGAGTGTTCAGTTATTCTATCTCAACAGGGAGTGAGGGTGGAGAAAGTGTCATAAGAATGGCCATACTGGGTCAGACCAAAAGTCCATCAAGCCCAATATCCTGTCTGCCGACAGTGGCCAATGCCAGTTGCCCCAGAGGGAGTGAACCTAATAGGTAAAGATCAAATGATCTCTCTCCTGCCATCCATCTCCACCCTCTGACAAACAGAGGCTAGGGACACCATTCCTTACCCATCCTGGCTAATAGCCATTAATGGACTTAACCTCCATGAATTTATCTAGTTCTCTTTTAAACCCTGTTATAGTCCTAGCCTTCAGGCTCTTACCCTCCTGGTTGTGGTTTTACCCACAATCCAGATCTTTCTCCTGTGGATAGTTCTGTCCCCAGAAGCTGAAAACTGTCTTGTTACCTTCGGATAGCCTCTCCTTCATTCCTATTCTCCCCCGCATTGCCACTCTCCCCCTCCTTTGAAGCATGCTCCATAGCTGCTGAGGGATGAGACCCTCTTGGTCCAATACTGCTCCTTCACTCTCTTAGTCTCTGTATAGGGTTTTAAACCCCATTACAACTAGCTCAGAGCTCAAAATATTCTCCAACATAACCATGGGCCACATATTTCTCTGCCTGCAATAAAAAAAAAAAACAGTGAACTCAGATTCTGGGTGTTGCTGATCTAAAGTAAAGGAGATTGACTTATGCTTAGAAATACTCAAAGGGATGGGAGTGGAAAGGGACGTTGCTCTCCACTCAAAATTTCAGGAAACCTATTTTTTTGCTTGTGTCCCCATTGAATGTACCATTAAATGTCTAGAACTGTTCCTTCCTATACCAACCCCCCCATGAGGCTGACTACACCCATGGCAATGTATCAATTTGCTACAAGTACAAAGGTCAAAGTGTGAACACAATCTGTTTCAGCTCCCCATCCACCACCAACATTCTCAAACATTTTTTTAAATAACCGATGATCTCAACACGAAAGGTATGCTTACACACAGATACTGGACACTGAAAGGTCTGTACATTTATTATTACCTACTGGCAATGCAGCATTAAATTGAACTCCTAGTGATTTTGGATGAACATTCAGTTTTCAGAGTTAGCAAATGAACAGAACAATAGGGGTTGTATGGCTGGGGGAAGGAAGGTGCCAAGGGTCGACTGATTCTCGTACCATCCACCCCTCCTTACTGCACACACAGGAATGTCCTCTTGAAAACCAAAACAGAATACCAAAACATAGCTGCTCTTCTACCTGTTGTCTCGTCTCTAAGAGGAACAGCAACAATGACTATAGCAAACATTTTTGTACTAAAATATATTAATTAACTACTTATACAAAGACACAAGATATATGGACTACCAATTACTTAAACAAATCAGAAGACATTTAGTTTTCACGAAGACATAATTTGACAAAAAAGAGTTAAAAGGAGGTTAAGTTGTAAGCAACATTCTTGCTAACTGCCCAGCAGAATGTGTCTCTTACTATAAACATTTAACTATTTAGTGGAGGACTAAGATGACTTTCTCCAATGATCATTCTACATTCAGTGTGCTATCCTTGCTGAATTCAACAAGTTAGCAAAGAAACACAGTTACAATCTTGCATCAGGATTATAAAATACTTCCTTAAAGCAATTAGAGATATATGATGTGAATTATGCAAAGCAAGTTGGGACCCACCTTTGGAGTGTTTTCCTGAAGATCTCTTGGGTAACGACTCCTCAATGGAATGTGCCGACGTATGTAGTGCATTTTCCAAACTGTTACTGACACTTTTTATGGGGGTCTCAGATCTTGGAGTGACCTGGAAAAAACAAATAAACAAAGCTGATATAACTTTGGAATATTCCATTTTCCTCTACTACATGAATAGTGTTTCAAATTGAGTTAAGAGCCATCAAGAGCATTACTATTCTATTCTAAAACAGTTATACATTTTTCAGTATATTTTTACAAATAACAATTTGGTGGAGGAACTTTTTAGTCAGCCATTTGTAAATCTAAATTAGCCTTCATAATCCACACAGTGGTACACAAAGTATCATTTATTTTAAAGTGTTATGTTTATGCAACAGTCCATTTTAAACACATTTTAACAAAAGAAGAGTTTGTACTTTAAGAGCAAACCTGGGTTACTATGTCAGGCAAAGGGCAACCACTTTCATGTTGTGTCATGTATCTTAAATATTACTGCAACTAGGGTGACCAGACAGCAAGTGTGAAAAATTGGGACAGCGGGTGGGGCGTAATAGGTGCCTATAGAAGAAAAAGCCCCAAATATTGGGACTGTCCCTATAAAATAGGGACATCTGGTCACCTTAACTGCAACAGATAAGAAACCAACTTCACCTCTCAGGACAAAAAACAGTGTAAGAAAGTGACTCAGTTGACTTTACAATTTGGGAGCTTGCCATCAAGATCTGAAGACTATACTTTGATGAAAAATGATTCATTGTGAAAGAGAAAAACTTGAACAAGTAGGCTGCCTCATCAAAAACTGACTTTATAGCCTAATATGTACCTTTTGAACTGCACTTAGCATAAGGAACATATTTTCACTATGACTCAAGAGCTAGAAAAACAAACATAAATCATATGAAAAACAGAACATTTAAACTCCTTTAGTTGCTGTCCACAACAATCTGCACATTTGTGCTACAATGTAGAGAAACACCTATTGTTAGTAGCGTAACGTGAAGAATTTACCACCTAAAGCAAGTCAATTAGCCTCTCTCATTTTCTAAAAAAGGAGAAGCAGATATGGAGAATGGTCACATTAGCAATAGGGCTTAAGTATCTGAAAGGTGAAAAACCTGTGTGTTTAAATAGGTTATTAACACCAACAAAAGTACTCATTTTAACAAATGCATTCCTTGAAATTCAACTGCCACATTTTGAATTAACAAGAAATCCCAGTCTGAAGGATTCTAATTTAACATAGGTTCTATCCTTTCACAAATCACAAGAGAGGAAAATGTAATCTCAGTGTAACAAAATAAACTAGTCATTATTCACGGTAACTAACATCAGAGTTTACAATTTCCTCTAAGGTTCAGTCACATAGTGATTCCAGGCAGGGCCATGAGAACGAAAGCAATTTTTTAAAAACATCTCATCCACCCCATCATTAGCCTAGTATATTGTGACTGGATTACATGTTTTAGATTTTGCATAATTTCTCTCTGTTTTTGTAGAATTATCCCTTTGTGAGGTTCACATAAGACATTGGCCTTCACATGTGTGACACGCACACACTTTAACACCTAAGTGCACAAGAGAAGGAATTTGAAAATCTGCACTCATAAAACTCATTTGTTCAAACTATGACTGTTTACACCTGTACTAGAGAAGTCGACCTGCTTTAAAAAAACACCACCAGAGCCCCCAAAAGGGAAAGACAGATTATAGGAGAAAATCTTGAGAGATGTTGGAACAGAAATGACTACAACTCCTGTCTTCCTCTTCAACATCACTAGACTGCTTTTACTTTTTTAATTCAGACATTTACTTGGAGGCCTACAGCCAAGCACACAGGTGCCTTACACCCATAAGAACAATTGTAAAACGAAGCTTTCAGATTAAAAGGCTAGCAATGAAACCCTTAGCTCAGTCACACACACACACACACAAATCCCAATGCCCTAACTAAAATTTTTCAAAGGCTTGATCGAAGAGCTAATCATGCACTGTTTCTGAAGCTCATTAAACTCAGACTCTGGTGGATTGCTGGAGAGAGACGTTCCAGAGGGCTGGGCATTCTGCTGACTCCAACCTGCTGCTGGCAGTGGAAAGTTTAACCCAAGAAACAGATTGACGTTTTCCCAAGTAAGGCCTGCTGTCACCCATTTTTGGTTACACGCAAAATCTGAATTCTTCCCAGGAAGACATAAATCCGTTTGTTATTTTTGGTAAAGATCAATTTAGCCCACATCTTGAGAAGCTGAACTCATATGTTATCTGACTCACTCTCACATCGAAGTACAGTAAATTCAAACTGACATACAACCACAACACCATGATCAGTTCCAAATGGAGCACTTTAGTTAGGGAGCTAATGGTGTTATGGTCAGGCTCACTATGACTGTTTAAAAGTCTTCACACAGATTTTAAATAACTTTTTTCCACTGACTTCCATATCCTTTGACGTTACATATCACTGAAGTTTTTCTAGAGAAAGGGAAAGTTTCAATAAAAAATGTTTTGGAATGTAAGTAATATTTTCAGATCAGCCAGCTATTTTAAAATGAAGGAATAAGTGATATTTGATTGGACCACACACACTGCAATATCCTAGGATTGCATGAACAGTGAAACTTGCAGTCCTAGAAGAAAACTGACCTGAAAAATATCAACATTTACACACAATTACGTTTTTACAGCCACACTACTCCTGAGGGAATTCTGCGCCAAGCAAATAAAAATTCTGTACACAATATTTTAAAATTCTACAAATTTTATTTGTCAATAAATAAATGTGGAGGCTCCAGCGTGGCAGTGGGGAGCACAAGTCACTGGCTGCACGAAGATGGGAGACCACCATACAACACCCACCCCTGCCCCAAGGACATGGACTCTGCACCCAACCCTGAGAAAGCGCAAGGGCAGGGCCTGCCCCAGAAACACCCCGGGGCCCTGTACACCAGCTGTGGGCAGGCAGGCTCAGCTCAGCAGGATCCAAGTATGGAGGGCTTAGTGTGGGAGGATACAGGTGTGGGGTGAGAGGGTTTTGTGGGGGGGGGGAAATCTGGGTGCGGGCAGCTCAGTGAGGAGTCGGGGGGGGAGGGGCTGGAAGCACAGTGGCTCATTGAGGGGGGTTCTGTGCAGAAATTATATATCATGATTCATTAAATACAAACCATGTTAACTGAGTCACAGTTGACAAATTTAAAATAGCAAGAAAATTCAGAGTTCAGGTTCTTATGTCATGGTTCCTATGTATTACCATGCACAAAGATAAGTTCATAATGGAAATACTGACAACCCGTTCTGTAGCTGTACAAGAGGTAATAAGAGCTACCAGTCTAAAATGTTCTCACTAATGCATGGATGGCTCAAATAGGTATGGGAAGTGGTAAATCTTTGAAGCCAGCTTTACTAATTGTTAGCTGTGCTACCCAGTGAGGATGTATAACAGTGGATTTACTACACAAATTCCTTTCATGAGAACAGCAGTGTTCATAAATGGGAAATTTAACTTGGTAAGTATTTAAGTAGAACAGTAATTATCTGCTCCCTTTCAGAATAACTAACCAGAACACAAAATATAGATGGTTTAACTGAAAACTATTTGTTGGCCTGGACTGAATTAAAACCAACACTATCTAATGTGTAACATGACTACTTATTCTCTCCAAGTTTATGAAAAGATTACATAGATGGTTTTTTGGGAACTACTTGTTCTGAAGAAATTCATGGGGGATGTTTATTCACTAATACTCTATGCAAAATAAATACGGATTTCCTTTCCTATTCAGTCATAAATATTCAGAGTATAATAAGACTAAAAACATACAAAGTGAAGGCTGGATAAGAGAATAGCACTAAGTAGCATCTAATGGCTTCAAGCACAAGAGCTGCATGAATGAATACAATCATTTCCTATTTATTGTTGAGGGAAAAATCCACATAATGTTGCAGATATGAAAAATAACTAAGGATTGGGGAGGCAGGAATCTTAGAGAGTAATGGGCTACACTAATTTTTCACCCTGTAAATTACATTGTCTGAGAGCTTCCTCTAACTCAATTTAAGATTTTTTTTTTTTTTTTCATTTCCAGACCTCTCAGGTTTGGGGCCACATATAGAGAATATTTAACAATTTTGTTCCATCTTTTATAAAGTCTTGGGGAAAATTTAAATAGCAGTCCTTTCAATCTCCAATTAGCATGAGCTAAATATTGTGGGATCATTCAGATACTACAGTACTGTTTTAGAATACCCACTCAACCAAAAGATGTTACAGCTGAAGACTGCAAATTGGGACAGGGTCGCTCCTCTTTTCTGGGTTTTTAGGTACATAGCTGCTTCTAAAAAGTGAACCCTGAGTGATTTAGGCTTCCATTTAAAAAAGAAAACAACACTCCAAAAAACCCAAAAACCTACCCATCCCTCTCAGTGTTACTCATGTCAATTTCCTAACTAGCAATAGGAGACTAGGTCACCATTCTAAGTTTGATCCATGAAGCATGAAAACCAGGGGCTAGGCTCCAAGATGCTGCCTGAGGCCCCAGTTCTGCCAACTTTTGCGTATGTGAGTAACCTCATGCATGCCTGTAGTCCCAATGAAGTGAAAGGGACTATTCACGGGTTTGTCTGCAAGACTAGGGCACTACTGATCTTAGATGTAGGCTTTTCTCTTTAAAATCCATGATACCACTGCTCACCTTCTTAAATTTACACATGTAGTTAAGACCTTTGTTGGACTGGGGCTTAAATGCCTCAGAAAGTGAAACATCTATACTGGGAATTTGACCATATCCAACAATCAATGGCCAATACTGCGCCAGGGCAAGCTTCATTGGCACAAATCATGGCTTTCCTTGCCTACACTTGGGCATGCCTTGGTGTAGCTTCATTGGGGGCCAGCCATCAATACTGGTGTAAACAAGTCAAATTCCAGATATACACCCTTGGAATAAATCCTGATGAGTAGGAATCTCTCTTTCAGTTTCTTAAATGCAGAAAGATTTACGGGTGAGCTGCAAAGGATTTTTAAAGAGTCTGGCTTGTGCCCTCTTGTTTTTTTATGACTCATAAACAAATTCCTGCTCCTGCCTTTTTACGTGTTTCTGATTTTTTGTTGTTTGTTTTAAATCTTAGACCTTGTCTGCATTAGGAATTCTGGCCACCAATGTAGCAACACTTGTGCAATCCCAGTCTAGTATAGAAATGGAAAGCTGTGATTTGCACTGCAGCAGCATACCCTGGTTTTAAATCACAGTAAGCTCTAGTGGTACAAATCACTGCTTGGCTTTCCCTATCTAACTAGGGGCTCATACCAGTGCAGTTACACAGACGGCTATTCACTGATGGCTGGAATTGGGATAAATCTCCAATGTAGAAAAGGCCTTAGAAATACCATGAAGGTCAAGTCTAGTCATCCCTGCTGTTGCTGGACAACATTCTGCATATCACAGAGCAGATGATGATGATCTGGTGGCCCATTCTCGCTGTAAATTCTATAACTCTGTGTGTATTATATGCTCACAGACCTTAATCAAAGGTGTGGCGAATGCTGACCTTTAATAGGGCTGTCAAGTGATTAATGTGATAAGTTTTTTTAAAAAGCTAATTGTGATTAATTGCACTGTTAAACAATAATAGAATACTATTTATTTAAATATTTTTGGATGTTTTCTACATTTTCAAATATATTGAAGTATAACAGAATACAAAGCATATAGTGCTTACTTTATTTTTATTACAATATATGCACTGTAAAAAACAAAAGAAATTGTATATTTCAATTCACCTAATACAAGTACTGTAGTGCAATCTCTTTAAAATGAAAGTTGAACTACAAATGTTGAATTATGTACAAAAAAAACTGTATTCAAAAACAAAACAATGTAAAACTTTAGAACCTACAATTCCACTCAGTCCTACTTCAGCCAATCGCTCAGACAAACAAGTCTGGTTACAATTTGCAGGAGATAATGCTGCCCACGTCTTGTTTAAGTCATCTGAAAGTGAGAACAGGCGTTCGTATGGCATTGCTGTAGCCGGCATCGCAAGATATTTATGTGCCAGATGCGCTAAAGCTTCGTATGTCCCTTCATGCTTCAACCACAATTCCAGAAGACATGAGTCCATACTGATGATGGGTTCTGCTCGATAATGATCCAAAGCAGAGCTGACCGACGCATGTTCATTTTCATCAACTGGAGTCAGATGCCACCAGCAGAAGGTTGATTTTCTTTTTTGGTGGTTCGGGTTCTGTAGTTTCCACATCGGAGCATTGCTCTTTTAAGACTTCTGAAAGCATTCTCCCACACCTCATCTCTCTCAGATTTTGGAAGGCACTTCAGATTCTTAAACCTTGGGTCAAGTGCTGTATCTATCCTTAGAAATCTCACATTGGTACCTTCTTTGCGTTTTGTCAAATCTGCTGTGAAAAGTGATCTTAAAATGAACATGTGCTGGGTCATCATCCGAGACTGCTATAACATGAAACATATGGCAGAATGCAGGTAAAACAGAACAGGAAACATACAATTCTCCCCCAAGGAGTTAAGTCACAAATTTAATTAACACATTTTTTTAAATGAGCATCATCAGCATGGAAGCATGTCCTCTGGAATGGTGGCCAAAGTATGAACGTTTAGTGTATCTGGCATGTAAATACCTAGCAACGCCAGCTACAAAAGTGCCATGCGAATGCCTATTCTCACTTTCAGGTGACATTGTAAATAAAAGTAGTCAGCAGTATCTCTTGTAAATGTAAACAAACTTGTTTGTTTTAGCAATTGGCTGAATAAGAAGACGGACTGAGTGGACTTGTAGGCTCTAAAGTTCTACATTGTTTTGTTTTTGAGTGCAGTTATGTAATAAAAACAAAATCTACATTTGTAAGTTACACTTTCACGATGAAGAGATTGCACGACAGTACCTTAATTGTGAAGTGAATTGAAAAATACTATTTCTTTTGCTTATTTTTACAGTGAAAATATTTGTAATTATTAATAATAATATAAAGTGAACACTTTGTATTCTGTGTTGTAATAGAAATCAATATATTTGAAAATGTAGAAAAACATCCAAAAATATTTAATAAATGTCAATTGGTATTCTATTGTTTAACAGTGCGATTAATCATGATTAATTTTTTAAATTGCTGTTAATATGTTTGAGTTGATCGCATGAGTTAACTGCGATTAATCAACTTTACTCTTTAATAAAGATTTCCTTTGTCCAGAAACCTTTACTAAAATTCCATAATGCACACAGGGCCATGGAATCTTCCAGAACACACAAAACCTGAGCTACTGCTGTAAAGCAAACAAAATTTCCTTTAAAAGAAGACTTCAGCTTTAAAAAAAAAAAAAATACATCATTAAGCAGCAAGAGGACACAACACAACACGACCAGAAGTTCCACAGCTTTCATGCAATTCTGTATTATAGTATTTATGGGGTGGGACAGAATAAAAAATGGGAAATACCGTTAATCTTTCCCCTCCACTCACTGAATCGTCACTAATATTTGATACATAATGCAGTTTTGAGCACCTAAATTAGTTACCTACTGCATAAAAGAGTCAGATCTTTTCAAATTTATAAACCATTTAAAAGGATTCAGGCCTTTTTTAGATTTTCCATTTGAGATCAGAAAGAAGTTCGTGCAAGTATAGACTGTGGATCACTTCTATATTCTGCCAGTACAACTTTTATTTTAAATAGCAAAGCAGTCAACAGAAGACAGTTTAATACTAACAGTGACTTAGGCACGTATCAGCATGATCTGATATGCAGGTCTCTATCCTGAACTACACAGTATTTTAATGTATGATTTGAGATTAAACGTGCATAAACTTCTCCTTACGTTCTTGATAGGGCTTTTGTTTATACAATTTTTTAAGGCGAAATCTCTCCAGTAGCAAGAGGCAGACCCACCATCTATACAATTAGAGTACATATGTATACAATTTTAGCTGCAGATATTCACAATATGATTCATATCTACAAAGAAAGCAACAAAACACATTGACACTTGCACTAAGTACCACGCAGGTCCATCTTATTGGTCCACTTGAAAGTATCCAAGACTTCCAGTATAGGGCTTTTTGTCTGTCTGTCTTTCTCTAAACCTTTAGACCATCTCTAAATTTGGAAAGTTTACAAAACAATTCCCAGCCAGCATCAGTGGTAGTAGTAGCCAAAGCATGACTAAGGCTCCTGCAGCCAGACCTGATTTTATCACCACTTAATTAAATCTACTGAAAGCATGTTTAATCAACACTGTGGTTAAAAAATGATCTGGCCATTGAGGCTAGCACCATTTCAGCTGAACAGGTGACAGTACTGGTTGATACACTCGAAAGGAAGCCTACACTACAAAATTAAGTCAACCTAAGTTACGTTGATGTACAGCCACCACAATAATTGAATCAGTTTTACATGTCCACACGATGCTCCTTGTGTTGGCGGTGCACGTCCTCACTGGGAGCACTTGCACTGATTTAACTGCCAGCATGGTGCATTGTGGAACAGTTTCTGAAAGGCAGCAACAGTTGATGTAAGCAATGCAGAGTACACTGACACTGCATCAACCTAACTACATCAACTTAAGCCCTATGCCTCTCGCAGAGGGAGAGTTATTAAGTCGGTGTAGTGAACAAGTTACATTGGTGAGAGCTACATTTTAGTGTAAACGCTTGCAGAGTTAGGTCGACATAAGCTACCTTATGTCGATCTAACTCTGTCGCATAGACTAGGCCTTAGGCATCAAAATAGTGTTATGCTTCTTTTGCAGTTGCCAACTCCCAGCATCGCATTTGAGAGGTGAGAGGGGAAGAGAAGGAAAGGCAAGCCTTATATTCGTTGAAGTGCAAATCAGGCAGTGAATGGACTTCTAGTTTCCCTTGTCACTGGAATAATTCACAGGTACTCTGGTCTCACTGACTAAGAACTCACAGATTCAGAAGGACATGTGAACAAGATAAAATCCATATTTTAAAACAGTGAATATAGGTTTAAAAAATGCTGTTAGATAGTGACAATATTCACATATAAAACAGGAAAACAGGGGCTGGGGAAAGCCAGCCAATGTTTAAAAGCAACATTTTCTAGTATATCGTTGACTCTACAACTCTTCAATTAAAAAGTTATTCCTAAGCAATTGGTCTGATTACTTTTGGATCCTTTTTAGTTAATTATGAAGGCTTTAAAACTGCATATTGTGCAGTATTTTAGTTTAAAAGTGTCAGTGATTTCAAACACTGTTGAGGTATATAATTATATTGTTAGCAGTTACCCAAAAGCTAAGTAGTTGGCAGTTTGCTGCCCCACATACTCAATGCAAAACTCACACAAGATGCATATATGGAAATGTGGATTTGGACGACACCAACATCATTGTCTTTACTGCCTTTTATATTTCTCCTAATTTACATACAGGCAAAGCAATTCTTGATTCATCCTGCTCTCTTCCCTTTTACCAATATGGAACATTTCAAAGGAAAAAAAATCCAAACCTTCTCTCCCAAGTTTCATATAGAGCTAATTTTAACAGCTAAGTTATGTCATTGAAAATAATCTACAACAGAAAGGCTAATAGCCCTTAACTATACTCATGGGAATAGCATCTCTAGAATTAGCACTTCTTTTGTTTTCAGCAAAAACAACAAAACCTCAAAATGGCAAAACACAAAATATACTCTGCAACTCACTCACACAGGACATGGCTTCAAGGGAAAAGTTATTATTAGACATATTGGAGTAATAATTAGAAGGCTCAATCAGGATCAGAGCCCCGTTGTGCTTGGCGCTGTGCAAACACACAGAAAGAGACAGGCTCTGTCGCAATAACCAGCTAAAGAATCACAGCACCTCAATTTATGCAATTTAAATCATACATTTAAAAACACAGATTTTTAACCGACTGGTTAAATATTTCAAAACTAGGTTGCTGTTCAACACCTTTGAAGTTGCACACTGAAATGTTTATGTGTGGTTAACAATTGTTAGCTTTGCTTTTCCATGGGTGGTTTATACCCAGTTTGAGCACTGATTTAACTAAAACAGTTTAGAGACTGGTTCAGGTAAAACAGTGCAGTCTCCTTTATTCTCCCTTTATTCTATTTTATTCCTTTTATTTATACTCACTTTTATTTCATATGAAGAGTGTCCTACTTCAATTTTGCTTAAGTTGTAATTGATAACAGTCAATAGATAATTAGAAAAAAAAATAGTATACAAACACAGGACTTGAATACATGGCTGAAGAAAAAACATCATAGTCTGCATTAAAAAAAAGTGGAGGGAAAGTCAACATCATTATGAATTCAGTGAAAGTTTTTTGGCTCTTTCTATTTGGTTTCTCACAATGGAATATTCAGTCCAATTTCCAAATAAGCTTGATTTTAAATGCCTAAATAAGATTGTCATGTTAACATTCATTATACTATTGGGTAACATTCATTTAATTAAAATGAACATACTACTAATAGAGACTATTTTACCCCCTTCAAATCCTTCCTATGCAGTTATAAAAAAACCCTCCTGGTTCATCCTATTAAACCATTTTTATGAGAAAAAACAAGAAGCCTAGGATTAGCATTAGTAAATTATGCTAGTCCAAGTAGGGAGTCTCAACTTTCCAATCTGGAAACTCAGTACCTATGCGTAACCCACATTAACATGGTGTGGCTCACTGTACCCACAAATGGTCAGGCCACAGAGAGGTCTGTGTATGCCATTGCCTCAAAGGTAAGAGAACTCCTCCTTTAGCTCATGTAGCACAGGCTCTCACTTTTAGAGCACAGGGATTTGAATGCAGGTCCATTGATGACACAACCATGCAGTTACCATCACAAATGAAAGAGGACCAGGAAGAAAGTTAGGGCTCACACTGTCCCATCTGGGGTACCACCCACTTGTCTTGAAGTCCCTGGCTGAGTCATGTGGTAGGGGAACGGCAACACTTCAATTTCTAGCCTAAACAGGTATTAACATAGTAAATGACTGAACAAGACATAATTCCTCATGATAGATGGGAGGCTAAAAATTCAGTTGAAAACCAGAGTTATCCAATAGTGCTAAGAACAATCCAATTATTACCCTTCTTTTGCAAGACTGGCATAAAGCCAGAGAGCTCCTAGATAGGACTCAGGTTCAGCTTTCAAAAAAAAAAAAAATAAAAAAATTATATACACACACACACTTTTTCAAAATTTGGTTCCATAAAAGGATTACAAATTTCAGTTACTGTTTCCTCAAAAATATTCTCAGGTCCTTCAATCAGCTGCAGCAACACAATATAAAAACAAAACTATTTTGCATGCACCTGAAAGTAAGACTTTATCACTAAAAGCAGATCCAGCGGTCAATACAGAAACCCTCTTAAGCAGCTTATTTCCAAAGTTTTAAATGAGCCTATGGAATAATATGATTGATAGATATCATATGCTACTTTCTTCGAACAGAGTTGTTGGTACAGCAATTGGAGGCTGACTGGCCTACCATTCATAAGATATCAATTTGCAACAGAATCACACAACTACAGTATCATATTAACCACTAACTGTGTTACTTCCTTTCAACTGCAAACAAAATATGGCCAAAACTAATATGTAAAAGGCTCTGATTCTGCAGCTGACTCCACCAGTCAGATCCTTACACCTGCACAGAGCCCCAGTGAAATCAGTGGGCATTCCTCAACATGGAATCAGTTGAAGGACTGATGTCCAAAACGTTACTCACCTAAGGCAGCCTTATTTCACGGTTTGTTGGAATGCCCCATTGTATAGTATTTCTTGGTCCTGGTTCAAAATTGTTTTATGTAAGTGACAGGTAGAGGAGGAAAAGTTATTGAAATAATCACCCCCAAACCCTCATCCCTGCAACAGTGGGAGTAAAATTGATATTATTAACCTGTTTTCATCTACAGTAAAAAAAAAAAAAAAAAGTATATCCTAAATCAGTGGATATCTAAAGCAAAACTTGTTCAACACCCAGAAATTTGAATTAATTAGTTCAATTTTGTTACGCATACTTACTATCTCAGAGAACACCACAAGTTTCATACTACATGGTTCACCCTCAACCTTAAGTGACTAGACTGGATCAGCAATCCACAGAATCAAAACTGCCGAACGTCTAGATCTACCTCAGACTGGACATGCAATCTCCTTCCAGATGTAAACATATAACACGAAACCCTGTATGTAATGAGTTTAACATTTCACGGCTATTATCCTTTTCTTCCTGATCCTTACAAAATATGCACATACTTCACGGACTGTAAATTGGAATTATTTCAACAATTATACATTTTTTTCTTCCCAGTTGTGTCTTGCTTGGTATGGGAAATAACATTAACATGTTGACACAAACATCATTCAAATACCATGACAGCATTGATGTTATATTTGTGCTGGAAGAGTCACTTTCATTATAAATGCATTTTCAGAGGTTTATAGCTCCTTCCAAAATTACTCCTTTGGCCTGAAGTTTCTCATACTTGTTCACGGCCCAGAAAGGATTGGGGAGAAAGTGAGCTGTTCATTTGTTTTTTAATTTTAGTAAAATTATGTGCGACTCCTTTTGAGCGAACTGAAAATGAAAAAAATAAAAGGTGGTTTTCATGTATTAATAGATTTTTCAGACACTGCTGCTCATGGATAATTCAAGTGTTTTCATTTTTAAATTCAAATTTGAACTATAAAGATTCCTAATCACTAAAACATTGAAAAGTTACAAATGAATGAAAATGGCAGTCACTGCCTGTGTGTTTTCCCTCTCAATGTAAGAGTGCACAGAGTACATTTATCTAGCTGTGTGTTCAAAGGTCTATATACATAACTGCACAGCGCCTGTGCTGCTTATTTTGATGACAGAACATGCACACAGTGTTGCTCTTAATTTTTCAAAATATAAAAAGCAAGGAATTTATATAAAAATACTACATTAATGCAAAATAATAGTTCGATTTTATATGGACAAAAAATAAAATAAACTATGGTTTCAATTTGGCTAGAAAACCACAACCTTTTACAGTCACAGACACTTTAGATAAGTCATTAGGCTATTTAAATTATACACTGTATCAACAGCATGGAAGTCTAAGGTAGTTCCACTGTATCTTGTGACAAAGGACGTCTCAGTGTTTAAGATAAACCCAGAGGAGTTTGTGCTCACAGGAGTTTAGCGGACATCAAATACCAACCCAGCAGAGCTTGTGCTCTGGCAAAGAAGCACAAATGATGGGGAAGGGCTGGCACTGGGAAAGTCTTTATAGAGCTCTGACGGCTAGGGCCCCAATGCAGCTTATCTTCTCCTGGCACCTGCGCTGACTCTTCTGGGTGATGTTGTGATCATGCAAACGTTATCAAGTCACATCATCACAACATCCAAGCCTGCAATGTTTGGATTTAATTGTGCACAATTAAACATGGTTGGATTGAATAAGATGTATTGTTTTTCCATGCTCTTTGTCCAACTATAGATTTAAGCCAACTTCTTGTTCTAAAAAGTATTAACTAGCTACCAGCATCTGAACAGCTTAGCAGCCTTCTCTTAAAAAGAAGTCTGAAATTGTTTCAAACAGATTATCTTAATTTCAAAAGACAATGAAAATATATACAGATGCTCCCTGACTTACGCAATTGTCCCATTCCGGAACACCTTGTGTAAGTCGAATTTTGCATAAGTTGGAAACGTATACCTGACCATTACGCCCAAAAAAACCCCACACCCCTATTTTAAGCTTATGGAACTTTTTCCGTAAGTGCGTATTTGCGTAAGTCAGGTCTTGCGTAACCCAGGGAACGTCTGTACAGTAAAGTGACACTAATTTTTTGTACTCCCTTAAAGAAGAGAATTTTGTTACTATGTAAACTATCAGTGTTCTTCAATACACTGGACCCTCGCTAGAACGCGGGATTTGGGATCCATGCGCGGTACCGCGTTAATGTGGAGACCGTGTTATAGCGGAGACCGCGTTAAAATGAATTGCTATTAAAAAAATTAAATTTGGGATCTATTGCCGCGACCGCATTATATGCAAATTTGCGCTATATAGACGCACCTTCTGGCAAGGGTCCAGTGTACCATATATACGATTCCATGTTTAAAATGCACTGCCCCAAAGGCTATTGTTCTTCTGAACACAGTGGCAAGTGACTACCAGAAGGTAATTTTTATTGGTACCAGGAAGAACAGTAGAATGGATTCTCAATCCATTTTAGAATGGCTTAAATGGTGCTGCACTCTCTCAGCTAGATAAAAATTGTATACTATTAGTGAAGACCAAAATGGTATGCTCTCAGAGGCATTCATGTCTTTATTCCTTGAGCATGTTCACTTGGTCCTGATCCTATTTCTACAGAACTTTTGTATGCGGTAAGTTTTGCTTTTAACCACCAAGAATGTGAGAGTGGGGAAGATGGAACTGAGGTCTGTATATTTGTTCTATTCCTTATTTTGATTTGATGTCATGCTTCTTCTGCAGAACAGAAACCGTAAGATTAAGTATTCGTATGGAGGCTCCTCCTGCAGTTAATTATATCCTTATAGCCTGTACTGAAAATATTTTTCCATCTATACATCATTCACAACAAAAAATTAAATTGAACAAAAAGTAAACCTGTAACCTCTGCTTGTTGGCTCCATATATTTTGAGACAAGGGAACAAAATGTTGAGAAAAAGCACCCAGATGTCCACAGCCAAGTATAATCACCCTCCCCCCCCAAACTTTCAAATTTAAGGCAGCAGCATCCAAAGGAATGTACAACTAGAAGGAAACTTATGTTATGGGACACCTCCAACACGTACCTACCCATCTCAGGCAAAGATCCAACTCCCACTGAATTCGATAGTTTTATCGGTCCCTTAAGCAGCCACTTTAAGTACAACTCCAGTACAATTTTGTTCAGCATTTAGATAGTCTCTCCTACTGGGTTATGGTTAAGTGGGACCTAAACTCACCAAAATTTCTCTGCCACCAGACAGACACTTCTAACAAACCTAATTCCTAACCCCTCCAGTCCATAATCCTTGAAGATAGATGCTGACTCCCATTTCCAGCTAGATTTTCCATGTCTTTCTCCCTCGCTAGTCTTTGATCTGCTACCCATGAAGTGAGGCAGTCCAGTTAGTCCAAGCCCATTTCTGTTGATCTACTTGTGACTCACTGATGAATGTCCCCCTTCTGATTATCTGACACAGATCCCAAGGATCCTAGATGAATCCCTGACCATCCCATCTACTAGGCAATTGATTTTTGCTGTTCCCTTAGGTTGTCACTTATCACTAGAATGTTTGAGTGGTAGGAAGGAGAAAATATGTGGCTATGTTGTTTAAGCCTTCAAAAAAATAGTTTGAGATATTACCCAAACCCTGAAAGGAAGAGTGCGAGGTTGCAATACTCACCTTATGGCAGCCAGGGTAGGTTGCCATGGTGCTAAGAGTGGGGATGCTGGGATTCTTGCTGGTGCTGGCCATGATGTTTTGGATCTGGGTAAGCTCTTGCCTCAGTACCTGCTTCTGGTGGAAGCTGAACGCAGGGTGGTTGGACGCCATAGTGAAGAGCAAGAGAAATTCATCCCCAGTGCGGCCCTCGTTGAGCTGCAGCCCATAGTTGTTGATGACAGAATCAATATGGGTAAGTGTGCGGAAGAGGACTCCAGCTGCCTCTCGGTGTGCAGACCCCAACAAGGCAAGGGATACCAGCAGTTTGCTACGTACCACCTCATCTGTCAAGTTAGTGAGGCTACCCAAGTCAGCAGGGTTGTTGGCCTTGATTTCAGAGTCACGTAGGGAGTGATAGTCCTTGCGGGCCAAGTCCTCTAAGCAGGCACCTAGAAAGCGCAGTTCAAGTGGGATGCACAGGTCCAGGAGGCCACAGAGAAATTCCACTCGCTGCGGGGAGGGCAGTTCTGAGAACCAGCGGTACACACTGTCCCTCTGCAGCCGTGGGCATCGCTTCTCTACCATGTTGCTACTGCAGCTACCACCACCTCCACCAGTGCTGGTGCCCCCCCGGGGACAGGGGAGATACACACTGGGGAGTGAAGGAAAGTGCCCAAACGAAAGGGAGGGAAGCGGGGGAATGGGACCCTGAGAGGTAAGTGCCCAGATACAAGAAGGGGGCACCCTAAGAGCAATACACACTGGGTCCCAAACAGTAAAAATCCAGGAAAATCAGGGACCTCACATTAGGGGTGAGATACAGATGGGGGGGATGCAGAAACACACAGGGACCCTGGAGGAGGGGGTTGCTGATGGGGGGGATGTGGGGACACGCAGGTATCCCGGGGGGAGAGGAGGAGGCTTCCAGTGGTGGGGATGAGGAGACACACAAGGACCCTGGTGGGGAGGGGCAGGAGGACCCCAGAGAAGGGTTTCCAATGGAGTGATGAGATGACACGCAGGGACCCCAAGGAGGGGTTACCGATGGGGATGTGGGGACATGCAAGGACCCTGCGGATTAGTGATGGAGGGCGACAGGACACACAGGGAACCAGGTCGGGGTTAGTGATGGGGGGGAGCTGACGGGACACGTGGGGGCCTGGGAGGGGGTTAGTGATGGGGGTAGAGAGCTGACGGGACACACGGGGGCCCGGGAGGGAGTTAGTGATGGGGGATGACGGGCACCCGGGGGCCCGGGAGGGGTTAGTGAGGGGGGGAGATGACGGGACACCCAGGGGCCCGGGAGGGGGTTAGTGATGGGGGGAGGGGGATGATGGGACACCCGGGGGCCCGGGAGGGGGTTAGTGATGGGGGGGGAGATGACGGGACACCCGGGGGCCCGGGGGGGGGGGGGGGGGGGGGGGGGGGGGGGGGGGGGGGGGGGGGGGGCCGGGGGGGGGGATGGGGGGGGGGAGATGACGGGACACGCGGGAGCCCGGGAGGGGGTCAGTGTTCGGGGGGGGGGGGAGAAGACGGGACACGCGGGAGCCCGGGAGGGGGTCAGTGATCGGGGGGGAGATGATGGGACACACGGGGGCCCGGGAGGGGGTTAGTGATGGGGGGGAGATGACGGGACACGCAGGGGGCCTAGAGGGCGTGAGTGATGGAGGGGGAGACGACGGGACACGCGGGGGGCCTAGAGGGGGTTAGTGATGGGGGGGAGATGACGGGACACGCGGGGGCCCGGGAGGGGGTTAGTGATGGGGGGGAAGATGACGGGACACGCGGGGGCCCGGGAGGGGGTCAGTGAGGGGGGGGAGATGACGGGACACGCGGGGGCCCGGGAGGGGGTCAGTGAGGGGGGGGAGATGACGGGACACGCGGGGGCCCGGGAGGGGGTCAGTGAGGGGGGGGGAGATGACGGGACACGCGGGGGCCCGGGAGGGGGTCAGTGAGGGGGGGGAGATGACGGGACACGCGGGGGCCCGGGAGGGGGTCAGTGGGTGGGGGGGGAGATGACGGGACACGCGGGGGCCCGGGAGGGGGTCAGTGAGGGGGGGGGAGATGACGGGACACGCGGGGTCCCGGGAGGGGGTCAGTGAGGGGGGGGGAGATGACGGGACACGCGAGGGGGTCAGTGGGGGGGGGAGATGACGGGACACGCGAGGGGGTCAGTGGGGGGGGAGATGACGGGACACGCGGGGGCCGGGAGGGGATTAGTGATGGGGGGAGATGACGGGACACGCGGGGGCCCGGGAGGGGGTCAGTGGGGGGGGAGATGACGGGACACGCGGGGGCCGGGAGGGGATTAGTGATGGGGGGGAGATGACGGGACACGCGGGGGCCCGGGAGGGGGTCAGTGGGGGGGGGAGATGACAGGACACACGGGGGCCCGGGAGGGGGTCAGTGGGGGGGGAGATGACAGGACACGCGGGGGGCCTAGAGGGGGTTAGTGATGGGGGGCAGATGACGGGACACGCGGGGACCCGGGAGGGGGTCAGTGATCGGGGGAGGGAGATGACGGGACACGCGGGGGCCCGGGAGGGGGTCAGTGGGGGGGGGGGAGATGACAGGACACACGGGGGCCCGGGAGGGGGTCAGTGGGGGGGGGAGATGACAGGACACGCGGGGGGCCTAGAGGGGGTTAGTGATGGGGGGGAAGATGACGGGACACCCGGGGGCCCGGGAGGGGATCAGTGATCGGGGGGGGGAGATGACGGGACACCCGGGGGCCCGGGAGGGGATCAGTGGGGGGGGGGGGGGCAGCGGTCCGTGGCGACGCGGCACCAGGGACCCCGGGACCCCAGGGCGCCGGCAGCCGGGTGGGGCCGGGCTCCGCGGGCCGAGCAAGCGGGGCACGCTGCCCTCTCGCTCCCCGCGGCCGGGCGGGGGAGCAGGCCCGAGGGGCCGGGGAGCTGCGGGGGGCAGGCCGGGGATGCCGGGCCAGGCCCCCGGGTATCAGCGGGCGGAGGGCAGCGCCGCGTCCCTGCCCCGGGCGGCTCGGCA
This sequence comes from Chelonia mydas, assembly GCF_015237465.2. NCBI lineage: Eukaryota > Metazoa > Chordata > Testudines > Cheloniidae > Chelonia > Chelonia mydas. The sequence goes on from NC_051252.2 coordinate 36,648,665, forward strand.
GAACCAGGTCTCTGGGCCGCTCCCCTCACGGGGCGGCTCCTTCCCTCCGCTTCAGCCCCGCTCGCTCCATCCTCCGCCGGCCTCCCAGGGGCCCCGCGCCCCCTCCGCGAGCCTGTTCCTCCGGCTGGGCCCCGCGCCGGCTCGCCTCCCGCTGGCTCTCCGCGGCTGACGAGCGCCGCCCGAGCCCGGCCGCCCCCGCCGGCTTCAACCGCCACCGGAGAGCCCGAGCCGCCACCACCGCGACAAATAATCCCCGCCGGAGGCAGCAAGCGGAGCGGAGGCACACGGCACTGTGTGTGAAAGTGAACGGCCGGCGGAGGAATCCCAAGCCCCGATCGGGAGGGAGGAGGCCGGAACTCACTCCCCCTCCCCACTCACTCGCGGCCCAACCCTCCGCGATGCCCCGCCCTCTTTTCCCTCCCTCCGCCCACTGACTGACCGACCTGGCTACGATTGGCCCCTCCCTCCTGGCTGTCAACTTCCCGAGGGCGGGGGCCGCCTCGGGAGGCCGGGATGTCAATCATGCGTCTTAGTCCCGCCCACCGCTGGATGACTGGCCAAGAGCGACAGGGGCGGGGCGAAGTAGGAGGCAAAAGCGTGTGGCTGCTTCTTTGACTGCCCCGCGCGTGCAGCCTGGGAGCGGGGCGGGGCCAGGGTTGGCTGGGGTAGGGGGCTGGCTCGGGGGGGTTGCTGGGGACGGGGCCAGGCTAGCTCGGGGGGGGACAGCTGGGGCCGGGGGGGCTGCTGGGATCGGGGGGGAGGTCTGCTGGGACGGGGGGGCAGGCTGGCTCGGGGCTTTGCTGCGGCTGGGGGGGCCAGGCTGGTTCGGGGGGGGCTGTTGGGACCGGGGGCGCCAGGCTGGCTCGGGGGGGTGGCCTGCTGGGACCGGGGGGGCTGCTGGGCTCGGGGGGGGCAGGCTGGCTGGGGGGGGCTACTGGGACCGGGGGGGGCAGGCTGGCTCGGGGGGGGGGCTACTGGGACCGGGGGTTGAGGCTGGCTCGGGGGGGTTGCTGCGGCCGGGGGAGGCCAGGGTGGTTCGGGGGGGGGGGGAATTGGGGCTTGCGGAAGGCAGCCCTGTCTGGATCCCTGCCTCTCTCGGGGATCTGGGGCAAGGGGCTGCCCCGCTGCAGGGCCAGGCTCTGGGCTGGTGCTGCACAGCAGAAGCCCGTTGTCTGCGGGAGGCGGCGAGGCAAGGAGCCCTGGCCGGCCCCGCTCTGCAGGCTGGCTGTGGAGCTGGGAGCGTGTGGCTTTTCACAGGTGGCTGCTCCCCTTCAGTAAATGCTAACGAAACAGGGCTGCTCCTGCGTCCAAGTCAAATCCCGTACAGTCCAGCATCGGCTCAGGAGAGGGTTTGCTGCAGGAGTGGATTTTCATGGCATGGAGCTGTTCAATATTAGTGTTGTCTTTTTTAATCTAGTGTCAGCTGGCCCTGTAGTGGGCTATAACTCCCGCTGTACATCATTTCCCAAAACGATGCCTCCTTTTCTTTCTTTGCTTTTTGAGGGGAGTCTTCTCTTATTGTCAGTTAAGTTGAAAAAGCCTCTTTCTGACATTTCCTTATCTCCTGAACATTGGAGTAGACGGCGTCTTTCAGTTTCAATATTTTCTGTGGTGTATGGATTGGGAAGTCATTCCCTGGGTTTCTAACGTGTCTTATCTCCTCTTATTTCTGACAAGGGGGCCATCCAGCAGCATGGAAAATAGTGTGGTTCTGCAAAGGAGTTAGAGGGAGGGTACGGTTATGGGGCACCATTTTTTCGTGGTTGCCTACATGCTTTATTTGTTTTAGATAGCAAGGATTGGTCCTGCTTTGAGCAGGGGGTTGGACTAGATGACCTCCTGAGGTCCCTTCCAACCCTGATATTCTATGTATGGGGAAATATACAAAGTTCAAAGCATATATGGAACAGGTGAGATCAGAAAGATAGCATAGCATGAGCTCGTAAATGAAATAAAGCTACTGCCACTAATGTTAACCTTGAAAACATCTCTACCAGATTAGCCAGCTCTCCATGGTCAAGGACATTTTGGCATTTGATCCTGGCGTGTCTTTAAATGTAGTATGAAAACATAACTGACAGTGAAGCCCTCGTATAGTGATAATTTCCCCCCCGCCCTTCCCTCCACAAACAATTTCATTCTGAACTGTGGTTCCCTGTCATGGTGACTTAAATGTGTATGTTACAGATTTTGAAACAATTTGAGATTTCGGAGCTGGATTTACCTGTGGGTTTTATGGACAACATCGAGCAGCCAAGAGAGACATGATGATGATGCTTTTCCATGTAGCTTAATTATGTGTTTTGTGATGTGATCAATTAGGTAAGGATAGGGGTGATGATGCACTTTTTTTTTTTTTTTTTACTTCTTGCCTTCCATGGAGCAGGCCAGGAATCAGCATCTTTATTCTTGGCCCAAGGTAAGAGTAAGGGTTTTCCATCACTGATTCTTATACATTATGATCTCCTTGGATCAGGGACCTTGTCTTTATTTGTCTCTTAATGGAAGAGTAAGAACTGCCATACTGGTGGGGAGCTCAGTAGAAAAGAGATGAAGTGCTGTCTTCCCCGAGGAGGGTGTGTGCTGCTTCTGTAGCATTCCCAATCCCTAGAACAATGAGAGGAGCACTTGCCCTTGGACCGACACACTTAAGCCTTTTAAGCACCTAATAGGTGATGGAGAAAAGCCTCGCGCCTGATCTAAAGTCAATGAGAGTCTTCTTTGACTTTCAGAGTAGCAGCCGTGTTAGTCTGTATCCGCAAAAAGAAAAGGAGTACTTGTGGCACCTTAGAGACTAACACATTTATTTGAGCATAAGCTTTCGTGAGCTACAGCTCACTTCATCAGATGCAACCGAAAGCTTATGCTCAAATAAATAAATTTGTTAGTCTCTAAGGTGCCACAAGTACTCCTTTTCTTCTTTGACTTTAGGGCTTTGGATGAGGCCCTAAAAAACTAAAAGGAATTCTGTTGCAGCAGAAACATGGTACCAAGAATCCATGGCTGGCCTATGAGAAAATGCAAAGAACCACACCGAGAGAGATAAATCATAGTTATAACAGTTCATATTACAACTTGCACAAGAGAACAGGCGGCAGGCTAAAGGTCAAATGGTGTATGTATGTATGAGGGGGAGGGGGTTTCTTTGTGAAAGCTGAATTCTCTAGATGTCAAAACTATATTTTTCCAGACTGTCTTATTTCCTGCATTCTCTCTCTTGCCCAATGTTAATTATCTGGATGATGAGTGTGCATGTTTGGAAGGCACAGCTTGGATGGTTTTATTGCAATAGGTTTCAGAGTAGCAGCCGTGTTAGTCTGTATCCACAAAAAGAAAAGAAGTACTTGTGGCACCTTAGAGACTAACAAATTTATTCGGGCATAAGCTTTCGTGAGCTACAGCTCACTTCATTGGTTTCTCTCTTCATCAGATGCAACCGATGAAGTGAGCTATAGCTCACGAAAGCTTATGCTAAAATAAATTTGTTAGTCTCTAAGGTGCCACAAGTACTCCTTTTCTTTTTATTGGAGTAGTCAATAAACAGTTCTCTCTCATCTTGTTGTCAACGTACTCATAATCTGTGACTATATATTAAAATAGCACCCAGAGCTCACAAACAGGATTGGGGCCCCATGGTGCTTGGTGCTGTACAAACATATGAAAACATGGTCCCTATGACCCGGTACCAGTTCCTGCCAAGGCCCCAGTCCTGACTCTGCACTGACAAACACATAGCTGGAAACCAGTTTGGCTCACCTGTGGGTTAGTATTGTTAAAATAGATATTAGAGTTTTATAAGAATGTGTTTACACTTTATGGTCTGCTTGTAGGATGCTGAATGTATTAATCCTACTTAAAATATCTGTATCCTGTGTTATAAGGTAATGTCTAAATGTATGCTCTGTACCTATAAAAATGTTTGCCAAGACTCGATGCCTAGTTCCAGTCACCCAGTTCCAAATACCACTCCCAATTGGCAGGGCTGGATTTCCAATTAGGCACTGTAGGCATGTGCCTGGGGCGCCATACCTCTTTAAAACTGTGTGCAACACAAAGGTCAGCTGTAGGCAGGGGGCCGCTGAAGATGCAGTGCCTAGGGGCACGTAAGGTGTAAATCAGGCACCGCCAATTGGCCAGCTAACACTGCATTACCCCAGGCCCCCAATTCCAACCTGTCCTGATTCCCAGCTACCCAGTTCCAGCAGCCATTCCCAACTGCCCTATCCTGACTGCTATGAAATCCTTTGATCCTAGCATTTTCCCTCCCACAAATTCCCGTTTGTTTTCTATTCAGGTATGTTTAATAATAATTAAAATAGGCATCACTGTACAATCTAAGCTGTTAAAATCGCTGTAGAGGAAATTAATGTTATACTATGTTTGCCTCATTATTCATACATACACTGGTTATTTATTGTAGGACTGCTCATGGTTGCTGGGCTGTTTTTAAAAAAAAAAAAAAAAAAAAAAATCTTTGAAGCACATGCAAAAAAACTAAAGGATTTTACAAAGAAAGTTAGGCCAAATATTGGGCCTCCAGTTGTGACAGTGTCCCTTTAAGATTTAAAAAACTCCATTTGAGCCAGAGTTGATGTGGCAGAAGGAGCAGTTACAGTGTGTGCAGTTTTGCAATATAAAACACCAGGCTGAAGCTGAAAAAGGCTAATTAACAGTACTTTTATGTGTTGGGGTTTGAGTGCATGTGTGCTACTGCCCTCCAGTGGATGGACAATGTCAGACCTGCTCATGTCTTTAAACTTTTGGATTCCTTTTAATTTGCTTTAGGTAAATGTCATGCACAGAAGTGCTTCTCACTGACGGAAGCAGCCTCAACACACAGCTCCATCTCATCCATCTCCCTCCTTGATTCAGAATGTTAACCCTAAACTCTCCCCCTCCCAGATTTCCTATGTCAACAAAGCTCCTCATCCCCACTTTCACAACTCTGCCCCGCTTCTGCTGAAATCATCTATTGCTTCTTGCCTTGACTATACTCTTCCTTTCTCTTTGTCCTGTGCAGAACGTCACTTGCGTCTTGCCTTAGTGTAAAGAAACAGCCACATGAACACCAACTTCAAACACTTCCAGGAGCTCCCTTTCCCAATACAATTTTCTCAGGATCCAATCCAAAAGGTCCTCCATAATGTTCATGGCCTTGCGCCAGCCTACTATGGACCTCATCTATACCCTGCTCTGGCCTCTGTCCTTTAACACAGTGTCATCAGTATTGGTGCAAAAAACTTCTCCTCTGCAGTTACTGCTGCTGGAAAAAGTCTTCCTCTATCTCATTGTCCTATCCTGTGTGCTGCAAATTTTCTTAGGGATTCAGCTCTGAATTTCTCTCTACTTCAGTGCCCTTTATCAGTCTAACTCTGGGAAATATTTTAGGTGACACTATACGATATGCGTTTGTTTTGTAAGTGTTGGTAGCACCCTTCTCCTCTTGTTGAGCTAGTGCAGCTGCTCTCCGAGTAGAGATGCCAGGTATTTTTGGAGCCAAAAGTTGCAAATTCTATGCCACATGTGTCTGGTTAGCTGACAGCTGTAATAGGTGTGTGTGCGCACTTAGGCAGAGGTACCAGAGTCTTTTATTCAGGTACTGAGTCCAAATCCCCACATTAACTTACACAAATACCTCACCACTCTAGATTCAGGCAGATGTGTGTGGACAGTGGGGGCCCATCTACCTTGACAAGAAGATCCAGTGGGAGCTGTGCCCTCAATCCTGAGCAGGAGGAATCACCGCTATGGAATGAATTCATGGCCCATTCATTCCTGGACACCTCTGTGCAGACTGCCAATAACTAGTATCAACAACTGTGGTGCTGCTTTTGTAACATGGACCCCCTAGCCGCTAGGATCAGGCCCACAGAGGAGCCACAGGATGGAATTTATTTTCATTCTAAGACCATCATAAACAAACAAAAACTGATTGCATGAAAAAGTGTACTTTGAATAACATAGAGCTTCTCTTTTTAAAGGTGGAAACTGCAAATAACTTGTTGAAATGCAAACAGAAAAGGAGTACTTGTGGCACCTTAGAGACTAGCCAATTTATTTGAGCATAAGCTTTCATAAACTTATGCTCAAATAAATTGGTTAGTCTCTAATGTGCCACAAGTACTCCTTTTCTTTTTGCGAATACAGACTAACACAGCTGCTACTCTGAAACTTGTTGATATGTGTTTCAGTTTCTTTTCTTTCCTCTCTCACCACTGTATACAAATCTGTGTCAGAACCTTGAAAATAACATTTATTTCTTTCCTGCCAAGTCTGATCTTTTTCCATATGGCAGTCATTTATTTCCCCTTTGTTTTTAATGCAGTTAATATTAATCTGCCCTGTTTCAATTGCATCCTTCTTTGTTTTCTGGTGTCATGGGCAACATCAACACATCTCTAGATACCCTGGGCCAAATTTTGGTATCCTGACACACTGAATAGTATCTTCCTACACAAGTGGGCCCATTGAAGTTAGTGATCCCAATTCAGAAAAGCAGTTGGAACTTAAATTCACTTAAAGTTAGCATGCACTTAAGGGATAGGGATACTGTGCTGAATCAGACCCAGAGGGACCACTCATGAAGCAATAGGAGTAAGTGTATTGAAATCTAGCTCATTGTTAGCTGCTTTTCCACAAGCAGCAAGTGTTCACACAGTGTTTTTAAGTGGGTTCCACAAAAATGGCTATTTTTTAAAAAAGAAAACCATTTACATAAACAACCACAGAGTAATGTGTTTAAAATATACAAAGCCTAATCAGAGATTTTACTCAAATTAATAAAATGACCAAAACTTTTCATGGGTAGCGTAAAGCCGCTCGTGTAATATAGTAACACCCTGTTAAATAGAGAGATCTGATGACTATAAGACTGTATAATGTATAGCTAAACAAAAGCTCACTGTTGTAATGATTATTATTTTGTCTGATAGTTGCGTGGCCAGGCATCTGTAAACCTGTTAAAACTTCCTAAATAAATAACTAGTTAAAATACACAGAGAGGGAGAGAGAGATTTAGACTCCAGTTCATAATTTCCAAAAATTATAATTAAAATAAATATAAAATGATCCTAATTAAGATGCAGGATCTTATTAGGTATTGTGCATTATTTTTCAGTTGTTCTTTTTTCAGGTTACAATCTGAACCAAGTTGTGAACCTCATCTAATTTGTTTCATCTAAAAGTACTGATCTTTTTACTTCATTACCAAATGCAATTTTGTAGTCGTCATAGCTAATATCACAACTATAGATCTAGAATGTATTTATAGACCCCAAACTCTGCAGAGAGCACTGGGTCTGTTGTTGCTGTGGAAACGGGGATTCTAAAAGTAAAAGGTTTCCAATCAGAGTTTTAAAGGGACATGCTGGATTAATGCACTAGTCTTCCACTTCCAGAGATCTGGGTGCAACTGTGCCTTAAGGTTTCCTGTGAAATGAGGCTGGTGGTCTCAACCAAGTCCCTAGGGGACACTGGTCTACAACCCAAAACCACTTCATGCATTCTGGCACATTGATTTCAGCATGGTTGTCACTCTGTGCTCTGAGACTGGAATAGCAGGGGTAGTTGCTGGCTAATCTTGACATGGGGGAGGGGGAAATGGATGCTAACTGAGATGCCAAATGTGTGTGGAGTGGGGGAGGGGAAGAGGCTGACACACCAAATCTCTATCTTGCAGTGTTTGCTTTGGATCAGTAGCTGCCTTTGGACGCGGGAAGAGGCTAGAATAGAAATCTCAACACAGCTTGAAACTGGAACACTGGCCTGAAAACAAAAGCAGAGCAAAAGCCACATTCAGGATGGAATGGGGACAAACAAAAGAAACAGACAGTCAGTGGTAAGGAGCAGGAATCACGATGGTGACTAACACCGTCCCTGCTTTCATGTTTTTGCTATTGGATGAAGCACAGAAGCCCAAGGGGATAGTGAGACCCATGGTTGGTTCTTCTCATTACTATTGAATATTTATATTGTGGCACCACCAATAGGCCAAGCTGGGCCTCGTTGTGCTTGGCACTGTACAAACACACAATAACTGGCACTCCTTGCCCCAAAGAGCTTCCAGTCTAAAAGAGAAGATGTAACAGGCTGGTGAGATTGAGGGGAGCTGTCAGGGACCAGGACGTGGGCTATCCGGCTTAGTGGTTGGAGCAGGAGTCGGTAGCCAGCAATAGGAGCTCATGATCAGAGCCAGCGTCAGGGGCCAGAGCTGGAGTCAGGAATCAGAGCCAAGGGTCAGAACTAGGTTTACCTGGGGTGAGGCAAGTCGGGGCAAGGCTGGGACCAAGGCAGGAGCAGACTGTAACAAGGTGGAAGCAGCAGCAATCACAGCAATGGGCAAATGCTTTGAACAGCCACCAAACAGCTGCTGCCAAAGCGTCGGCCGCCCAGTGTTCCTAAAACCTCAACAAAAGCCATATTTTCCCCACCTTTTCTATCCTGTCTCTCCACCACCTTGTGTCTGTTTGTTAAAAACAGGAGAAGTGAATACCCTTCATGCATCAGGACAGGCAGTAAAATTAACCCTTGCCTTTGATTCAAAGAAAGGTGGTTAATAAAAATAAGACACTTTGATATATTGTCTCCAAAATGAGAGAGACTTTAATAAGTTTTAATTAACTTTGTTTTGTATCATCACTCAATTGCAGTATAAATGCTTGTTTTAATTTTTTGGTTCTTGCTTGTGTTTGATCAATAACCTTTCAACTTTAGAATGAATGCTTTGGAGGCCCTCTGTAAAAAAAAAATTCCAAACCTAAGTATCACTGTTTTAATGTTCAACACTGAACATTGAAACAGTGAAAGAGTTTATAGCCACCTTTAATTCTTTTGGTCCTTGAGATCAGTACAACCATACTCCATACATTACGGAAGGGGTGGATTCTGAGGAGAGGCTTGGAGAAGAACAAGGCTGAATTGCACTGACAGAACTAGTATGACAAATATTTGCCTGCAAATTCCTGGATTAACTTGGAGTTATTGAACTCCCAGTTTCAACACAATACATTTGCCAAATTGACGTTTTTATTTACTTATTTTTTGTCAAGTGAAATATCCGTATTCGTTGCAATTCAGACTGCAAACTCCTGGATACTGCGGCAAATCCACAGGCACCTAGAATTTTGTAATTATCATGATAACGCGTTTGTAGCCCCTTGGAACTTCACGGTGATCAGAAGGCTATGACTCTGAACCTTCTCCTCTAAATGCACATAATTCTACCACCTGAGCTGAAGGAGAATCTCTCTTTGCTGTTGGCAATATAGAGCCTATGACACATACGTTCAAAAATTCTGTCCATCAGAGAAAAGTAGTGTTCACACACACACACACACACACACTCACTAGCCAGTTCATTACAACATTGAATTGTTAAATGCCTTAGCGGACTCATTGAAATACTTCAGTACCTTTTTATGTTCCCCTGTATCAAACCAGAGTTACTCACAGCAAGATGTAATGGAGGATAGCACCAAACTGCAGTCAGCTACTAGAATAGCCCTAGTCATTCTTTGCTTTGACAATGTTTTGTACAATGCCAAGTGCTTATTGTGCTAGCTCTGGCTGCAGTGCAGCAATGAAGAGACTGTCTAATATCACTTATTAGATCATACATCTAATACATTATATTAGACAGCTCGGTCATCACATGATTATTGTATATGCCACCAGCCCAGTTTTTCTGTCTCTCTCTGAATGCCCTGTATAATCCCTGGTAACAAATCTTAGACAGCTATATGTTGCAAAGGTCTGTGTGCAGAACTTCTTTGCTGATAGCATTAGTTTCCTATGAGCAATGAGCTAAATCAGCTGCACAAAGCATTTCATAATTAAAGTGGCATCTCTTCTTAAAACAAACTGCTGTATCTACAGAAACAACCCAAACTACAGCAGAATCACCAACAAAGGCTGAGATTTTTTAAAACAGGAGACTAAATTTGGGCTCCTAAATAAGTGACCTGTTTTTTCAACAATGAATTCATTAGGAGCTGCTTGGTACCCTGCACTTTTGAAAAAAAAAGCCTTCTTTTTTAAGGAGCCTAAATATGAGCTTCAGAGCATAGCTTTCGGCTCTTGTGTTTGAAACCGTTGGTTACAAGTACACCGTTTGGGCCACATCCACAGAATACTGTCGTATTCATTTGTGCAAAGAGTAAGGAAAGAAAAGGGGTGCATTAAAGACAAATGTTACATAGTTAGTCCCTTGCGTATGTATTTAATTCATGATAAAGACTCAAAAGGCAGAGCTGATTTAGTTTTTTTTCATTTAAATAACTCAAGGCAGCAATCTGTTTATGTGCTAATTTCCAGAGCTGAGCAAGTCTGGCCAGACATCCTCAGTTCTCCAGTGAGGCCTTGACATTGGTTCAGCACATTCTTTTGGGCGTGTGTTGGCACCGGGCATCCCTCATCTACCTGGAAGTTATTACTGTGATAGTCAATTAAAAATAGAAGTGCAGAAATGAAAAGTTGTCCGTGAAGTGGGGGGGTTCAGTGACTCTTTTTTTCCATTAGAGGGTGCCAGGAAGCTGCTGTTGCAGAGAAGTTGCTACAGAGCCCAGAGTTCACAAGAACTTTAATAAGGGCTTGTCTACACTGCAGGTTATGTCAGTACAGCTCATGTCGCTCAGGGGTGTGAATAAGCCACCCCCTGAGTGATGTAAGGTACACAGACTTAAGTGCCGATACTGACACCACTGCTCAGAGAGGTGGTTTTATTATGCCATCGGGAGAGCTCTCTCCCGTCGGCATTGAGCTTCTTCACCAGACTGCGCTACAGCAGTCTACGGCATGGGTACAGCTGCGTCGCTGTAGCGCTCCTAGTGTAGACTAGCCAGGTGTATTCCAGGGGCTGACTGGGACTGCTTCATTTCATGTATACCCCCCTTCTCTCTCTCTCACACACACACCCACCAGGCCCAACTTGCTGCTAAGTACAACTCCATTGCCAGTATCTCGCTTCACCTTTTGGTCTTAGCCTATAATCTCTTTAGGGCCTGGACTGTGTTTTCAATATGTACCGTGCCTAGTGGAATGGGTCCCTCATCCTGACTGGGCCTCTGGACACTGTTTTAACATAAATCTGAAATAATAATAAAATACTACTGTTCACAACAACGGTAAATAATGGGTTAGTAACTACTGCATGCAATGCATTCTGGGCATTGGAGTTCACAAGGTAACTACTTCTCTAAGAGTTTGGACTAGACTAGAGAGCTTAGAGCAGAGGATGTGAAAGCAGGACTCGTGTGTTCTATCCATGGCTCTGCCAATGACTCGCTGTGAGATCTTGGGGAAATCTCCTAACCACAGTATACCTTAGATTACCCCTTGTGCAAAATGAGTCTAATAATGCTTCCCTGCCTCACAGAGTGTTAATTCATGTTTATAAAAGACCCCGAGGCCCATGGATGGAAAGACTTCTCATATAAGTGCAAAGAATTATTTTAACATTACTTCTTCAGATCTATTGTCAGACACGGCCAAGGTGTGACCTGAGGGCCACACGCAATTTTCCAGCTCTCTGAATACCACCATGGCCTACCTCCGTCTTATTTCTTTCACCACCCAGAACCCTCCATGCTCCCTGTACACCAAATCCCCTCCATCATGATGGAGTGGCAGCTGGGACAAAGTTGAGAGAGAGGTGTTGTGACCTGGCGCATGGGGTCACAATGCCATTCAAATTTGCGGCAACAACAACAACAAATTGCGGTGCGTGTTACAACTTGCGGTCTCCGTACAGTCTGAATTGTAATTCATCCTTGTTTTGTGCTACTGTGGAGTCAGGCAGGAAACGGCCCTAGCCCAGAGCAGAAATAACAGAACGCTGTGTGCCAAAAGCAAGTGAGAGGGATCAGACGGCGTGCAAGAGGCAGGCAAGCTACAAGCCAGCTGTCTACAATGTGTTAGTGAGAAGGAACAGCAGCAGCTCACAGCCTCAGATTGGAAAGCCTGTGAAGCCCAAAAGCCTAAAGTGTTCCCCGCCCCCTCAGTGCCTGGAGAGACTGTTTTTTATTGACACTGAGGATTAGATTCTGGGTAGTGAGAATTATCCGTATTTTACGAGACGAGGAAACTGAGGAACAGAGGGGCAAGTGAGTTGCCCAAGGTCACACCACAATTCTGCAACCAAGCCAACAATAAAACCCAGCTCCCCTGACTCCTGGGGCTGTACGTTAAGCACAACGCCATCCTTCCTCTCTCTGGCACTTTCACTGGGATCTAACTGCTCCAGACCTTCTGCTGTGGTTTTTGCATAGCGAGAACACTCTGTATTGATAAAATGTTACTTCTGTTCAGTTTGCATCTGATCCAGATGGAGCAGTTCCACTGACACCATAACGTCTCTTGGTGTTATCTTGTTGCCCTACTTTGGGGACAAGAAGAAGCCATGCTCTAATCTGAGTCTCCCATTCACATCATATCTTCTGAGCTCTCTGATTTCATATGACAGGAATAGAAAATTGCCAGGTTGTCGTCCTCTCCTTATGCAAACTGCCACTGACATGACTGATGGTGTCATCTTACCATTCTGAATCGCCCTCTCATCCCAAAGGATCCCAAAGCGTGTTATGAACTATATATAAACTGGGGTCATTTTGCCCACTGGAGGGGTGGAACGTGACAGCTGGTCAATGGTACACAACAGCACAGCGCCACCATTTAGGACAGGAAATGAAAACGAATGTTACAGTTCGTCCAGTTGAAACTGCTGGGGGAATTTAGGTCAGCAGAGTACACTGTACAATAATTAACAAATCTGGGACTTTCCCAGGAAACTAAAAAAATTTAAATACTCGAAACTGATGAAAGCTATGGCCAACATGCAACAGCCTGTTCTGCTTAGGATAATGAAACAAGACATCTTATCACTGACAGTCTAGGGGGTGAAATCCTGACCTCAGTGAAATCAATGATAAAACTCTCATGGACTTCAGTAAGCCCAGGATTTCATCCCAGATATCTTGTTTTTCCACCTCGCTAGATTAACCCTTTATGGGGCACACTCCTTGTTCCTCCCTCCCTATGACAAAGGACAGCCTATTGCAGCTGTGCTTTGGAGCTTGAGTTATAGACTTAGGGCCAGATCCTGAGAGGTGCTGAGTGCCTCCAGTGAGCGTTAAGGATGCTCTGCACAGTGGAGGAGGCGCTCAGAAGCATGGACAATTGTTGGGCTCAGAGCTATGGGCCTGCATGGGAGCGTCTGGGTGCTCAGCAATTTTGAAAATCAGTCAGGTGCCGAAACAGAGCTTCAGGGATTAACTTTAGGCTCCTCTATTTTATTTTAAATATCTTGAGCCAAGCGTGCTGTTCCTGTAATTATAAGCCTGTGATGACATATAATTAATATTACACTATAGCCAAAAGATTCCACTGGCCATTCATTCTGAATGCCTCTGATTTGGGGGCACCCAATCTGAGATGCCTGGTGTCTCAAGTTGGGCTCCCCCAAATAATTGGGGGGGGAGCACTTACAAATTTTTTGGCCTTAGTCACTATGCTTAGTCGCAGACTATGTTAGCTACACTACAAACAACAGCCAATAAAGAAAACGTTCTCTCTACCATGGGTGTTAAGAGTAGTCAGAGATTTGTGCAGATCTGGAGAGGAGCATTTCAAAGAGTGTGGGAGACCAATAGACTCATAGACTAAGGCCAAAAGGGACCATCATAATCATCTAGTCTGCTCTCCTGCACCTCGCAGGCCACAGGACCTCACCCACCCACTCCTGTAATAGGCCCGTAACCTCTGGCTGAGTTACTGAAGTCCTCAAATCTTGGTTTCAAGTGACGGAGAATCCGCCATTTACACTAGTTCAAACCAGTAAGTGACCCGCCTCCCTCTGCAGCATGCGGCATGAAAACCCCCCAGAGTCTCTGCCAATCTGACCCAGGGGAAAATTCCTTCTCTACCTCAAATATGGTGATCTGTTAGACCCTGAGCATGTGGGCAAGACCCACCAGCCAGACACCTGGAAAAGAATTCTCTGTAGTAATTCAGAGCCCTCCCATCTAGTATCCCATGTCCGGTCACTGGAGAAATTTGCTAATAGCACTCGCAGATGGGTAAATGAGAGCCTAGCTCCTGTACACCAGGCTGGAAATGAAGGAGGGATAAGAAAAGAACAGGGAGGAGGAAGAGACAAGGAACAGAGAAGGGAGAAATGATGTCTGTGTCCCATCACGCCTAGGGATGGATCCAAACTTTGCTGCTCAGGCCCAGATCCAAATTTTCCCCAAAGTTCAGGGGTGTTCAGATCAAGGTTTTAGTTTGGATCCAACTCTAATACTGTTCAACATTTCCAGGGTCAGCGTCCCACTGCAGCATTGGGAAACAGAGGTCTGGGCTTAGGCACACAAATACCCCCCAAGCTTAATCCTCTCCAAACAACCACTCTTCCTCATCCCCAATATCTAATATGCACCATACATGTGGTTTCAGGTGACTGTAGTAGCTAATAGAAGCTGATGATTTAGGATTCCCATACTTTGATTTCTAGATAGCGTGCTGTTCTGTGATTGTGCCCTCTTACTTCCACAGGTGAGCAAAACGTGGTATTGTGTCGGCACTTATACAAGGCTAATACTTGTATAAGAGCCTATACAATACCATGTTTTGCGAGCCTCTTCCGGCTTGCTGATTCTGAAATTGTTTTGAATGCAAACTCTAGAATGTGCACTACAGCTCTTCCACTAAAACTTTTTGGAAGCAAAGGGTTTTAATGTGTCCATACAGTCTAGACAACTCCTGTGTTGTGATAGTACAGAGTATTAATACCGCGTGTATAGACAGCTGAAGAATGCCTTCCAGTGGTCCAAAGACTTATGACAACTCTTGAAAACACAAACATGTACAGAGGAGACACAGTTATGGGAAGCAGCCTTCTTATTTTATCTAGCTGAAAGTAATAAATTCAGGGCCAATTTCTGACTTCACAGGACTACTTGTGTAAGTATTACCCAAGTGAATAACATCGCACAATCTGGCCCTCATTCATGGCTCTCCCCTCCCCACCCAGAAAATAAATAAATAAGGGGACTCTGCTGAATAGTTTACATCTAACATTTAGGTTTTGTTTGAAAAACAAAACAAAAAAGAGCTTGGTTGATCAAATCTAATACAAAGAGAATTAATATTTTCAGTGAAACAACTTATATATCTCTATATTTAGGTGTATGTGATAGGGTTTGCAAAACAGGAAGTAAAACTGAATATAAACAAAAGTGAAACTGACCAATCCAGTTTCATACTCTGAGCTAATGGAAGTGCAAAATAGTAAACAAAGCAGCATAAACAGTGAAAAATACAGTTTTGGGGTTTTTTTAAATTACATTTTCATATCTTAGGTATCATTAGCAGAGGTAAGGATATTTTAAGTGTTTGACTTAACTTGATGATGCCCCCTTTAAAAGGAAGACCAGTGCAGAAAGGAATGAGAGTGGATATAACACAATAAATCCCTTGTAAAAGAGTTGTCAGCAGTGAGGCACAGGCGAAGATCTCTTAGGATGTGCTGATGGGATGACTAGCCTCCCGTGCCCCTATTGTACAAAGCCTCTTTCTAAAACTGGAAGAGTACAGCAACTTAAACAAAATGGTTTGGGGGGGATATGAGTTATTAAAAAAAATTAACTAGACTTTTAGAAAAGCAGAGTATTTACTACTAAGCATGTTCATCTAAGGATCTTAAAAGTGCTTTCCTAGCACTAACGGGTTAACCTTCCCAGTCCACTAACCTGCCTACAAGCATCAAAGTCTCACCCTGGCTTCCACCAACCTAGTGACTCCTTGTTGGGTGACCTCAACGGCCCTTCTGGTCCTGAGTCTCCCCAAATCTGTGCCCTGATGCTCCGAATTTTCCCCTCTGGTTCATTAACACCAAAGGAGTGAAACCTGCCCCCAGTTAATGCCAGTGGAGCGACAGTGGTGAGGAATTATGTGTCATGGTTTTCCGTGGGTAAAGCCTTGTTCACGTTTTGCAAAGACAGCACGGAAGCCCGGAGAATGTATTTGCAGAACAGTTTAATTTCATTTCTGACCCCAGTGTCGGACTGGAGGAGAGGAGCGGAGGGATGTCATAGAATCATAGAATATCAGGGTTGGAAGGGACCTCAGGAGGTCATCTAGTCCAACCCCCTGCTCAAAGCAGGACCAATCCCCAATCAAATCATCCCAGCCAGGGCTTTGTCAAGCCTGACCTTAAAAACTTCCAAGGAAGGAGATTCTACCACCTCCCTAGGTAACGCATTCCAGTGTTTCACCACCCTCCTAGTGAAAAAGTTTTTCCTAATATCCAACCTAAACCTCCCCCACTGCAACTTGAGACCATTACTCCTTGTCCTGTCCTCTTCTACCATTGAGAATAGTCTAGAACCATCCTCTCTGGAACCACCTCTCAGGTAGCTGAAAGCAGCTGTCAAATCCCCCCTCATTCTTCTCTTCCGTAGACTAAACATTCCCAGTTCCCTCAGCCTCTCCTCATAAGTCATGTGTTCCAGACCCCTAATCATTTTTGTTGCCCTTCGCTGGACTCTCTCCAATTTATCCACATCCTTCTTGTAGTGTGGGGCCCAAAACTGGACACAGTACTCCAGATGAGGCCTCACCAATGTCGAATAGAGGGGAACGATCACGTCCCTCGATCTGCTCACTATGCCCCTACTTATACATCCCAAAATGCCATTGGCCTTCTTGGCTACAAGGGCACACTGCTGACTCATATCCAGCTTCTCGTCCACTGTAACCCTAGGTCCTTTTCCGCAGAACTGCTGCCTAGCCATTCGGTCCCTAGTCTGTAGCTGTGCATTGGGTTCTTCCGTCCTAAGTGCAGGACCCTGCACTTATCCTTATTGAACCTCATCAGGTTTCTTTTGGCCCAATCCTCCAATTTGTCTAGGTCCCTCTGTATCCTATCCCTGCCCTCCAGCGTATCTACCACTCCTCCCAGTTTAGTATCATCCGCAAATTTGCGGAGAGTGCAATCCACACCATCCTCCAGATCATTTATGAAGATATTGAACAAAACCGGCCCCAGGACCGACCCCTGGGGCACTCCACTTGACACCGGCTGCCAACTAGACATGGAGCCATTGATCACTACCCATTGAGCCCGACAATCTAGCCAACTTTCTACCCACCTTATAGTGCATTCATCCAGCCCATACTTCTTTAACTTGCTGACAAGAATACTGTGGGAGACCGTGTCAAAAGCTTTGCTAAAGTCAAGAAACAATACATCCACTGCTTTCCCTTCATCCACAGAATCAGTAATCTCATCATAGAAAGTGATTAGATTAGTCAGGCATGACCTACCCTTGGTGAATCCATGCTGACTGTTCCTGATCACTTTCCTCTCATGTAAGTGCTTCAGGATTGATTCCTTGAGGACCTGCTCCATGATTTTTCCGGGGACTGAGGTGAGGCTGACTGGCCTGTAGTTCCCAGGATCCTCCTTCTTCCCTTTTTTAAAGATTGGCATTACATTAGCCTTTTTCCAGTCATCTGGGACTTCCCCCGTTCGCCACGAGTTTTCAAAGATAATGACCAATGGCTCTGCAATCACATCCGCCAATTTCTTTAGCACTCTCGGATGCAACTCGTCCGGCCCCATGGACTTGTGCACGTCCAGCTTTTCTAAATAGTCCCTAACCACCTCTTTCTCCACTGAGGGCTGGCCATCTACTCCCCATGTTGTGATGCCCAGCGCAGCAGTCTGGGAGCTGACCTTGTTTGTGAAGACAGAGGCAAAAAAAGCATTGAGTACATTAGCTTTTTCCACATCCTCTGTCACTAGGTTGCCTCCCTCATTCAGTAAGGGGCCCACACTTTCCTTGGCTTTCTTCTTGTTGCCAACATACCTGAAGAAACCCTTCTTGTTACTCTTGACATCTCTTGCTAGCTGCAGCTCCAGGTGCGATTTGGCCCTCCTGATTTCATTCCTACATGCCCGAGCAATATTTTTATACTCATCCCTGGTCATATGTCCAACCTTCCACTTCTTGTAAGCTTCTTTTTTGTGTTTAAGATCCGCTAGGATTTCACCGTTAAGCCAAGCTGGTCGCCTGCCATATTTACTGTTCTTTCGACTCATCGGGATGGTTTGTCCCTGTGAGGTTTGTCTGTTCTCCTCATCCCCGCATGAGTAGGTCCAGCATTAGCTGTAATATCCAAACCTAAAAAAGGGGGTGGAGGTGGGGGAGGGGAAATAGGAGCTAATAAATTAGCCACACCAGGTCAGGGAAACGTGCTTTATCGTGCATATCATCTCACACAACATACCTGAAGCAGCAATGGCTGAGGCAAAAGATATCAGCAGTACGGAGAGCAGGGCTTGAGAACTGTTTTGCTTGCGTCCAGCGTCAATCCTGAAACAGGGCAGATGGGAAAAATGCAAAAAATCTGACCAATCTCTTTGCAAAAGTGAATCAAATAGAAAGCGCTCTTGGCCTAGGGTTTTCAGTGCCTCCTTTAGCTAAGCACAAACACTACTGGCAGCCATTGGATTATTTTCAGTTTGCAGAGTCAGGCCGTATTGCATCGTGTACGGCAATATCCTCATACGTGGCAAGCCCTGTTTGTAGTACTGAGCCCTGGGACTGCCATTCCCTGTCTGCAGAGCAAATTTGATACTATTTTGCTTTGTTTGTTTCTGTAGGGGTATGTTTGTTTTCTGAAATGGAGATTCTAGTCCACATGGCATCTCCTCTGCGAATGTGCACAGTTATTCTACACAGATCATTGTCACACACCAGTCAAAATTATTTAAAGAGATTATATTAAATTTATCTTATAGTCCAGCCCAGATGCCCCATCTGAAATGGGGCCCCCATTGTGGCACTGTACAAACACGGAGTAAGAAGTCCCTGCCCCAGAGGGTTTACGATCTAACCAGACAAGAGAGAGAACGGGTGGGAAGGAAAACAGGGGCGTGTAGAAGCCCAGTGTGCCCAAGATCACACAGCAGGACAAGGGCAGAGCTGGGCTTACAACTCAGACTTGTTCAGTATCCACCACGCCATACTGCCTAAGGTGTGACAGAAATAGCAATTTCCTGGACAAATTTAGATGAATTAAGATTAAGTATTTTAGGAGTTCATTGCTTTAAAAATGCAAATGTTTCTGTATTGTTGTGGGATTGTATGTAAGTCTAACATTGGGAAGTGTTATGAGCTTTAAAGGGCTATTTGAAACAGTCAAGGCATGAATGAACTTTTAAAGTAAAGAAGGTTTCCTAGGAAATCTCTAGGAGGAGAGGTATGGAATTTGGGATCAGGAAGGAATTTTCCCCTGGGTCAGATTGGCAGAGACCCTGGGGGGTTTTCATATTCCTCTGCAGCATGGGACATGGGTCACTTGCAGGTTTAAACTAGTGTAAATGGTGAATTCTCTGTAACTTGCACTAAACCATGATTTGAGGACTTCAGTAATTCAGCCAGAGGTTAGGGGTCTATTACACGAGTGGGTGGGTAAGGTTTGTGACCTGCAATGTGCAAGAGGTCAGACTAGATGATCACGATGATCCCTTCTGGCCTTAAAGTCTATGAATCTATGAGAATACAGTCTTTTGAAGCTTTGCGCTGACGGGTGTGGAGACAACCTTTTATCTGCTGATCATCTGTTTCATGAGGACAGATCAAAAAAACAAAAGGAAGGCACTCACAGATTCATGGGGGTGCTTGTTCTGAGCTAACAGCTGTTACGAATTTCTGACCACAGAAAACCCTCTTGGTGAAGCTAGGACTGTTCATTGGGTCACTGAGTCCATGCTGGAGTTGGGATGATCTCTGGTAAACTTATCAGCATAAGCATAGGGTTTGTTTTGGTTGTTGTTGGTGTTTCTAATATGATTTCTCTGTAATGCTTTTACCTTAAAAACGAATGTGGTCGCTGAGAAGGAGCTACGTGGTAAGCCAGCTGTGGGCAATTATACGGTGCACCATCTCTGAGAAGAAAATGAAATAGGCAGGGAGCTGTGTAGACTGGAAATACCCTGCTCAGGAGGGAGAAAGACGCATGTCTCTGCCTAAGAGAGGTGATGGGTGAGGAGCCAGAAGCCGAGAGTAGGTGCCCTTGCTAGACATAGAAGGGGAATATAGGTGTAGTTGCCCTGAATTGTGACATAAGGCATAAGCTTCAGGATTTATTTGCCTAACAAATCAGTATTCGGGCCACTATTATTTATGTGAGTCGTCCTTCACTCTGAGCGTAGTCCCATTGGGGCTACTACCTAAGGGTGACAAAATCTAGCCAAGAACGATTTTTGCTGTTCCCTCAAACCTTGTTCCCCAAACACATCTGACGTGTAGATTTCCAAATCTTACCAGAGCTCATCTCTCTCTGGTTGCTGTTTATTCTATTGAACAGCAAGTGATCATGATGATGATTTGATACTGAATTTGTGGTAAACTTTGAAGAAACATTTTTGACAGATTAAGGGAAACCAGCAAAGTATTGGGTTTCTTGCGGCTAAGGCTGTTCTCTGCTCCAATTTTTTTAAATGTAAGGTATCTTAAACAGATTTCATATAGACTAAGGGTCAGTCAAATTTATCTTAGTTATCAAATGCTCTGATTCTGTAAGGCATTTATGCACATGCCTAAATTTAAGCATGTGAATAGTCACATTGACCTCAGTGGGATTACTCATATGCTTAATATTAAGCACATGCTTAAATTCCTTCTGAACTAGGGCCTTAAAAAAGAAAACTTTGTTTGGGAAAGTACATCAAGGTATGGAAGAAATCTCCATATAGCCATTGATCTGTTTAGAAAAAAAGATCCTTGATTGTTCTTGCTTGATATAATTTCATAAAAATAGCTAGTAAACCTAGTGTAAATGTCATTTATCGTAATAAATGTGTTTATTCAATGACATCTTGCGATCAGAATCCAGATTATGGGTTCACTGTTGTGCACTTAAATAATAAACCCAATCATATTAGTAATAACAAGTTAATATACTTTTTCAGTTTTCCAGTTGCTCAAACAAATAAGTAAAAAGACAGTCCTGAGTTATCCAGTCACTTTGCCACTGTCCAAACGCTTCTGAGAAACTCCTGGCGTTGGTTTTACGAACTCTGTAAAATGTTACAACAACAGCACTCGGCACTTTCCATCCTCAAAACACTTTCCAAAAATCGATCGATTGACTGGACAGAGATAGTTACCGTAGGATCCCAATTAACTGAACCTGCAGTCCTCTCTTTCTAACCGAGTGTCAGCATGCCTTGTTGGTCTATTGACACCTGGTTATCCATGTTCCTGATTTTCTGAGCACCGGTAGTGTTGCCTGTGTGTGGTTTTGGGAATTGGACCTTTAAGTGGTTTAGCTTCAGAGACAGGAAGAGGTGCTGCAGTAGCTCTTTTTTCATGAGTTATGCAGAAGCAGTTGGAACTACTCATTGACTTAAGAGAATCTCTTGCAAGTACGTTGGCCCCAGGATGGTTCCCGAACACCACACACTTTGCAATAAGCGAGAGACATCCCTTCAATCTAGGAGATTCCAGTTTGGGTTGGAACACTTATTACAAATATTACAGTATGCTGCAGTAACAAAACATAGTTCCTCTATTGCAAGCAATACTGCAGGAGTTTTTTCTAACTAAGGGAGCCTATTTCCTCAGTCTCCTGTTAAGAGAACTAAACAAAACATTGAGACGCAGTGAGAACTAAACGAGAGGCATGGTCTATCAGTTTGGACACGGGAGCGGGAATCAGCAATGCCTGAGTTCTGATCCCAGCACTGAAAAGCTGCCTCCACACATAGGTCTCCATGGGCCTGGTTGTGCTATAGATGGGGAAACTGAAGCAGAGAGGTTAATACCTACATTGCTGTGCTGTTCTGAGGATTAATTAGATAGTGTCTGTATAGCACCTTGAACATGAAAAGCACCCTATAATTAGCAGGCATTATGAAAGCGAGTAGCAAAATTGATTTAAAACCCTCTGAACAGATACAGTGCATCGGTAAATATGCAGATTTTAATTGCTGCAGAGACCTAATATGCTGCTCATGCACCAGTCTGTCCATCAAAACAACTATCTTCCTAGTTAGCCAGCCTGGATGTGCCATGCCCCAGTCAAAGTCACAAACGCCAGTGTCCTTAGCAAAGCCATACATGGAGACAAATGGTGTTTAACAAATAGAATTTACAGTCAATTCATTTGTTGTATTTTCTTCACTTGGTGGAAACAGGCCGACTTCGATTTTCACATAATTGTGTACTGAGAATAACAGCCCTTATATCGTTTCCAAGGAGGGGGAAAAGGTAGAAGCAGCTAAACACACAAACGCTCTGTAACAGTCTGGACACTGTGATAGAGAACTACAACTTGACACGCAGAGTAACTACAGGTAGCAGCACATAAAATAGATTGATGCCACTCCAGTATATAAACAGACCTCTTGGACGTTCGTCTAGAGGCAGGCTGGCTGGTGGTTAAAGCACAGTGTTGGGAAGCAGATGTGGCTTCTTGTTCAAGGTCAAAGGCAGCACTGGGGCAAGTTACTCCAGTTCTCTGTGCCTCAGTTTCCCCATACGTAACATGGGGATAACAATAGTGACCCACCTCATAGTTACTTAATGATTGCAAAGCACTTTGAGATCCTCCTATGGAAAGCACTAGAGGGAGTGCAAGACTCATACTAAAGACTTGTAATAACATCACAATGCCGGGTATGCAACCTGCTGGAAGATTTCACTGCAGCACATCCTGTTGCTGTGGGATGCTGGTGTAGACTGCTATGCTTTACATCTGCTCAGCAATCTTCCAGCTGGCTGATGGGTCAGTGAATTGTCAAAGGTTAAAGCTGCAATTTCAGACCTGTTCCTCCCAAAGGCCACAGTTCAAATCCTTACGCTGCTAATTGGCCTTGCAGTTCGGTCCTGGGATCAGCTTTCTAGGCCTGAGATTGTGCTAAGGTTCTTTTCCAGAATGTGACAAAAATATAGCTTTTAACATTCTACTGCCCTCCCTCCAAGAGGCCATGTGAATCATTATAAAGCAGCAGTCCCCAAACTTTTTCCTGGGGTGACCCACCAATTGCTTTTTGTCTTTTTTGGTGACCCACCATTACATATATGTACCCTCCACCCTGACCCCACAACCATAATCCCAGACTGGTATGGTGAGGAGGCTCCAGGGTGGGAGGGAGGGGGTTGGAGAGTGAGCCCACCACACACTCACCCCAAAGTGGCAGCTTCTGTCCCGTGGGACTGGGTCCAGCACCCTGCTCCAGGCATTGCAACCTGGTGCACAAGGTTGCTGTGCCAATTGGGTTAGGTCCGGTCCAGTCAGGAATGGAAGCATCAACCCAGGAGAAGTGTATGTTTGCCTACACCAGGGCTCCGTGATGGGTTAATCTGGCCCTGAATATGGCGATCAATCTAAAACCACCCTCTGGGAAACGCTGTTATAAAGGTTGCCATAACACTTATAAATGGCCTCCCTTTTTTTATTTTTAACCATGACGTTAGTTGGAGGGCATCATGAGAAGTTAGTGCAGTCAAAGTACAATATCTGGACCAAATAGACAATACGGATGGCTGAAAATGCTTGGTCCTGCTTGGCACAGTGTTTTGTTATTTTTAATAAATCTTGGCATATTGGAGAATTCCAGAAGACTGGAAGAGTGCTAATATTCTGCTAATATTCCCAATGGACAAGTGTGATGATCCAGGTAATTAGAGGCTGCTTAGCCGGACATCAATCGTGGGCAAAAATAACTGATACGGGATTCAACCAATGTGGAATTAAAGGATGGGGATATAATTAAATGCCAGAAGCATGGTTTTACGGAAAACAGGTCTTGTCAATGAACCTGAATTCATTCTTTGAGGAGATGACAAGTTCGGCTGATAAAGGTGACTGCCTAGAGGTCATATAGACTTTTAGAAGGTGTTTGGCTTAGTACCGCACAACAGTCTGATTTAAAAAAAAAAAAAAAAAAAAAAGCTCTATACAGTACAACTCGATACCAATCTCCATCGTTTTAAGAGCAGGTTAGAGAAACTCCTGTCAGGGATGGTCTAGCGAATACTTAGTCCGGACATGAGTGCGGGGGACTGGACTAGAAGACCTCTCGAGGTCTCTTCCAGTCCTGCGATTCTAATCATAGAGCACATGTTAAATGGATTTAACTGTGTTACATTTTCAAACAATCACCTTTGTGTTTTCTCCTGACCTGCCCCTCACACTTCAGCAGAGCTCCCTGTAAACATCTGAGAAGCTACCTCATTATCCACCTGCAGATCCCTCCTTCAGACTGTCCTTTGCCACGATGCCCGAACAGGGTGTTTCTAGTGGGTTTCCACAGGGATCAGTACTAGCAAGTCACTATTCAACATTTTAATCAATGATCTGGAGATAAATATACAATCACGGCTGATAAAATTTGCAGGTGACTCAAAGATTGGCAGAGTGGTCAATGAGGAGGAGGACAGGGCAGTTATACAGAGCAATCCGGATCACTTGGTAAGCTGGGCCCATTCAAACGAAATGTGTTTTACTATGATGTAAAATGGAATACTCATACTTGCCCCCCTGGCGTCTTCCCAGGGGAAGGATATTAAAAAAAAAAAAAAAAAAACAGCATTGCCAATTCTCACAATTTTATTGAGTGTCCCGATTTCTGCTGTTTTTCCTAAAGCCCCAGCTCTGGGATTCATGGGGTTATGAGAGAATTTCAGCTTTTGATATATTAAAAAAAAAAAAAAAAAGTAAGTTCTTGCAAACTTGACCACTAAAGGCTAAAAAAAACCCAAAGGTAAAGAAAGAGAACTCAAAATGTGTTAATTTATTTTAAAAAAAAAAACAACAACAAAACACTTCATGATTTTAGGGGCCTGACACACGATTTTTGATCACATGGGACTGACAAAGCGGTAAAATGCTAAATATTATAATACAATAAAGTTGCTTATGCTGGGTTTACCGTTTGTTGGTACTTTCTACCATAGAATCATAGGACTGGAAGGGACCTCAAGAGGTCTTCTAGTTCAGTCCCCTGCACTCAGGTCAGGACTGAGGGCATGGCTACACTTGCAGATGTAGGGCGCTTTGAGTTAAACCAGCCTTTGGAGAGTGCAGTAGGGAAAGCGCTGCAGTCTGTCCACACTGACAGCTTCAAGCGCACTGGCATGGCCACATTTGTGGCACTTGCAGCGGCATTGGGAGCAGTGCATTATGGGCAGCTATCCCAGCATGCAAGTGACTGCAATGTGCTTTTCAAATGGGGCAGGGAGGTGGAGTGTGACAGGGAGTGTGTTGTGTGTATGTGGGGAGAGAGAGAGTGGGTTTTTGGGGGGCTGAGAGCAGGTCAGCATGCTGTCTTGTAAGTTCAGACAGCAGCAGACCCCCCTCCTCGCCTCCTTCTCTCACACACAGCATTCCACAGTAATGGTCGCTTTGTCTCTGAGCAGATAAGCAGCCAGGTGTCAGAAATGGAGCTTTCAAAGGGCATATCTGCATTCCTACAGTGATCCAAAAAACAATGACAAGAGTGGCCACTTGACTTAAGGGAATTATGGGACATTTCCGGAGGCTGATCAGAGCGCAGTCATGCAACACCTCGTTCACACTGAGGCCCGGGCGTTTCATCCGAGAGGCAGCAAGTGTTAATCTTCTCGCCGATGTGGAGTACCAGCAGCGCTGTAGCCGCAGAGTCAGAGCACTCTAAGTGCCATGCCAGTGTGGATGGGTAGTGAGCTAGGGTGCCCGGGGCTACTTTAATGCACTGTAACTCGCAAGTGTAGCCAAGCCCTGAGTAGCTCTGGTTGTGAACAGGTTTTGAACACGTAACCGATGAAGTCCAAATACATTTTCCAGAGAAAGATTCTTCTCTTCACACTTGGTCAGCCACATAGCCTCACATACAAGTGACAGATGTCACCCTTAATTATCCCAGCATTCCCTCTCCTGGGTCTCAGACAAACTCAAAGGAGAATGTTAAGGCTTGACATGCAGGCCACGTTCCATTTGGCTAAGACTGGATACCTGGGTATTATTTCCTGGAATCTCTCATCTTCAGAGAAATATTACTCTTGCTTTTTGTAGCATCAGGATACCAGTAAAACCTTCACGCGCTGAGAACAGGAAAGAGCAGCAGGTAGAGTGTCTTGGGGGGAAATGGTAGTACTTTCCCAAGACCCTATACTCCCTTGCCCTGTCTTTATTTGTAGGGCTTACAAGATCAGAGGTCTGAGAGCAGTATGGGCAGGGGCTGCCCTCTCCCTTCAGCAGCTGGGCTTTGCATGGAGAAGGATAGAAGGAGGGAGTGGGCATCACCAGTTGCTTGTGAGGGGTGTAAACTGCCCCCATTTCTCTTCATTGGGCATTAACTCTGAAGCCTAATGGTGCTGCAATTGGCAACATTATTTAACCCCTGATCATTTTAGCAGAAATGACCAGCTCCTCTAGGATTATGGGGATAATGACGCTTATTTTACCAAACTTGAGTAGAGAAACACCACTTCCCCTACAATCTGACACCTAACTCCTTCACCCCTCCAGAAAACACGTTCAGGAAGGGTTGCAGCCCACTAACGGGACAACGAGAGGGAACAGGGGAGGGGAATTTGCATGTCCATTACTCATTTCGGACCTGTTGCAGTTTCCAGGCCTGTTAAGCTGACACCTTTCACCAGTATGGAATTCAGTCAGTCATTCTTATTTTTTAAATGGGTACTTGCTACATTCATCAGCACGGAGGGTGCATCCTACCTGGGTGCACTTTAGCAGGTACATTCAGCACCAATTAAGGCACTCAGATTCTGTAGTGACGTGGGTGGGTGGGTGGATAGGCAGATATAGATAGGAGTCTACAACTGTGTTTTCACCCCACAACTTATTAAGGTGGAGGAGGAGGAGAACAATGGCATAAGGAGAATAGCAGAAAGTTTCACCAGCTGCAAAGAAACCTCTTATCTGTGCAAACATATTTTCCTTTGGCATTACAATCGCTGCAGCTAATACTGTGAAGGATTTTGCAAATCCCAGTCTTTTCCCCTCACACACCTTTCAACTGCCCTAAATAATATGATGTTCTTTGCCACTTGAAGGGGCTGTGATATTCTGCCCTGAGTAAGATTTTCAACTCTTCCCCTCTTTTCCTGTTGACTTAGTGACCTACCAAAAACAGGTAATAACTCATTAAATGCTTGTGGCAGCTCTATGCTTTTTAATCACTTCTATTTTAGAAACCGGTCTCAAAGCCCACAATCAGGGGAAAGCCTAGGAGCAGAGATAAAAACATTTCAGGCCACAAGATTTCAGAAGGCTGATGCATCTCTTCAGCCTGCTGAAGCCTGGAGTCATGTGAAACAGATGCTGCTTGTTTGCTTTCTGACCTGGTGAGCCAGAGAGAGTGTTTGGAAGATAAAGCTGTGACACAGAAGCTGGATGGTGGTTCATCTCCCTGTGTCAGCCACTCTCATCAGACCTGACAAACTCACTACACCTAACACATTGCTGTAATAGTGTTTATCTGTAAGGAATGTTGTGCGAGATATCACATGAAAGCTGGTGACAAACTGGTCATTAATATTGTCATGGAATGGATGTATTAACAGAATCTGAGGAATTATGGATACTCACTAATATTACTCTTTAAAGACTGTAACCAAACAAAAGAAGAAACAAAAGTTTTCTTCCAGACAAGAGGGCAGACAGTTATTCCCCTAGTCTCTAATGTAAATTGAGCCTGGTGATCCCAGGGACAAGGGCCAGTTCATCTGCACTGGCAGTAAACAGGAGCAGCAAATTAGCATGAGGATGTGAAATCAGCATGGGAAGAAACAGGAGCGTGAATGTGAGGGGGTCATCCTGACTCTGGTGACAGACAATAAACTTTGGGGAATATAAGGAGAAGCAAGAGATGTTTTGGTTATCCATCCCTAAGGGAACAGAGAAGTCAGCGCTCTTTGCATCTATGAATGGTAGATCCCCAGCCATGTGGGTTGGTGACGCTAAGAAGCAGCTGTAGGTGAGAAAACTGCTTTAGACAAAGCTTGGAGCCTGCTAAGTTTCTGTGTGGACTCTT
This sequence comes from Chelonia mydas, assembly GCF_015237465.2. Taxonomy (NCBI): domain Eukaryota; kingdom Metazoa; phylum Chordata; order Testudines; family Cheloniidae; genus Chelonia; species Chelonia mydas. The sequence goes on from NC_051252.2 coordinate 36,676,707, forward strand.
GGGATTGTTATTCTTTTGTTTTATTTGTAACCATTTTTGCCTTATGCTGTCTCTGCTTGGTATCATTTAAATCTCTGTTCTTTATTAATAAACATCTTCTTGTTTTATTATCAATTCATCTCCATGCAGATATATGAAACAGTTAGTGGTGCCTCCTCCTGGCCATCCTGGGGATTAGCTCTGCGAGGTGCTGCCCTCCTTTGGCGGTGTCCCTACCCCTGGCCATCCTGGGGATTAGCTCTGTGAGGTGCTGCCCTCCTTTGGCGGTGTCCCTACCCATTGTCCTTTCTCACCCACGGGCCCCTCTCTCTCCAGGAACTGCAGCCTCCTCTTTGTGACTTGGCCCTCTGGCCGGGTCTCTATATTGTTCCCCCTTCGGGGGGCTGGGGGAGGGGGGAGGGGAATAAAGACTTTCTGGAACAAATCGTCCCAAGCAGTCCTCTGTGTGGTCTATGCCATGTCCTCAATGGCTGGCAGGGGAACCCAGGCCCACTCTCTACTCCAGGTTCCAGCTCACGGGCCCTCTAATTATCAGCCAAGGCCTGCACTGTCCTACTTTGCTGTTGTTCCCCTGAGCTTTTCCTACCTTTCTCAGAGTAGCAGCCGTGTTAGTCTGTATTCGCAAAAAGAAAAGGAGTACTTGTGGCACCTTAGAGACTAACAAATTTATTTGAGCATAAGCTTTCGTGAGCTACGTAGCTCACAAAAGCTTATGCTCAAATAAATTTGTTAGTCTCTAAGGTGCCACAAGTACTCCTTTTCTTTCTTCTTACTTTTCTGACTCTCTCCCACTCTCTGGGTTTGCCAGCCTCCCAACTCCCTCCTCTCAGGGAGTAACTGTGGACTACCCTCCATAGTCCCAAACACACCTCCCTCCTTTCTGCTAGCAGCTCCCTGGCTTTACAGAAGCCCCACCTGTTCCTGTATAGGTGAGCTTCCCCTAATTATGGCTTTCCTCTCAGCCTTCAGCCTAATAGGTTATTTGGCCCATCTGGCCTCTGTTAACCCCTTCAGGACGAGGGTGGGGTGGACAGTCCATCACATACACCAAGGGTTAATCTGCAAGGCAAAGTCAAGACTGAAAGAATTCTAAGGGGTTTGTTTGGCTGGCAGGGAGCTGCCACACAGTATAGCACCAGGACACCCCTCTTATGCTAAGGCTTGACTTATGGTTCTGAATGCCCCAAGGAAGTGTCACAAAAGAGGGAAGCAGGGATATAAAGCTGGTAACAGCCCTTCGCTGCAGGCTTTCAGGGCTCCCCCCCCCCAACCTGTGGCATGCACTCTGGGCCCTAAGTCTGTCCAGATGGGCCCTGAAGGGACAATTCCTAGCAAAGGTCATAAGGGGTGGAAGAGAGACAGGTACTGTAACAGATCTCCCCCTGACCAGCCATATCCACAACTCCCAAGACATTCTACACCTTGGAGCTAATTCCCAGGCCATGCCCTGTTGTACTGCACCTGAATCCCATCTTGGGCTCCTCTCCCTGTTCTGCCCACCTGGTGGGCCAGGCCAGGGATGGTGGCCTGGATCAGGAGAGAAATAGACCCAGCATTGTAGGATCAGCAGAAGTAACATTTCTCCATCACAGACAGGAGAGGGGAAGCGAAAGGGAGAGAAATGATGCCCTATATCCTAAGGGGTAGTGATGCCTGGCTTGAGGGGAAAGAGAGGGGGCATGTGCTCCCATTTAGTGCTGGGAGTCTGATATCCACATAAACTAAACCAGCTCAAGGGTACTGGAGAAAGACGGTGGCTGCAGTAGGTTAGTATTTCAGATGGTGACTTGAATGTAACCAACCCCCACACCTTTTCAGTTTTCCCTCCCCAAGATGCAAAGCAGTTCAGTAATACCCTGATCAGCTTTGGAGGCATGACACCCATGTCCAGCATGCAGGCATCAGCGGGCACTTTGGGAGCCAGTCCTAAATGCGCGTCTCCATCCTACATTCACGGGGAACATTTCCCATGCAAAGACTGCAGAATCAGTCACTTAAAATGGGAGTATAGGGTTTGCTGTGAATGCTTTGATCAGGGAAGGTTTGAGGGAGGGGTGGCCTCCTTAAAAAAAAAAAAATCCACCTGTTAGCTGCAAACAATCATAGATCTGGCTCACATAATCAGGCACTAAGCTTTCTTCCAGTTCTCTCCTGCTGATGCAGTCCTTGTGTTCTATCCCCTCCCCTACTAGATGCTGTCGGTATCGGATGCTTTACTCCTGAATGGTGGAAAGGCTTCGCTGTCTGGGATCAATGCATTGATCAGCAACTGCTGTAAGAGCAATGCTGCTTTCCCTCCACAGAGCACGGGAACCTCAGTCCCCATAATTCCCAGCCTGACTGCTGGCAGCCAAGAGAGAGAAGTGGTTTGGTCTAATGGTTAGAGCTGGGGGAACCTGAGTCTGGAGACCCAGGCACTTGGTGTCTTGCACTAGCACTGTTCTGATGGGTTGAAGATCAATGCTGCAAGAGAGCATTTAAATGAAAAATATGGACATACTTAGGGGGGGGAAGAGGGTGTTGCCCCCACAAACTACAAGCCTCAGGACAGGTGTGAAATTCCATCCCCCCCCCATGCTTGGCCTATTAGCCTGACTGGAGCACCTCCCCACATAGATAGAAATCAAACGACGCCTATGAAAACTGTCCTTTAAAAACCCTCTCTCTTTAAAGTCATTCCAATTGCTCTTTAGACGAGTTTTGTGAAAGAAGACGTGAATTTTTGCCTTAAACAACTTGACTATGGTCCTTTAAGTCTCTCTCCAGTGATGGTGAAGTACAATTCATATGAATCACTTCACATTCAGGAGCTGCTTGGTAATTGAAACAGGAGGACTTGTGGCAGAGACTAACAAATTTATTTGAGGCATAAGCTTTTGTGGGCTACAGCTCACTTCATCAGATGCATAGAATGGAACATACAGTAAGAAGATATATATAATATATATCATACAGAGAATATGAAAAGGTGGAAGCTGCATACTAACTCTAAGAGGCTAATTAATTAAGATGAGCTATTATCAGCCGGAGGGAAAAAAAACTTTTGTAGTGATAATCAAGATGGCCCATTTCAGACAGTTGACAAGAAGGTGTGAGGATACTTAACATGAGGAAATAGATTCAATATGTTTGATGACCCAGCCACTCCCAGTCTCTGTTTTTTTTTTCTCCTGATGATAATAGCTCATCTTAATTAATTAGCCTCTAAGAGTTGGTATGGCAACTTCCACCTTTTCATGTTCTCTGTATGTATATCTATCTTCTTACTATATGTTCCATTCTGTGCATCTGATGAAGTGGGCTGTAGCCCATGAAAGCTTATGCTCTAATAAATTTGTTAGTCTCTAAGGTGCCACAAGTCCTCCCGTTCTTTTTGCAGATACAGACTAACAGGGCTGCTACTCTGAAA